>NC_135318.1:49388819-50061319 GCF_048772815.1 Callospermophilus lateralis | reverse complement strand
ACTCATGCCCACTTTTGTGACTATTACTTTCATAGGATAACTTAAATAGATTCAAACCACACTAAGTGGCCCATGGACCGTTCCTTCATGCTTCCACAGACTTTCATGGGCTCTCTAAGTCAATATTAATATGGTAGCTATAGTTCTTCCTTCTAAGATCATCTGGAATTCTATTATCTGATGAGATACTCTCCTCCATTTTACAGCAGGAGAAATTATCTAATGTGTCCTTGATCACATGGTGGTAGCCTGGGGATCAGAAAGCAGGTTTTAATAGTTTTGTTTTATTTTTATTTTTTATTTTGCCAAACCACATGCCTTTTCTGAATCTACTTAAAGTACTGTTTCAAGATGTTTTCTGAGGGGCCCATAGGGGCTACATTTAAAACCTCTGGTCATTGTTTGCTAACTGCTGGGATGATTTCAATTAGGAAGAAGCCAATATTTTCAGTTTGAGTGCTGGAAAAGCTCTTAAAATGTCTCTAAACGATTTAAGAGAAGCTCCTTAACAGAAAAGGACTTATGCTTGTCCTAGAATAAACTCATTAGAACTGACATATGCTGCAACCACAGACCAAGAGAACCACATTTTTTGAACACATTATATCCCCAAATCAAATGAGATTTCCAAATATCATCAGTATTAAATGACAAAGCTGTTCAAAAAGGGCTACAGCCTCAATACGCTGGTTGACATCCTCCTTCACCTGGAATATTCTTTATGTTTGATAACATATTATGGTTTAGATATTAAATGTCCCCTAAATTCATATGTTGAAGGCTTGATCACCAGCCCTTGGTGCTATAGGGAGGCAGTGGAACCTTTAGGAGGTGAACCTAGTAAAAGGAAGTTAAATTATGGAGTATGCACCCCAGTTCTATCCAGCTTTTCTCTTTGCTTCCTGGCCATAATGAGATGATCAACTTTGCTCCAACATGTGCTTCTCACCTTGAATATTCTGCCTCACCACAGGGCCAAAAATAATGGTGCCAAGCAACCATGAACCTTTGAAATCATGAGCCAAAATAAGTCTTTCCTCTTTTTTTTTTTTTTTTTTGGTGGTGCTGGGGATTGAACTTTTGCTGGCCTTGTGCATGTGAGGAAGCACTCTACCAACTGAGCTATATCCCCAGCCCCTTCTTTCCTCCTTTTGACTATATCAGGTATTTCTGTCTCAGTGATGGAAAGTTGACTAACACCCTTTTCTACTAGGACCTATTTTTTATTATACTAGTTTTTCTTGTAGACATGTTCTGGAGGAGGCTTTGTTTGATAAGTCAGGTAAATTTTTCTGAGGTAAAAGACTTCTAAGTAGACATTTTCTCCTCCTTACATTCCTAACTTGAATCAAGAGAAGGAAGGGAGTCCCTTTGTTTGGAGGCCAATTCAGTTTTATGCTCCAGAAAGGTCCAAGTCTCAGTAGCTGAGATCAAACAAAATCCCCCCAAACTTAGGTGGAACTAATTCAACTATCTGCATCAGTTTGAGGAGAATCTTATTAAGGTCAGGTAAATCTCTTCTGGTTCAGGTAGCTTCCTCTAAGCCTTAGCTTACGACACATGACACTTTTTTAAAAAATATATATTTTTTGTTTTAGGTGGACACAGAATCTTTATTTTATTTTTATGTGGTACTGAGGATCGAACCCAGTGCCTCATGCATGCCAGGCGAGCACTCTACCACTGAGCCCCAGCTCCAGCCCCAACATGACACTTTGATGAACACTATATTTGCATGACTAAAATGTTTTCTTCCCCCTTTACTAATTCTTGCATGATTTATCATATATAAACTCCTAAAATTTTTCTCAGGAATAACCAAAGGAAGGATTACCAAAGATGACCCCACATAGCCCAATCCTGATTCCAAGTCTCTGAGGGTAAGGCCCTAAAAGCCTGTTTTTTCTTTTTGTTTTTATTTGTTTTTGTGTGGTGGTAGTGGTACTGAGGATAGAACCCAAGGCTTTACAAGATAAACAAGTGTTCTACCACTGAGCTACATCCCCAGTACCCCCATCTTTAAAATAGTTTAATCTATGCTTTCAAAAAATACATCTTGTAGTTCTTCTGCATGCTGAAGTATGAGAACCTTTACACCAGAAAAACCATAAGAGTGAATGAAAGGGAGTGAAAGAAATCCTGGCAAGCAAAAGCAGGCAAGATTTGACTTTTAAGGATTTAATATCAATAGGGGAACAAGATTTTAAAAAGGTCATTAGGAAAGGATCGTGAATATTGTTTCAATAACTCCAAGTCTTTCCTACATCAACTTCAGTTAGGCTGGTTGCATCAGTGTGTTGATAGTTTCTTCTACCTCTGAGAGCTTCTTCAAGATTTGGTTGACTTTGATCTCATCAAACTCCAAACACAGAAATTCAGATTCCTGTAAAACATAAAAGGATGTTTTAGAAGAGATCCCTAAGATAGCTAAAGTTTTTCATCTGGCAAGCTACAGAGTCCCAATGCAGCAAGTCCAGCTCAGGTCTTCATATCTAAGTGATATATTACCCCATAAAGCAAATCCATACTATACTCTAAATGAAATTGCTTGTATGATGGTGTTTCATAAAATGTAAAGAGATATACAGATCTCAGGTACTCTCATTATGAGGAATATAAAAATTTCTTCCCATTTGTCATCTAATGTCATCCTATAATAATTTTAAGTAATTACTCAAATATTGCTATTTTATAGATGAGAACTCTAGGATACAGAAAAGTTAACCTATATCCAAAAAATTATTAAATGGAAGATTGGGATTATGAACTCCCAGTGTTGGGTGACTCCAAAATCCATGCTATCTCCACAGCACCCTGTAGACTAACAATGAAAGGAGGATTTTGATTTGCAAGTTAGTCTGGGTTAACTCAGATTTAGTGGATAAGCCAGAAATTGTTACAAATTCCTTGGGAAACATTAGTCAGACAATTAAAATACCCAGATATTGAAACAGCAACAAATATTTCTGGGGTCTTTCCGCTTACTACAAGATTTCTCTCCTAAGGTTCCCCAAATAAATTCCCTTCAATCAATGTTAGGATTACTAAATAAATCATATGTCTTTGTCCAATATACATGGCAGAATTTTCATGTATATCGGACAAATCCTAGGTCTGCAATGTTTTGAGAGAAAGGGAAAAATTACATGTATCCAAGAATGACAATATTCAAGATCCTTAAGAAAAATAATCCACTAATTTTACAGTAGTAAGAATCCAATGAGATCATATAACCCAATTGCTTTGTTTTCTAGATAATGAAATTAACATACTGAGCAAATTAAATAACATGCCGAATCGCTCTGTTATTGCAGAGTCACCAGTTAATGCTCTCTTCTCTACATTTTCTTCTTTATATATTAAAGGAGATCAGAATATGTCATCCCAAAATATGTCACTTTGGAATATGGATTATTTTGTCAACCAAGAATCAACAAGTGGAGAAAGTCTTCTTAAAGTTTCCTTTATCTGAATAAAAAAGCAGAAACTTCTGAGAAATGAAGATTGTCTTATATAAATCCCTCCTTTGGTTGAGTTTTATGGAAATAAAGAAGATGGAAAGTTGGCACCAAGATGAGTCTGCATAAAACAGGCTCACTAGCTGGACCTGAGGATAATCCCAGCTACTCAGGAGGCCATGGCATAAGAAATAAAGTTCAAGGCCAGCCTGGGTAACCATCAGAGACTCTGACTAATAAAAGAAGAGAGGAAAAGGACTGGGAGTATAGCTCAGTGGTAGAGAACTTGATAGTGTGTGCAAGGCCCTGGGTTCAATTTCTACTGCAAACAACAACAGACAAGCTTTACTAAAAAGCCTAATCTACCATTAGTTCCCCCATATAGTTATCTTCCCATAATTTACCACCCCTAGTCACTTCATAATTTATCACCCTTTTATTAAGATGGTATATAAGATTTCAAGTCTAACTGCCTCTTTGGATTTTTAAATATATATTTTTTTCCTGTATAGCCCTTGAGCACCTAATATTGAAAATATCAACATCAGTAAAAATTGTAACTTTTTCTCCTGTTGATATTTTCTCAGTTTAATTTATAGGTTTCATGCAAAAAACCAGGAAGGTGGAGGAAAAGCTTCTGTCCTACAATACTACAGCACTTCCCACTCCTATCCCCAAAGGGGCAGGTAAAAGATAACCAACAAATCTCTTCACGGCCTAAATCCTTAATGTTTTAGATCAAACTCAATTCCTACCAGGAACTGAAAGTATAATTATTATTAGTCTATAGAATAACTGAAGGTGGCTATTAAGCAAATGTTTGGTTCTTTCCATCTATATACTAAATAACTTCTTTGTGTATAACTTCCATTTAAATGATCTTATCTAGGCCCTATAAGCTATACCTGAGTGAGTCTTCCACAAAACAATAAAATTATAAAATAAAAAGATAAAATAATAAAATTAGAAAATAAAAAGACATGCCATTAAATACTTAAGTGGAACCATTTAGAACAAATTCAACTGAACAAAAATTCTATAATTTTCTATGCTATTACTATTTCTTACTTAAAATTTCACAAAGCTGTTATCAATTTATTGATCTCATTTATCAATATAGTACAAATTTGGCAAGTTATAATGTATTGTGTTTTCTTTTAAAAATGATAAAATTGGTGAAGTAGGTCGCCAATTCCATTTCAAAGCATCTCTGTGCTTGCCAAGTAGACAAAATGAGCAAAGTTAACCCTCCCAAACTAAAAAAAAAATATATGGAGAAGTTATTGAAATTAAATGGTGGCAGACATGTCCAGGGAATATTGCAGGGATTTGACCCCATTATGAATTTTGTGATAGATAAATGTGGAGATGGCAACTAGTGGGCAACTGAACAATATTGGAATGATGGTAATATGAGGAAATAGTATCATGTTAGATTCCTTGGAATGGGTATAAATAATGGCTGTTCAGCAGAGAAATATATGTCCCCTCTCCAAAGAGCCTATTTAACTATGACATAAAAATCAGGTCATATACATTTTCATATTAAACTTTTTGTTAAATAGACTTTTAATAGTTAGAAAAAAAAGAGATAAAGTTGGGGGAAAGAAGGTGTCAGTAGGAAACAGTACCTTAGAAAACCAGTACTAATTAAAGAGATTCATGTAAAAAAGCTGGCTAGGTTTTATAAGACTCATTTGCAAAATTTTTCTTTTGGTTTCATCTGTTGTTATAGAGACTACTTACTGAACATAAACTCTGGCCATAAAGCCTGTTGTCTGGCCTGTCTTTTCATAAATTTAAATAACTCTCTGACTTACAGAAATGAAACCTGTATATTCTGTGTTTAACAACTAAGAGACAAAGAACATGGAGGTAGAGGTTAAAATTAGCACTGGCTTCTTGAGATACAATTTTATAATAAATAAGATATCCAGTAGTTCTGAAATTGCCCATCAGAGAAATTCAGAACATTTTGATAAGTAAACTTGTGTTCTCCACTCATTTCACAGTTACTGGGGCTTTCTCAGAATTATCATTGATACTGCTCCTTAACTCCTTCATGATACCTTGAATCCCAAAAATAGCTTCTCTGCAGCAAAGATATCCAAGTTCCTAAGTAACCATTTATTGAAAATTAAAATTTTATAGTTCCCTGAAAACTGTGCTGATTATTCTCCATTTGTCCTATCATATCCATTCTCTACCATTCTGTGCCTTGTTTCATGTCCTACGAAGCTGTTTTCCGAAGGCACTGTCACTCTTTTGTTCTCTAGCTGACAGCTGGGTTTAGGCAAGAAGAGAGAGAGGTCATAAACTTTTATTCCCTAACCCCCAACTCCTCTTCCTCTGCCATTTCAACATTGTTTATGTAGGGATATTATTTCTTCTTTTCCTACTGACCTCAATTACTCCATCTGATTCACATAGAGCAGAGTCTCTTCAAGTACAGAATAACGGAATACAAAACCCAAAGAGGAGGAGAACAAGGATTTTTAACATGCCTAAATTGATAAGCCTTTTCAAGTGATTCCCCTTTCATGGGGAATATGTACAAGACCCCCCCGCCCAGTGGATGCATAAAATCATAGATGGTAGTAAAACCTAAATACACCATGCTTTTTTCCTATACATATGCAAGCTAACTTACTGCCTTTTACATCTTAATGAAGCACTTATGTTACACTATGGCTGTAATTTTTCCAGTATGAGGTGTGACAATAAAATTAGCATGAATTTCTTTTTCTTTCTTCATTATTTCATGGATAGAAAATTTTATTCTCACTGTAGACTTCCATAACCTCAGCATATAATTTTTCTTATTGAGAACTTCTCATTTATTATTTTATTATTATTTTAACTGACACATAAACAAATTATATATATTTACGGGATAACATGATATTTTGTTACATGTATATATTGTGTGGTGTTTAAATTGGATTATACATATCTATTTCCTCAAACATTTATAATTTCTTTATGGTAAAAACATTGAAAATCCTTTCTTCTGGCCTTCTGAAATATAAAAAATATCATCTCTAGTCATTCAACTGTGTAATAATATACCAGAATGTCTTATGCCTAAGTATAATTTGGTACCTATTGATCAAACTCTCCATCTTTCCTTCTCCAATATTCTCTGCAGTCTCTGGTAACTACCACTCTATTCTCAACTTCTGTGAGATCAACTTTTTTTTTTTTTTTTTTTTTTTTGGTGCTGATGATTGAACCCAGAACCTTACACATATGAAGCACACTTATCACTGAACTATAATAAACATTTTATTTTTATTTTTTGGTTTAAGGTGAACACAATATCTCCATTTTATTTTTATGTGGTGCTGAGAATCGAACCCAGTGCCTCACGCATGCTAGGCAAGTGCGCTACCACTTGAGCCACATCTCCAGCCTGAAATAAACATTCTTAAAATATTTTTATAGTTGTAGATGGACAACATACCTTTATAATAATTGTTTATTTATTTTACATGTGCTACGCAAATGCTCTGCCACTGAGCCACGACACCAGCCCTGAGATAAACATTTTAATATTCAATATGAGTGAGATCATATAGTACCTGTTTGTGCCTGACTTATTTCATTTAACATAATATCCTCCTGTTCCATACATGTTGTTGCATATGACAGGATTTCATTCTTTGCTATAGCTCCATAGTATTCCACACACACACACACACACACCACTTTTTAAAAATCCATTCATCTATCAATGAACACTTGTCTTCATTTCTGGTTATTCAAATAGTACAAAATAAACATGGGAATAAAGATGTCTCTTTTGACATACTGATTTCATTTTCCTTTGGTATATACCTAATAGTGGGATTTCTGGATTATATGGTAGATCTAGTATTAATTTTTTAAGGAACCTCCACAGAGTTTTCCATAACAACTGCACTAATTTACAATTCCACCATAGTGTGAAAGTGTTCCCTTTTCTCCACATTCTTACCAGCACTAGTTATCATTTATCTTTTTTTATCATAGTCATTCTGATTGATATGAGGTAATATCTCATTGTGGTTTTGGTTTGCATTTTTCTGATAATTAGTAATGTTAAACATTTTTTTCAAATATCTGTTGGCCATTTCCATGTCTACTTTTGAGAAAACGTATATTGCCCATTTTTTAATCAGGCTATTTAGTTTTACTATTCAGTGGGTTGAGTTCCCTATATATTCTAGATATAACCTCTTATCAGAAGTATAGTTGACAAATATTTTTCTCCAGTACTGTTCTCTCTTCACTATGTTGATATTTTTCCTTTGCAGAGAAGAAACTTTTTAGTTTGATACATTTGTTTATTTTTACTTTTGTTTCCTGTAGTCTTGAGGTCTTGTTCAAAAAATTCTCAAACATTCCAATGTTCTGAAATGTTTCCCCTATGTTTTCTTTGTTTGTTTTTAATGGTACTGGGGATTGAATTCAGGGTCTCATACATGCTAAGCAAACATTCTACCACTGAGCTGTATCCCTGGCTGCTTCTAGTATATTTATTTAATTAATTTATTTTTGGCACCAGGGATTGAACACAGGGATTGGTACCAGGACTGAACTACTGAGCCACATCTCTAGCCCATTTTTATTTTTAAATTTTGAGACATGGTCTCACAAAGTTGCTTAGGACCTTGCTAAGTTACTGAGGCTGGCTTTGAACTTACAATCCTTCCTGCCTCAGCACCACCCCCAGTCCCACATTTATTTATTTTTGATACTGGGAATTGAATGAAAAGGTGCTTTGCTACTGAGCTGCATCCCCAGACCCTCCCCACCTTTTAAATCTTTTTGCTTTGAGACAAGGTCTTGCTAAGTTGCCCAGGCTAGGCTCAAACTTGTCATCCTCCTGCCTCAGTTTCCAGGTTGCTGGAATTACAGGTGTGCCACCATGCCTGGTTCTTCTAGAAGTATTTTAAGTATTTTCAGGTCTCACATTTAAGTTTTTAATCCATTTCGAGTTGATTTTTTGGCATCTGATGAAAGACAGGTCCAGCTCATTCTTCTACATGTGAATATTCAATTTTCTCAGGACTATTTATTGGAAGACTGTCCTTTCTGCAAGGCATGTTCTTAGCACTTTTGTCAAACATCAATTGGCTGCGGTGATGTACACCTGTAATCTCAATGGCTTGGGAGGCTGAGGCAGGAGGATTGTGAGTTCAAAGCCAGCTTCAGCAATTTAGCAAGGCTCTTAGCAAGACCCTGTCTCTAAATAAAATATAAAAAAGGACTGGGGATATAGCCCGGGGGTTAAACAATCCTAGGTTCAATCCTCAGTATATATATATATATATATATATATATATATATATAAAAAATCAATTGGTTGTAGAATGCATGAGTTACTTCTAGGCTCTCTCCTCAGATCCACAGGTCTATATATCCTTTTTGTAATGGCAATATAATGCTGTTTTGATTACTACAGTCTTGTAGTATATTTTGAGGTCAGGTAGTATAATCCTCTTGCTGTGTGTGTGTGTGTGTGTGTGTGTGTGTGTGTGTAGCAGGCACTGGGACTGAACCTAGGGGCTTATGCATATTAGGCATATTCACCACTGAGCTACGTCCCAGATTTTTATTTTTAGTATGTATGTATGTATTTATTTATTTATAGACAACAGGTCTTGGTAAGTTGCTCAGACTGGCCTCAAATTTGGCAATCCTTCTGTCTCCATTTCCTAAGTAGCTGGGAGTACAGCCATGTGCCTCTGTCTGGTGTCTCTTGCTTTATTCTTTTTGGTCAAAGTAGCATTGGCTATTTGGAGTTTTGTGGTTACACACAATTTTTAGAGTTTTTTTTTTCTAGTTCTATGAAAAAATGTCATTGGTATTTTCATAGGGATTGAACTGAATCTATCAATTGCTTTGGGTAATTGGAACATTTTAACAATACTGTTTCTTCCAATCCATGAACACAATATGTTTTTCCATATGAGTGTGGTTATGCTTACTGATTTCTGTATGTTGAAACATTCTTATATCTCTGGGATGCATTCTACCTGAACAACTTTTTTTTTTTTTTTTTTTTTTTGAGGCGGGGGTGGGGGGATGGTAGGAGAGTGTGCTGGGGATTGTCTGGAACATGCTAAGCACAACCTCGACCAGTGAGCTACACCCCTAGCACAAAGGTGAATAATCTTTGTTTAATGTGTCCTAGATTTGGTTTGTTATTATTTTGTGGAAGGTTTTTCCCTTCATGTTTATCAAGGATATTGGCTTAACAAGCTTTCTTTTTTGTTGTGTCCTTGTCTAGTTTTGGTATCAGGGTAATGCTAATCTCACACAATAAGTCTGGAAGAATTCCTTCTTCAATTTTTAGAATAATCTAAGAGGAACTGGTATTAGGTCTTCAAATTTGGTAAAACTCAGCAGCAAAGTCATCTGATCCTGGGCTTTTCTTTTATGAGCCACTTTTTATTACTGATTCAATCACATTAGGTGTTATTGATCTGGTTTTCTATTTCTTCGTGATTCAATCTTGGTGAGGTTTATGTGTCCAGGAATTTGTCCGTTTCCTCTAGGTTATCAAATTTGGTGGCTATTATGGTTTGCATATAAGGTATTCCCCCAAAGCTCATGAGTGAGACAATGCAAGAAAATTTATAGGTAAAATGACTGGGTCTATGAGAGCCTTAACCTATCAGTACCCTAATCTACTTGAAAGGATTAACTGGGTGGTAACTGTAGACAGGTAAGGTGTGCCTGGGGGAGTTGGTCACTGGATCTGACCATATCACAGCAATCCTGCAAAAGATTTTATAGAAAGAGATTAGAATTATTGGGAGAAACTGGAACTGTTACTTCACACAACTATTTTTGAAAATTAAGCCAGAAAGACCTTTTATTTGAAATATTTTCCTCCCTTCAATGAAAAGGACTACATTATGTCTTTGAAACAAACACTTTTGACTAGCAGTAATGCAGTCCATAACACTTTTAAATTAAGTAAATATCAGGAGATTTGGCCAAGTGAATTGCTCAGTGGTAGAGGGCCTTGGTTTAATCCTCAGCACTAAGAATAATAATAACAACAACAATGATGACAATGATGATATCAGATTTATTTTCTCCCAGGAAGAATGCACTCAAGTAGCCTGCTTTAAAGCTCATGGTTTACACATTAAGAAGGGATTGGGGATAGAGGCTGTACAGGTGGGAACAAAACATAAAAGGAGGAAAGTACCAAACGCAAATCCCTTTCCTTACCCAGTAGCCCCTATCAGATCACACACATATCCACAGTGAAATATCTTCAGTTACTCAGATCCCTTGATTCATACCCTCCCTGTCCTTCTAATTACCCATTCACTAAGGCTGCTAGGCATTAGGGACCTTACAAAAGGGAAATTAGCAAGATAAACTCAAAAAAAGTCTAAGCTTTCCATTGCTATAACACATACCACAGATAATCAACTTATTTTTGTTTAAAAAAGGTTTGTTTTGGTTCACAGTTTGGAGGTTTCAGGCCATGACTGATTGGTGCTTCTGCTTTGGGTCCAGGATGGCACAGTGTCTTAGGGTAGGAGTGCTTGGAGGTAGTGTGGGCCTATTTACTTCACACAGGGAAGTGAGACAGAAGCAGGTAGATGGTCCCACTATCTTACTCAAGGGCATACCTGCAATGATCAGAGGATATCCCACTAGTCTTCACTTTTAAACTTTCCATTATCTCTCAACAGTGCCAAGATGGGGACTAGTCTTTTAAACAGAAGGGTCTTTGGGGGACAAATCAGATCCAAACTATAGAAAAACAAGGCTGAATTTATACATACACACCCACAACCACCTACAACTTACCTGCAAAATACACATCCTTTTGCTCCTGTGTTTTCATTTTTATCTATAGGCTTGGGGCAGTGAGCTAACAAGGCAATGAAACTGCAAGAATACTGTCAACTCTAAGTTGTTTTAATTTCTAAAAAAGAAAAAAAATGGGGGGCTAGGGTTGTGGCTCAGCAGTAGAACATTTGCCTAGCATATGTGAGGCACTGGGTTCATCCTCAGCACCACATAAAAATAAATAAAAAACATAGAGGAATTGTGTCCATCTACAACTAAAAAAATTAAAAAAAAAAGAAAAAAATGGAATATGTCAAGATTCTTCTCTAGGTTTAAGATTTCTTAGCTGGAAACAAGCTAGAGACATGCTTTAGAAGAAAACTAGACAAGCTTTTCCTGCTGATGTGTGGACAAAAGAAACATGTATTTTGGCTCAGGCAACGCTGACTTATTTCTAAAAGAGAGAAAAATAGTTTTGTTCTTACAAGAATGGGTGGAGTGGGCCTATCATTGGATAAATTACATAGTTAAAGATTAGCAGGGTGCAGTGGTGCATGCCTGTAATCCCAGCAGTTTGGGAGGCTGAGATGGTAGGATCCCAAGTTCAAAGCCAGCCTCAGCAACTGTCTGAAAATAAAATATTTTTTAAAAAGGATGGGGATGTGGCTTGGTGGTTACGTACCTCTGGGTTCAATGTACCAAAAAAAAAAAAAAAAAAAGATTAACACTATTATTTTCCCCCAGAGTGTTCAAAACAGCCTGACATGCATTCTACTCCCCATTATAAGTCAGGGAATAATGAAAGATAGACATACCATTGATCATCATTTTACTACAAGAAACCAACCAACCAACCCACCCACCCAGAGATGCCCCAATTATGGAAAGGCCAGAATTTCCAGTTTGATGCAACCCATCTGACTCTTGAGTCTGGTCACTTTTGAATTTGATTAGGGTACATTTAGTAAAATAAAAATTCATTAGGAATACTAAATTTTATGTTGTGTACATGAGCATGAGGATCTAAATAAACCTTTACAGGAAATTTTAGAAATATTCAACAAAACAAAACAAAACGTAGCCAAGTTATATAAACACTAAAAGCTGAATACCAATGAATCACTGGATAATTTCTATATTTTTTTCAAAACATCATACCCCAGTTCATTTTACAACTTCTCATTTTTTGGGGGGGGGCGGGAATTAATGTTTAGCTGTTAAGATTTTCTGTATTTTGAAAACCTTTGGCTGAAAATTATTTTGGTATAAAACTATTTTTAGGTACTCTGGTTTGATCTGCAGGAAGCCACACTAATTTTTGACAATGGACAGAGTACCTAAGGAACGACTATTAAATAGCTGCAAGGCAAACCATACTGAAGGAAGGAGAAATTTCACTTAAATCTTTCAGAAGCCAAATGACAAAACTCCTAGAACATTAAAGAAAGAATGTTGGGCCTGGAGTTGTAACTGAGCAGTGGAGCGCTTGCCTTGTACATGTGAGGCACTGCATTTGATTCCCAGAACCATATATAAATAAGCAAAATAAAATAAAGGACCATCAACAACTAAAAAAACAAAAGAAATTTAAAAAGAATGTTACTGATTTTAGATTGAAATTCAAACTGGAACTCATCATCATTCCTAATGAGGTAAATACTAGAGCAAACTCATTTGCAAACAGTCCGCAGCATATTTACATGAAAGGAATTGAGATTACCCTTCCCCCACAAATTAAAGAGTTACCATACTTGAACATCATTAGTGAAGCTGCACAAACTACGCAACAGCACTTGCTTTCTAAGGGGTTTTTAATAAACTACAGATTAAGATCAGAAACATGGTGTAATACATTTAACATAAAAACAGGAGAGCAATGATGAATGACAAACTTCTTGGCAGGAAGGAAGGCAGAAGTGGTACCAATCAAACCATTTCTGGGATTGTGGGTTTTCTTCAACTAAAGGAAGAACCAACATGCTCTACCAACAGCGCCATCTATTTATTTCCAGCATTCTCAATGTGGTTTACGTTATTAATGACAGTACCATTAAGCAAAAACAGGCATAGTTTGAAAATAAGAAAGCAACATATCTCTATCCCTTCTCTAGAAGAAGCAAATAAAGCTATGTAAGAAAGACAAAGTTTGAAATGATCAAGGACAGAAATATTTTCAAATTCAGAATATGTTCATTCAGGGAGAAAAGTTTTATATTTTGTTTTTGGTGGGGAGCTGGGGTTGTTGGAGATTGATTTTGGGGGTTCCCAACTGCAAAATGTTCTTCCAATTTGTACCCTTGTATTAGTTTTCTAGGGCTGTCATAACAAAATACCACAGATTGGATGGCTTACACAACAGAAATTTGTCACCTTTCTGTAGCTTAGATGTCCAAGATCAATTGGCCAATAGATTTGGTTTCTTCTGAGCCTTTTCTTTTTGACTTGTAGATGATCATCTTGTCATGTGGTCTTTTCTCTGTGCACAAGACCTTTGGTGACTTTCTCTTCTCATAAGGACACAACTCATTTAGAACTCAGCACAATGTCCTTTTAACTCAGTCGTCTCTTTAAAGAATTTATCTCCAAGAATAATTATATTCTGTAGTATGGAATGGAATTTCAACATATGAATGGGGGAAGCACAATTTAGTCAATAACAACCCCCAGTGCTTAGGGGGTCCTGCACTTATCAAGAATCTGGTATTTGTGGTTGATATGACGAGGACACCAACCTTACACTTCACTTTTAGTTTGCTGCTCATGTTGTACAAAAATGAATCTCTAGTAGTTAGTTCAGAAATAAGAAAAAAGAATACAAATACAGAAAATCTATTTGCTCATTGGTCAGGTCTGCCATCCCAGTTTGATAGAAGCCATATCTGACCTCACCCTCACCAAACTTTATTTTGAAATATCATTTAATCTATAGTGCTGCCAGGACAGGGATTAGATAATGGCACAAAGAAATCTCTCCTAATTACACCCTAATTACATCTCCTTCTTACATCCTATTAAGTGCCTTGCCTGCCATGTTGTGTCCTAAAGTCTAGACTTGGGATTTGGCACACATTCTGTGACAGAATAATGTGGGCCTGAGGGAAGGAGAAAGGATTTGTAGTCACTGATGAAATTAGTCAGTTACCTGCCCCTCTAGTAAGAAGTAGCTTACTGCAAACTTCTGGAGGTGGTATGCAGGGGGAAAAGAAGAGAGGAGGTTGCATCTTTATAGTCTAGAGTTAAATTCTGACATAACTTGCTGGGGACTTTGTTCAAATGCAATAATCAGCCCTCACATTAGTGCTTTAGTTTAGAAAGCCCTTTCACGTGCATATCTCATTTGATCCTTATAACAGTTTTGTTAACTAGGAAGAGACAAAGCCAGAAGGTAAGCTACTCTGATCAATTATAAAAGTGACAAAATTTGCTCATCTGACTCAAAGCAGATCTTCAAGTCATATCTGGCAGAAAGACTTTGTCAGAAAATGTAAGAGAATTTGCAGGCTTTGATACACTGTGACCCTACTTATGGAAAAAAAAATAAGCATCATTTATTTAAAACTGCCCAAAGTCTATAAAACTACAATTTAAAAGTTTATTTATTTGCAAAAGACACAGCAAGCAATCAGGTCCTAACTAGGGAAGAAGTATGATTCTTACTTGGTCATCACCATTCATGCAGTAGACTTTGGAAGTAGTGAAGGGAACAGAGAAGTTTGGAGGTAGATGGGATACAAGGATGGTCTCTGGGCCACTGGGAGAGCAGATAAATTTGGAGGTAGATGGGATACAAGGATCATCTCTGGGCCATTGGGAGAAATGAAATGCCACTTATTAAAGAAGAATAAGCATGAAAGATAGGAGTTGAGATTGTAGGAAAAGGCTGACAAATCTGAAGACATCAGCAAATTCAAGGAAAGAAAATTATAGTTAAAATAATAAAATATAATAATAACATTAATATATAATAATAATTAACAAGGGCTAATATATTGAATACATACTAAATATCAAACCTTGTACACACATTATTTCATGTAAGGATAATTTTATCACATTTTGTAGGGTAGGAAAGATAATATACAACTTGTTCAAAGCCACACAAGTAGTAAGTGGCAGAGTCAGTTTTAAATCCAAGACTGCCTGGCTTTAGAACCTGAGCACTTAACTATTTGATAAGACTGACTCACATTTATATACAACTTAAACCCCATCACTAATAGTTACTAAGTGCCCACACATGAACGCTATTCTGATTCAATTAACCTTTTAAAAAAATATATTTTTGTAGTTGTAGATGAACACAATACCTGTATTTGTATTTATTTACTTTATGTGGTGCTAAGGATCAAACCCAGTGCCTCACGTGTGCTAGGCAAGTGCTGTTCCACTAAGCCACAACTCCAACCCTTGATTTAATTAACTTTTAAGAAAGACTCAAAGGACAGTTGAGTGTTCCCAAACAGATACTCAAAGTCAATCTATAGTGACCAATAAAACCCATTTATAGATAAGCACATCCTGGCTCCATTTGGAAAACAGTAGTGTGATGGGGCAGCAATACAGCTTATTAATATGCACATGTACCCAGGTGAGAAACATATTTTATTTTATTTTTTCAAATATCCATCTTTTAGTTTTAGGTGGACACAATATCTTTATTTTTTACATTTATGTGGCGCTGAGGATTGAATCCAGTGCCCTGCACACGCTAGGTGAGTGTGCCACCACTGAGCCACAACCCCAGCCCCCAGAGAAACACATTTTAAAGAGATTAAGTTTTTACAATGGTCTCTTATCTTTTCTCTTTCTATTGGTATGGAGATTGAGAGGCAGCGAAGATTCACAAGATAGCTAGCTTCTTATTACCATCAGCAGGAGAGCTGAAGCAAGGTTTACCTTTGTTATTCAATGGACCAAAGTGTGATGAAGTTTTGAGAATGAGATTCCTTAAATTAATAGAACCAAATTATCTGCTTACACCCAGGGTTCTCCTATCTGTAATCAGGAGGAATTCCTAATTTTGCCTTCTTGTCTGATCCAAGAACATCAAATTACTCATCTTTTAAAAATCACATCAGAATTTACAGGCACTTTTGGAATGCAAGATGAATACATTAAATTGTGGGTTTAAACCTTTAATATCCTTCATATTGGCCCACATCTATTCCTTAATTGAAGAGTAAGTGATACTGCTGGTTACTGGCAACGAGTTCTGCTTCCTCACATGTTGAAGTTTAACATTAGAAAAGCACGAAGAAGCAAGCATATAAAACAGAGTTTATTTTAAAATGGGTAACATAGGCTTCTCCTGGGAGGAAGAAGCTGGTATCCTGGTATCCCAAGAAGTGTGTTCTGCCTTTTTTATATGTCCTTGGCTTCCACTGTTCTCCTGCTCTCTTCCCCTTATCTAGGCCCAGGAAATGGCCCATGTGAGATGGCCAAAAGGTGAGAAGCAGATGGACAGGAGGATGGAGTGATCCAAGCAGGAAACAGCCCTCGACATATTAATTAACAACTTTTATAACTACAAGGGTGGAAGAAGGGGTCTAAAGGAATTAACATGTTCATAGCAGCACAATTCACAATAGCTAGACTGTGGAACCAACCCAGATGCCCTTCAATAGATGAATGGATAAAAAAAAAAATGTGGCATTTATATACCATGGAGTATTACGCAGCACTAAAAAATGACAAAATCATGGAATTTGCAGGGAAATGGATGGCACTAGAGCAGATTATGCTTAGTGAAGCTAGCCAATCCCTAAAAAACAAATACCAAATGTCTTCTTTGATATAATGAGAGCAACTAAGAACAGAGCAGGGAGAAAGAGCAGGAAGAAAAGATTAACATTAAACAGAGACATGAGGTGGGAGGGAAAGGGAGAGAAAAGGGAAATTGCATGGAAATGGAGGGAGACCCTCATTGTTATACAAAATTACATATAAGAGGTTGTGAAGGGAATGGGAAAATAAACAAGGAGAGAAATGAATTACAGTGGATGGGGTAGAGGGAGAAGATGGGAGGGGAGGGGAGGGGAGGGGGGGATAGTAGAGGATAGGAAAGGTAGCAGAATAAAACAGTTACTAATAGGGCATTATGTAAAAATGTGGATGTGTAACGGATGTGATTCTGCAATCTGTATTTGGGGTAAAAATGGGAGTTCATACCCACTTGAATCTAATGTATGAAATATGATATGTCAAGAGCTTTGTAATGTTTTGAACAACCAATTAAAAAAAATAAAGGAATTAACATTTCAATCCCTTACGGGTGGTTTCCAACTTCCCAGACCCAAACTGGCCTATCTGTCTGTCTTTAATTCTGGCTTCATAAGTAGGATTAGGTGAGGCTGAGGTTGTGGCTCACCAGTAGAGCGCTCACCTAGCATGCGTGAAGCACTGGGTTCGATCTTCAGCACCACATAAAAATAAATAAATAAAATAAAGGTATTGTGTCCAACTACAGCTTAAAAAAAAATTTCAAGTAGGACTAGGTGGGTGGAATAAAGGGAAAGAGAACCCTGATACACTCATACATAACATGATCAAGGCTTGACTGACAACCACTGAAACATAAGGAGAATGCAGGTAATATGTACACTGATATAAATAAACAAACATAAATAATTAGTAAAAACAAATAATTCTTGACTTTGTAGCTTATCCTTTCATTAAAAAGAAAACATTTACCACATTACTCAAGCTTATATTAATAATTAAGAAACATGAATTATATAGAAAAAATACTGTTTGGGAAGACAGTATTAGCCAAACAACTAATTACTTGGCATAAAAGTAAGGTTATGACCCCAGTGAAAATATAAGAAAAACATCTTGACTAAAAAAATGCCTTGTGTATTTTCTCTGTGAAATTACTCTTTGTCTTACTAACTTGGTTTGGCAAATTTCTTTGCCAAAGGAGGAAGCATAAATAGAATACGAACCTTAACTCCTTGTTGAACTGCCTCATCAGCTAGGTTTTGCTAGTTTCTGGAGAATTTTAGCCACATTTATAGAAGGTAAGATATCTGACATTTTTTTGTTGTTGTTGCATAATTTCAAATACACATAAAATATAACAAAAATATGACTCTTTTTTACCCACATTCACCAGTTGTTCAATTATTTACATTTTGGTATATTTGCTTTATCTTCTACTTCTCTCACAGCCACTTGAGAGTAAGTGTGGGATGTCATGCTCCTTTATTCCTTTATATATTAAACTTACTTTATTGTTAAATTTCCTAAAGATGAGAACATTCTCTTTTATAGTCAGTTATATAATATTGATAAACTGGGGTTGGAGTTGTGGCTCAATGGTAGAGTGCTTGCCTAACATGTGTGAAGTACTGGGTTCAATCCTCAGCACCACATAAGAATAAATAAAGGTACTGTGTCAATCTACAAATTAAAAAAAAAACAAAAATATCGATAAATTGAGGTTGAGCATCCATAATCCAAAAATCTGGCATCTGAAATACTAAGAAATCCAAAATTTTGAGTGTCAACATGATGCCAGATGGGGAAAATTCACACTTGGGTCACAGTCAAAATACAGGTTCACTAAAAATACTATATAAAATTATGTTCAGGTTGTTCGAATAGGTTGGTATATGTGAAACATAAATGGATTTCATGCTTAGAGTTGGGTATAGTCCCATCCCCAAGATATCTTATTATTATTTTGGTACCAGGGATTGAACTCAGTACCCATTGAGGCGCATACCAAGCCATTTTTTCACTTTTTATTTTGAGACAGGGTTTCACTAAGTTGCTAAGGGCCTCACTAAGTTGCTGATCCTCCTGCCTCAGAACCTCCAAACTGCTGTGATTACAGATGTGCGCCTACACCCAGACCCAAGATATCTTATTGTATGCAAATATTAAAAAATCTGAAATAATTGAAAAACTTCTGGTTCTATGCATTTGGGATGAAGGATATTCAACTATACCAATGATCTATTAATCTAATTCTGACAATATTCAAATTTTATGAATGCCCCACGGATTTGTTTTTTCCTAGTCTGAAACCAAAGTCATGATCACAGACTGCGTTCAGATGTCATTATTATCTTCTACTCATTCTATTATTCCCACAAGGAAAGTCCTCACTTCTAAATTTTACACAGCCTAGAGTAAGTCTTACTTCCTTAATGAGAATTTTCTTATTTTTTTCATTCAAATAAACCTGTTCCTTTCTGAATTTCTAAAAAACTTAGTGATCTTGTAAATGTAACAACTATTGCACACACAGAATTTTTTTTGCAGTGCTGGGGATTGAACCCAGGGCCTTGTGCATGCAAGGCAAGTACTCTACTAGCTTTGCTATATCCCTAGCCCCTTGTACATGCTCTTATAGTGTCTGATTCTCTGTGTGCGTATATGCCTAGTTACTGGTTCCTAACTCCAATGATTAGCAAACAAAGGTTTTGAAGTTGTACAAACCTAAATGAAAATCTAAATCAAAATTCTATCACTTTCTACCTGTGTGGTTGATTAGGTTTTAATTTCCTAATCTGTAAAATAATGATTTTTAGAGAATTGATGAGGTTTGTGTAAGGATTTTACAATAGCACATCTAAAGCAACTCAATAGTTTCTGGGGGCAAAACTATTTCTTATGTCTCTGATTTTGCCATAGTACCTTACACCAACATTAAAATTATATTTGTTAGTTAAGCAGTATTTCTTATTTTACAAAGGGAAAAATAAGAGTTTACTCTGCCACTAACACACTGTACCTCTAGCAATCTAGACTGGCCAACATACTTCACTGCCAGCCTGAAATCAGCAGCAGCATCCTTTTCTCTGAGCTTTGACTGTGACAGTGGCTAGAGAAGCTCAGTAGAAGAGTATGACGGGGCACAAATGCAAACAAGAACTAGAGTTGCCAAGAACATGCACCTGCTTGGGTGACTATTAATGAGCACTCTGACTAAAAGTGTCAGGAACTCAGGTGCAAACTCTTCTTCCTCTCTGTCCATCACTGTCAATCCTGAGAATACCCAAATCAAGCACTTTTCTTATAACCAAATTGAAAGATAATTTTAATATTCAACAATAACATTTAAAAAATCAGAAGTCCACAGTTCAAAGGCCATTCATATTTTATTTTCATAATTTCCTTGCTCTTAGTAAAAAGGCAAGGGAGCTAGTATGCAGAGCATTTCAAATCTGTTGTTTTGATATGGTAATCTCAACTTCCCCATCTCTGAGAAAATATCAATAAAGTCATTTATGTTAAATGAAACCTCTATGTCAGGGATTGGAAAAACAGAAGAAGAAGAAAAAAAATCAAGAACTACAGCATCTTTAAAACTTTAAAATATAAACCCACTGTAAGATTTGGAATAAAAAATTGAGTTTTTCTGCCATTAACTCAAATATTCCATAAAGTGGAATGCAAAAAATCGTGTTAAAGTGATTTGTTACCCCCTCCATCAGTTGGAACCACAAATGAAAGTCATGTGTTCACTAGGAGTAAAAAAATAAAAATGAAACAAACAAGAAAATCCCTGTATCCTTCATTTCAAGATGCAAGGAGGGGCTTCCAGTAAAGCTAATAAAGGTTTACATCTGTGATCTAAAAACAAAAAATTCTAAAACAGAACCTTTATTTTTATTTTTGTCAGTAAAGAGTAAAAATACTATAACATGAACATTAAAATGGAATGTCAAATAATTGTCATTTATAGGGCAGAGGCCCTAAGTTTGAGACTTTCCTTTTGAGAAATTCATTAAACAGTTTTAGAAATGTGAACTCTCAATTCAGGTTAAATCTAAATACATGACAATGAAAATGTTATAACCTGAAGGTATTATTAGTCTCTGTTCCTTTGAATATAATGGCCCCTTTGGAAATTTCCAGAAATTCACAAATATTTTATTTATTTATTTATTTTTTTGGTAGGAGAGGGGTACTGGGGATTGAACCACTGAGCTTTTACCACTGAGCTACGACACCAGCCCTTTTTTATTTTGAGGCAGGGTCTAGCTAAATTGCCAAGGTGGATCTCAAACTTGGAATCCTCTTGCCTCAGTTTCCAAAGTCACTAGGATTATAGGCATGCACCACAAATACTTTTCTGGATATTTTTTTTGGGGAGGTGGGGGACCAGGAATTGAACTCAGGGCAACTCGAACACTGAGCCACATCCCCAGCCCTATTTTGTATTTTATTTAGAGATAGGGGCTCACTAGTTGCTCAGCACCTCACTTTTGCTGAGGTCGGCTTTGAACTCATAATCCTCCTGCCTCATCCTCCTGAACCTCCAGGATTACAGGTATGGGCCAACACGCCCAGCTTTTGTGGAGATCTTTAATTTGGGGAGAAAAGCTTACCTCTCATTACTCTGATGTGCTGGGGCTCAAAAAATGATACCCCAAAGTATAGTATTTTGACATGCTAATCTAAAGTAGTCTCAACATCTCCCTGCCTTTCCTTTTGCACCCTGTGTCTTGATTCTCTTTTTTTCCCCAAGTACAGGATGGGGCTTTTCTCTAAAGTTTATCCACTAAAGGCCAGGTCTTCCAGAAGAAAGAAAAAAAGACTAGAGTTGAACCCAAAGCCCAGTCTGAAATTTGTCTCAGGTTAGTGTGTCTATTCTTTAGGCATTCACACCCTCTGTCATAACCTCCACCCCAGCTTAGTTACTCTTCTCTTTCCCTTGTGAAAAGCACATATAAGCCTCAACCACCTAGTCCTTGTTTGAGTTTTCATATTTTGGATGACTCCCATTTGCTTGCACATTATTTTGTTTATTTTAATTAAATAAATATATTTAAAATATTTGTTTATTATAGCTCATGTTCATCAATTGTTTTTGTTTTTCAGTCAAACCTACAGAAGACGAGGGAAGTTCCCTTAGTCTCAACAATTGCATCACTCATGAGATTGTCATATGATGTTTAAAACTTCCATACATTTAAAGCATTTTGAGTGTTAGGGTTAAAAAAGGAGTCTGTGAATGTAAATTCTGCTATTTTATACCCTATTTCCCTCTCCTTCTATAGGAAAGTCAGGGATTGAGCCCTCTCCATCACTACTGTGGAACCCAAAGCAATATTAGGGGGAAAAAAAATCAACGATTTGATAATCGGACTATTTGGATTTGGATCTGGCTCTAACATTATTAGTTTCATGACCGTGGGGGAACATATATTTTTCTTAACTCTTGGTTTCCAAATATAAAGAATGGAAAAAATAATACCTATTTTGTAAGAGTGTTTAAGATAACACATGTACAAGGCCCAACCACTGTTTCCTGTGTGAAACAGGCTCTCAATAAATGTTAGGCTCTCTTCCTACAATGTTACACATATCATGTCCCTTGATACTTTATAAAGAGACCTACTAAATACTTGGACTAACTGCTCTGTTTTCTCCCCAAAAAGGCAGTTGGCTCTTAATAGTTACAGCCATGTGAAAGACTCTTGGGGCCTGACATTGTCCCAAAGAAACAAAAAAGTTCTCATACTGATGAAAAACACCAACTGCTTCAGGCTATAACAAGCCCCAAACAGTAAATCCCTTCCTGCATGTTTTTATAGTGTTACTTAACATCCTGAGAGCTCTGTGCTCTTCCAAGAGTCTTTTATCCTTGCAAGGATCAGGCACACTGTTTACCTAATTTTCCCTTCTTAATAGAGGTCTTTATTGAACAAGACCACCTACTATATTAAAATATTAGGAATCAAAAAGGGCCAGGTTCAACCAGGAAGAAAGTGACAGTTTTAGGACTAAACAGTAAGCTGTTCTTAACTTTTTTAGAATCTGGAGTTTTATACTTTCTGCTCTCAGAAATAGCAGAGTTGCTGATGCACTGGTTCAAACATGTCTGGGTATTTCCCTTGCCTATACTACCAAAGAACTCTTACCATGTGGGAGACTTCCTACTGAATGAACTATAATTTTAAAAAGCAGTGCATCTCAAACTCTCCCTTCATACGATAGATAAACTTTGAGACATAACACCTCTTGGAAAGCTCTGAACTAAAGTGTCTTATAAGCAATGGTAGCTACTGCATCCCCAAACCCACTTTAGGAAACCAGAACATGCTGCTTCAACATAACCATTTTGGCCAGGTCTTCCAGAAGAAAGAAAAAAAGACTAGAGTTGAACCCAAAGCCCAGTCTGAAATTTGTCTCAGGACTATTTTGAGAAACTGCAAACACAGTTATCCTTTTGTAAGAGAAGTTTATATCTAAAAAGAAAATTTGTAAGGGTACCCTCTCTATGGCAGCAAGAGGAGGATGACTAAACCACTAAAGGCTCTTAATGCAGAAAGCATAGACTTAAATCTGCATAATAAATCTTTTTTTTTTTGCATAATAAATCTTAACCTTTGTTTTATGGTGCTTTCCTGGGCATGTTAATCAGGTCTTTTCCCACATCTTTCTTTACTTTGGAGAATGATGGTATTTAAGCTTCAAGTTTAAACTACCTCTTTGAGGTCTACTGTAGAGACTGACTCATCTCTCTGGGTTATTTGTTTTATATATTGGAGCTATGTAAGTTATTAAACTTGTTTTTCTCTTGCTAACTCTATCTTCTTTAATAGAACATCACAGTAAGAACTCATGAAGGGTAAATAAATTATTTTTCCTCTCCTACACTACAAAGGGTAAAAGTACAAGTAGCACTGAATAGGTATGTCATCTAATATAGAAACTTTACCACATAAACTGTTTCAACTCCAAATAGTTCAGTCAAAGTCCACACTCTCTTACAGGGCTGATCTCTCTGTCAGATCAAAGGAAAAAGTATACCTACAAAAGGCAACATACACTGACTTTCAGTAGCCATTTTTAAACATAAGGATCACAAAACCTTAAGGCATTGATATAGGCATAAAATACTCAATGTTTTATACTTGGCAGGAACAGTTCTAGACAGTGGGGATTCGGTTTTAAAAAGCAGAGTCTCAGCCATTGAGGAGCTCCAATTTTAATAGAAAAGAGAAAATAAATTAAAACAACTTACAAAAGTAATTTCAATAGAATGTGTAGTCTACTATGGTAGACATGTAGAATAATACTTTTGATGTCATCAGAAAACTGTTAGCTACATCCCAAGTACCTTATTCAAAGGGGTAAAGAATTATAGATAGAGGATGACCTAGTTCCAAAATTCACCTCTTACATTACTATTTGCTATGGTTAACATCAAAGCCTCTGTCTTTTGGTAACATACAAAAGAAGGATGACATCATTTATAGGTAGATAACGAAGACCTAGGCAGTATAAAATTACAGAACACAAAACAAGAAATCAGATCTAGGATCTACTTCTAATTCTATCACTTGATATTCAGAGGAACTTGTAATTCACTTAAACTCTTGAAGCCTTATTTTCTCTTAATCTAGTCTGTCCCTCTTCATAGGGCTTTTAGAAAATTTTAGTGAGTCAATAAAAGAACTTGAAAATGTTTAAAACATTGGGCAAATACTAACTACACATGCTAATCAAAATGTTAAGAAGCTCAAAGGAGAACAAAAAAAATTAACTACATTTAAGATTATCATGAGTCCTTGCTCCTGTATATTAGTTGTTCTTAAATCTTTCCTTCCATATTGTTTCCTAAAAGAAACACCCACCTTTTCGAGAAATGATCCCCTCAAATGACACCTTTAGGAGCAAACCCCTATATTAACACACCTTCAAAGAATACTTTCCTTCTGATTCAGCAAAATCTTTTTGGAGAAATTTAAAATGGGAGCTCCTCCAGCCAATATCACCAAGCTAATCTTTTTCTTTTAGATACCTAGAGTAAACTTGGTTTGTTATAATACTAAATTGAGCATGCCCCAAAGCATGTGTCTACCACCTTTAAGTGTCCATATCTACCCATCTTAAACTTTTAACATATAATCTATGACCTTGAGCTGGGCATGCCCAGAAATGTACATCCTATACTGAGTGTGCTCAGGAATGTCCTCACTACTAAAGTGCCTTCCTATATGAATATGAATATGAATATGAACATGAATATGAATAGGGTCCCCAGTAAAATCTCCATGTTTCCATTCTTTAAGGAAATCAATGTTTTACAGAACTTTGGTATTCTCCTTACTTGTGGGTAATTAATCTCTCTCATAGGCCTAGTACATGTTAGTCAAGCACTCTACCTCAGACCTTTTAAAATTTTTATACCAAGACAGGGTGCCACTAAGGTGTCCAGACTGGCCTCAAACTTTCAATCTTCCTGCCTCAGCCTCCCAGCCATCTAGGATTACAGTCATGCATGGCCTATCTGGCACTCTGTGGGAGACTTACATTGGATGTGACTGAGTCACACTCCCCTGCTGGGTGCTGAGGCGCTCAGTCACAGAAATGTGGCAGAGCTTACCCTTCTTGGGTTTGAGGGATGGTGTCTCGTGCATGGGTGTGTCTTGCTACAGCCCCATGGGTGGAGCTACGCTCACCTGTTCCTTTGTAATATAACCCCTGTTTAGAACAGAATCTTCCATGGAAGTGCCTTGTGTGGGTCCCCTTCTCTTACTATGCCTTTGGGTGTGGCCTACTCAGATGTCAGTCAACCTGCTGACAGTGGACATCATGAAGATAGACTCAGCCCCTTGAAACCTGACCCCTTGCCTCATTTGACTAGCTTCTCCTCAATAAAAGGGGTCAGTGCGTGCTCTCGCTCTCTCTTTCTGTGGACCCTTAAGGTCAGAGGAGCTGTCACAGCGACCCCAATGAAAAAGGTATTTGTGTCACTTGTGTGGTTATTTCGTGCAGCCCAGTTAGCCCAGTTCAACTGGAGTAACCCTTTTAGTCGTGAGAATAGAAACCCGGCAGCACTCTTTCTCCATTCTTTTATCTTCCGGTTGTGCTCATTGGCTTCACACTTTTCAAAAAGAGAATCTATTGTGTTTGGAAACAATGTCCAGCTAAGAGCCAATTTTAGTGATTATCCCCTACCTCACTGGGCCAAGAACAAAAAACTATTTTCTTGTGTTTCACTTCTTGGTATTCTGCTCCATGATTAAATGCCCTTATTTTTAGGTGCTAAACAAGATAAGCAACCATAGGGGGCAAACTCCTATACTTTTATAGAGAAAAAAGCTGCTGCCCTTTTAAAAGACTGTTAATGTACCTACAAATTGTTTTTTCTTTATGTTTCAGCTAAGAGTCTATGGAGAAACATACAAGGAACCAGCCAACATTACCAAGTCACTCTTGACTCTTTTAAGTGACTTAAACTTTGCTAATTATGACATAGAAGAAATGAAATGAGAAAGGTAGAAAGGAGAAAAAAGGAAGGAAAAGAAGACTATATTTTAAAAGCCTTGTCCTAAAGTTCCTCATGCCTTTCCTCCCCAAGCCAGTTCTCTCTCCCAGACCTATCCCTCCCCAAATTTCTATAAATCTTCACTCACAATCTTAAAGTTACTGGAAATTTGCGCACTTACAAAAACTGCCCTGTACACTGTTTAATTGGCCTATAAGTACAAGTATTTTTATAATAGATTGAGAAAATGGAGATATAAAATCTATAACATAAGGTACTTACCTAACATTTTTATCTATTGATCAAATAATGGGAAAGAATCAATCTTAGGATTCTAGGAATTACCAGGCCACTGTAAACCATTTTGTGATCCCCAGACTGATGCCAATCTCATGTACTTTCCCATTGCCACCCTCACCAAGTTCCCTTTAAAAGAAGAGCCTGGGAACCCCGAAATTGTTTCTCACTCTTAAGATGGACCACTGAAGAAGATAGAGTTACATGAAGGATTCAAACTCAAAGGCCAAAGGTCATAGCCAATAGCCTTGATGCTTTTTCAATACCTGTGTAACATAGATTTTGACCATTGGCCTTGATACTTTTTCATTTAACACAGATTTTGGTCAATGTTCATACCCCAAAACTATATATGTCCTAGGATAACACACCAAAAACAAACAAACAAAAACAATATCCTGCAACCAGGTCCCCTTCCACATAGAGGGAGTTCTATCTCTTCTCACTTAAATAAATCTTGCTCCATTTGCTCTTGCCTTCTATTATTGTCTATGAATTTTATTCTTCAAATTTGTGAGACAAGAATCCAGGAGGAAACTGGCTTGAGTTACCAGGGTTTTCTGTGATACTAAGAGCTGCACCACACAATTTGGCAGTATTAGATATGGAAAATGACAAACGCCAAAATAATGAGGCCTGGGAAAAGGGAGTGAAAAAGAAAGCCATACACTGACAGCATTGATTCTTTCCCAATACATTCTTTCCCAGTGATAAGACAAGCCCCAGGGAGGAGATAGGAGATATCCACCACATCTGAAATGAGCTTCTCTGGGAAGAAGCCAAAGCATTGATCCTTCCCTAAACAAATCCTTTCCAGATACCAACCATAACCCCAGGCCATCCATCTGGTCCAGTAAGATAAATCCCAAATATTGACCACTGACCCCAGACTCCCCCCCCCATTCTGTCCAATAAAACAGACCCCCAAATTCCTGAGTGCCCAAACTGATACATTCATTTATTAAGTCACCTCTCAGTATAGACTAAAGAAGTCCAATCCCCTTCTTTGTTTGGTGGCTCATTTTCCACGAGGAAAGTGGGTCCACCGGTGTCACCCCCGTTCTTGCCCAACCCATTCTGGCATGAAACTTCATTCCTGAATAAAAGGTTGTGATGAAGTTTGCATCAGGCCTAGTCCTTTTGTGCTGACAGGTAGTAGCAAAGAATCTAGTTTTGCCAGCTACAATCCTTGGGGCTGATGTTGGCAGATATCACCTGCTGTGTCCAGTTACTAATACTAAAATGGACTTTATTGGCTGTAGAAGCCTGTACCCTGCATAAACCCCATTCGCTAACAGAAGCAGGGAATGTAGTTTCTTCTCAAATTCTGGTTTCACCACAATCTCCTTTGAATGTGTACTCCTTGCTTTCCTAAATAAATCTCTGTCTCTGTCCCTCAATATCGGATGCATGCTGAAATTCTTTTCTATCACATCCACCAAGGACTCCATAGTCTTAAAGTGAGGCACCCTCTCTGGGACCTCTTGGGATCTCCTCCAATGACAATTATAATACCAAACTCCCTGCCCAGAAAGGTTTGTGCCTGCCATGTTCCTTTTGATTTATGACTCTCAATTAAGCATGTTCAAGAATGTGCCCATCCCACATGTGCTTTCCTGTATGAATATGAATACTTTATAGGTTTCCCTAATAAAATACCATTGCTTTCTTTGTTTGAGGAGAGTACTGTTTTGCAAAGAATCTTTCCAGTGTGACTGCAAGAACTGCTAATGGAGGACCACCACAGCTCCTTACTTGCTGCAAGTAATCAATCTTTTCTTCATTCTTTTATTTTCTGGTTGTATTCATTAGCTTTCTACTTGTCAAGAAGAGAATCTATTATGTTCAGTTATACTTACTGTATGAGTTATTCCTGATGATTACTTTCAACTTGGAAGTGAAAGGTAATAGATGTGAACAGTAGAACACGGAGTTAAGGGAATAACTCTATAAAACTGGACCTTCTGTGCTGACTCCAACATGCTTTCTTTTAAGAAGCAATTTATGGGCTGGGGTTGTAGCTCAGTGGTAGAGCACTCACCTAACACGTGTGAGGCACTGGGTTCGATCCTCAGCACCACATAAAAAGAAAAAAGAAAATAAAGGTATTGTATCTATCTACAACTAAAAATATTTTTTTTAAAAAGGCAATTTACCTTCAGCTCTGCCTGGCTTAACTCAATAGAATATGCTATATTTCTCAACAAACAACCTGTTATCTACAAGAAAAATGCAGTCCCGAAAGCCTCATTCCTGCTAATAAAAACATAAGTTGCCCTGAAGGGGCTACTTTTCTGGCCTTTACATAGACCAGATTCCAGAATTCAGGGAGATAAAATATAGAACCAGTGGAAGTCTGATGCAATCCCACAGTCATTAGAAATCAAGAGGTAGACCTGGGCTGGACTCTCTGGAAACTTCCTTGGGACTCCCAATAAAGCTGGAGGACAGGAGGGGCACTCTAGCCCTCTCCTCTATCAGAGGACCCACGTTCTCCCTTGAGAGTGTCCCATATTTCCTTTTATATATCCCTTCTCATAAACTCTTACCTGCTACTCTGAGCGACATGTCTGGAATCTTTCCAGTGTGACTGCAAGAACTGCGAATGGAGGATCACTACAGCTGTCTCAGCTCAGTGGTGGGTAGAAAGTTAAGTATAAATTCACCTCTCAGCTAATAAGACACTGATTATCAAGCACCTTAATAACCTCTTAGCAACTTCTCTTTTTGGAAAACTGCCCTTTTGTTCTCCAGAGTATTTCTATAGCTACTATTTTAAATTCAATTGCATATGGGTCAGGAGGGTCAAGTAGAATGTTAAAGTCAGCTGGAGTAATGTGGGGGAAGAGAGCAAGGAGTGGTGGGACTGAAGTGGTGAGTGCAAGGATCATCTAAAGGGATAATCATTTCTTAGCTCTAGCCTACTATTGGTAGAAAATTCAACCCAGTATTGCCAGACCTTTGTTATTTCAAAAGATTCCAGAAACTATATTCTTGTGTGACATTCACAGGGGCTATTATAAATTGAAGGGAATCACAACATGATGCCCCAAAACGCTATGATGGCATAAGGATTATCTTGAACTGTAACCACAGAAAAACTCTCTACTTCCCCATATTTACCTAAAGAGAATTTTGAGGAGTTCCCACCCCTATTTTTTTTTTTAAATATAGGAAAAGCAGAACTACTCTTAAATCACCTGAGAGGACTCCAGATTCTTATCAGCCCATAGCTGGAATGGCAGAAATCTATATAAAAACCTTACCTAAAACAATCCTTATGTTCCACTAGTTTACCTTTCCACTACCTTCCTATAACTTACCATCCCTAGAAAGCTCAATTCCCTTTTCCTTTGTCTTTCCACAAATCCACAATCTTCCTCTGAGGGTTACAAAGTTCTAAGGCTTCTTTGGGTCTTCACTTCTTTTCTATAAAGTCCTCTATATACAAACATAAGAAATCATTTCTTCCATTAATCTGTTTTCTGCCAGTTTAATCTGCAGGGCCCCCAGCCCTGAATCTAAGAGTAGAGGAAAAAAAGATTTTTCATATGTTTCATTATGCAGATTTCCTTTGCCATTTTATGAAAGACTGAGTTATTTACTTAAAAAGTATTTACTAATGCTGATATGTAATTTACCATTTTTTTCTGATATGTGGAAGTAAATATTAAACCTGGCCTTGCAAACTAGACTTGGGAAAGAGATAACTTCAGGCTAGGCAAACATGATGTGCTAAGACAGAGGTAGAAATATGCCTGGCATGTTGGAGGAGGAAGGAAGATTGGATTTCTTTAGAGAAGTAGAATACAAATAGGAAAAAATTGTGAAAGATACTGAATTCTAAAGATTTTTATGGATAACTGTTTTCTTTCTGTAGCTTTATTGAGGTAAAACTGAAGTACAATAAAATTTTTGTGGACCTGAAGGGAACCCAGGCTCACAGTAGGCCCAAGTCTATCCTGCCACTGGTTGACACACGCTGGAGCTCAGGCTCTGGACTGCCTCTTCCATTCAGCAGACCACCTTGGGAGCTCAGGTCCAGCCCACATCTGTCCACACCAACATACGCAGCAACCAGGCCTGAGTTAGCCACCTCCCACTTGGGAGCCCAAGCCTAACCCACTTCCATCTTGGGACACTGCAGATATCGCCATAGCCTTCCACCATACAGTAGCCCCTACTTTTTGACAAGAGACAGGGCCCAGAAGCAGCTGCATCTCAGAGCAGGCATCCCAAAGACAGTGTAAGGCCTACCCTTTAAGCCCCATCCTCTGTAAGACATTGCATCCATATTGAAGCACCTCCACTATTATCTCAAGTAATCTTGGCTATTTCCGCCACCACCTTTAGTTGCAGTAGCATACATTGAGGGACACCAGCAAGGTCTGGAAGCCCAATATCAAGGTGAGGTGCAGACAATCTGCACAGGTACTACAAGAATATAGGGTAGAAACTGTAATATCTCAGATCCACACTGCAAGAAAGGAAGATACATAGACAACATGAAAAAATAAGGGAGGAAAGTGCCCCAAACAAACCAGGACACTATAATAACAGAATCCATGGACAGGAAGTTGACGAAATGTCAGAGAAGGAGTTCAGAGGGTTCACATAATAAAATGATCTGTGAATTAAATAATGACCTAAATTAGCAAATAATAACAAAAATTGATCACTCCATCAAAGGGATAAGAGAGCAAATACAGGTAGCAAAAAATTACTTTAAGGAAGAGATAGAGATTCTGGGAGGTGGGGGACAGTCAGAAATCCTTGAACTGAAGGAAACAATAAACCAAATAAAAAGCTCATTAGAAAGCATAACCAACAGACTAGATCACTTGGAAGAAAAAATGTCAGATAATGAAGACAAAGTATACAATCTGGAATATAAAGTTGACCACACAGGGAAGATAGTAAAAACCATTACAGAACATCCAAGAATTATGGTGCAGCATCAAACTAAGAGTTATTGGGATAGAGGAAGGCATAGAGTTTCAAACCAAAGGAATGAGCCATCTATTCAATGAAATAATATCAGGGGCTGGGGATGTGGCTCAATCAGTAGCGTGCTCGCCTGTCATGCATGCGGCCCGGGTTCGATCCTCAGCACCACATACAAACAAAGATGTTGTCTGCCGAAAACTAAAAAATAAATATTAAAAAAATTCTCTCTCTCTCTCTCTCCTCTCTCTCTTTTTAAAAAAAGAAATAATAATATCAGAAAATTTCCCAAGCATAAAGATTGAATTGGAAAACAAAATGCAAGAGGCTTACAGGATGCCAAATGTACAAAATCACAACAGATCCACACCAAGGCACATTATAATAAAAATGCTAACATACAGAATAAGAAGAGAATATTAAAAGTCATAAAAGAAAGGAATCAGATTACATATAGGGGGAAACCAATATGTGCAGATTTTTCAACCCAGACTCTGAAAGCTAGAGGATCCTGGAACAACATGTATCAATCTCTGAAAGAAAATGGATGCCAACTAAGAATTTTATGTCCAGTAAAATTAAGCTTTAGATTTGATGATGAAATAAAAACCTTCCAAAATAAACAAAAGTCAAAAAAAATTTACAACCCGAATGCCTACGCTACAGAACATCCTCGGCAAAATATTCCATGAAGAGGAATTGCAAAACAAAAATGCGAATCAGTAAAGGGAGGTATTACACTAAAGGAAAAACTAATCAGAGGAGAAACCAAGTCAAATTAAATATCAAAAATAAACAAAAACGCCTGGGAATACAAATCATGTCTCAATAATAACCCAGAATGTTAATGGCCTAAACTTACCAATCAAGACATAGACTAGCAGATTGGATAAACAAAATTGACCCAACAGTATGCTGCCTCCAAGAGACTCATCTCATAGGAAAAGACATCCACAGACTGAAGGTGAAAGGTTGGAAAAAAATCATAACACTCACATGGACTACAGAAGCAAGCAGGGGTTTCCATTCTCATATCAAATAAAGTAGACTTTAAGCTAAAGTTAATCAAAAGGGATAAAGAAGCACACTACATACTGCTCAAGGGAACCATAAACCAACAAGACTTAAAAATTATAAATATATATGCCTCAAACAATGGACCATCTACGTTCACTAAACAAACTCTTCTCAAGTTCAAGAGTCAAATAGACCACAACACAAGAATTTTGGGTAACATTAACACACCTCTTTCATCACTAGATAGATCTTCCAAACAAAAGCTTAACAAAGAAACTATAGAACTCAATATAGAATCAATAATTTAGACTCAACATATATAGAATATTTCATCCTTCAATGAGAGAATATACTTTCTTTTCAGCAGCACATGGATCCTTCTCTAAAACAGTCCATATATTATGCCACAAAACAACTCTTAGCAAATATAATGATCTGCATTCTATCAGATCATAATAGAATGAAATTAGAAATCAATGATAAAATAAGAAATAAAAGCTACTCCAACATCTGGAGACCAAATAATATGCTATTAAATGAACAATGGGTTGCAAAAAATATCAAGGAGGAGATTAAAAGATTCTTAGAGGTGAAGGAAAACACAGATACAACATATCAAAATCTCTGGAACACTATGAAAGCTGTACTAAGAGGAAAGTCTGTTGCATGGAGTTCATTCCTTAAGAAGAAAAAGTCAACAAATAAATGACTTAACATTACATTTCAAAGCCTTAGAAAAAGAAGAACAAATCTACACCAAAAGCAGCAGAAGACAGGAAATAATTAAAACCAGAGCTGAAATGAATGAAATTAAAATAAAAGAAACAATTCAAAAAATTGACAAAACCAAAAGTTGGTTCTTTGAAGAAAAAAAAAATTGATAAACCCTTAGCCACATTAACAAAGAGAAGGTGAAAGAAAACTCAAAATTACTAAAATCCATGATGAAAAAGGAAATATCACAATGGACACTACTGATACACAGAAGATAATTAGAAACTATTTTGAAAATTTATACTACATAAAATAGAATTCTTGATGACACCAACAACTTTCTAGAAACATATGATCTACCCAAACCGAATCAGGAGGCCATATACAATTTAAACAGATCAGTTTCAAGCAAGGAAATAGAAGATGTCACCAAAAGCCTACCAACCAAGAAAAGCCCAGGACCAGATGGAAACACAGCTGAGTTCTGCAAGACCTTTAAAAGAAGAACTGATACCAATAGTCCTCAAATCATTTTGTGAAATACAAAAAGAGGGAACACTTCCAAACTCATTCTATGAGGCCAATATCACCCTGATTCCAAAACCAGACAAAGACACATCAAAGAAAGAAAATTTCAGACCAATTTCTCTAATGAACATAGATGCAAAAATTCTCAAGAAAATTCTGGCAAATCGAATACAAAAACATATCAAAAAGAATAGTGCACCACAATCAAGTGAGGTTCCTCCCAGGGATGCAAGGTTGGTTCAACATACGGAAATCAATAAATGTAATAATACCACATCAACAGACTTAATGACAAGAATCATATGATTATCTCAATAGATGCTGAAAAAGCATTCAATAAAATACAGTACCTCTTCATGTTCAAAACACTAGAAAAACTAAGGGTAACAGGAACATATCTCAACATCGTAAAAGGTATCTATGCTAAGCCATAAGCCAACATCATTCTAAATGGAGAAAAATTAAAGGCATTCCCTCTACAAACTGGAACAACACAGGGATGCCCTCTTTCACCACTTCTATTCAACATAGTCCTTGCAATTCTAGCCAGAGCAATCAGACAGACAAAAGAAATTAAAGGGATAAGCATAAGAAAAGAAGAACTCAACTATCACTATATTTGCCAATGATATGATTCTATATTTAGGAAGATCCAAAAACTGCCACTAGAAAACTTCTAGAACTAATAAATGAATTCAGCAAGAATCAGAACACAAAATCAACACCCATAAATCAAAGGCATTTCTGTATATATTTCTGTATATCAGTGACAAATCCTCTGAAAGGGAAACAAGGAAAACTACCCCATTTACAATAGCCTCAAAATACATAAAAAATAAACAAACAAACAAATAAATAAACATAATGCTTGAGAATCAAACTAACAACAGAGATGAAAGACCTCTACAGCAAAAACTACACAACGCTAAAGAAAGAAATTAAAAAAGACCTTAGAAGATGGAAAGATCTCCTTTTTTTTTTGTTGGATAGGCAGAATTAATATTGTCAAAATGACCATACTACCCAAAGCATTCTTCAGATTTAATGCAATTCCAATCAAAATCCCAATGACATTCCTCATAGAAATAGAAAATGCAGTCATGAAATTCATCTGGAAAAATAACAGACCCAGAATAGCTAAAGCAATCCTTAACAAAAACATCTGAAACAGGTGACATCACTATACCAGACCTTAAACTATACTACAGAGCAATAGTAATAAAAATAACATGGTGTTGGCACCAAAACAGACTGGTAGACCAATGATACAGAATAGAAGACACAGAGACCAACCCACATACACTTATCTCATACTAGACAAAGGTGCCAAAAACATATAATGGAGAAAGAACAGCTTCTTCAACAAATGGTGCTGGGAAAACTAGAAATCCATATGCAACAAAATGAAAATAAACCCCTATCTCTCACCATGCACAAAACTCAACTCAAAGTGGATCAAGGACTTAGGAATTAAACCAGAGACACTGTGCCTAAGAGAAGAAAAAGTAGGCCCAAATCTCCATCATATCAAATTAGGCCCCAACTTCCTTAATAAGACTCCTATAGTGCAAGAATTAATATTAAAATCAATAAATGAGATGGATTCAAACTAAAAAGCTTCTCTCAGCAAAAGAAATAAAGAGTGAGGTGAATAGAGAGCTTATTAATGGGAACAAATTATTACCACAATGAGTCAGATCACTAATCTCTAGAATATATATAAGAACTCAAAAGCTAAACACCAAAAATAATAATAATAATAATAACCCAATCAATAAATGGACCAAGGAACAGAACAGACACTTCTAAGAAGGTGATATACAATCAATCAATATATGAAAAAATGTTCAACATCTCTAGCAATTAGAGAAATGCAAATAAAAACTACTCTAAGATTTCATCTCATGCCAGTCAGAATAGCAGCTATTAAGAATACAAACAACAGGGGCTGGGGTTGTGGCTCAGTGGTAGAGCGCTCGCCTAGCACGTGTGAGGCCCTCTGTTCAATCCTCAGCACCACATATAAATAAATAAATAAAATAGAGGTACTGTGTCTAACTACAAATAAAAAAATAAATATTTTACAAAAAAAAAAAGAGAGAGAATACAAACAACAATAAGTATTGGTGAGGATGTGAGGGAAAAGGCACATTCATACATTTCTGGTGGGACTGCAAATTGGTGCAGCCAATATGAAAAGCAATATGGAGAATCCTTGGAAAATTGGGAATGGAACAACCATTTGACCTAGTTTTCCCACTCCTAGGTCTATACCCAAAGGACTTAAAAACAGCATACTACAGGGACACAGCCACATCAATGTTTATCGCAGCACAATTCAAATAGCTAAACTGTGTAGACAACCTAGGTGCCTGTCAGATGAATGGATAAAGAAAATGTGGTATATATACACAATGGAATATTATTCAGCATTAAAAGATAATTAAATCATCGCATTTTCAGGTAAATAGATGGAACTGGAGAATATAATACTAAGTGAAATTAGCCAATCACAAAAAAACAAATGCTGAATGTTTTCTTTGATATAAGGATGCTGATTCATAATATGCTGCAAGAGGGGTGGGAGGATTAAATAAATTCTAATAGGGCAAAGAGGAAAGGGGAGGGGAAGGGAGGGGAAAGTAGGGAGCATAAGGTAGGAAAGACTGTGGAATGTGATGTTCTTCATTACCCTAAGTACATGTATGAAGACATGAAAGATGTGACTCTACTTTGTGTACAACCAGAGATACAAAAAATTGTGCTTTATATGTGTAATATGAATTGTAATGCATTCTGTTGTCATATATAATAAATTAAAATTTTAAAGACATTTTAAAAATAAATAAATAATTTTGGTGACTGATACAATCAATTTAAGAAGCATTTCCATTACTTTTTTTAAAATTTGAAATCATGCAGACTGTGTTTCCTGCCTGATTCATTACATTACAAATCCATCACCTTAAGATATATAGAACCCCACCCCCACATGTCAACAACTTCAAAATAAATAATACACATATAAATATCTCAGAGGTCAAGAAAGAAAGCACAAAAAAAAAGTAAATAAAAATGCTTTGACCTAAATGATAATAAAAGCTTAAAATATCAGGATCTCTGGGATGAAACAGTACTCAGATGAACACTTATAACTTAAAGTACCTGTATCAAAAAGAAGATAAAATAACAAATTATTTTCAAATTACATAGCAGGAAGGAATAAATAAAGACTAGAAGCATGAGTATATGAAATAGAGAGAAAATATTACAGCTAAAATTTGATTAAAAAATAAGTCTAATCAAGAAAAAAGCAAGAATAAAAAATTTGTATCAATGAAAGGGAGCTATCAAAATAACCCTACAGATGCTTATATATTAAGGTAATATTACAATTGTATGACAACATATATAATAACTTACATGGTCTATATTATAGAAGAATCCATATGCTACTAAGAAGAAATGTATTCAGTCATCGATGGGTGAAATATTTTATATGTCTGTTAAGTCTAACTTATCAATTGTACTTTTTACTTCTATAGCATCTTTGTTTAGTAGTTTTTATTTGCAGAATCTATGGGGAATCTAACATGCCTCTGCATGTTAAAGTTACCCAGTATTATTGTGTTGTGGTCTATTTGATTCTTGAAATTGAGAAGGGTTTTTTTGATGTATATAGATGTTCCATTGTTTGGGGCATAAATATTTACAATTGTTATGTTCTTGTTGATGTATAATTCCCTTAAGCAGTATGAAATGGCCTCCTTTGTTCCTTCTGATTAATTTCAGCTTAAAGTCCACTTTATCTAATATAAGGATAGAAATCCTTGCTCAATTCATGTGAGTGATGTTTTTTCCCATTCTTTCACCTTTAATCTATGGATGTCTTTGCCTATGAGGTGAGTCTCCTGAAACAGCATATTGTTGGATCTTATTTTTTAATCCAATCTGCCAGTCTGTGTCTTTTGATTTGTAAGTTTAGGGCCTTAGTGTTCAAGGCTATTATTGAGATATGATTTGTATTCCTGGTCATTTCAGTTTATTTCTAGTTTTTAATTTGAATTAGTTCTTGTTTGATAGACTATTTCTTTATTGTAGTTACTCCCTTTGTTGGTTTTAACTTTTTTTTTTCCAAATTTATCTTCATGGAATATTTTGTTGAGAATATTCTGTGCTGCAGACTTTCTATTTGCAAATTCTTTTAATTTTTGTTTATCATGGAAGGTTTTTATTTCTTCAAATCCAAAGCTTAATTTTACTGGATACAGAATTCTTGGTTGGCATCCATTTTCTTTCAGAGCTTGGTATATGTTATTCCAGGATCTCCTATCTTTGATGGTCTGGGTTGAGAAATCAGCTGAGATCTGAATTGGTTTTCCGCTATATGAAATCTGATATTTTTCTCTCACAGCCTTTAAAATTCTATCCTTATTCTGTATGCTAGGCATTTTCATTATAATGTCCCTTGGTGTGGGTCTGTTGTAATTTTGTACATTTGGGGTCCTGTAAGCCTCTAGTACTTGATTTTCCATTTTATTCTTTAGATTTGGGAATTTTTCTGATATTATTTCATTGAAAAGATTGTGCATTCCTTTGGTTTGTATCTCCGCACCTTCATCTATTCCAATAAATCTTATATTTGGTCTTTTTATGTTATCCCATAGTTTTGGGAAGTTCTGTTCATAGTTTCTTAACGTCTTCTTTCTGTAGTCAACTCTATTTTCAAGATTATATATTCTGTCTTTATTGCCTGAGGTTCTGTCTTCCAAGTGGTCTGATCTTTTGGTGATGCTTTCCATTGAATTTTTAATTTGGTTTACTGTTTCCTTCATGATTTCCTTCAGGATTTCTGGGGTATTTTTTCCTCCAGAATCTGCCTCTTTATTGAAATGATCTTTCACATCCTGTATTTTCTCTCTGATTTCATTATCTGCCTCTTTATTGAAGTGATCTTTCACTTCCTGTATTTTCTCTCTCATTTCATTTCTTATACCATCCTATACTTCTCAGATCAGTTTAACTATGTACATTCTAAATTCCTTCTTGGACATTTCTTCCACTGTGGTGTCAAAGATTCTGTTGTTGGAGTATCTTGGTTTGTTTTGGGCAATTTGTTCCCTTGCCTTTTTACATTGTTTGTGTGTCTACCCATTTAACAGTAGGGATCTGAGACAGTAGAATTTTTACCCTGTGGACATATAGTGTCCCTGAAGGTTTCCAATACTTCACTGTTTCAGGGGAGACAAATAATAACAACCAATGCAAACAATATGCAGCATTAAACCACACAGTTCCTACTATGATATCTACAATGTTAATTATCACAATAAACAGAAGTGATATGATCAGATATTCCCTACAACAAAAACAGCAAGTTTGCAAAAGGGTTTATAATTTCAAATGGTAGCCAGGGAAAGAACAGAAGTGATAAAGGATGTGATAATTATGAGGTAGGAGGAGAGAAGTAGTAAAATATTAAAAGAAGAGTGAAAGAGAGAACAAAGAGATTGGCTGTTAGCAGAAGAGAGAATCAAGGGAAATAGGAAAAAATATATATACAGTAAATATTTTTAAATTAAAAATAAAAATAAAAGAATACCAGACAAAACTAAAATATACTAATCAAATATCTTAGCTCACACACACACACACACACACACACACACACACACACACTAATCCATAAAAACTAACTGGCTTCAAAATGCTAGAAATGAGAAAAAAATAAATATGTATAAATAGCCACACACCATTAAGGTCACAATTAAACAGAGAAAAAGAATAATAATAATAAAAAAAAGATCTTAATAAAAAGTTAAAGAATTCTTTCAGTTGGAATTCAAAAGATTCTGTTTCTCTACTCAGCAGTTTTAGGTGGGGTTTACTGGAGTGTGATGCTCCACTCACTGGACTGTTGAAGTGAGAGGATAATCCTGTAGGCAGAATTCCTGGAGGAAGGGTTTAGGCTTATGCAGGCTCAAGGATCTTGGCTGAATGCCAATTGGTCTGGAGGTTTTAAATGAGCACACCTCCAGTGCCAAGTACTTGCTGGCCCACATTGGAGGACTGTACCCTAGGGATCCCCCCAGGTTCCAATTGTGTGGTAGGGGACCCAATTCTTAGCTCCCTACGTCACCTTCAGACCCCATGTTTCCTGGTTTTAGGTTCAGTCTCCAAACAATCTCTTCCACCCCTGCCCTTCCGAGTTCCTGGCCACATGCATCTCACCAAGCTGGTCCTGCTAGCAGTGGGATTGGAGAGAGAGGGGTATAGCCATGTGGGTTTCCACAATTAGTTTGTCCCCTATGTAAACTTCTCTCCACGTTTGATTTTCTCCCGGTCACTTAAGCACACTCTATGTTGTGCAGTGTGTGTTTACTGGCCCTGTATTTCAGGCCAAACTAGTCCCAGCACAGCAGCTGCAAAATGATTCCTTCCTTTGTCCTCTGCATGTCACCTGCAGAGATGGCGACTTCTTTTCCCACACACGGATGTCAAGCAGTACGTCTTTCAAGTTTGCTGGGCAATGTCCTTGATCTCTAACTGCTCAGTACCCAGAAACGATTCTGGCCTCCCCAAAATATGGGTTTAATTCCTTTATCCCTCCTCTATGCTCATGGGGGGAACCACTCTGGCTGGTGCCGCTGGGGATTTCTTCCTTATTTTAGTATACCCAATCTCCTGAGTGCCCAATCTCCTTTGAATGTCCAGTCTTAAATCCAGAAAAGTCCCCCCACCCTTTTTTTTTTGGTTCATCTACCTTGCTAAGAAGCTGCCTATCTGTTTTCTTGGTTTCTACCTATCTGTATTCTTGGTTTCTACAGAGCAACCAGGAAAGCAACTTCCTCTATTCCACCATCTTGAAAACCTCTCCTTTTAATGGATAACTTTTAAAGGATAAAGTCTATAGACAATGGAGAACCATTATGAGCAAGGATATCATTGTACTGTATTTCCTATCTTGTCTATGGTCATGTTGCTTTTCTTTACATTTTTGCAAAGTAGAAGATAAGGTTGAAATGCTGACCCATGAAACTTGGGAGTTCTGAAAAATTCCCAAATGAATACCAGACCAGTTTAACCAACCACACTCTAAGTCAACTCTGTTGGCAATGTGGTAGTCAAACTTTCAAAGCAAAAATTAAATGATCTTTTTTTATATTTATTTTTTAGTTATAGGTGGACTCAATACCTTTATTTTATTTTTATGTGGTGCTAAGGATTGAACCCACTACCTTATGTATGCTAGGCAAGCACTCTACCTCTGAGCCACAATGCCAGCCTCAAATTAAATGATCTTTAAAGGCTATTTCTTTTGGATCAATAAAAACATTTAGAACTTAAAACCCAAAGAAAAGGCTACTAGATAGTTTGGCACATTGTCAGATTCATCATCAGGCAGTGTTTTCATCAGACTGTCTGTCATTTGAGAAAGAAGCTTATTGGGCAAGTCTGGCCTCATAAAAGTCTTCAAGTGAGAACAAAAGCCCAGAATGCACTGCTGTCCATGTTCACCAAATAGAGACATGCCTCCAGCGGCTCATGTTTTAGCCTTAGATCCATTCCTGTTTTCTTTTGCAACACATAATTCTGGGATTATCAGTCTAGTGATACTCTTAATAAAATTGCTAAAAATAAATGGCCAGGAGAATACAGCTAGTGATTTTACTATGATCAGAAATATTAAATTACCAAAATAAACACTTTTAAATACTCTTTTAAATAAAAAATTGTAGAGGACAAAGTTGAGAGGGGTCATACATATATTCTAAAGAACTTCATTATAAGGCAATAAAGAAATCATTAATCAATTCTGGCCAGGTGATGAGGGCTACAACCAAGTTAAAATGGCGCCTGGCAGTATGCTAGGAGGAATGGTGTCTGAGTCAACACCAATGAGCCATTAAGATGATGAGGATTCCTTAATGACTCATTGGCATTGGCTCAGAAACCACTCCTCCTAGCCTACTGCCAGGTGCCATCTTAACTTGGTTGTGGCCCTCATCAGCCAGGTAAAGAACGTTATTAGATTTTAAGAAAAACTAACCTGGTGGCAATTTTCAGGCTTGCTCAAAAAGGGGAGAAAGATCAGAGAAGGGAGAACAATTCATGCAAATGCATGGAGTTGAGAATCAAAACAGGGTAGGTCTTCATGATAGTGAGGAGACCCAGTTTGGGCCTCATGAGCCCAGGAAAACATCAGGAACTATTGCTATTCTTTAAAAAGCATGTATATTTCTCTCACACACACATACTTTTACCCACTTGCATGTGTACTTCCCATAAAGAGTCTCTACTGTTTACTGATTCTGTTTTCCTCCTCCCTTCTATAAAATTTTTATAGTACATAGATGACCAGTAATTACTACTACAACCTAAGCTCTATCTGACCTCTCATAGTGATGTAGGAAAGCTGACCCCCTAGCAGCTTTCCTACATCACTAAATTAAAAACTCAAAGAAGAATCCATCTCACGCAAAAACTATCATCTCCACCTAAGCAGAGCACATCACACCTAGCTATGTCACAAATACTTATGAATGGGCCACTTGTGTTCAAGGTTTCATCTGATATAGCTAATTGGGGCCAGGGAGTATGGTTGAAAGGCTGGAATGATATACCATTCACACAGCAAGAATAAAGTGAAAGTAGTTTCTCTTAGGTCATTTGGCAGGTAGGTATTTTGTGATGCTATAAAAGAATACCATACCTTGGGTAATTTATAAAGAAAAGAAATTTATTCTTTATAATTCTGGAGTCTAGGAAGTCCCAAGATTGAGGGTCCTGCATCCAACAAGGACCTTCTTGTTACATCATCCCATGGCAGAAGTGAAAACAACAAGAGAGCTCTTGTGTGAGAGAGCCAGAGGGAATTCAGAGACGTAAGTCCTAAACACCTCCCCAAACTGTTATTTTGGGGATTAAGTTTCTAAAACCTGATTTTGGAGGGAACATTCAAACCACAACTATAAGGCAGGTAATGATAAGCTATTTTTTGCTATAGCCTAGGAAAAACAAAAAATAAAAGCATCTTACTCAAAGCCCAGAGAATATTTAAAACCAAATAAAAATGACAGCCATTTATGATCAGCAAACATGTAAGATTAATAGGTACTGACAGAAACAAATTGAACATCTGACTTAAAACGATGTATATGTGCCCTTGATCTAAACAAACTACCACATATACTTAATTTCACACAAGTGGAAAATGATTGTTTATTTTCTGAAGGATTTCACAGGTGTTTTAAATATAATCCCCTTAGGGCTGGGAATAGAGCTTGATGCTATTTGTTATTTCTTTGATTAGCATGTAAAATGAGATTTGATTCCCAGACTGCTAAATACATAAATAAATCCCTTAATACTGAAAAATTAAAGTTTCAAAAATTTAATGTTCACATGGTTATTCTAGGAATTTATATATTATTTATGACACATTTAATAAATCATATTTAAATTTAATAAATTCTATTTAGGTTTAATATTTATATAACATCCTATAATCTGGACCCCAAAATACAAATCCTAAAGAAAAGTAGGTAGGTAAATTGAACATCTGATAAAAATGGTGTTATGTATGAATTGATTTATTTAGGTAAAGACGGTGATAGAAAGGTAAAGATTTCAATTTTAATTTAAATTCGGAGCAAGCAATTTCACCTAGATTCTGATAATCAAGCAGAGATTTTCTATGAGTTTTCTTAGAATTTTCTATAACTCATTCTACTCTATGCTATATATAGTTGATTTCTTTACATGGCTATTTCCTGAACCTAGAACACAGACTGTTTTTTGTTTATAGTTGTATCTCCAGCATCTAGCATCATTGCCTGGCACACAATGGGCACTTCTAAAGGATAAATGAGTGGCTGGTAGGAAAGATGTATGAACAGAATAAGAGATATTTTGAATTTCACCAATCCATATTATTGTTCTACAATAAGCTTTAATGAAAAGAAGACATAAGTAACATGCACTACATTAACATTTTATTATTGAAAACAGTTTACTATGAATTTAGAAGATTCTACTTATATTTCAGGCAACATTCAAAGACAGCAACTTTTTCTGAGCTTTTAACTATATGAGAAGCAAAATTATTTTTTCTAGTCATTTAATTAGGGGTAATATGAAGATGAATGAATTCTTGAAATTGTTCAACTCCTCTGCTCAATGAATTATAGAATTCAAAGTTGAAAGCAAAGACTACAACATGCAAAGTTCTATACATAGTTTCCACCTATATAATAAAATCAAGGTGATATGGAAGAGATGTATATAAATGATGAACTAAATTTGAAGTAACATATCACAGATACAATACATTAAAATCAAGGTGATATGGAAGAGATGTATATAAATGATGAACTAAATTTGAAGTAACATATCACAGATACAATACTCCAGGTTTTTGTACATACATATGGAAGGGGAATATTAAGTCTGGCTGGAGGATTAAAGAGCTCTATGGAGAAAATGGCATTTGTATCAGGATTTTCACAGGAAGAAAAAGAGTAAGGACATTTTAAGTAGAGGGAGCAGCAAAAGTACCAAATGGTTAAAATAGTTGAGAATGTTTATATAAAATTTAAACGTATAGTCTGATGGAAGGAGAGTCAAGGTGGGATGCAGTCAAGGTGAGAGGTCATGATAAGGCGTGAGGACTTCATACTTCTGGTGATGGGAAGTTGTGATACAATGGAAAATAAATATTTGGTCTTTGTCCCTGGTTCTGGCACATAGCTCCTAAAATTCTTGCTATCTTCAGTGATAAAAGTATTTCTAATGTGCTTTACCTTGCCTTGTGCATCTTTTCCATTTGGCTGTCAATGAGTAGTATCCTTTAAGATAAACTGGTAATTAGTAGATACAGTACTTCCCTGAATTCTGTGAGCCATTCCAGCAAATTATTGAACCTAGGAGGGGAAAATACTCAATTTATAGCCAAGTACAACAGAATATACACAACCTAGGGTATCAATACTAAAAAATGGCAAATGAAGAGGGGGTAGTCTTATAGGACTAAGCTCATAGGTGAGACCAATAGTATCAGAATTGAACTACAGAACACCCAGTTGGTGTTCAGAGAATGGTTTGGTGTTCAGAGAATGAGTCGATGTTCAGACAGAGAATGAGTTGAAGTGAGGGGGAAAACACCATACATTTCATGTCAGAAATATTATGAATAAAAACAGTCCAGAAAAGTCATTAAGAGGAACCAAATGGTCAGGTATATATCCTAAGAAACAGTGTGAAAGACTAGAAAGGTAAATAATTAGAAACCAGGAGAAGAGGTCCTGATTTCAGGCAATGACAATGTGAGTGGTGAACGAATATACACAATACTGTAGACAAAAAGGACTAGACTGGAGATGAAAGAGAAAAGCAATGAAGATCACTTATATTTCCAGCACGGGTTATGAGTATGATGGTGATGCCATTAACTGAAACAGGAAATGAGGGAATAAGACATACTAAGTAAGAATAAGACATAAGAATAAAACATACTGAATCAGAAAATGCTTGTAGTACATTTATGTAGCACTATTTAACATGAAGTTAAGAAATGTGGATCTGAGTCTCTGAGGAAAAGAGAGAGCTTAAGACAGATTTGGAAACAGCTCACAAGGAACTAAGAATGAAGACGCTGGCTAGAGAGTAAACAGCATTTTCAAGTGAAAACACAGAGAAAAGAGAAGAAAGCTAAGGCTAAGTGTTTGTTTATAGGACAAGTAGTGAAATAATGAAGAAGGCATCAATGAAGGAGACAGAAGGAAAACGATGGAAAAAAAATAAAGAAACCTCAACAGTAGAGGAAGAAGTCAAAGAAGTCAAGGGAGGAGGAAGAGGTCAAAGTATAAAATATGACAATTGCACTGAAATAAAAGATAAGATGATGCTAAATCTGGCAGTTAGCTATCTTTGACTTTTGTAAGAACAATTTGAGAAAAACAGTGGGAGGAAGAAGATGGTTACCGGGCCTTGTTTTTTGTTTTGAATACTTTTAGTCATAGATGGAGATGATATCTTTATTTAATTATTCATGTGGTACTGAGAATCAAACCCAGCACCCCACATGTGGTAGGCAAGTGCTTTACCACTGAGCCACAACCCCAGCCCCCAGGCCTTGTTTTTATACAAATAGAACAAATACAGGTTTATGATATGAGGATTTGTTGTTTACCATCTGTTCCCATTTAGCCCTTTCTTTGATGGATTCTGTAGCAGGCATGTCCCTTGTGGACTCTCTCTCTAAATCATTAAAACTTTAGGATACCTAAACTGAAATTTCAGAGAATCATAATTATTGAAAACAACTGATAAAATTATCAATCTTTGTTAACTTTCTTAAGACTTAAAAAGTACATTTGGCTACTTATAGAACATTATTTAGAAAAAAATCATTCTGATATTAGATTGTTATTTTCTTTAAAGATAAAGCTCTTTATCCAAAAGTTAATAATGTGAATAGTTAACATCTCAAAGAGGTTTGGGTGCTAGGTGTATTGTCTAGTACTGAAGGACATTTAAGAACCAAATGTTATTCTCACTGAAGACATTTAGATCATACATAATAAAGAATAGTGTCCTTATTCTTTGTAAAGAAATATTTTTGATGAGAGGGGCCATCATCAAGAATTTTTAAGCACCCACTAGAAAAGTTCAGTTAAGCATGATTCATTTCATGTTCTTATCTTTTGATTAGAAAAAAGTTCAAACTAAATTATAGCAATTCTTATAGTCCTGAAAAAAGCAACCATGGACTTAGAGAGGTCTAGAAAAATTAAGAAACCGTTTTTAAAAATTCATCCCTACTTTTGCTTCTATTTCTATGTGAAGCAGAATTCTAACCTCTTAAAGACCACAGCTACTTCTGTAAATTAGGGTAATAGTATTTGCCTGCCCACTTCAGAAGGCCATTTGAGAATTATGAGATAATATTCTTGTAATTCTTTGAAAAGAATAGATGAAAGGCTTTAATTATCAGTATCAATGGAATTATTCTGATGTCATTTTTCTTATTCAGGTTTCCCTAAAGTCTGTGCTTGGAAAAGTCTACCAAAAATAATAATAATAAAATAATCTTTAAATTTAAGTCTTAGTTTGTCACATCTAGATGTAGGTAAGTTATAACTACAGACCTTATGTAGAGCACATAAAAGAAGACTCGTGAGACAAGACATTCTGTAAAAATAATGGTTTCCATGTAGAGTTATAGATAACTATTTAAAAAACAACTGATAGTGGCGTAATTTCTTTGAATTATAAAGAAGAGATGTCATAAAATAGAATATTTTTAAATGAGTTAGGAAGTCATTATATGACATATGAAAATGGACTTGTGGTTAGAGTTGACTCTATGAAAAAAAAGAAAAAGATGACACTTTTCTAGCTACCAGAAGAGAGGAATTCAGTGTCTAACTTACATAATATACAAACACATTCCCAAAGTTAATGCCAAAAAAACAATAGAAAAACCCAAAACAGGAGAATATTTTTAGAGGAGATCTAAACCTAAAACCTAAAATAAAAACATAAGAAGACTGACATATTTTTCAAAATATTTATTTATTTATTTATTTATTAGTTTTTTTTTTTTTTGCAGACATAACATCTTCGTTTGTATGTGGTGCTGAGGATCGAACCTGGGCCACACGCATGCCAGGTGAATGCGCTACCTCTTGAGCCACATCCCCAGCCCAAGACTGACATATTTGGATACCTAAAACTTAAAGTCCTCCTGAAAAAAAAAAACATTATTAACAAAGTAAAAAAAAAAAAAAAAGCAGTAAACTACAATAGTTTAAAATTACTAAAACACAAAAAAGCTTCTGTAAATTGATTTAAAATCATAAATAAATAATTTAAGAGAAAAAAACAGGCAGAAATGTGCACAGGCAATTAATAAGAGGAAATTTAGATAGCTAATAGATATGAATGGACTCAGTCTCACTGAGTAGACAAAGAAAAGCAGAGTGAACCATGTATGTTTAATATGTCAAATATACTCTACTGTCATGTTTATTTAAAAAAAACAAAGAAAAAAGAAAAGCAGAGTGATGCATTAATGAGATATCATCGTTTTTCTAGGTTAAACAAAATTAAAGAGTGATAACATTTAGGTATGCTAAGAAGTAGGTAAAGGAACATTCTTAGGTATTGTGGCAAAAGTGCAAACTACAGCACCTTTAAAAAGTGATCCAGTAACAGCTATTAAAAATTAAAATATGGAGTGGAGTGTATTGCTAAGTGGTAGAGCACATGCAAGGCACTGGGTTCAATTCCCAGCACCAAAAACTTTGTGTGTGTGTGTGTGTGTGTGTGTGTGTGTGTGTGTGTGAGAGAGAGAGAGAGAGAGAGAGAGAGAGAGAGAGAAACAGACAGACAGACACAGAATTTTTTAAAAATATGCATACCCCTTGCAACAAAATTCTACTTTCGTTCAGGACTTTTATAGAAACAAAAGCATCATTATATAAGAACACATAAACACAACTTCATCCCTCCCTCCCTCTTCCCTTTCTTGTTTTCCTGCTAGATAATTGTAGTGGCAAAAACACCAATAAAAACAAAGTCAAAACATCTTAAATGTCATTAATAAAGAATAGTTGATTAGAACGTGAAATGGGTACTATGCAGTTCTTAGAAAAGAACATGTTATGCCTTTATCTACTGAAATGAGTTGCCCAGGATCTATTTAGTGGTAAAAGTCACTTGCTTGAAAAATGTGTATAATAGAATCCAATTTTGGTAAAGACATCTTCTACTCTCCCAAACTCCGTAAGTGTGATTATGTTTGTATTTGTAAGGGATATGATGTGAAAATATACTACCACTGGTAGAATTGGGGTGTATCTCATTAAAGTTTTGTGTATTTTTATAGTTTTCACTATTTTACAAGCAAGTATTCTTCTGTAATTTTTGAAAAGGCACTTGATAAAATGTTCTTGAGACAGGAGTTCTTTATGCTATTTTAATGACTGTTTAAAGAGAACTGAGACTATAAACCCTTGTTTCTTTGCTGAAATTCAATTGTATCCAACAATTTCCTACTGATTTCTCCCCCAGACCACAAAGCAAACCAAAACATGTGTTACGCATCAATTAACAAATGGCAAGTACACAGTTTATCCACATATTCAAAGCATATTTATTTTTAGTCAACTCTACTAACTACAAGGGATACAGCAATGAAAAAGGCAGACCCAGTGCTAGCTTTCATTCTGGCATTCATTTGGGGGGTTTTTGGTGCTGGAGATTTGAAACAGGGTCTTACTAAGTTGCTCAGGCTGCATGTACTCTGGCATTGAGCTACAACCCCCAATCCCTATTCTAGCATTCTTTGGAAGAATATTCTTTTGTGTATGTGTATGGTCCTGTGGATGGAACCCCAGGACCACAAATGTTAGGTAAGTGTTCTACCACTGAGATATATTCCTAGCCTTTTGTATTTTTTTTTTTTTTTGAAACACTAAAATGCCCAGACTGGCCTCAACTTGGAATCCTCCTGCCTCAGCCTCCCAAGTACCTAGGATTATAGGAATGTACCACAGTACCTAGCTAGAAGTATATTCTTTATTCAATTTGTATACTATAGGTAGGCAAATAATACAGAATGCCAGCCATTTCTACAAAAGAAATCTGAAGAGAACAAGTGTTTATATTTCACAGGAAGTAGGATACTTTGAGGCACTTACTTTAGACCTTTTGGAAAGATTATATTCAGAGCTAATACTTTTTAATACTTCACATTCTACCACTCCGTATTTATTTAAATGCTTCATAAAAACCCTATTTTATCAATTCATCGTGAATTTTCATTTCACTCAATTTCTTTCTATTGATGTCTGACAAAGGCAAAAGCAGACAGAATTTTGCCTTTGCCTTGGAAAGATCTCTTTTTAAATCACGTCCTCAGGAATGTAGTATAACGGAAAAAAATGGTTTGTTTCTGAGTGCCTATCATAGCTACTCACTGAGTTAGCTACTTCTACATAAAAGTAATAAAGACTAGGTCTCTGTCCTGAAATTTACAGTCTCTTAGAGTATAGAGAGATGTACATAGACCTTATCCACAAAGTGAAGTAATGTACAACAACAGGGTTATATCTAGAAAGCTATGCAAGATGCCTGTGACACACTGCCTGGTAGGCAGACTCTAGAAAATCCCCATGTGAGAGAGAGAAATACCTCTGACTGGGGTGTTTACCTTCAACCATTCACTTCTCAAAACAAAAGGAGGGGGTTGATTTGGTTAACCCTAAATTCAACTCCCTACTTAAAATTCCCTGTTTTTTCCTTTTGTAATACTTATTCTAATAAGTATAATTAAAATTAGTTTATAATTATTAAAAATTGAAACAATAAGTAATCTTTTCCCTGTCTTAAGCAGAAGTAAATATGTACAGTTAGTTACTATTTAAACATGATACTGAACTTGCATAATAACAATTATTCTTAATAATAAATGCAAAATTGTTCTCCAAGTATACAAAGGATCTTTATTTTTTCCTCTCAGTAAATAGATCTTCCTCAATTTTCTGGTTTTAGATCTTATCTACCTTATTCCTTCCCTGAGCAAATGTAAGCCAACACACTGCTAAAATAATCAATTTATTACAGATTATTTTCAGAATAATAATTTAGGCCCCGATACACTGTCAGCCCACAGTTCCTGTATTTCTAGCTATATGCTAGACATGGCTCTAAATCCATCCTCCTAGTGTCTTAAACTTAACCACAAAGTCCTGGATTAAAATTCTAGTTCTACCACCATATTAGTTGTGAGAACCAAATAAATTACTTAAATACTCTGAATTTGTTTCCTCCTCTGTAAAACTCAGATAAAGGCAGTTCCTTCAGCGAAGTTTATTATGATGTTTTAATAAGATAATTAATATAGACCTAAGCACAGCACCTTACACACACTCACATTTAAAATGGATTGTCCCCTTCTCTAGTGAACTTGCTTATTATCATGTCTTCCCTATTTTGTCAAAAAACACTACTTTCTCTCTTGGAAGGGCCTGCTCCATGTTCTCCCTGGAGCATACTTTCATTTCACTAAATAAACCTTTCATGCTTTTTCTTCAAAACAAAACAAAACAAAACAAAAACACTAATATCCTTCCACTCACCAAACTCAATTCCCTCAGTGCTCGCTGATACCTTCCTTTTCCTTGTGGATAACATCCACTTAGTTGTCAAATCTTTCAGTTCTGCCCAAATAAATTCAATTGCAAACAATAAACATTTATAGAACACTCACTCTGTTTCATAGGCACTGGGTTTAAGTAGGTAGAGATTGAAAGAAGAGTACATTACACAATCTACCTTCCAGAAGGTCACAGTGTATTATCCTCAAACACTACAATCATTATGTATCTATTCTTTTTGTGCCACTGTCACAACTACTACCTAATTTTAGGTCTTTACCTTCTACTACTTGAACTACTACATTCATCTCCTGTAGAGGCTCCCAGCTAACTTTTCACTGCAATACACACAAACTACTCACTATAAACAGATTAGCTCTCTGAAAGATGCCTATAGTTATTTTACTTCTTAATCTTCTACATAGCTTTCCAACAATTACTTCTTTTTCTTGGTATGTGCCTCTACTTTTTGATTCCTTTCCTTTATTCTCTCTACTCTTTCATTTCTCTGTCCCATTTTTGTTGTCTCTCATGTACCATTATTTTAAGGTGTGGGCTAAAGGCATCCCTCTTTTATGTATCCCTCTCAGATGGCAACTCCACCTCCTCCTAATTTTGGTCCCTCTCAGAACTTTATCTGTCCATTCTCCTAGCAATAACCCTTTCCTAACAAAGACTATAGTTATGTACTTCATACCTCCTCTCTGCAGGTATCTGATTTATTATTGCATCTACACAGAATTTTGAACATAGTAAGTACTCAACAAACTACTGAACAAGTGATAAAAGGATGAAAGTGTGTATGAACCACAGTCAATCAGTTGGGGAGAATGAGACACATAAAATCCATGGCATGCTAGCAAGTGCAATCTGAATAGCTAAATCAGTGGGGAGGGGATTTAATAACTACAGAATTTTTTTTCCCTTTCCCTTTATCACAACCTTTCTCCCTAAAATTCAGAGGAAAAGTTCTAAAGAACTTACTGCCAGAGTGGTCTCAAACTCTAGGAATTCCAGCAACTCTGCTAGAAAATATTTCTTTCTCAGGGACTTTCAAATCATGAAAATGGCATGAGAAACATGGTTCATACAAATCAGATATTAATAAATATATTGCTTAACTTTTATTTTCACAAACATTTATCATACTAACATGCTGAGCAAGAAGTTGTGCTAGACACTTAAACATGTACTGTTAGTATCTGAATTTTAAACTGCAACTCTCAGAATGGGTGAAAAGCTAGCATGTATGGCTATGTAAGCAGAACTAAAATCAGTAAAGAATGCTATCTGAATTCTAGTTCTTCCACAGATTATGAAGCTTTGAGAAATTCATTTGGGAAACTCATTTAACTAGTTTCATTCTGTTCAACTACAAAACAGGAGTTCTAATATTTACCTCATATGATTATATTGAGGCAGCATAAATAAGGAACTGTTAGGGTTCGTAAACATGTCAAGATGGCGGCTGCGGCAAGGAACTTTAACCAGAAACTGAGACATTATAGTTAGACCCTTTTTCATCCCCCTGAACTCAGAGAATTTTCAAAGATCAAATTCGAGATGGGGATAAGATAAGGCAGTAGGGCTAAGAATTGCAATAAACTAGATACTTATAAATTTTAAAGGAGACAGACACTATTTCACTTCAGCCACAGGAACTTAGGCCAAATGATATTTTTGATATTTTTAAGAGAAGTAAAAAAGTTCATATTAGTCTGAACTCTACCATTAAAAAACAAATTGAAGTAAAATTCAATTTTTTTTTAAAATTTGTGCACCAAATAAAACATGTGCCAGCTAAATTTTTTAAGTCACTAAGTTGTAATCTAAGACTTAATGGCTAAAACAAAAGAAAAGCAGCAAACACAGTTCCATGCTAGAATTTTCTAAAACGTGATGAGAGTGAAAAGTGATGCTTTGTTAGGTTTTATCACTTGGTTCTTAAAGTTTTGCCATGCTGCAAAAGTGATAACAAACAGGTATGCGGTGGTGGTGTGTGGAAGAAGGAGGAGAAGGAGAAAGAGACAATGATGATGACCACAACAACAAACTAGATACAGCTGTTCAGAGACAATGCCAAATACAAAAAATAAAGGTCTTGAATATTCTTTATATCATACTCTGAACCCAGAGACATAATATAAAATATAATACCCCTGAACTTGCAACAGGCATCTGGGTTCAGAGTATGATATAATACAAAATTTGACTGACCTTTGTTCCAAGTTCCTGGGAGAGAACATTTAAAACTTTGGAATTTCACAAGTGACAGGAGCTTATCCTAATGACATAACTCAGAATGGAGGCAGACCAAGCTAGAAAGTTTAGGGAGTTGGTACTTCAGTGCTTAATATCAGCTCAATCTCTGGAAACAGGGAGGACTCTTGACTGAGTTTAACCATGTGGCCAAAGATACAATCAATCATGCCTATATAATGAAAATCCATTAAAAACTCTAGACACAGAAGCTCAGTGAAATTTTCAGGCTGGTAAATGCACTGATGTGGTGGGAGGGTACCATATCCTGATTTCAATGGGACAGGGTATAGGTGTTTTTTTTTGGGGACCCATTTAGACTTTACACTATGTGTTTCTTCAACGGGCTGGTCCTGATTTGCATATTAAATACTTAAACTGTAATCATAAAAGTACTTTCCTGAGTTCAGTGAGAAGCTATAGTTAATTATTGAATCTGAGGGGCATTACAGAACCCCACAGGTTTGTAACCAGTTGGCCAGAAATGGCAGTGGAACTTGCAACAGGCATCTGAAGTGAGGGCTCTGTTGTTGGGAACTATGCCTTTAGCCTGGGGCGCCCTACCCCACCCCCAGCAGGGGTGGAGGGGAGTGTCTGCTAATTCAAGGTGGTTAGCAAAGTGCACCCCCTGGGCAAGGTAGGAGGAGAAGAAGACAACCGACCCCACCCTGCTGTGCGGTAGGAGTAGCACCCCATCTATCAATGTGTCCAGTGGCTTTACCCACTGGTTTCCATTTAGTGACAATGGCCAGGACCTACAAGATCATCATCCAGGTTCCTGCAGGCAAGGTATTGGTAACCTGTAAGAACACTACAAGATTATGAGATAGAAACTGTAATATGTTTTTTTTTTTTCTTAAAGAGAGAGTGAGAGAGAATGAGAGAGAATTTTTTTTAATATTTATTTTTTAGTTTTCGGCGGACACAACATCTTTGTTTGTATGTGGTGCTGAGGTTCGAACCCGGGCCGCACACATGTCAGGCGAGTGCGCTACCGCTTGAGCCACATCCCCAGGCCAAAACTGTAATACTTTGAATCCACACTGCTAGAGAGGAAGATGTGGACAATGTGAAGAAACCAGGGAAAAAAATGCCCAAAACAAACCAACCTGATACAATAATAGAGGCAATGACAGCACAGAAGATGAAATGTCAGAGAAGGAGTTCAAAATGTATGTAATTAAAATGATATGCAAAGCAAAAAAATGAGTAAAGAGAGCAAATATAGGCAACAATTAACCATTCCAACGAAGAGATAAGGGAGGAAATAGAGGTGGCAAAAGATTATTTCAAGGAGACAGAGACTCTAAAAAAAAAAAAAGAAGAAGAAGAAGAAAAAAAACCCCACAAAACCAGAAATCCTTGAAAAGAAAAATAAATAAATAATAAAAAAAATTCAACAGAAAGTATAAACAACAGGTCAGGCGTGATAGCACACACCTATAATCCCAGTGGCTCTGGAGACTGCAGCAGGAGGATTACAAGTTCAAATCCTTCTCAATTTCAAGAAGCAAATAGGTCCCAACACAATAATACTGGGTGACTTTAACACACCTCTCTCACCACTGGATACATCTTCCAAACCAAAGCTAAACAAAGAAACTACAGAACTAAATAATACAATCAATGACTCAGACTTAACAGACATATATAGAGTATTTCACCCATCATTGAGTGAATACACCTTCTTATCAGCAGCACATGGAACCTTCTCTAAAACAGACCATATATTATGCCACAAGGAAACTCTCAGCAAATACAAAAAAATAGAAACATTACCCTATATTCTATCAGATCATAATGAAATGATACTAGAAATCAATGATAAAATAAAAAAGTAGAAGCTACTCCAACACCTGGAGACTAAATAATATGCTATTAATGAACAATGGATTGCAAAAAATATCAAGGAGGAGATTAAAAGATTCTTAGAGGTAAAGGAAAACACAGATACAACATATCAAAATCTCTGGAACACTATGAAAGCTGTACTAAGAGAAAAGTCTGTTGTATGGAGTTCATTCCTTAAGAAGAAAATGTCAACAAATAAATGACTTAACATTACATTTCAAAGCCCTAGAAAAAGAAGAACAAATCTACACCAAAAGCAGCAGAAGACAGGAAATAATTAAAACCAGAGCTGAAATGAATGAAATTAAAACAAAAGAAACAATTCAAAAAATTGACAAAACCAAAAGTTGGTTCTTTGAAAAAATAAAAAAAAAATTGATAAACCCTTAGCCACATTAACAAAGAGAAGGTGAAAGAAAACTCAAAATTACTAAAATCCATGATGAAAAAGGAAATATCACAATGGACACTACTGATACACAGAAGATAATTAGAAACTATTTTGAAAATTTATACTACATAAAATAGAATTCTTGATGACACCAACAACTTTCTAGAAACATATGATCTACCCAAACCGAATCAGGAGGCCATATACAATTTAAACAGATCAGTTTCAAGCAAGGAAATAGAAGATGTCACCAAAAGCCTACCAACCAAGAAAAGCCCAGGACCAGATGGAAACACAGCTGAGTTCTGCAAGACCTTTAAAGAAGAACTGATACCAATAGTCCTCAAATCATTTTGTGAAATACAAAAAGAGGGAACACTTCCAAACTCATTCTATGAGGCCAATATCACCCTGATTCCAAAATCAGACAAAGACACATCAAAGAAAGAAAATTTCAGACCAATTTCTCTAATGAACATAGATGCAAAAATTCTCAAGAAAATTCTGGCAAATCGAATACAAAAACATATCAAAAAGAATAGTGCACCACAATCAAGTGCGGTTCCTCCCAGGATGCAAGGTTGGTTCAACATACGGAAATCAATAAATGTAATAATACCACATCAACAGACTTAATGACAAGAATCATATGATTATCTCAATAGATGCTGAAAAAGCATTCAATAAAATACAGTACCTCTTCATGTTCAAAACACTAGAAAAACTAAAGGTAACAGGAACATATCTCAACATCGTAAAAGGTATCTATGCTAAGCCATAAGCCAACATCATTCTAAATGGAGAAAAATTAAAGGCATTCCCTCTACAAACTGGAACAACACAGGGATGCCCTCTTTCACCACTACTATTCAACATAGTCCTTGCAATTCTAGCCAGAGCAATCAGACAGACAAAAGAAATTAAAGGGATAAGCATAAGAAAAGAAGAACTCAACTATCACTATTTGCCAATGATATGATTCTATATTTAGGAAGATCCAAAAACTGCCACTAGAAAACTTCTAGAACTAATAAATGAATTCAGCAAGAATCAGAACACAAAATCAACACCCATAAATCAAAGGCATTTCTGTATATATTTCTGTATATCAGTGACAAATCCTCTGAAAGGGAAACAAGGAAAACTACCCCATTTACAATAGCCTCAAATTACATAAAAAATAAGCAAACAAACAAATAAATAAATATAATGTTTGGGAATCAAACTAACAAAAGAGATGAAAGACCTCTACAGCAAAAGCTACACAACGCTAAAGAAAGAAATTTAAAAAGACCTTAGAAGATGGAAAGATCTCCTTTTTTTTGTTGGATAGGCAGAATTAATAGTCAAAATGACCATACTATCCAAAGCATTCTTCAGATTTAATGCAATTCCAATCAAAATCCCAATGACATTCCTCATAGAAATAGAAAATGCAATCATGAAATTCATCTGGAAAAATAACAGACCCAGAATAGCTGAAGCAATCCTTAGCAAAAAATGAGAAGCAGGTGACATCACAATACTAGGCCTTAAACTACACTACAGAGCAATAATAACAAAAACAGCATGGTGTTGGCACTAAAACAGACTGGTAGCACAGTTGCTAATAATACCTAGCCTACATGATAAATTTTCCAGTCGTACTGTAGAAAGAGGTTCCAAGGGATTAGGCTCCACAGGTGTAGATTGGGCTATGCTTTCTTTAAATTTAGATTCTCGCCCCATGCTAAAACTAAATATTCAAGGACATGAATTTAATGGGCTAATGGATACAGGTGCAGACCTTAGCATCATATCTCGTCAAGAATGGCCAAAACACTGGCCATTACAACAAGCCACTTAAACACTTGAGGCCTAGGAGTCGCAAATAATCCCCATAGAAGTGCAATGGTATTAGATTAGAAGGATCCTGAAGGATGTGAAGGAACTATACAGCCATATGTATTGGATCATCTTCCTATAAATTTATGGGGACAAAATGTCCTAGATCAATTAGGACTAACATTAACAAATAACATCAATTCAAATGCATCCACTATTATGGCTAGACAAGGTTTTAGGAAAGGAAAAAGATTAGGAGAACAAGAACAAGGTATAGCAGCACCAACACAAATAGATCAAGGAACAGACAGACATGGATTGGATTTTCAGGAGGGGTCACTGAGACAATAAAAATTACTTGGAAATCAGAAAGACCAGTATGGGTTCCTCAGTGGCCCCTGACAAAAGAAAAGATACAAGCAGCCCATGACCTGGTCAAACAACAATTAGCGGAAGGACATATACAACCTTCTGTATCTCCCCATAATACTCCCATTTTTGTCATTAAAATGAAATCTGGTAAATGGAGATTATTGCAAGATTTAAGAGCAATTAATAATGAGATGGTTATTATGGGACCTGCTCAATCAGGGATTCCTCAATTGTCTGCTTTGCCAAAAACCTGGTATGTTTTAGTTATAGCTATTAAAGATTGTTTTTTTCAACTATAATTCATCCTGAGGATAGTCCACGTTTTGCATTTACTATCCCTGCACTGAATCATGAAGGTCCTGATCAGAGATATGAATGGAAAGTACTCCCTCAAGGGATGGCTAACAGCCCAACTATGTGTCAAATTTATGTTAACAAAGTAATCCAGCCACTTAGAAATCAAAATCCTGAACTACAAATATTTCACTATATGGATGATGTATTATTAGCACACAAAGTTAAAAACACATTGCTAGAATGTTATGCCACACTTACAAACTTATTAAAAAAATTATAATTTAGAGATAGCAATAGATAAAGTACAATTCAATTTTCCAATTAATTATTTAGGAGTTCTATTAGCCTCAACCATGGTCTGTCCACCAAAAATTCAAATACGAGTAGATCAACTCAAATCACTTAACGACTTTCAAAAGTTATTAGGAGACATAAATTGGATAAGGCCTTATCTAGGCATACCAACAGGAGAGTTGGGACCTTTATTTGATGTCAGATCCAAATTCACCCCGCATGTTAACGCCTGAAGCAAGAAAGACATTAAAAATCATTGAAACATATATGGAAAATATGCATTTGGATAGAATTGATATGTTTACCTTTATTATTTATTGAACTACCAACAAAACATATTCCTACAGGAGTATTTTGGCAAGAAGGTCCATTATTATGGATACATTTATTCTCCTAACACTATTCTTACTAGGTATCCTGAGGCTGTAGGACAATTAATACTCAAAGGAATAAAAGCAGCAAAAGGAGTGTTTAGAATTTCTCCCAATAAAATTATTACTCCATATACTATGGATCAAATAGATGAGTTAGCTAATGAGTCAAATACTTGGGCAATAATCATGTGCAAATCTAATGTTTCATTTGATAACCAATTACCATCTAATCCTTTGTTGTCTTTTTGGTCATTGCATCCTGTAATTTTTCCAAAAATGACAAGAAAAACACCTATCATGAATGCTCCAAATATATTCACTGATGGGTCAAATAATGGTACAGCAGCAATAGTTATACCTGATCAAACTTTTACATTTTTAGTACCCAAACAATCAGCTCAAAAGGTAGAGCTAAATGCAGTATTATAAGCTTTTGTGATGTTTAAAGATTCTGTATTTAATTTATTTTCTGATAGTCAGTATACAGTTAATGCTATAATATCCCTTGAAGATGCTGGTAGAATTTCCCCTTCCTCTACTGTTTTCTCTTTTTTTTCCACTATACAAAGTCTAATCTGGGACAGAAAAGATCCATTCTTTATAGGACATATCACAGCACACACAGGATTGCCTGGAGCCCTTAGTTTGGGTAAGATTTAGCAGATAAAACTATACATGACATACATATTTTCTCTACACTAGAAGAAGCCACAAATTTTCATAAAAAGTTCCATGTCTCTGTTAACACTTTACAAAAGCGTTTTAAAATAACTAAGGAACAAGCTAGACAAATAATAAAACAATGTCAAAATTGTGTGACCTTTTTACCACAAGTTAATCTTGGAGTCAATCCTAGAGGACTGATACCTAACCATATTTGGCAGATGGACGTCACACACTTGCCAGAATTTGGAAAATTAAAATATCTGCATGTTACAGTTAATACTTCTTCCGGATTTTTGATGGGTTCCCTTCATGTCGGAGAAAAAACTAAAGATATTATAGCTCATTGCTTACAGAATTTTGCCACTGTGAGCGTTTCAAAACAGCTAAAAACAGATAATACCCCTGGTTATACTTCTACCTCTTTTAAACAATTTTGCTCATCATTTGGCATTACTCATATAACAGGAATCCCATACAATCCACAGGGACAAGGCATAGTTGAAAGAGCTCATCAAAGTATTAAAATGTACTTATTAAAGCAAAAAGAGGGAATTGAGAAGGGGGTATATATTACCCAAAGATAAACTTAAAATAACCCTTTTTACTCTAAACTTTTAAATTTTCATCAGGGCTTAGTGCTGCGGAAAGGCATATGTGTCCAAAAAATGTACTTAAGCCCAAGGTACTTTGGAAGGATATTCTAACAGGATAAGGGAAAGGTCCTGACCCAGTGATTGTCTGGAGACGGGGGTCTTTTTGTGTGTTTCCCTAGGGAGAACAGCAGCTGATTTGGATTCCAGAGAGATTATCTAAAGCGATTTCTACAGACCAAAAAGAAGATGATTTGGCTCAAATCCATAACAGCTGATATCCAGAACTCCAGTTTGGCTATCCTTACATCTGCGACAGTGGTTCTCCCACACCTGGAGGCTAATGAAACCAGGATGATTTTTTCAATATGTATTTTATTATTGCCCTTCCCACATCATGAAGTTGTTTTTTGAGCTCATACAGACCTAGGTTAATGTTTTGCTGATCAGTTCTATTTTTTGACTATGGAGTTTTTAAACATTGCAATGGAGATTTCACCTGAAAAAAGTTACAAGGCCTTTACTATTATATTATGTGTTGTATGTATTATTTATGTGTGCACACTTGTGTTTTGTGTTGTATGTCTGTATGTGTGTATGTCCATATATCATATATGACAAGCTCTCATGAAAAAATGGATCCAAATATTTTTTTTCTTATTCATGTGATTTAAATGGTTTAATTTAAATTGGGTAAACAGCTGTTGAGGATTGTTTTAATATGTGAACAAAAAAGGAGGTTAACAGATCTATTTGTTTACTTTCACCTTTCCTTTTCATTATATTTAATAATTCTGTTCAGGATAATGTAAATTGTTCAGAAAATTGTTTTCCTTTAGTGCCTGCTGGAATGTTACATAATTTTTTCTTTAGCCATTATTGCCAGAATTCCTATCTTCATCCCAGTGCCGGTGAAGACAAAGATAAAACCGAACTACAGCTTCTGCAATAGCTATCACTGAACTGCTTGCAGAACTTGCTTGGACTATGTATCACTTGTGGTAGTGCCGGGGTATTTTTGCTGATGGTGTCATCGACTATGTATCACTTGTATGCATTGTGAACTATCTGTTGGTGCAGCGACTTGTGGTAGTGCCGGGGTATTTTGCTGATGGTGTCATCGGTGGTACAATTTTTCCAAAAGGAGCTGTCAATTGGCTTGGTGCATCCTCCTCCCTTCTGCTTGTGATGGTCGTTCAGCTAAAATTTGGGGGCCAACAGAGGTGAGGCAAAGAACCTCACCCCTCCCACACTGGTACAAAGACCTATCTACAGATGTGGCTGTATGCTGGACCGGTAGTCAATGACGGGTAAGATCCAATTGCAATGGTACCAACCTAAGACAGGAGGCTGACGCCTAAAGGTCAGCTCATCCGATGACGGGTAAGGACCATATGTAGAATTGGACAACCTAAGACAGGCACGGTCCCTAAGCCACATGCTTGTTGTTTAATTAAACAGAGACGGGGAGATGTTGAGAGCCACAGCCGAAGCAGTCCCAGCAAACTTCCAGCTGATTGGCTCACCACGGCCCCAGCAAATTTCCAGCTGATTGGCTCACGGCAGCCCCAGCAAACTTCCAGCTGATTGGCTCATGGCGGCCCCAGCAAACTTCCAGCTGATTGGCTCCTCTGCGGTGATGCTCATTGGGCTGTTTACCCGCCCTTTCAGACCAAGGAGCTGCTCATTAGGGGACTCTTTTGGCTCCACCTATGCAACCCAACCAATCAGGTTCAAGAGCGGTTGAGAGGCTGGCCGGGAGAGCCAGTGGTGGCAGTTGGGCTCTGAGGGAATTCCTGGAGAGCTCGCGTGGTGCGTGTGTGTTCTAAAAATAAAGTTTGTTCCCGCTGGACAAGTGGCTCGTGAATTGTGCCCAGCAGACTGCGGCAAGGCTCAAATCTCCATCATATCGAATTAGGCCCCAACTTCCTTAATAATTATTGACTCCTAAAACGCAAGAAATAAAATCAAGAATTAAGGGGCTGGGGTTGTTGTTCAGTGGTAGAGTGCTTGCAATGCATGTGTGAGGCACTGGGTTCCATCCTCAGCACTACATAAAAATAAACAAATAAAATAAAGGTATTGTGACCATCTACAATGAGAAAAATATATTTTACAAAAAAAATCAAGAATTATAAATGAGATAGATTCAAACTAAAAAAAAACTTCTTCTCATCAAAAGAAACAATGAGGTGAATAGGGACCCTACAGCTTGATAGCAAATTTTACCATTCACACATCAGATAAAGCACCAATCTCTAGGGTATATAAAGAACTCAAAAATCTAAACACACACACACACACAAATAACCCAATCAATAAATGGGCCAAGGAACTGAACAGACACTTCTCAGAAGGTGATATACAATCAACAAATATATGAAAAAAATGTTCAACATCTCTAGCAATTAGAGAAATGCAACTCAAAACTACTCTAAGACTTCATCTCACACCAGTCAGAACAGCAGAATACAAACAACAATAAGAATTAAAAATACAAACAACAATAAGTGTTGGCGAGGATGTGGGGGGAAAGACCCACTCATATATTGCTGGTGAGACTGCAAAATGGGGAAAGCAGCCAATATGGAAAGCAGTATGAAGATTCCTCGGAAAACTGGGAATGGAACCACCATTTGACCCAGCTATCCCATTCCTCAGTCTATACCAAAGGACTTAAAAACAGCACACTACAGGGACACAGCCACATCAGTGCTTATTGTAGCACAATTCACAATATCTAAACTGTGAAACCAACCTAGATGCCCATCAGTAGATGAATGGATAAAGAAAATATTGTATATATACACAATGGAACATTACTCAGCAATAAAAGAGGATAAAATTATGGCATTTTCAGGTAAATGGATGAAATTGGAGAAAATAATGCTAAGTGACGTTAGCCAATCCTAAAAAAACAAATGCCGAATATTTTCTCTGATATAAGGAAGCTGATTCATAGTGGGGTAGGGAGGAGGAGCATGGGAAGATTAGATGAACTCCAGATAGGGCAAAGGGGAGGGAGAGGAAGAAAGAGGGCAAGGGTGTAAAAAAGATGATGGAGTGAGATGGACATCATTACCCTAAGAACATGTATGAAGACACGAATGGTGTGAATATACTTTGTATAAACTACAGATATAAAAAATTGTGCTCTATATGTGTAATATGAATTGTAATGCATTCTGCTGTCATATATAACAAATTAGAATAAAAATTTAAAAAAAAACCAAAACACTAATCTATTTTCTATTCCTATAAATTTGCCTCTTACAAACTGTTATATAAATGGAATTATATAGAATGCAGCCTTTAAGTCTGTATTCTACTTAACATAATACTTAAAGAGATTCATTCATGGTATTCAGTGTGTCAGCAATTCATTCATTTTTACTGTTGAATAGAATTCCATCATAAGTACGTACCACAGTAATTGACCCACTCACCCACTGAAGGACATTTTTGCCAATTATTTATTTATTTATTTATTTTAGAGTGAGAGAGAGAGACAGAGAGACAGAGAGAATTTTTTGATATTTATTTTTTAGTTATTGGCGGACACAACATCTTTGTTTTTGTACGTGGTGCTGAGAATCGAACCCGGGCCGCATGCACGCCAGGCGAGCGCGCTACCACTTGAGCCACATCCCCAGCCCCATTTGCCAATTATTAAAAAGCTGCTATGAGCTGGGTGTGGTAGCGCACGCCTACAGTCCCAGTGGCTCAGGAGCTGAGATAGGAGGATAGTAAGTTCAAAGCCAGCCTCAGCAACAGCAAGGTGCTAAGCAACTTAGTGAGACACTGTCTCTAATACAAAAAAAAAAAAAAACAGAGCTGAGGATGTGGCACAGTGGTTGAATACCCCTCACTTCAATTCCCAGTAGCTCTCCACCCCACAAAAAAAAAAAAAAGCTGCTATAAAATTTTGTGCATTGAGTTTTATGTGAAGATAACTTTTCATAAGAGTAGAAGTCCTGAGTCATAATATATTTAGCTCTATAAGAAGCTATCAAGTTGTTTTTCAAACTAATGTTGTACCCTTTTCCAGCCTCATCAATAGTGTATAAAAAATCTAGTTGCTCCACAGCTTTGTTAGCACTTGAAACTGTCAAATTTTTAAATTTTAGCCATTCAGCAGGTTGATAGTGCTATTTTATTATGTCTTTAATTTGCATTTTCTTAATGATTAATCATGACTAGTATCTATTCATGTGTTTAGAAGCAAAAAGATCTCTCTGACCTTTCTTTTTAAAGACCTCATGTGACAGGTGCCCTCACCTATCCCACAGGGAAGGAATATTATACAAAGAGGTCTAAAATGTCCACATTGATGTTGGAATTTATACAATGTTAATTTGTATATAGACTATCGTAGCAAGACAAACACACAGACCAAATTTTTTACTAAAAATATTTAGAGTAATTAATATAATAACATTGCTTTAAGGAATACAGCTGTGTGATCTGAAACTTGATATGAAAACTATCTCATTCAGTCAGTCATTTAAGAAACATTTATTGAGCATCTACACTATGTACTAGGCAGATATAAATAAAATTCTGGAATATGTATCATCTGTCTATATTAAATAAAGGTAATACTTGGTTGTAAAATAATTTAATTTGTATATCAAGCTTCAAGTAGACTAAATAACCAAGTAAAGTGCCAAGATTGTGAAGACTTTGATGACTGGGTTTAGAAAAAAATGTATGACAGGCAATCAGAATATTTATGTAGTTAACAAGCTCTCTGTCTCAATTTTTCATCTGTTAAATGATAATATCCCTTTTTTAAACTTCTTAAAGAACTGTGAGGATAACACATACACACAAAAAACCCACAGATATAAATGGGATTTAAATGTGCTATAGACACAAGGAATTGGGCAATATTTTTTAAAAGAAAAAAGTGCATCATCTGATTTGTCCTGCACATGTCGATCTATATAAAATTATGTTTTAAAATAAAATCTTGGGCCAGGTATAGTAGTGCATGCCTGTAATCCCAGTGACTCAGGAGGCTAAGACAGGAACATTACAGGTTCAAGGACAGTCTTAGCAACTCAGTGAAACCTTATCTCAAAATAAAACATAAAAAGGCAGGGAATGGGCTGGGGTTGTAACTCAGCGGTACAGTGCTTGCCTAGCATGTGTGAAGCACTGGGTTCGATCCTCAACACCACATGAAAAAATAAACAAACAAAATAAAGGTATTGTATCCATCTATAACTGAAAAGAAAAAAAAAGTGGGGGATGTGGCTCAGTGGTAAAGTGCCCCTGGGTTCAATACTTAAAAAGAAATTAATTTCATTAAAGAAATCTTAAATGATGACAGTAAGAGACATATCTCCATACGTCTGTACCATTTCTACAAATTTTGTGAGCATACTGACTGCCTTTCTTATAAATTATCTCTAAAAGAATATTAGTATAGTGAATAGTTTTGGAAGACAGAGAAGGAATCAACCTCCAAAGAAGGGGTCAAATCTGTTTATTGCCAGTATAATAATCTCTGCTCAGCATTCAGGGTTCCTCTCCTATAATGTACCCAACTACATGTGAAGGTTTGACCTGGACCTCTTTACCTCATTCCATTAGAACAGGGATTTGGGTAAATGGTGCAAATTCAGATGCAGTGGCTACTGCTATTACCATGAAAGAAAAAGTTATCTGTCTCTAACTCATGAATTTTATGACTTCTGATAGCATCCATAAAACCATGCAGAATGGGACTTGGGGTCTAGCTAAGTGGTATACAGCACTTGCCTACCATGTGTGAAGCCCTGGATTTGATTCCCAGCACAAAAACAAAGAAACAACAACAACAAAACAAAACAACAACAATGAACGAAGCCAAGATGAACTTAACTTGGGCAAGTAGGGTAAAATCTCAGGTTCTTCATAGTTCTTGAGAGATAAGAACTGTAGTATTGAAACCAAAGTTTTGAGATGAAACTTGATTCCCCTTCTGCTGGCAGGTGAGACTGGAGTTTCTCTGCTTCTACTGGCAGGTGGGGTCTGTATAAGGCTGCAGGCCTCTGCAGCCGGGAAATGTTACAGCTCTTAATGGTGGGCAATGCGCTCCAGTGTTGTAACAGACCCCAGCAGCTCACCATCAATTTCTTCTTCTTTCCAGGTCCTTGTCTTGTACATTTGAAGAATGAAACCCACAAACCAGGATATGTGTGAGTTTAATAATAGACTTTATTGAAGAATAAAAACAGGAACATAACCCCTGCAGTGCAAGAGGGACCTGGTAGCAGATTTTTCCCCAACCAAATGAGCTAGTCTAGGGGTTTATATAGCACTTGGATCACTGCTATTGATCCAAACTTATCCTATTTAGGGTTTGGAAAGTACTAACAGTATTGGTCAACTCTTTTTTTTTTCTTTTTTTAATTGGTTGCTCAAAACATTACAATGATCTTGACATATCATATATCATACATTTGATTCAAATGGGGTATGAATTCTTATTTTTACCATGTGTACAGATTGCAGGATCACATTGGTTATACAGCCACGTTTATACATACTGCCATACTAGTGTCTGTGGTATTCTGCTGCCTTTCCTATCCCCTTCCTATCCCTCCTCCCTTCCCCTCCCCTCCCATCATCTCTCTCTACCCCATCTACTGTAACTCATTTCTCTCTCTCTCTTTTTTTTTCCCCTTTCCCCTCACATCCTCTTATATGTAATTTTGTATAACAATGAGGGTCTCCTTGAGTCCAATTTCCATTCAGGTCTGCCCACTTCCATTTTCTCGCAGCAGGTCAGGAAGTGGGAAGTCACAGTGATGGGATAGTGTATTCTCCCAGATTCTGGGCTACAACACTTCGTGGAGCAGGCTTTGTAACAGGCTTCTGCCACAGACATCCATACTGTGCCCAGGCCTCTTGCCAAAGGATGACCTGTTGGTGCGCCTTTGCTTACAGTGCCTCAAGATCACCAGGCCTGCTTGGTGGGCTCCACGCAGCCTTGGGCCGTGCTTGCCACCTGTGCTCCAACCCACCTGGGCTAACACTCCACCCCTCTACCACTCTACTGCCACTTGTTTTTTGTAGGGGGTTGGGGTACTGGGGATTGAACTCCACACATAAGTATATCATACTCAAACTACTGAAAGGCAAACATAGTGAAATCTTGAAAGCAGACAAAGAAAAATGGTACTAGATTGTGTGAACAGCACTACTGACCAACTAATCAAACTGACTTTTGTAAAATGCAATACCCAACAATCCACAAAACATATTACAGTTATCTCTCAGTATTCATAGAAGGTTCATTCCAGGATCCCCATGTATAATAACATACATGAATGCTCAATTATATCACATATAATGGAATAATGTTTGCACATAATCTACTATACACCCTCCCATTTACTTTAAATCATCTCAAGATTATTTATAATAATAAATAATCTTGTAGTTATTATACTGTATTGCTTATAGGGGTCAATGACAAGAAAGAAAGCCTACACATGTTCAGTACAGATACAATTATTCTTCTGAATATTTTTGATCCAAACTGGTTGAATCCCATGGATGCAGAACTCACAGCTACAGAGGGCCAACTATACTTTCTTGAGTGCATGATCTATTTACTAAAATATAAATCAGATGCAAATTCAGAAGATAAGTTCTAATAAATTTCAAAGAGATTTATTAAAAACTTACATGGAATATGTTCTCTGAACACAATATAATTAAATCAGAAAGTATTAATAATATACTATAAGAACTCTAAGTATTTGGATATTAAACACAGTATTTTAAAATAAACCATGGCTTCGGGCTGTAGTTGTGGCTCAGTGGTAGAGTGGTTGCCTAGCACATGTGAGGCACTGGGTTCGATCCTCAGCACCACATAAAAAATAAATAAATAAAATAAAGGTATTGTGTCCAAGCAAGCCATGGCTCAAGAAAAAAATCATAAGGATAATTAGAAAAGATTTTGAATAGAGTAAAATGCAATATAATGCAATGCTCAAAGATAATAACTTTACACAAAATTCTTTACAAACATAAACACAAAAGCCTTAACAGACTTTAGCAAATCAAGTCCTACAATATATTAAAAAGATCATTGGAGATTATGGGGTTTATTCCAGGACTGCAAGGTTTAAAGTGATAAGATCAGACACACACACATATATATATAGATACGTATACATGTACATCTGGTTATGAGATTTTTACATATACATATACATATATATACTATATTTGCATTATATATTTATATATATTTATAGTCTAGGTGATCATTACTAGATTTTTAAGCTATGGTGTATTTATACAATGGAATACTATTCAGCAATTTAAAAAATGATCACAGAATTAGTACCCCTTATCTGCAATTCTGCTTTCATGGGTATCAGTTACCTGTGATCCAAAAATATAGAAAATTCCAGAAATAAGCAATTCCTAAATTTTAAATTGCATACATTTCTGAGGAGCATTGCTTGTCATCTAATGGTTCCTATCCAGGAGGGACATAAAACAACCTTTTATTCATCATATCCATGCTGCATTTGCATGCAGCTCTTAGTCACTAAGTAGCTATCTTAGTCATCAGATCAACTGTTTCAGTATTATAATAACCTTGAATAACCATTATTTTACTTAAATATTGGCCCTAAAGTAAAAGAGTAGTGATGTTGATGGTTTTATTACAGAATATTGTAATTGTTCTATTTTATTATTAGTTACTGTTGATAATCTCTTACTTTGCCTAATTTATAAAAGTAAATATATATCTAGATCATAGGTATATATGTATAGGAAAAAACACAGTATATATATATATGGTTTGGTATTATACATGGTTTCAGGCATCCACTGAGGTCTTGGAATTTATTCTTCATGCATGAAAGACTACTAGAATCATAAATGCAACAATATGTATGAATCCCAAAAATATGCTGAGTAAGGTAAGTCTTTTACAAAAGAATATATACTGTGTTTTCATTTAAATTAAGTTCTACTTTAGGCAAGCTGATCTATGATTTTTTTTTTTTTAAGAAGTCACAACAGTGATTGCTTTTAGAAGCTAGGATTATCTGGGAAGAGGTATGTGAGAACTTTAAGGGGTTATAGAAAATGTTCTGTATCTTGATAGGGAATTTAGTTAAAAACAGTGTATCCACTTTTCAAAACTCATAAAAAGATACATTTCAAATTTTAGCACTTTATTGTATGCCAAAGTTACCTTAAAATCATAAACAAATTTAGTTATGAAATGTTATGCAAAAGAATTAAGGAGAGAAGTATACTGATGCCTGCAAATTACTTTTGAAATATATATATATAAAAGGATGAATTAATGGATGAATAGATGGATGGAGAAACAGTGATAAAGCAAAGAGCAGAATGTTAACAAATATAGCATGTATGTGCTGGGTATGGAGCTATTAACAGTATAAGTGTTTCAACTTTTCCTTTTGAGAATTTACATAATAAAATGTAGTGGAAAATTAGTAACAAAATGTATGGGGAAATTACTTTAAAAATAATTTAAGACAGGCAGCCCAAGAATAGACAATTGAAAATTATGTGGTTCATAGACTTAACCTGGTTTACATTCTTCTATCCAATTTACAACAATATATAACATTATGTTTCTTATTATTTTGCTAACGTGTCCACTGTTTGTTGTTATTTTAGATTTATAATGTGTTTCATTTCATTTTTTTTTTCTAAAATAACTCCATTATTTTCTTAGGAAAGTTACTTAAATTCTTTTGAATTTCATATACAAGTTTTTTTGTAAGGTGCTTTGAGAAAGCTAAAAGTGTTCCACAATTTAAAAAAATAATAATAAGGTCCTAAAACATCTACAATTTAATAAAGGAAACTAAATTCTTGGTTTTCCAGGCTTCATTTTAAATAGACAAAAATAAAAACATAGCTGCATGTGAATATTTTATGTACAGTAAAAAATATGCCAATTGTAATACCTCATGCACAAAAGGCCCTTTTCTCTGAGGTAAAGGGTATGACATCAATGTGATATCCTTGGACAGATCTGTTCTTTCTTGTAATTCAGTCAAGTATGTTTTCAGATATCCTGCAAGACACTGGCATTATGGCAAATTCAATCATTTCAGTCACTCCCGAAATCCTACTGCTAAGATCAGTCAATTCCACAGGAACTCATTGTGCTCATTTGAACAATTCAGAAGGAGTTGGCCCTTTCTATTTTTTCCTCATACTCCCAACCTTAAACTCAATTCATCAGCTTCAAAACTGCATGCTGACTGAACATTAAACATTGAGAATAATGTTTTCTCATTCACTGGGAATGATAGAAGCATCATCCCATATTCTATCCTTGCACAAAACCCTATTGATAAAACTCTGATACCAAATAAATGCACACACGCATACATGACTTCCTAAAATACAGGGGCAAATTACTGCCCATTAGCTGATCTTGGTCTTCATTTCTATTCTAGGAATCCCCACCTCCCAAGGTTCCATGTTCTATTTCTATATCCTGTCTTATATTATTATTACTAGGGAAACTTTTTTTAATCAATACTCTATTTCTGTCATTTTTTGCCTCTGTTCCCACATTCATCTTCTTCTTTCAATATTCTCATATATTCAGGAGGTGAGATAAGCATCCTCACCTTTCTAAGGAGGTAAGCTGTTCATCAGAATTATAAAAGGTATTGAGAATGATACGTCTTCATCAGCCTAGGTTTTATAACCAGAACTATTTGAAGACTGGAAGGATCTTTCTTAAACATAGCTATTAGTCAGCTGACTCTCTGATCCAAATGATAAACTGTGTTCAAAGAGAAAGTATGGGCTGGGTTTGTAGTTCAATGGTAAAGCTCTTGCCTAGCACATGTGAAGCACTGGGTTTAATCCTCAGCACCACATAAAAAATAAATAAATAAGGGGCTGTGGCTGTGGCTCAGTGGTAGAGTGCTTGCATAGCATTATGAGGCACTGGGTTTGATTCTCAGCACTACATATATATAAATTAATTAATTAATTAAATTAAAATCCATCAACAACTAAAATTTTTTTAAAATAAATAAATAAAGGTGTCATGTCCATCTACAACTAAAAAAAAATTTTTTAAAAAGGAAATAGGGCTGGGGTTGTGGCTCAGTGGCAGAGCGCTTGCTTTACACACTTGAGGCACTGGGTTCGATCCTCAGCACCACATAAAATAAAAATAAGTAAACAAAATAAAGATATTGAGTCCATCTACAATTAAAAGTTAAAAGAGGAAGTAGTCTCTAGTGATATATAGAAACTCAAAAGGATTTTTATGTAAATATGCTGATGCAGAGTTCATATCAAGTCTATTTTTCCCCTGATTTTTGTTTGTATTTAAAGTTATTATCAATAGTATCCTAAAGACACTATGTTAAAACTGGCATGAAGCTGTTGAAATCTATCTACTCAAAAACAACAGATGAAATAATAAATAGAGTATGGCAGGCTGCAATCTGTTCCAATATCCATCATTCCCTTTTCTATAGAAATAAATTGGACATGTAGCTACCCAGATTAAAAACATGTTCTTCCCTCCACTAAAGTTATATATGACCATGTGACTAAAGTTTAATCAATGGGATATAAGTGTAAGACATATGGGTAGCTTCTGCATCCATTGCCTTAGAAGTGAATATGATAGACCCTTGGGCCACGAAGACAAGGAATCATAGCCAAGGGACAATGGAGTAATCTAATGGAAAAGTCTGGTATTCTGAAGACTGCATGGAACAGTATCCATCTCTGGACTTTTATTTAAAAGCCAAATAAACTTTTCTTCTTCTTCTTCTTTTTTTTTTTTTTTTTTTTTTTTGCCATGATGGGACTCCAACCCAGAGCATGCTGGTCAGGTGCTCAACCACTGAGCTACACCTCAATCCCAAACTTCTACCTTTTTAAAGCCTTTCATTTGGATCTCTGTTACTTGTTGCTGAACTTAACCAATACAGTAGGTAAGGAAAAACAGAAGACCTCAGGTACTTCTTTTGAGTAAGTTGCAGAGTTATCCAACTGAGGCAGACTACAAAATATATCATATTGTAGATGATATATTTTCTGAAAAGAGATGAGGAACTTTTTAGTACTATTAGTATGCTGGGTTATTTGTATAAAAACTGAACTCAGCTAAGTGAATATGCTAAGACTTTGGCATATTTACAGAATACTAAGAGTTGCTATGGAGCCTAATCACATTGATAACTTGACAGAGTATATGAGCTTACTAAACCATTAGCATGCTCTACTGAACAACCTTTGGACTACTTACAATGTTGCTTTCCGTCAACTGCAGGAGGCCCAAATGGAACCAATTATGATTAATGATAAGAGATTTAAAATTCATTCCTGAAAGAGTTATACCTAAGGAAACCTGTAAAACAATCATTCTCAACAGTAGGATAGACTAACCAACCAATGAAGTATATTACAAAATCGCTTTCAGAAAATTGTCAATTTTTTTTAAAAGGCACTGAGGATTGAACCCAGGGCTTTGTTCATGCAAATCAAATACTCTATTCTGGAGCTATAGCCCCAGCCCAGAAACTATCAATCAAGAGGCTTGAAAGATTAAAGTGTCATGGAAGACAAATACCAAGGATAAGAAGAAGAAAGTCTGTTATAAGTTATTGACATTTTAGATTGACAAGATGCACATATGAAAAAACTTGCAGAGTATAAGCTAATTGCTTGTCAATCTAGAAGCCTATCAGAAGATACACTGAACCTACCTAAGGTAAGCAGGTTATAAGATAAATAAGCTACATGAAAAACAGAATAAAGGGTAATTTACTCTAAAAATCTATAAAATTCTTTACAGCTTTGTGTCTTGGACCTCAGTTTGAAACTACTGGGAGCTAGTAAAAACTTTAAGAGGTAGAGGCTAGTAGAGGTCTTTAGGGGCATATCCTTAGGAACTGTGGGATCTCAGTCTCTTCTCTTTTTACTCTCACTTCTTAGTCATGAAGTAAGTAGTTTTGTTCCACCATGAACTCCACCATGATGTGCTCCCACAGGACCCCCCCCAAAAAACCAGAGCCGACCAATTAATAACTGAAACTGTAAGCCAAAATAAACTTTTTCTCTTTAGCTGATTATCTCAGCTATGTGTTACAATAACAGAAAGCTGACTGACATTAATTCAGAGCATTTCTGAATTAATGATATAAGTAAATGAAAAATTAGATTCATGATAACAAATGCTTAACTCATTCAGAGTTTTTGATTAACAGCACATTTCAAGATATACCTGTTCTTTCATCCCAGCTTTTGTCACTGAGCTTCCATTTTAAGGAAGAAAAGGTATTTAAGGGGAAAAAAAAAGTTGAATTTCAAATAGCAATAGCATATTCTTTGACTAGGTCAAGTTCCAGATTATCAGTAATAAATCTTCAAGGGGAAATAAAATCAAATTTAAAGGCAAAAACTTTTCTCATCTTAGATTTAATTATATTTTTAACTGCCACATGACATAGCCAGTTAGAAAAAATGTCTCCACAGCAAGGCATGTAAACTGATCTTTTAGCAGGCCTCTTTCAAAGTGAAAAATCCTTTCCTAAAATGAATTATTCAACGCTGAAAAAAATAATAGAAGACAAGTGAGAAAATAATAATATTTTAAGAATAAAATAAGCATAAGAAAAGAAGAACTTAAACTACCACTATTTGCTGATGATATGATTCTATACCTAGAACACCCAAAAAAAACTCCACCAGAAAACTTCTAGAACTAGTAAATGAATTCAGCAATGTAGCAGGATATAAAATCAACACCCAAAAATCAAAGGTATTTCTGTATAAGTGACAAATCCTCTGAGAATGAAATGAGGAAAACTACCCCATTCACAATATCCTCAAAAAAAAAAAAAAAAAAAAAAAAAGATGCTTGGGAATCAACTTAACAAAAGAGGTGAAAGATCTATACAATGAAAACTACAGAATCTTAAAGAGAGAAATCTTCAAAGAAGACCTTAGAAGATGGAAAGATCTACCTTGCTCATGGATAAGTAGAATTAATATTATCAAAATGACCATATACCAAAAGCACTATACAGGTTTAATGCAATTCTGATCAAAATCCCAATGGCATTCCTCTCAGAAATAGAAAAAGCAATCATGAAATTCATCTGGAAAAATAAGAGACCCAGAATAGCTAAAGCAGTTCTAAGCAGGAAGAGCAAAACAGGTGACATCGCTATACCAGACCTTAAACTATACTACAGAGCAATAGTAACAAAAACAGCATGGTATTGGCACCAAAACAGGCCAGTAGACCAATGGTACAGAATAGAGGACATGGAGACTAACCCACAAAATTACAATTATCTTATATTAGACAAAGGTGCCAAAAACATGCACTGAAGAAAAGATAGCATCTTCAACAAATGGTGCTGGGAAAACTGGAAATCCATATGCAACAAAATGAAATTGAATCCCTATCTCTCACCATGCACAAAACTTAACTCAAAATGGATCAAGGACTAGGAATTAAACCAGAGATTCTGTGTCTAATAGAAGAAAAAGTAGGCCATAATCTTCATCATGTGGGATTATGCCCTAACTTCCTTAATAAGACTCCTATAGCACAAGAATTAAAAACAAGAATCAATAAATGGGATAGATTCAAACTAAAAAGTTTTTTCTCAGCAGAAGAAATAATCTGTGAGGTGAACAGAGAGCCTACATCCTGGGAGCAAATTTTTACCCCTCACACATCAGATAGAGCACTAATCTCTAGGGTATATAAAGAACTCAAGAAGCTAAACACCAAAAAAACAAATAACCCGATCAATAAATGGGCCAAGGACCTGAAAAGACACTTCTCAGAAGAGGATACAATATCAATCAACAAATACATGAAAAAATGATCATCATCTCTAGCAATCAGAGAAATGCAAATCAAAACTACTTAAGATATCATCTCACTCCAGTCAGAATAGCAGATATTATGAAGACAAACAACAACAAGTGTTAGCGAGGATGTGGGGAAAAAGGTACATGCATACATTGCTGGTGGGACTGAAAATTGGTGCAGCCAATTTGGAAAGCAGTATGGAGATTCCTTGGAAATCTGGGAATGGAACCACCATTTGACCCTATTCCTCTTCTCTGACTATACTCAAAGAACTTAAAAACAGCATACTACAGGGACACAGCCACATCAATGTTTATAGCAGCATAATTCACAAAAGCTAAACTGTGAAGCCAACTTAGATATACTTCAGTGGATGAATGGATTAAAAAATGTGGCATTTATACACAATGGAATATTACTCAGCATTAAAAAAAGAACAAAACCATGGCATTTGCAGGTAAATGGATGGCACAGGAGAAATTAATGCTAAGTGAAGTTAGCCAATCCCCCCAAAAACAAATGCCAAATGTTTTCTCTGATATAGGGGGGGTGACTGATAGTGGGGTAGGGAGGGACAGCATGGGAGGATTAGATTAATTCTAGATAAGGAAGAGGGGTGGTAGGGAAAGGAAGGGGGAAGGGGATTAGCAAGGATGGTGGAATGTGATGGTCATTATTATATAAAGTACATGTATGAAGACTTGAATTGGGTGTCATCATACCTTATTTACAGAGATATGAAAAACTGTGATATATATATGTGTATTAAGAATTTTAATGCAAAAAAGTACATGTATAATGGCATAAATTGGCATGAACATACTTTATATGCAGAGATACAAAAATTGTAATGTAGAGGAAGATGGCGGCAAATAGAGGGTAACAACCCCGTGTCCCGCGTCACTGCGCAGGTGATTAGCGAGTTTAGAACGGCCGGAAGCTATCTTTTTTTTTTTTTTTTTTTTTAAGAGCGAGTGAGAGACAGAGAGAGAGAGAGAGAGAAAACTTTTTAATATTTATTTTTTAGTTTTCGGCAGACACAACATCTTTGTTTGTATGTGGTGCTGAGGATCAAACCCGGTCCGCACGCATGCCAGGCAAGCGCCCTACCGCTTGAGCCACATCCCCAGCCCCGGAAGCTATCTTCATAGGAATCTCCAGCAAAACTGGGGTGCACTGAAACCTAGAGGAAGAATTTCAGCACCTGAGGATCAGTGATCACGGCTCAACTGCTAGTGAGCCGTGCGCCCAGAGATTCAGGCTGATTGATAAGCGGCCCACCCAGTAGCCGGAGCCTGCGCAACAACATGCAAGCAACGCAGAGAAATGGTGCTACGGATTCTGTGGGGTCCTGCCAACTGTGCCCTCAGTGTTCCAGGCTGAGTTCTGGGATTGAGATGGGGAGAGAAACGGTCCAGATATGCCTTGCAAATCGAACACCCCACAGAGGAAGCCAGCGGACACCATACTGGGGAGCTGACGTCACCATCCCCAACTTCAGACAGATCAGACCCCATCGCAGCAGGTTTAGCGACACAACACGTGTGTAACACTCAGCCCCTCTCCCATACAGCGGGGAAATCCCATAAAATCTCTCCCTGGTTTCAGGGGGCGTGAATATCAGAATGGGCCTGAATATCAGAGGCGTGGGTAAAAGTAAAGACACCTGACCACCAACTCCCCCCTCCCACCAGTGGTGAAAATGAAACCTGTCTTGCCAGCCTTCGGGGGAGTGGCTATTGGAGGGAATAGAAAGAATAGGGGGCCAGTTCCCAATACCTGTGCTCCACATCCAGGAAACTGCAGACCCAGAGTGTAGCTTGAACTGCGGAGAGGTACCACACTGGGGAAGGCTTGTCTGGCGGGAGAAGCAAGGAGACTAGAGGCCAGGAATAAACCTAAGTGAACAGGATTGGAGAGACACAAGGTGGGGGAGGAGGGAGTAGCTTCCTACTGATTGTTTCTACAACCCCAGGGCAAAATCTTGGTCTGGAAGGCACAGCTCCACCTACTGGAAGCAAAGAAAATAGAAGCCTAACAGTGCTTTTTTTTTAATTGTAATTTTTATTTTACTTTATTTTATTATTATTTTTATCATTTCTTCTTTTTCTTTTATATTTTTTTCTCTTATTTTCTTCTCTCCCTCTCTCTTTCTTGGTTTGCTTCCTTACATTTTCCCTATCTTTCCTCCCAAGCACGACCACTCTGATTACATGTAATTTACTAAATTCAAATAGATGAATGTTATGAGACGATCTATAGTCCGCCTAAGCCCTTAACTACCCCCAAGTACTCCTGTCTATTCTCTTGTTAATATCCGCCTGCATTTGAGCAACCCCCCAAAGAAGCTAAGATATACTAACCTCCATAACATCACATCTCCCGACCTCAACATAAATCCTAAGTTCAAACCTCAGTTCTCTATATGTCATCAAAATCTGTAGGCCTTTAATGAAACTAAGGAATTTACCTTAAATCACATTAAATCCAACATCTCTAAACATTGTCTCCCAACACAAAGGAGAGATCTTAGAGCTATACAAAACCAAAACAAATTTATAGGAGAAAATAATAACACAACAGTCAAACAGAGCTGGAAAGAAACAAGAGTACTACGAAAAAAGGAAGAAAAGGAACACAAACAATGCAGGATAGCTTAAATTTACGGAGATGCTAGATGCACCAGAACAATGGTCAAATAAGGAACTCAAGGCATACCTGACTCAGATGTAATGGAATCTTAAAGAGATCATTGGACAGCAAATGCAAGCAATGAAGAACACCTTGACGATGAATTACACAAACAAATTCAAAAAGCAAACAAACAACTCTACAGGGATATAGAGGTTATAAAAAAAAAAACAATCAGAATCCTAGAAATGAAGGAAAGTATAAACCAAATTAAAATCAAATGAAAGTATCACCAGTAGAGTAGACCAAGTAGAAATCATAACATCAGACAATGAAGACAAAATATATCATCTCGAAAAGAATCTAGTCAACTCAGAAAGGTTGGTAAGAAATTATGAGCAAAACATCTAAGAGATATGGGATATCATAAAAAAAAAAATTAAGAGTCATTGGGATACAGGAAGGTATAGAGGTCCAAACAAAAGGAATGAGCAATCTGTTAAATGAAATAATTTTAGAAAAGTTTCCAGACATGAAGAATGAAATAGATTTACAAATACTAAAAGCCTACAGGACACCAAACATACAGAATCACAATAGACCAACTCCAAGACATATTGTTATGAAGATATCCAACATACAGAACAAGGAGAGAATATTAAAAGCTACAAGAGAAAGGAGGCAGATTGCATTTAGGGGTAAACCAATTAGGTGGATTTCTCATCACAGACACTGAAAGCGAGAAGATCCTGGAACAACGTTTTTCAAACGCAGAAAGATAATGGGTGCGAACCAAGAGGTTTATATCCAGCAAAACTAAGCTTCAGGTTTGACAATGAAATAAAAATTTTCCATCATAAACAAAAGTTAAAAGAATTCGCAGCCAGAAACCCAGCACTGCAAAGCATTTTGGGCAAAACACTACATGAAGAGGAAATGAAAAACAACATCAAAAAACAACAGTGGGCAGTACCTCAGTAAAGGGGGGGATGAAAAACTAAACAAAGAGGAAAAACAAACCAAATCTTTAAAATAATTAAATAAATAAATAAACATGACAGGAAGTACAAGCCATATATCAATAGTAACCCTAAATATTAATGGCTTAAACTCCCCAATTAAACGACATAGGCTAGCAACCTGAATTTAAAAAGCAAACCCAACAATATGCTGCCTTCAGGAGACTCATCTGATAGGAAAAGACACCCACAGGCTGAAGGTGCAAGGCTGGGAAAAATCATACCATGCACATGGGCCTCGGAAGCAAGCAGGGGTGGCTATACTCATATCAAATAAAATCGACTTCAAGCCAAAATTAATCAAAAAGGATAAAGAACGACACTATATACTGTTAAAGGGAACCACTCACCAACAAGGCATAACAATTATCAATTTATATGTCCCAAACAATGGTGCTGCTATGTTCATAAAACAAACCCTCCTCAAGTTCAAGGGACAAATTGACCACAACACAATAATTATAGGTGACTTCAATACACCTCTCTCACCACTGGACAGATCTTCCAAATAAAAGTTGAATAAAGAAACTATAGAACACAATAACACAATTAATAACCTAGATTTAACCGACGTATATAGGACACATCAACCATCAGCAAGCGGATATACTTTTTTCTCACCAGCGCATGGATCCTTTTCAAAAATAGACCATATATTATGCCATAGGGCAACTCTTAGCAATTATAAAGGAGTATAGATAATACCATGCATCTTAGCTGATCATAATGGAATGAAACTGAAAATCAACAATAAAAGAAGAAGGGAAAACCCCTACATCATTTGCAGAATGAACAATATGTTACTGATCGATCAATGGGTTACAGATGACATCAAGGAGGAAATTAAAAAATTCATTGAGATAAATGAAAACACAGACACAACATGTCAGAATCTATGGGACACAATGAAAGCTGTTCTAAGAGGAAAATTGGAGCTCATTCCTCAAAAAAAGGAAAAGCCAACAAATAAATGATCTCACACTTCATCTCAAAGCCCTTGAAAAAGAAGAGCAAAACAACAGCAAATACAGTAGAAGGCAAGAAATAATTAAAATCAGAGCTGAAATCAATGAAATTGAAATAAAAGAAACAACTGAAAAAATTGACAAAACTAAAAGTTGGTTCTTCGAAAAAGTAAATAAGATCGACAGACCCTTAGCTATGCTAACAAAGAGAAGAAGAGAGAGAACTCAAATTACTAGCATATGGGATAAAAAAGGTAATATCACAACAGACACTACAGAAATATAGAAGATAATGAGAAATTATTTTGAGACCTTATACTCCAATAAAATAGAAGATAGTGAAGATATCGATAAATTTCTTAAGTCATATGATCTGCCCAGTTTGAGTCAGGAGGATACATACAACTTAAACAGACCAATATCAGTTGAGGAAATAGAAGAAGCCATCAAAAGACTACCTACCAAGAAAAGCCCAGGACCGGATGAGTATACAGCAGAGTTTTACAGAACCTTTAAAGAAGAACCAATACCAATACTTCTCAAGCTATTTCGCGAAATGGAAAAAGAAGGAGTACTTCCAAATTCATTCTACGAGGCCAACATAACCCTGATTCCTAAACCAGATAAGGACACTTCAAAGAAAGAAAACTACAGACCAATATCTCTAATGAACCTAGATGCAAAAATCCTCAATAAAATTCTGGCAAATCGGATACAAAAATATATCAAAAAGATTGTGCACCATGATCAAGTAGGATTTATCCCTGGGATGCAAGGCTGGCTCAATATACGGAAATCAATAAATGTAATCCACCACATCAATAGACTTAAAGATAAAAACCATATGATCATCTCGATAGACGCAGAAAAAGCTTTCGACAAAATACAACATCCCTTTATGTTCAAAACATTAGAAAAACTAGGGATAACAGGAACTTACCTCAACATTGTAAAAGCTATTGATGCTAAGCCTCAGGCTAGCATCATTCTGAATGGAGAAAAATTGAAGGCATTCCCTCTAAAATCTGGAACAAGACAGGGATGCCCTCTCTCACCACTCCTATTCAACATAGTTCTCGAAACCCTGGCCATAGCAATAAGACAGATGATAGAAATTAAAGGCAAAAATAGGAAAAGAAGAACTGAAAGTAGCACTATTTGGGATGACATGATCCTATACCTAATGGACCCAAAAGGTTCTACCAAAAAACTTCTAGAACTAGTAAATGAATTCAGCAAAAGTGGCGGGATATAAAATCAACACTCATAAGTCTAAGGCATTCTTGTATATCAGTGACAAATCCTTTGAAAGGGAAATCAGGACAACCACCCCATTCACAATATCCTCAAAAAAAAAAAAATAATAAAATATTTGGGAATCAACCTAACAAAAGAGGTGAAAGTCCTTTACAACAAAAACTACCGAACATTAAAGAGGGAAATAGAAGAAGACCTTAGAAGATGGAAAGATATACCTTGTTCATGGATAGGTAGAATTAATATCATTAAAATGGCCATACTACCAAAAGTACTCTATAGGTTTAATGCAATGCCAATCAAAATCCCAATGGCATTCCTTGCAGAAATAGAAAAAGCAATCATGAAATTCATCTGGAGAAACAAGAGACCCAGAATAGCTAAAGCAATCCTAAGCAGGAAGAGTGAAACAGGTGGTATAGCTATACCAGATTTCAAACTATACTATAGAGCAATAGTAACAAAAACAGCATGGTACTGGTACCAAAACAGGCAGGTAGACCAATGGTACAGAATAGAGGACACAGAGACCAATCCACAAAATTACAACTACCTTATATTAGACAAAGGTGCTAAAAGCATGCAATGGAGAAAGGATAGCATCTTCAACAAATGGTGCTGGGAAAATTGGAAATCCATACGCAACAAAATGAAATTGAATCCCTTTCTCTCACTATGCACAAAAGTTAACTCAAAATGGATAAAAGAACTAGTAATCAAACCAGAGACTCTGCATCTAATAGAAGAAAAAGTTGGCCTTAATCTCCATCTCGTGGGAGCGGGCTCCAAATTCCTTAATAGGACACCTATAGCACAAGAGTTAAAATCAAGAATCAACAAATGAGACATATTCAAACTAAAAAGGTTTTTCTCAGCAAGAGAAATAATAAGTGAGATAAATAGGGAGCGTACATCCTGGGAACAAATTTTTACCCCTCACACTTCAAGTAGAGTGCTAATTTCCAGAGCATACAAAGAACTCAAAAAGTTAAACAACAAAAAAACAAATAACCCAATCAACAAATGGGGCAAAGATCTAAACAGACATTTCACAGAGGAAGATATACAATCAACCAACAAGTACACAAAAAAAATGCTCACCATCTCTAGCTATCAGAGAAATGCAAATTAAAACCACTCTAAGATACCATCTCACTCCAGTAAGAAAGGCAGCTACTATGAAGTCAAATAATAACAAGTGCTGGCGAGGATGTGGAGAAAAAGGTACACTCGTACATTGCTGGTGGGACTACGAACTGGTGCAGCCAATTTGGAGAGCAGTATAGAGATTCCTTGGAAAGCTAGGAACGGAACCACCATTTGATCCAGCTATTCCCCTTCTCGGACTACACCCAAAAGACCTAAAAAGAGCATACTACAGGGACACAGCTACATCAATGTTCATAGCAGCACAATTCACAAGAGCTAGACTGTGGAACCAACCCAGATGTCCTTCAACAGATGAATGGATTAAGAAATGGTGGCATTTATACACAATGGAATATTACTCAGCAGTAAAAAAATAACAAAATCATGGCATTTGCAGGGAAATGGATGGCATTAGAGCAAATTATGCTAAGCGAAGTTAGCCAATCCCTAAAAAACAAATGCCAAATGTCTTCACTGATATAAGGGAGGTAACTCAAAACAGAGTAGGAAGGAAGAGCATGAGATTACTACAAAATAAGGAAAAGAGGAGGGAGGGAAAGGGAGGGAGAAGGGGAAATGCACGGAAGACAGAAGGAGACCCTCATGGGTTCACAAAATATATATACGATGGTGTGAAGGGGAAGGGAAGGGGGGAAAAAAGAGAGAGATAAGTGTCACAGTAGTATGGGTAGACAATAGGGAGGGGAGGGGAGGGGAGGGGGGTGATAGGGAGGGCAGCTGAATACAACTGACACTAGGATTGCTGTATGTATACACATGGATGTATAACCAATGTGATCCTGCAATCTGTACATGTGGAAAAATGAGAATTGATACCCTATTTGAACCAAATGTTTGATATGTCAAGATCATAGTATTGTCTTGAACAATAAAAAAAATGCATTTGAAAAAATTAATAAATAAAAAATCATAATGTATTCCACTGTTATCGTGTATTTAAAAAATAATAATAATAAAGAACACTTTAAAAAAAAGAATAAAATAACCAAAAGGACAACATGAAAAAATACTAGCAACTTCACTAAAATGGTAGTAGTAAACTTTTCTCTTTTATCTATTTTTTTTCAAATTTTCTCCAACATTAGTTTTGTTACCATTATAATTTTTTTAAAAAAGTTACAAATAAGTAAAAAGCAGAAAAAGTCTTTTAAAAAATAGTTGTATTTCTTTTGGTCAGAAAATAGTGATACTTATACTTATTTTGTGCAATGATTTAATACATACTTGTTACTCAGAAGCCTGATAAAAATGAAGAATTTTGGGCCTCTTCTCACTTGCTAAATCACCCTACATTTTAAGCTAATAAAACACTGTTTAAGAATATTCACCTAGAAATAACCTCTCTCCATTACTATCAACTTCCTATATCTCAGCCCATATTTATCATGTTTTTTCATTTACTTGTGAGATATATGCATTCAATTTCAATACATATTGATGATAAGAGATAATAAGAATATGTTAATCATGCCAGGCACAGTGGTGCATGCCTATAATCCCAGCTGAGACAGAAGGAATACAAGTTCAAGTTGAGATTGGGCAATTGAGCAAAGACCCTGTCTCAAACATTAAAAAAATCAAAATGGTCTAAGAAAAAGGAGGGAGAAGGGGAGTTGCATGGAAGATGGAAGGAGACCCTCATCGTTATACAGAACACATGTATGATATTGTTAGGAGAAAAAGAAAAAAAAGTGTGTCACATTAGATTGGATAGAGAAAAGTGATGGGAGGGGAGGGGAGGGGAAGCGGGGATAGGAAGGGCAGCAGAATAGAATAGAAATCATGATTGCTGTATGTATATAGATGACTATATGACCAATGTGATTCTGCAATCTGTACAATCAGAAAAATGAGAAATTATACCCCAAATGTATGAATTGCCAAGATCATTGAAATGTCATGTGTAGCTAATAAAAAAAATGGACTAAGATGTAGATTAGTGGTAAAGCATATCTGGGTTCAACCCCCAGTACCCCCTCCACACACACACAAAAGAATAAGTTAAATACACCACTATATTTGGGGTAATGTTTTTTAAAATAAAATGGAGTTCCAAATCTCAAACTCTAGCCACCAACCCCTATTACATTATACCACATTCATTAAAATGAGCCAAAATCAGATTCTGAGTATGCCAGAGACACTCTTAATAAGTCTGAAATACATTAATGAGGAAACACTAGAACCATAGGGTGGCATGATACTACAATACTAGAATACCAAGTACACCCTGTCTCTACCTTATCAAGGCCTAGTCAACAACTGTAACTTTTTAGTTGCTTGAAATGCTCACCCTTAGCACTATTGACATTTTAAGCTGGGTAATTCTTTATTGTGGATCTTTTCTGTGCATTGTAGGTGGTTCAGCAGGATTCATGGCCTCTACCACTAGATTTCAGCAGTATATTCCCAAAAGAATCTGTAGGGGCAAAAAGGTGTGAGAATTTTTTTCACCCATCGTAGGGGCCTTAGCCAACACTCCTATAACAAAAAACAGGTTAAAAAGAGAAAAGTGCAGCAAATTTATTTAATCTAAGCTTTACTAACATGATACAAGGAAAACTATTCCTATGCTTAGGCTGAAGAAGAATGTACAAATCATGTGGAAATGTGATTGGACAAAAGAATATGATATAATGGAAACAGAGATTGGGGAAACCGAGCAAAGCCCATCTGTTCAGATTCTTTCTGACCTCTGTGTGTAGCACTCCTTCCTCCAGGAACACAAAGGACACCTCTGAAATGAATATTGCAAGGGGAGAAAGGGGGCAGTGACCTTTTCTAGATTTTAATATTTATTTTTTTTAGTTGTAGTTGGACACAATACCTTTGTTTATTTATTTATTTTTATGTGGTGCTGAGGATCGAACCCAGGGCCTTGTACATGCTAAGGGAGCGCTCTACCGCTGAGCCACAATCCCAGTCCCTTAATAGTTTGTTTTGAAGAAGAGGGATTCTAGATTTCATGATCTACCTTGACAAAGAGTAATTCTGATGGGATAGAAGATGGGAAGATGGGAGAACGTAAAAACAAAAACAAAAACAAAAACAAAAAGACCTTAGTGCTGAGGGTTTTCTAAATTCTCTCAGTTCAAAGTACTCACTTTTGGGATACTATATTCTGAGTCAACACGTCATTCATGTAATTATTATATTTTTCCCATTTCTCAGGTTCTATCCACACACACAAAATATATACATTCTGCTAATTACTACAAGAAAATCTATATATCTATAAACTTTTATAAATCATACAAATTAGCACTGAGAAAAAGCTGATACAGTTATAAAGAGGACTGGTAATGTAGCTCATTTGGTACCACTATTCCTGATACTGTGATTCAAAAAGAAATTTAGAATAGCACAATTCCTACTTTCATGTTCCTAAAGTCTGATGAGGCAGATACCAAGCAGGTGCAAGCAACTACAAATGTGACAGGTCTGATAAAGAGGGAAAGGGAGGAATTGTGAAAAATAATATAATAGGGGGAATTCACCCAGACAGAGTAGTCAAGGGAAAAAAAAAATCTCCATTGTTAAAGGACACTTGAAACATGAAAGATGAAAAACAACTGGTTAGGATAAGTTTTCCAGAATAAGCACTTAAGCTTCCTTCCTTGGTATTCACATGAAGAATAATAACATTCCTTCACCTTCTCCCTCTCTCCCTCCCCCTGCCCTTTCTATGCTGAGGATCAAATTCAAACATTGTGACTGCTAGGCAAAAGACTCTACTACTGAGCTACATCACCAGTCCTCCTTCACCTTCCCTCTTACGTCAGTTTGCTATCTTTATTTCAAGTTCATTATATTTCAAACTTCAAGACAACTCAACAGCTTGTATATGTGCAGGCAGGAGAAAACTACAGAAGAATCTATCTCCACCTCTGTTTTCAAACTCTTGGTCAATAGATTTAATTAAATCTAACTTCTAGAAGTAAACTTCAAGTAATTCAAACTTGAAGTAAGGACAGAACAAATAGGACACACTTTCTGCCTAAGGGATACTACTAAATGGGAATTTAAAAAATTTTCCTCTTTCCTTATGAGATTGAAAAGTGATTCCACACAGATTTGGTTATTTAAAAATAAAAATATAAAGAACTGAAGGGAGTGCAGTTAACAAACATGAAATAAGGCAGTGAACTCAAGTTTGATATTTTGATGAGAGACACCCCCCCCATTAGTAAGTCAAACATCTTCAGTGAATAGTAATTGCAATTCTTATTTAACCTCCAATTGTCCAAGACAAACTATTTCCTTTGCCCAAAGCTACATCCAGTATTACCAGCTGAGCTGGTATTTCCAAAAGCTCTGACTCAGACAAATCTCAAGATGATGATAGAGCCTGGCATCTTTGAATAAAACAGTGTGTATTTAGCAGATGAAAGACTGCATACTCAGCATTCATCACTTTAAAGTTAGAGAATACTTGAAAATCTTCTCAAATGTCTAAATCTTCATAGAAAAACAGGTTTAGAGTATTCTTTGGCCTTAAAAATAGAAAGGTTATTTCAGTTTCTGGTAAATACCTTTGGAGGTAGAGGCATTAACCAGCCTGACAACATATGTCAAAAGGTTATTTACACTTTTGATTATTTTACCCCAGTGCCAGCATACAAAACAAAAAACCAGTTCAGTAATTACTCAACCTCCTTTAATAACAGCTGGCAGAAGAATACTACTAAATGGGAATGAAAGAAAACAAAAATCAACTTCACAAATGTAATTTATCAAGCAAAGAAATCTAGAAGTATTTTTCATTGGGAAAAAAAAAAAAACCAAGATCTGAAATTTTTAATCCAGAGGTAGAAATGGATTCATTTCAAATAAACTAAAGCCATGAATTTTTAAAAGTTGTTTCAGGCTAAAGCATATCCCATGTTAAATGATGGCACCTACTGACTAATAGGTAATAGTGTGTCCCTACATTAGTCATATATATATATATATCTGGAGGAAGAGCAATTTCTGGTGTCATGGACCAAAAAGACGCTTATAATGTTTTGATAGCAGTGTGAAGAGGAAAATGGTGATTAATGGTCAAAAAAATTCTTGTACTAAAGAATATCACAAAACAAAAAGTAAGCTGATCACGTATACCAAAATCCCCGGCAAATCAATCTTGGCAATATATAATTGCAAGACTTTCTTCCTGAAATATTTTAATTTTGTCTTCTGAATTTTATGTTTGAGACATCATGTAATTTATCTATGAACCATAAAAGTAGGATTCACTTAATAAAAATTGTTTTAAAAGGAATATGACTTTGAAATATACTTCAAAAATATATAAAAGGAAGAGGTAACACTTCATAAATGATTTTCCACTGAGAAAGAGCATGGTTAGTGGAAAAGATGAGTTTTAAGTCCAAAGAGAATTGCATTCAAACCTTCAGCCCTACTACTAAAACTAATGTACTTTGGGTACATTGCTTAACATCTCTGAATTTGTTCCCATGATGTAGGCTCCCTATTTACCTCTCTTATTGTTTCTCTTGCTGAGAAAAAACTTTTTAGTTTAAGTAAGTCCCATTTGTTGATTCTTCTTATTAACTCTTGTGCTATGGATGTCCTATTAAGGAATTTGGAGCCCAATCCCACAATATGTAGATCGGAGCCAACTTTTTTTCTATCAGACACAGAGTCTCTGATTTGATATCAAGCTCCTTGATCCATTTTGAGTTAACTTTTGTGCATGGCGAGAGGAGGGGATTCAGTTTCATTTTGTTGCATATGCATTTCCAGTTTTCCCAACACCATTTGTTGAAGATGCTATCCTTCCTCCATTGCACGCTTTTAGCCCCTTTATCAAATATAAGATAGTTGTAACTTTGTGGATTAGTCTCTGTGTCCTGTATTCTGTACCATTGGTCCACCCGCCTGTTTTGGTACCAGTACCATGCTGTTTTTGTTACTATTGCTCTGTAATATAGTTTGAAATCTGGTATCGCTATACCGCCTGATTCACACTTCCTGCTTAGAATTGCTTTTGCTATTCTGGGTTTTTTATTTTTCCATATGAATTTCATGATTGCTTTATCTATTTCTACAAGAAATTCCGCTGGGATTTTGATTGGCATTGCATTAAACCTATAGAGAACTTTTGGTAATATCGCCATTTTGATGATGTTAGTTCTGCCTATCCATGAACAGGGTATATTTTTCCATCTTCTAAGATCTTCTTCTACTTCTCTCTTTAGGGTTCTGTAGTTTTCATTGTATAAATCTTCCACCTCTTTTGTTAGGTTGATTCCCAAGTTTTTTTTTTTTGTTTTTTTTTTTTTTTGTTTTTTTTTTAGGATATTGTGAATGGAGTTTTTTTTCCTCATTTCCATTTCAGAAGTTTTATCGCTGATATACAGAAATGCCTTTGATTTATGCATGTTGATTTTATATCCTGCCACTTTGCTGAATTCATTTATTAGTTCTAGTAGTTTTTTTGTAGACCCTTTTGGGTCATTTAGGTATAGAATCATGTCTTCCGCAAATAGTGATAGTTTAAGTTCTTCTTTTCCTATTTTTATGCCTTTAATTTCTTTCATCTGTCTAATTGCTCTGGCCAGTGTTTCGAGAACTATATTGAATAGAAGTGGTGATAGAGGGCATCCCTGTCTTGTTCCAGATTTTAGAGGGAATGCCTTCAATTTTTCTCCATTCAGAATGATGCTAGCCTGAGGCTTAGCATAGATAGCTTTTACAATGTTGAGGTAAGTTCCTGTTATCCCTAGTTTTTCTAATGTTTTGAACATAAAAGAATGCTGTACTTTGTCAAATGCTTTTTCTGCGTCTATCGAGATAATCATATGGTTCTTATCTTTAAGTCTATTGATGTGGTGAATAACATTTATTGATTTCCGTATATTGAACCATCCTTGCATCCCAGGGATGACTCCTACTTGATCCTGGTGCACAATTTTTGTGATGTGTTTTTGTATCCAATTCACCAGAATTTTATTGAGGATTTTTGCATCTAGATTCATTAGAGATATTGGTCTGTAGTTTTCTTTCTTTGAGGTGTCTTTGTCTGGTTTTGAAATCAGGGTGATGTTGACCTCATAGAATGAATTTGGAAGAGCTTTCTCTTTTTCTATTTCCTGAAATAACTTGAAAAGTATTGGTATTAATTCTTCTTTAAAGGTTTTGTAAAACTCCACTGTATACCCATCCGGTCCTAGGCTTTTCTTGGTTGGTAGTCTTTTGATTGTTTCTTCTATTTCATCCATTGATATTGGTCTGTTCAAATTGTGTGTATCCTCCTGACTCAGTCTGGGCAAATCATATGACTTAAGAAATTTATCGATGTCTTCACTATCTTCTATTTTATTGGAATACAGGTTTTCAAAATAATTTTTAATTGTCTTCTGTATTTCTGTAGCATCTGTTGTGATATTGCCTTTTTCATCCCGTATGTTAGTAATTTGAGTTCTCTCTCTTCTTCTCTTCGTTAGCATGGCTAAGGGTCTGTCGATCTTATTTATTTTTTCGAGGAACCAACTTTTAGTTTTGTCAATTTTTTCAATAGTTTCTTTTGTTTCAATTTCGTTGATTTCTGCTCTGATTTTAATTATTTCTTGCCTTCTACTACATTTGCTGTTGTTTTGCTCTTCCTTTTCTAGGGCTTTGAGATCAAGAGTGAGCTCATTTATTTGTTGGTTTTTTCTTTTTTTGAGGAATGACCACCAGGCGATGAATTTCCCTCTTAAAATGGCTTTCATTGTGTCCCATAGATTCCAATATGTTGTGTCAGTATTTTCATTTATCTCTAAGAATTTTTTTGATTTCTTCCTTTATGTCTTCTGTAACTCACTGATCATTCAGTAACATATTGTTCATTTTCCATGTGATGTAGGATTTTTCCTTCCTTCTTTTATCATTGATTTCCAGTTTCATCCCATTATGATCAGATAAAATGCATGGTATTATCTCCACCCCTTTATATTTACTGAGGGTTGCCCTATGGCATAATATATGGTCTATTTTTGAGAAGGATCCATGTGCTGCTGAGAAGAACGAATATCCACTTGATGATGGTTGATATATTCTATATATGTCAGTTAAGTCTAGATTATTTTTTTTTAAAGAGAGAGTGAGAGAGGGAGAGAGAGAGAGAGAGACAATCTTTTTAATATTTATTTTTTAGTTATCGGTGGACACAACATCTTTGTTTTGTATGTGGTGCTGAGGATCAAACCCGGGCCGCATGCATGCCAGGCGAGCACGCTACCGCTTGAGCCACATCCCCAGCCCCAAGTCTATTGATTGTGATATTGAGTTCTATAGTTTCTTTATTCAACTTTTGTTTGGAGGATCTGTCCAATGGTAAGAGAGGTGTGTTGAAGTCACCCATAATTATTGTGTTGTAGTCTATTTGATTCTTGAACTTGAGGAGAATTTGTTTTATGAACGTCGCAGCACCATTGTTTGGTGCATAAACATTGATAATTGTTATGTCTTGTTGGTGAATGGTTCCTTTTAACAGTATATAATGTCCTTCCTTATCCCTTTTGATTAACTTAGTCTTGAAGTCGATTTTATTCGATATGAGGATGGCCACCCCTGCTTGCTTACGAGGACCGTGTGCGTGGTATATTTTTTCCCAACCTATCATCTTCAGCCTGTGTATGTCTTTTCGAATTAGATGTGTCTCCTGGAGGCAGCATATTGTTGGATTTGTTTTTTTAATCCATGTTACCAGCCTATGTCGCTTTATTGGAGAGTTTAAGCCATTAACGTTTAGAGTTACTATTGATATATGGTTTGTACTTCCAACCATGTTTGATTATTTATCTTTTTTTTTTTTTTTATTTAGTTTGTTTCTCCATGATTAGCTTTCCCCCTGCCCTTTGTCTTTATTGAGGCACTTCCCACTGATGGTTTTGGTTACTGTTTTTCATTTCTTCCTCCTGTAGTGTTTTGCTCAAGATGCTTTGCAATGTTGGTTTTCTGGCTGCAAATTCTTTTATCGTTTATCATGAAAGATTTTTATTTCGTTGTCGTACCTGAAGTTTAATTTTGCTGGATACAGAATTCTTGGTTAGCATCCATTATCTTTCAGTGTTTGAAATACGTTGTTCCAGGATCTTCTCGCTTTCAGCGTCTTCTCGCAGCAGCGTCCGTTGTTAACCTTATTGGTTTACCCCTGAATGTAATCTGCCTCCTTTCTCTTGTAGCTTTTAATATTTTCTCTTTGTTCTGTATATTGGATATCTTCATAACAATGTGTGTTGGTGTTGGTCTACTGTAATTTTGTATGCTCGGTGTCCTGTGTGCATCTACAATTTGTATATCTGTTTCCTTTTTTATTTCTGGAAAGTTTTGTGTAATTATTTCATTCAGCAGGTTACTCATTCCCTTGGTTTGAATCTCTATACCTTCCTCTATCCGATGACTCTTAAGTTTGGTTTTTTTATGTTATCCCATATCTCTTGGATGTTTTTCTCATGATTTTTTACCAGCCTTTCTGAGTTGGCTAGACTCTTTTCAAGATGATATAGTTTGTCTTCATTATCTGACGTTCTGGCTTCTACTTGCTCCAGTCTGTTAGTAATACTCTCATTTGAGTTTTTAATTTGGTTTATAGTTTCCTTCATTTCTAGAATTATTGTTTGATTTTTTTTTATAATCTCTATCTCCTGATAAAGATGCTTAACTTCTTCTTTTCTTTTATCTGTGTATGTAATTCATTTTCAATGTGTTCTTTCACTGTTTGAATTTGCTGCCTCATATCCTCTTTAAGGTTCCATTCCATCTGACTAAGGTATTCCTTGAGTCCTTTATTTGACCATTTTTCTGATGACTCTAGGTCCTCCTGAATATTTAGGCTGTCCTGCATTGTTTGTACTCCTTTTCTTCCTTGCTTTTTCATGCTACTCATGTTACTTCTTGTTCTGTTTGACTGCTGAGTTACTGTTTACTCCTATAAATTTATTTGATGCTTGGGAGGAAAGGTATTAGAAGGGAAGGGAAGAAGTCACTAAAGAGAATGAGAGTAAGCAGGTAGAATTCAAGGAACGGGAAATTAGAAAATTGAAAAGAAATGAAAAGACAAAAGAAAAAATAATAAAAAAAATAAAAATTATAATTAAAAAAAATTTTTTTTTAAAATTTAAAAAACAACAACATGGGCTGGGGGTGTGGCTCAAGCGTTAGCGCGCTCGCCTGGAATGCATGCGAACTGGGTTCGATCCTCTGCACCACATACAAACAAAGATGTTGTGCCCGCCGATAACTAAAAAATAAATATTAAAATTCTCTCTCTCTCTCTCTACCTCTCTCTCTCTCTTTAAAAAATAAAAATAAAAAACAACAAAAAATGAAAATGAAAAAAAAAAACCAAATTAAAAAAAAATTAATAAATGCAGTCTTAGAGTTTGATTAACTTCTCTTCCAGTAGGTGGAGCTGTGCCCACCGGGCCAAGCTTCTCCTCTCAATACATGGGAACCAATCACTGTGCAGCAGCTCCTCCTCCCAGACTGGGTGGGTCTCCAATCCTGAGAGTCTAGGGCCTTCTCTTGTATCTAGTCACTTCCCCACTTTTCCTCAAGCCAGGCCCCGCTCACCGGTGACGCTCACCACAATACTGGCTACACGCCAGGTCTGCTGCTCCTGGGAGCCCTGTTTTCATGAACGACTGGGCACACTCTCCCTGTTTGCCATTCCCGCGCCACTCCTGATTCCCTTGGTCTGGCTATCACGCTCACAGGAGAGCTGGGAGGGGCCCTTAAGGTTTCCCCGCTGTGTGGAGAGGGAAGGCTAGGGGATTACACACCTGTTGCCGCTGGTTTCAATGAAGTTATCTCCTCCGCCGCATTCTGGTGACGTCAGTTCTCTGCCATGGTCATATCCCATGCAAATGGCGACAGTTCGTTCCCTTTGCGGGGTGACCAAAGCAGCGGGTGGGTCCTGACTGTCTCTCCCAAGCCCCATTTCAATCCTGTGACCACTGCCCATGAAGGCTTGGTTGCCATTAACCTCCGTAGGGTCAGAAGGGCCGACCAGTTGTTTCAGCAGGATCGTTTAGTGCTGAGTCATAGCAGTTTTTCTGCGAGAAGCAGAGGAATGGGAGCTTGAATTTAGCCGATTCGGGCTTGGTGTGTGTTCTGAGAGGCCCAGACTGTTTGCCCCAGATCCACGTCAGCTCAGCATTACCTAGTGATCCTGAGCAAACAGCATTTAGACAGTTTACGACTCCCTATGCCCGCGCAGCTGAAGAGGTCAGAGACTTGATCTCTCCGCGCCCGCCACCATGTTGGATCTACCTATTTTTATCAAATTTCTAAGACTTAAATTTTTAAATAGCAAAATAGGGGCTGGGGATGTGGCTCAAGCGGTAGTGCGCTCGCCTGGCATGCGTGCGGCCCGGGTTTGATCCTCAGCACCACATACAAAACAAAGATGTTGTGTCTGCCGATAACAAAAAAATAAATAAATAAATATTAAAATTCTCTCTCCTCTCTCACTCTCTTTAAAAAAAAAAAAAAAAAAAAAAGATGATTTAAAAAAATAGCAAAATAGCTAATGTATGGGGCTGGGGATGTGGCTCAAGTGGTAGCGTGCTCGCCTGGCATGCATGCTGCCCGGTTTGATGCTCAGCACCACATACAAGCAAAGATGTTGTGTCTGCCGAAAACTAAAAAATAAATATTAAAAAATTCTCTCTCTCTCTCTCTCTCTGTGTGTGTGTGTGTGTGTGTGTGTGTGTGTGTGTGTGTGTATCTCTCTTAAAAAAATAGCTAATGTATTCTGGGTATTATCATATAGCATACTCATATAAATGTTAAAACTAAGGCTTGTGACACTTCAGGAAATATTTTAAGCATACAGAATGTTAAAAGAACACATAAGAGAAAGGAGATAAAATGAGGAGATGCTCAGAAAGGAAAGAAAATATCATAACAGCATCTGATGGATTCTTGCCAAGAAACTGAACTTGAATCTGATTAAGTTCTCCACCAGGGGTGATTTTGCCCCCAAGGAACAGACTCCACCAGCCAGATACAAATATATACCCCAAAGCCACACCCCAATTCCCATCTCCTCCAGCCACACCCTACCACTTCAGTTACTACTCAGTTAATCCCTATAAGGGGATTAATTCACTGATTGGGTTAAGACTCCTACAACCCAATCATTTCTCCTCTGAACATTCTTGCATTGTCTCACACATAATGGAGAACACCTCACGTCCAAACCATAACAGAGAAGCTGAGAGACACTTCTCTAAATCTAATGGAAAACATGGAAGTCAGAGAAACATGCTAAAACACTTTATGGGGATGCAATTGGCAAAATCCATAACATAGAAAATTCTGTGGGATAAACACAATACTGTCAACAAATAAATTGTAAGAGAGAATGGGTACATGGGTAATGGATACATGATATTTTTTTTCTCTAATACATGTTTGAAATTTTCATTATAAAAAGTTTCTTTTTAAGCCTTTTTGATATATACGTGTGTGTGTGTGTGTGTGTGTGTGTGTATTTTAGTTGCAGATGGACACAATGTCTTTATTTATTTTTAAGTGGTGTTGAGGATCCAACCCAGTGCCTCACATGTGAAAGATAGGCGCTCTACCACTGAGCTACAGTCCCAGCCCCCTATAAAAAGTTTTTAAGGAAGAGTCATCATCAGTCTTTGAACTTTATGAGTACATGCATCCTGCTGTATTCTCTTTAGCTAGTAACCTTATACCAAATGATAGCTGCATCAAACGTGAAAAGCCATCAGAATGGAATATTCCATTTTAAAAAACAGAATGTACTTCCCCTAGTAACATCAGCATTTGTAGTGTTAGGTACAGTGGATGTACAGCAGTACCCCATATATAGGAATCTTATATCTGTGACCATTTATAATCATTACAAAGTGATCCCATGATAGGTTAAACAATTCTAGTACATATCTTTGGATAGTGAACCCATATTCTCCTTCCTCATAAATTGGATAGTAAAGCTAATTTCTTCTAACTTCTGGTAACCAGAATGCTACTAGTAAGACCAATTCGAGAAAAGCAGCCCAGAAGCAAGAACTGTGAGTTAATATACCAGTACCTTCCAAATAATAATAGCTAATATTTATTATGGCCTCCCCATGTTCCAGACAGTTTTAAACACATTTACCCACAGTGACTCATTCATTCTTTTTGTTCGTTTGTTTTGTCATTCATTCTTAAATAATTGAAATAAAGTATTCATCAAGTAAATGTTCATATGGTTACAGCAGAATCAGGAATTATTACAAGTGACTAAAGAATAAAATTATTTGACTATATCTCATTAATAGAATGTATTCAAAGAAAAATCAGCAAAGAAAACTGCAACACTAAATCTTACGATCCATCCAATAGTTTTATTACCATTATTATTTTGATAAACTGTTTGATAAGCCTGATAAAGCTATTTTCTTTTCATCAAAATCTTTGGATGTACAAAAAGTTCTGTGAAGTAATAATGATCTTTCTCTCAAGATGATACAGAAAAAAATAGTACATTAATTTTAATACTGGAAAAATAGTACATTATTGCAGATGTATGAAGAAACTTAAAAACAGAGTGATCATGCTGAAAACCTGTCCTTGGCAAAAATTTTTACATAACACCAAAATCACTGAAGTCATCTTGGCAGCAGAACTTAATGAGTGGCTGATAGTTCCTACTCTGTTCTTCTAGAATACTTTGAAAGAGTAACTAAGTCTCAATACCACAGTGAAGAGTATGTTCTACTCTACTGTTTTGTTTTTGTTTCTAATGTCCCAAAGAGGCTAACATGAATAATCAAAATTTGGAACTTAATGGAGTTGTTATTAGTACCTGTTTTTAGATTAAGGCATAGGGACTTGAAGACAATGCTGTCCTTTTCTATCACAAAATAATGCTAACAATTTCAGTGTACCTAAAAGATACATAGGAATGTGTAAATTTAACAAAGTTCTAATGGAGGTAGTCCCATGTTGCTAGTAACTTTTACCTAACATGACATGCATGACAAAAAAAATTATGAGTGAAAACAGCCTTATCTTATGTAGGGTTATATTACTCAAAATAAAATCACAATTGCTCTTGCCAGGTGCAATGGTTCACTACTTGTAATCCTAACGACTCGGGAGGCTGAGGCACAAGGATCATAAATTCAAGGCCAACCTCAGCAATTTAGTAAGGCCCTAAGCAACTTAGTGAGACTCTGTCTCAAAATAAAAAATAAAAAGACTGGGAATGTGGCTCAGTAGTTAAGTATCCCTGGGTTTCATCCCTACCAGGAAAAAAAAGTCATGATTACTTTTAGTGGAATAATTACCAATGTTCTTCTTCTTTTTTTTTTTTTTTTTTAATGGTTTTTAGTTGTCGAGAGACTTTTATTTTATTTACTTATTTGTATGTGGTGGTGAGAATCGAACCCTGTGCTTCATATGTGCTAGGCAAGCACTCTACTGCTGAGCTACAACTCCAGCCCCTAATTACCAAAAGATGAATAATAGCTTAGTCAACTTGTTAGATCAAATTACCATCAAGAAATTATAGTAGAGAGGCTGGGTTGTGGGCCAGCGGTAGAGTACTATCGTGTGCAAAGCCCTGGGTTCGATCCTCAGCACCACATAAAAATAAATAAATAAAAACAAAGTTATTGTGTCCAACTACAACTAAAAAAATAAATATTAAAAAAAAAGAAATTATAGAATGAACCAGACATTACTACCCTATGTGCATATGTGATTACACAACCTATGTAACTCTACATAATGTACAACCAGAATAAGAAGTTATATTCCATTTATGCACGATGTGTCAAAATATATTCTACTGTCATGTATAACTAATTAGAACAAATTTTAAATTTTTTTAAAATTACCATCAAGATAGTAAATATTATAACTATGATTTTATAAAATCTTATAGTTCTTGATTTTTGTACTAACCAGAGACAGACCAAACTCAAAATGTGGAATGCTATACTTACAATTCACATAATTCAGAACTGAGCCAGGATATAACAATTTGTATTAAAAAAATAAAAAATAAAAATAAAAACACCAGCATCATCTTATTAATGATTGAGACTTATGGTTTTAGGTTAGTGACTTTGAAAGAAAAGTGAATAAAAACTGCACATTAAGTATATTAAGATAATACTAAGATAATGGCTTATCCTTGAAGAAATACAAAAAAAAGATTAGAATAGAAACAAAATCAACTGATACCAAAATAAGAAGCAAAAGAGAAAATATGAAATTACAACCCCCCAAAAAATTCTTGACTAAAAGGAATTATAGAATATAATGGTATTAGATAAGCTTTGGAAACAATGATTTTTTTTTTTTTAATTGAACCCACGGCCTCAGGTATGCTGCGAAGCACACGCTCTACCACTAGACTATACTCTCAGCCCTGAATCCTTTCTCAACCAGTTACCATATATATGTTTACTGTTCAGGCATAGTAATACATTTAAATATGTATCTTATGTATATATAATGTATTCTTTATTCTTTAGAACAATACTTAAAAATGTTACTGTACCTGTTTCATGCATGAGAAATCTAAGGATCATAATGATATAGTGATTTGGGCAGTAATATCAGAAGTAAGATTTAAGTTTAAAAATGTCAGGAGACAGAATATATCATCTTTCCTCTACACTTTCTGTGATTATGATATTTTCCTAGAGAATCTAATGGACTAAGTTTCAAGGGAGGAGGTATACCACCAGGAGAAGATAGCCCTGAGTAGCTTAAAGTAAAGGAGATAATTAATTGCACACCAACAGGTAGGCTAGATGGGTTGCTGAGTTCTGATATAATATCTGGAGCCTGACACACAAAAAAAATATAAAATATATGTCAATAAGAAAATTTATTCAGCCCCAACCTCCCTCTACAAACAAAAGTTAACTCAGAATAGAACAATAGCCTGAACTACACAGCAGTAAAATCTTCATGACTCAGATTTGGCAACAGATTCTTATATTTGCAGCAAAAGTATAAACAACAAAAGGAAAAAAATTGTCAGGCATGGTGGCATGCCTCTAATCCCAGTGGCTCAAGAGTCTGAGGCAGGAGGATCACAAGTTCAAAGCCAATTTATTGAGGCCTGAGCAACTTAGCAATTTATTGAGGTCTTGAGCAACTTAGCAAGACCCTGTCTCAAAATAAAAAATGAAATAAATAAATAATGAAAAAATGGGCTACTGATCAGAAAAAAATACTTACCTATCAAAGATCTGGTAAGAGTTTAATATAAAGAATATATTTTTTAAAATTCTAAAACAACAAAAACACATATGACTCAATTTTTTAAATATGCATGACCTAAGCACACAGCATTCTTGTCTATGGCGTTCTCATAGATATAGAGGGCAAAGTTATATAGACATGTCCTTCAACTTTGCTTCTATGGTGTTGTTTGTATCCTTTGGCTTTATACAAAACTTTATGATGTAAAAGATTTAATTTGCTTGAGTCAATGAGTTTACACGAAGAGAAACTGGAAAACTATCTAATAAACCCACCACATGAAGCAAAGTAGTACCACTGTCAATATTTATCTGATTCTGTACTTCCCATTTCTCCAATCTGTTTATGACTTATTCTAACCTGACCACCCTCAGAGTATTTTTCCATTTGTCCATTAAAGGTGCGCATTTCTCAAAGTTTCACTCCTAGCTTTCCTTTTTGTTATGGTTTAGATATGAGGAATTCCCCAAAAGCTCTATGTTAATGCAGAAATATTCAGAGGTGACACGATGAGATTATAAGAACTGTAACCTCATCAGTCCATCATCCTAGTTTGATCAACTGCCTGGGCAGGTAGGGCAGAGCTGAAAGAGTTGAGTCACTGGGGGCACGCCCCAAAAGGGTGCATATTCCCTCTGGCCCTGTCCCCTTGCCTTTCTCTGCTTTCTGATCCCACCTTGAGCTAAGTAAGCAATTTCCTCCAATGGGCCCTTTCCCCATGACAAGCTGCCCACCTTGGAGCCAGCTATCTATGAACTGAGACCTCTGAAACCATGAGCTCCAAATAAACTTTTTCTCCTTTAATTTGTTCTTGTCAGGCAACACAAAAGCTGACTAAAACATTTCTGTTCTTTAATAGTCTCTTTAACCTCAACTGAAAAATATTCATGACTCCCACACTTCTCTGATTGCCAAGGGTATATCAATGAAATACAAAACCAAATTTCTAAGTTTCTAATAAATATCCTAAGAACTTTTTAATAAAAGGGAACTAGAGTGAGGCATGGTGGTGTACACCTAATAATTCCAGTGGCTCAGGAGGCTCAGGGAAGAGGATCACAAGTTCAAAGCCTCAGCAACTTAGTGAGGCCCTAAGCAACTTGGTGAAACCCTGTCTCAAAATAAAAAATAAAAAGAGCTAGGGATGTGACTCGGTGGTTAAGTGCTCCTGGGTTCAATCCCTGGTACCCTCCCCTAAAACAAACACATAAACAAAAAGAGCTAGAAATTACTAGTTTTGAATATTCACAGTCTTTCCAAATGCAAACAACATGAAAATAAGAAACAACTTCCAAGCAAAATTCAAATCCAAGGCATTATCTAGAAAATATGGTTTAAAAAACAAGATTGAGAGTATATCTATAAAATTCTTTGTTAGAACATCAGAAAGATCTAAGATGGTGTCTCTGAGTACCACCAGCCAGACAAAAGGCCTTTTAAAGATTTTAAAGGTGTGACTTACAGATTATTTTAATCAAACAATAGAGCTTCTAAGAAGCTAAAAGGCACTGTAACTCTGGAGAATCCCAAGAAAGAAGATAACTTGTCTCAAAGAGATTTTTAGGTGTGGCTTCTGTCTAATTAAGTGACCCGAAAAAAGATCTACAGGAAACCCACAAAGTTTGAGAGAGAATTAAACTAGCAGAAACACTGCCCATTCAAACAGAAAGACAGTGCAAAACAAAAAGAAAGCCTTGAACACCAAAACTGCCACAGGCTAGAAGTAAGTAGAGGAAACTCTGCACTACAGTTTACTTTTCATAGAAAAGAAACAATAACTCAAGAGTATGAAACCAAAAGCCTAGAAGGCAGAGCTAAGAGCCATGAAGAATTATTGTCAGATCTTGAACTCTAATCAATAAACTACCAATCTGGATTTCAGAACTGGTATGAAGCAAAGATATCTTTGTGTCAACATTTTTCCTTCTTTTTGAACAAGAATACCTATAGTGACTATCTTACACCAGCTCACACTGAGCAGGGCAGATAATATGCTTCTTTTAGTTTAACAAGTCTTCTAATAGAGAGGACTCAAGGAGGTGCAATTAAGAATCTACTCCCAAGGACCCCACCTAAACCTGAACTGATTTGGGAAAATATACTAAACATATAATCTGATGTTATAAAAGAGGAATTCTTGTGGAAGAGGTGAGTATATTGTACATGTGGGATTGGATGTAAATAATTTGTAGCCATAGAAAGTACTATGATCACCTAAAATATGTTCACAAATTCCCTGACACTTCCTTCAAAAAGTAGAAACTAATTCTCCTAATTTTGTCAGGGAATGTTCACAAATTCCCTGACACTTTCTTCAAAAAGTTGAAACGAATTCTCCTCACTGGGTTTAATTCTAATTTTGAATGTAGGGTGGACTTAGTAACTTGTTTCTAAAATAAAACAAACTAAAAAAAAAAAAAAAAGGATAAGGAAAAAGAAAAATAGTAAAATTATAGTGCAGGAACCAAGTAAATGCTACCTTGATCAAGTAATGAACATTAACACGAATAGTGAGATTATGTAGATTGCACCTACCCCATAATGTGATATAACAAGATGGGTACTTCACCTCTGTTGTATTCTTTCCCAAAACCCATCATTAAGGTTTAAATGGGTCTCCTAAGGCTGGGGTTATAGCCCAGCCATAGAACACTTGTCTAGCACATGTGAGGCACTGGGTTTGATTCTCAGCACCCCATATAAATAACTAAAATGAAGGTCCATTGACAACTAAAAAAATATTTAAAAAAAATGGGTCTCCCAACAATTATGTGTTGGAAACTTGATCACCAGTGTGGTAGTGTTGAGAAGCAGAGGTCAGGCCTTTGGGGAGGTATTTAGGTCATCAGGACTTTATCCTCAGGAATGGATTAATGCCCCTATAAAAATGGCTTGCAGAAGTCCATTCACTCTATTCTGCCATGTGAGACACAACATTTATCCTTCCATCCTTTACCATGTGAAGACAGAGTTTGTCCCCTCTGGATGATAAGCAGAGACAGAGCCTTCACCAGACACCAAAACTACTGGTGCCCTGATAATGAACTCTCAACCTCCAGAGTTATGAAAAAATAAATATATCTTTTTTATAAATGACCCAGTCTCAGGTAATATAATGGCAGCATCAAAAAAAAAAAAAAAACAGCACATAAACCGGTCTAAGCATGAGAAAAATGACAGGCCAAGACTAGGAGACATACTACTACAGGATATCTAGCTAGTATTTTTCAAGACTGACAAGGTCATTTCACTATGTATACATATATCAAAACATGACGCTGTACATCTTAAATATACACACTTTTAATTTGTTAATTTTACCTCAATAAAGCTGAAAAATAAACAAAAAACTGTCAGGTCATGAAAAACATGGAAAGACTAAGAAACAGACATTCAAAGAGATTGAGGAGACATAAGAATTAAATGCAATTTAGTTAGTTTAGTTAGCAATTTGTGGTACCATGGATTGGACCCTGGAACAAAAAAGGAATATGAATGAAAAAAATAAATACAAATAAAGTCTGGAGTTTAGTTAGTAACAAAGTACTAATGTTAGTTTCTTTTTTTTTTTTCCATTTGGTCATACAATGTTAGTTTCTTATATTGACATATATATCATAGTAATGTAAAATGGAAAAACTGGATGAGAAGTTTAAGGGAATTTATATCCCTATCTTTATAACTTCTGTGTGAACCTAAAATTATTAAAAAATAAAATTAATCTTTAGACAAAACTATATTGCCTTGATCTGTTTTGTGTTGCAACAACAACAACAAAACAGAAGCCAGATAACTTATAAAATAAAGAGGCTTATTTGGTTTATGATTCTGATGGCTGGAGAATTCAAACAGTATAGCAAGGCCCTCTACAGTTGTGTCCCAATATGGCAGAGAAGAAAAAAGGGAAGGGGCAAGGCAGCCTCAGAGGAGGTGCCAGATTTGCTTTTAACAACCTACACTTGCACAAGTTCCCACAAGAGCAGGAACAAACTTTGTGAGAAAAGCATTGATTCCTCTTAAAGGCCTAATCACCTGCCATTACATCTCATCTCTTATAGATCCAATATCTCAATACCATTACATTGTGTATCAAGCTTCTAGCATATGAACCTTCAGGGGACACACCCAAACCATAACACATACTTATCTCAGAGAATAGGTCACTTCATGAAAATATGTTTAGAACAGTGACTGGAACATGTCAAAGATATAATAAATATTAGCTATTATTCTTGTATTACATGGAACATATGACAAGAACTATCTTCATTAATTCCTTACTTGTTATATTGTCCTATTTATAATTATTTCCCAGCATAAATGAACTGTGACATGTTAATTCATATTTCTCAAAAGCAGGAGTAATGGTGAAATGAGCAGAAGCAGCAGCTCACAGAAAAGGTCATTGAAGGCACTGCACCTTCCTGCACACACAGAGGCATTCTTCTTTCTTTCTCATGTGCTCTCCCTCTCTCTCTCTCTCTCTCTCTCTCTCTCTAAGTCCCTAAATTTTGGGATAATTTGGTATATAGCAATAGGTGTCTAATACATGTATTCTCTCTGTTATTAAATCATTTTACAAATATTTATCAAACACTAATATTTTCAGGCTATAAAAGATATGAATATTAATGACAAATCGTAGGCTTCTTCAAGGCATAAGCTAACAAGACACTGTGGTGGACACATACTAATTTTGTTTGTCTAGCATGCCTAATCTCTTTGGAGAACTGCTCCTTAACTATTCCCTGTGATATCCACCGTCAATCTATATTATTATCCTTGGTTAAAGAGCTGGGCAAATACTACAAATGTAAATTACCCTAATTTCTATAAACAGTGACTACTCCATTTGACCTAAGGAGGGAAAAAACAAAATTTACCTTTTATTTACATACAAATTTTGGAAAGAGAGATAAACTTAAAAAGATAGATCTGGGCCTGCATCCATTTTGCCTCCATGTGAAGTCAAAGTGTATAAAGAATGATATGAATAGCCAGACACTGTCAAGAGATATCTGAAACCAGGAACCAAATTTGAGCTTTTTAAGAAGCTAACCTGCTGACTTCCTTTTTGGCTTTAGTTTGACACTAATATAGGTGTTTTCTATTTTTTTAAGGTATAACTATTTTTTCTTCTTCTTCTTTTTTTTTTTTTTTTTTGTAGTTGTAGATGGACAGTATACCTTTATTTTATTTTTATGCAATGCTAAGGACTGAACCAGTACCTCACACATACTGGGCAGAAGCTCTGCCATTGAGCTACAGCCCCAGAAGGTGTTTTGTTTTTTAAATATAAGTTGTACGAAGTGCTAGAGAAAGGTTCAGAATATTCCAGGAACTGATATTATCAGATTCAGTTGAAGTAACTGGGAAGAAATTCATGAGAGAGGTATTCAGTAATATGAAGAAGTAAAAGCATTTCACCAACTGAAAATGAGAATGGATAAAGAAAATTCCAAGTAGCAAAGGGAAAGAATATGGCATGTATGTAAAATGCAGTTCAGCTTTGTTACACAGTGTAATATAAACAGATGATAGATCACAAGCGACTTAAATGATATTCTTACAAGACTAGGCTGTTTCTCTAGACTAAAGAAGTGACCATAGGGCATAACACAGAAAAAAAGATCAAACTCCTTTTGTGATTAACACTCTTTGGTAATTATGTACTTATTAGCTTTATCATCATAATTTGGTGTAGGTTTTCTACTGTATCCATAAGAGAATTAAATGATTTATCAAAATTCAGATATATTTCCTCTGTTATGGATTTCTGATCTACTTAGGTAAATAATACTGGCAATAAAAAGGAACTGTAGCTTATTTGGCAGTTAATCTGAGTTGGTTCCTAGTGATTACCACTCATTATTGCAACCTGCATCTTGAGTAAGATCATTGAGCTCTTTAATTAATTATACAAAGAGTTATCTAGAAAATTTAAAAACATGATAAACTAAAACTACTTTTGAATTCAAAAATCCCACTATTTTCCTGGTACCATAATTCATTAAAAAAATACATACAAAAGTGTTAGGAATGGCCTTATAACATATAGAAAATTAATTCAGAATGGTTCAAACTGGAGTTAACACTATAAAACTAGAAGAAAACAAAGGAAAAGATTCATAGTAATGGATTTTCATAGTAATGGATTTGGCAAGGATTTCTTGGGGGTGATATCAAAATCAAAGGAAAAATAGGAAAACTGGATAATATCAAAATTAAAAATAGTTGTGCATCCAAGGACACCACCTAAAGAGATAATTCACGGAGTGGGAAAAAACATTTGCAAATTATTTATCTGATATAAGACTGATATTCAGGATATATAAAGAACTCCTACAACTCAACAACAGGTTTTTTTTTAATGGACAATACTTGAATAGACATTTCCCTAAAGAAGACCATTAACATCATTAATCATTGAGGAATTCAATGCAAAACTACAATGAGGTACCACTTTACATCCATTAGGATGCCAACTATCAAAAAGAAAAAGGTAAATGTTAGTGAGGATGTACCAAGTTAGAACCTTCATGCATTGCTGGAGAGACTACTGTATTGTGTACCCACAGTGAAAAACAGTTCAGCAGTTTCATGGTTCAATCACTAGTACCGATAGGTGGGTGGGTGGGTAGGCAGGTAAGCAGACAAAATAAATAAATAGAATTGCCATATGATCTAGCAAGTCCAATCCTAAATACATAGCCAAATGAATTAACAGTGGGGACTCAAACAGGTATTTGTACATCCACGTTCATTATTCACAATAGCCAAAAGGTTGAAAAACCCAAGTGTCCATCATCAACAAATGAATAAACAAAATGTAATATAATAAGATATCATTCAGCCTTAAAAAGGAATGAAATTGACACATTCTACAACACAGATGAACCTTGAAAATACTATGCTAAGTAAAATAAGCCAAATACAAAAGGACAAAAATTGTATAGTTCTATTTATCTGAGATATCTAGAATAGGCAAATGCATAGAGTCAGAAAATAAAATAGAGGTCATCAAGAGCTGGAGAGAGATGGAAATGGAGAATTATTGTTTAATGTGTATTGAATTTATGTTTGGAATAATGAAAAAGTTCTGGAAATAAATAATGATGATGGTTACATAACTATGTGAATATACTTAATATCACTAGACTGTGCACTTTAAATGGTTAAAATTGTAAATTTTATGTTATGTATATTTTATCATAAATGTTTTAACGTGCTAAGAATGGGCTAAGACAGAGGCCTTCTACATTTATCCTGGTAGTAGAGCAGTGGCATACATGGAATGAACCCATAGTCAATCAGCCAGTTCTAAAATACTAGACAAACATAAGCAATTTCAACAATGCTATGATACACTGTTGCCCTGAGTTCAGAACAAGGGACTCAAATCCATATGTTGTTTCCAAGTCCTCTTAATGCTTGGTTTCCTGGCTTCCTCTTAAGTACCTCATCTGTACACAAGAATAGTAAGAGAGCCTAAATGGCACCAATGTGAAGTCAGTCCAACACCAGGGTCTGTTGGAAGGCTAGGAAGAGGCTGAGGACTTCTACAGTGCCAAAACCCTTTTCTCATAGGATCAACGAGTTTGCAAAGACAATCAGCCCTCTCCCTTTCCCTCTTTAAATCTTTTTCTTGATGCACAATGTACATACAGAAAAGGGTATCATAAAATACAATGATTTTTTAAAGCCTATTAAAAAATTCTTTAAGTTCAGTAATCTTAAATTCATTTCTTTATAAACAGATTTATTTCATCACAGACAGCATTTTCTTAACTGTCAAGTATGAAGTAATTTCATTTGCTTTCCCCCAAGTGGAAGGACTAGAACTATAAAAAAACTCAAGTTGCATATTAGATGGTCAACTTAGCAAAGACTTTTAAAAAGTGACTAACATATTGAATTTAGAAACACTGTTCATTACTAACATATTGAAGCAAGAAAATACAAGCAGTTACCTCAATTCCTCACTTTTTCTTGTTACCTACATAATTCCAAGTCAGTTCAGAGCAACTTCACTACATTCAAAACACATTCGCTATCTGTTCACTTCTCTTCATTCTGCCAAAACTGTCCCCATCTTCCTTGATAGTAGTTACTCGTAACATGGTAGCAGCCCCCTTAACTGGTCTCTCAGCTTTACCTTTTTTTTTTTTCCACAACATGAATTTTTATTAGTTAACCTTGGACTTGGCAAACAAATTTTTGAACACATTACAATTTTTTAAAATTTTTAAACAGGGAATTGTCATAAATGAGGAAAAAAGATGGAAATGTCAAAAAACTGTGCAACCCCATCTCTATTATTTTTTGAAGTGAACAACTAATATTGTACTCATTAATCTCTGAATACATAAATCTTGTTAACAGACTGAAAGATAGAGTTTTTTATTTTTTATTATTTTTTAAACTTGAGATCCTATTATATAGAAGTTTGGAAACAAATAAGAATTGCTCTTATAGTGTGCTAATCAATTTCAAACTTAGTGATTTTGCTTTCTGGGATCTCAGTATCCTGGCTTCACTCTTGACTATACACACTCCACTTTCCACCGGAATAAAATTATACAAATCACAACACATGATTTCCTTGTTTGAAACTCCCTAATGGTTTGTAATTACACTTATAATAAAATTCAGATTTCCTCCCAGCTTCTACCTTGGCTATTTCCTTTGTATTTTCTGCCCCTACATCTTCCTGAGGTGGCCCCTTCCTATGATTCCACACTCAGCTCACCTCCTCAGAGAAGTATTCCCTAATCAAACTAAATCAGTAGTCCCTAACTTTGAGATAGAGTCTGGGCAACTATAATTTTTTTCTTCAGCTCCTCAGTTGGGACTGATATATAGGGATACTAAGAATTGCTGCACTAAATGAGTTTTGCTTTTGCTTATGATATTTTTATGCTGATTTTTTTAAATATTATTTTTCAGTTTTCGGCGGACACAACATCTCTGTTTGTATGTGGTACTGAGGATCGAACCCGGGCTGCACGCATGCCAGGCGAGCGCGCTACCACTTGAGCCACATCCCCAGCCCCATATGCTGATTTATTTCTTGCTACTTCTCACGGCCTGTGGGTTGGAAAAGTGGAAAACTGACAGGTCTGAAGTGGTGAGAAAGAAATGGCAATCACCAGAAACCTGTACTAAATCACTGCCAAAAGTCACACCTATCTGTCAAATGCAAGTTAATGTGTATAAACTCTAGAGAATTTGTCGTGCCTCTACCAATTTTTTTTTTTTGTTGTTGTTGTTCTTATTTCATGATTCTCAGCCCGGATCAGAAAGTTGAAATTGTCAGAAAAATAATAAGCTTTATCACTTCATGTTACCAAACCAGGACCATTTTGCCCACTGCACAGTATGTTAATCACTGACTTGACAAGTTTTGCAAAAGAGAGTTTATTCACATGATGACCAACAGATATGAAGAGAGGGGAAACCTAAGGGTCAACCCTACAGCCTCAAGGATAGAACTGAGTAATATTTACAGGAATAAGCAAGGTGATTTAAGGAATGGAGAAAGGTGATTGGCGGTAAAGCAATCTGTGGTCTGTACACGTGTATCAATCTTCTTAGCCCTTCACAGGATGCATGTTCAGAAATGACAGTTAGCAAGATCTAAGGGTAGAGATTTTGACCCTCTAACATCAAAAGGCCACCCATCAGACACCTGCAAAGACCCAAGGGAAGAGAGTGGTTTCAACAAAAGCATTCTTGAAGCACCTGGAAAGTAACTTCATGTGTCCCACAGGTCAGAGGTATTATCTACAGCAGAGCTAATGGGAAATTATTAATTACATATTGCTCAGCTGCGTGATCCCCCAAATCAGTGATTTTTAAAATCAATTAAAAGCAAGTGAAAATAGAGTTTTGATCCAAGTTTTCCATGGTTTCATTCAGAACTGTCTTAACTTTGTGAGTAAAGATTGCCATTCTCGGGGCTGGGGTTATAGTTCAGTGGTGGAATGCTTGCCTAGCATGTATGAGGCACTGGGTTCAATTCTCAGCACCACATATAAATAAACAAAAAATAAATATCCACCAACCACTAAAAACAGTTAAAAAGAAAAAGATTGCCATTCTCTTTTCTAAGTCTTGGTAAAAATCTTCAATTTGATATAATTTCCTAACACTAATTATTAACTTTCTTCCACTATGAACTCTGTAAGATAGGGGATTTGTCTATATTGCTCACTGATAAATTCCCAGCTCTTAGATGATGTCTGATATAAAATCATGAATTATGTGATTATTCATTCAACAAATAGTTATGTGTTAGGCAGCATCCTAGACTTTGAGGATATAGCAATGAAAAAATAGCAAAAATCCTTATCCTCTTACATACTAATGGGTAGCACAGACAAGAATAACAAGTATAATAAAAATAAGTGGCAAGAAGAAAAAAATTTTAAAAACTAATCTAAGGTAACAAAAGATAGACCAGTAGTTGCCTAGAAATTAGAGTAGAAGGACTGAAAGGGCCACAGACAGACTTTTAAAGGGTGAGGGACATGTTCTGGTTCCTGACTGTGGTGGTAGTTTCACAGGTATATAGAACAACCAAAATTAATCAAGTTGTATACTTGGAACAAATAAGGTTTATTGTATGAAAATTATATTGCCTGGCATGTAAAGCAAGAAGCAGAAGACTGAAGTTTTAAAAATATAGCCAGTGAAGGCTTCATTAAAAATATGATTTTTAAGAAAAGACATTAAGAAAGTGAATAAACTAGCATGCAGATATCTGGGAAGATCAACCCACAGGGGATAGCACTGGCCCTAAAAAGATAATGTGTCTGGCATGTTCCAGAAATCAACAAGGAGGCCAATGAGTCTAGTTAGTGTAGATTAAGGTAGAAGACTATTAATCTGATTGAGATAAGAAGCCACTGGAGTTAACATGAGAAGCCATGAATACATTATTGGACTTATACTCTAATAGAGTCACTTTGGATACTGTGTATTGAGAAAAGGCTGAAGAGCAGAAGCAGAGAAATCAGTTGGAAAGATGTTACTATAATCTAGGAGAAAGGTGATAGTGATTTAAACAGAGTAGTAAGTGGGAGGGTGAGTAAGACAAATTTTAGACACATTATAAAACATACCCAGAAATATTTGATGAAAGACTGGATCTGGATGTGAAAGGGGGAGAAAATAGAGGATATGAACTGGAAGAATGGAGGTACCACTAATTGAAATGAGGAAAAAACAAAAGAGGAGTAAGTTTGGGAGGTATATGAGGAACTGGTTTGGGGCATATTCAATTACTGATACCTTTTAAACATTTAAGTAGAGTTCTCAAGTATGTCATAAAAACATATCTGGAATTTAGTGGAGAAATTTAGTTTGGGGTTTAAATTGGGCAGTCATCAGAGTATAGATGGTATTTAAATTAAATCTATGAAACTCCAATATCATTAATTAGCAATTAGGGAAATACAATAAAAACTACACTGAAATTGCATCTCACAAAATGGCAGTCATCAAGAATACATATGGGGGGGTGCTGGGGTTGTAGATTAGCTGTAGAGTACTCACCTAGCACATGCGGAGCACTGGGTTCAATCCTTAGTGCCACATAAAAATAAAATAAAAGTATTGTGTCCAACTACAACTAAAACAAAATATTTTTTTTTAAAAAAGAATACATATAGGAGATAGGGCTGTGGCTCAGCAGTAGCGCACTTGCCTGGCATGCATGAGGCACTGGGTTGGATTCTCAGCACCATGTATAAATAAATAAAATAAAGGTCTATCAACAACTAAAAAAATATTTTTTTAAATAAAGAATACATATAATAATAAATTCTAGAGAAGATGTGGAGAAAAAGAAACACTTATACACTGTTGGTGAACTGTAAATTAGTACAACCACTATGGAAATCAGTATGGAGGCTCCTCAAAAGACTAGGCATTCGCCAAATGACCCAGCTATAACACTCCTTGGTATTTATGCTAAATAATTAAAGTCATCATAATATAGTGATACATGCACAATTCACAATAGCTAAACTAGAGAACCAGCCTAGGTGTCCGTCAATGAATGAACCAATAAAGAAAATGTGGTATATATACACAATGAAGTTTTAGTCAATAAACAAAAATGAAATTATGTCATTTGGAGGAAAATGGATAGAACAAGAGACCATTATGTTAAGCAAAATAAGTCAACTTCAGGTCAAGAGACAAATGTTTTCCCTCATATGTGGAAGCTAGAGAGGAAAAAGGAAAAGAAAGGTGGAAGCGGATCTCATGGAAATCAAACAGAGATCAGCAGAGGAAAGGGACCAAGTATTGGGAGCAGGGAGAAAGGGGATATTGCTGGGGAGGGATACTGGCCAAATTATACTGTTATATTGTGCACATGTAATGAATACGTAACAACAAATCCCATCATTATGTACAACTATAATGTATCAATTAAAAAAGAAACTAAAGAGAATATGTAAAGAAACCTACCAGGGCTGGGGTTGTAGTTTAGGGGTAGAGCACTTGCCTAGCATGTGTGAGGCCCTGGGTTCGATCCTTGACACCACATAAAAATAAGTAAATAAAATAAAGGTATTGTGTCCAACTACAACTAAAAAATAAACATTTTTTTAAAAAAGAAACCTATCAATTTTAAAAAATACATATTGTCCATCATTAAGAAGAAAAGAAGGGGCTAAGGATATAGCTTACTTGGTAGAGTGCTTGCCTCACATGCCCAAGCACTCTACCAACTAAGCTAGATCCTTAGCCCCTTCTAAGGATATAGCGCAACAAAAAAAAAAAAAAAGAAGAAGAAGAAAAGAAATAATTTTCTATTATAGGATATAACAGAAGCATTTGTTTCATCGTTTATCTAAAAATAAGTCTGATTATCTAATTTATCTAATTTAGTGATCTGGTTATTCTCTTACTAATTACCAGCTTCTCCATCCCTGTCAAAATACATAAGTCAGGTCATTAAAAATCTCATTTGGCAGGCATCTGGAGCACAAACTGAATGACCTAAAGAAATATCATGCTAAGATTATCTGCTATAATGATTATCTATTTGCTGTACAGAACGCAAAGAAAGCACTGTTTTGCAAACAACCAAAATCAAATTGAGAAATATTTGTGAGCTCAAGGTCAAAGAGAGCACACTTGGGTCTTTAGGAACAACACATTAATGTAATTAAAATACATTGTCTCCTACATCTTACTGACCATAAATATAACTGGGTAAAACTGTTTTGTTCTGTGTTGTTTAATATCAAATCTTGTTCTTTATTTAGTATCTCAACTATTGTCTTGGAGAGTTTGATCAAATGTCAAGAATTTTGAAATCTAACCAAAATGTAGTAGGAGGCAACTTCTGTACAATCACTTTAACCAATTCTGTTTTTTTTGATCTGAGAAAACTGCAAATCCTGTGGCTGGTTCTAAACTCTGTCCATAATTATTAATATCCAAATATTTAGATGATTCTACCTCTGAAAAGGAATTCAGGGTCTCTTCAATTATTTCTTTTATCTCTGCAAAGAAGAAGGTCAAAATGCAATCTAAATGTATGAGCTAATATATAATGGAAAACATAGTTTACAAAGATTGAATTGAAGTTGAACTCACCTGTCCACTTTTCCCAAATTCTAGCTCTATTATGGCAACAGGGGTGTGTATTTGAGATGAGTGCCTTGATTGAGACTTAGCATCAACTCTCCAGCTCAGGCCCCGAAGTCCATTGTCCCAACGGCTCTGGTTCATGAGGCTCTCTCGAATCTTTGTTTTGTGGCTCTTCCAGAATTTGGAAATGACAGCAGCCTGGTCAGATGTTATCCCACCTTGCTTTTTGGTTTGAGCAGTCAAAAATGCCTCCAGCTGGTTGAAATCCATGTTTGCAGATGCAATCGACTATAAAGATGTCAGAAAAAGCAATAAATTTGAATTTGGTAGATAACTAGAAAAAGAACTTCTTAACTAGAGCATATTTTGAATGATTCTTAAGTACTAACTATTTCTTTCAAATAGGACCATCAAACAATAGTAATGAGAATGAATAGTGAGTATAAGTACAAAAACACTCCCTTTGCAAATATCAAAATATCAGAAAAGCTACTATTCAAAATTCTATCATTCCAATTCTATATTAATAACTTGAATCTAACTTAAATACCCAGTTTCAGAGTGAGGAAATAAAATGAAAATGATTTTTTTATGATTATTTTATTTATTTTTTTTCTTTCTTTTTTTTATTGGTTGTTCAAAACATTACAAAGCTCTTGACATATCATATTTCATACATTTGATTCAAATGGGTTATGAACTCCCATTTTTAATCCCGTATACAGACTGCAGAATCACATCGGTCACACATCCACGTTTTTACATATTGCCATACTAGTGACTGTTGTATTCTGCTATTTTTCCTATCCTCTACTATCGCCCCTCCCCTCCCCTCCCATCTTCTCTCTCTACCCCATTTACTGTAATTCATTTCTCTCCCTTGATTTTTAAAATAATAAAACAAAAATAAAATTAATCTGTTCTCTGATGCAATCTTATAGTGCCTTAGGGATAGGCCTGATTTGAAAAAGTACAACTGTACAATGTATTCTTTTTTTATATGTATATAATGTATTATCCATAAGAAGTAGTAAGTAAACATTGTTAAGTGAAGCATTATTTTAGCTTTGCAGTCTATCTTCAGTGAAACAGCTCATTTGCAATACTACTCTGCAATTATATATGATCTTAATACTTCTCCTTATATTTTCAAAAGTTAATTGCCATTAAAGTTGGGTTCTCAATTCAAGCATCCAAGAAAACACAGTAAATAAATATAAGTTCAAGTTTAAAATTAAAAAAGCCCTAAATTTGCACAGCAGTCTTTACTCTTTCAAAGCATTTTCACTTTTATTATTACAATTGAGTTCACCATCCATTTTCAAAGACAATGAGGTAGAAAGAAGTAGGATTAGTTCCCTTTACTCTCAATTTATAGAAATGGAAATGAAAGCATAGAGGAACCAAATGATTTTCCCAAAAGTTCAGTAAGTGCAGAGTCAAAGTCTCCTAAATGCGAAGCCATGTTTCCCTCTAATTAGTTTTCATAAGTGACTACACAGAGAAGTAGATTCTGTATTACTTTCATTGAAAAATATCTAAACTGGCACTTTCTGCCAACAATAATTCAGAGACACCAGCACCTAAGGAGTAGATACAATGCTTTATTAATGGCCTTCAGAGACTAAGAGACATTAAACAACATGCAGATTATAACCACCATCTTTTTATTTAAGGCTTGGCTATTTCAGTGAAGCGAAAAATACATAAATGTTAGTTTAATAATGAATAGCAAAACTGAGGGATAAAATCAAGAAGATAGTTTGGAGTCAGAATATAAGGTACCAAAAGCCAGAGGATTGTTATATATAGGCAATAAGGAGCCACTAAAGCTAGGTAACTGGGTAATCACAATTCAAAGCTCGATCTGAGCATTAGGAAGGTAAGTCTGAGAACAGTAAGCAACTAAAGTGGGAAATCATCAAAGTGTTGAAACAATGGAGCTTGGGAGAGGAGAGTGATAGTTAATGATTTAATACCAGAGCAAACTTTCCCTTGCCTCTTCTTTGATAGGTTCCTACTCTCTCCTCATTATGAGGGCTGATATGAATTCCAAATCAGAATATCCTCCTCTTTCTGGACACACTGATTGGTCCAAATCAATTTCCCAATTTAGAATAGGACAAATGGTCTTGTCTTTTGGGATAATGGTACCAGAAGGATGAGAGGCTGAGGTTGTCATTTTCTTTGACCCCTGGGTGAAAGCCTAAGTACGATTAAAAAAAAGAGAAAAGCCACACACACACACACACACACACACACACACACACATCTATATATACACATATATATACACACACACACATATATATATATGAAGCCAAGCAGAGATAAGAGTAGATCCTAATGTGCCAATATCTGTATTCTGTAACTCCCAAGGCCCTGGTTCCTGCAGGCATTCTTTCAATTTTGTACACTATATCACCTCTTTCCCACCTACAGGCACCAAATAAATAAATAAATAAATATTTATATATATTACATATAATTATTTATTTATATTTTATTTATTTATTTATGTATTTATTTAGTGCCTGTAGGTGGGAAAGAGGTGATATAGTGTGTGTGTATGTATATATATATACATACAAACACACACACACACACACACACACACACACACACACACATATATATATATATATATATATATATAATTCAAGATAGTTTAAGTTGTAGTTCTATCATTTATAACCAAGAGTCTGACTAAAATAGGGTAGTAGCAGTAAGAACAGAGGAATGTAAAGGTACAGGTAGTATATGGATGGGTAAGTATGGCTAGGGCTGAAAAATAAACATACTGCCTTTCTTTTCTCCATTAATATAAAAAATGTTATTTATTACAACTTTCTGGCACATTAAAGATATTTCATGTTGCAACTCAAAAAAATGTTAATATCTCAGGGCTGGGGTTGTGGCTCAGTGGTAGGGTGCTCACCTAGCATGCACGAGGCCCTGGGTTCGATCCTCAGCACCAAGTAAATGTAAAATAAAGATATCGTGTCCACCTAAAACTTATGAATAAGTATTTTTTAAAAAATATTAATATCTGCCTATTTATCAGATATTAGGCCTAAAAACCTCTGGCTATGCCAACTCAATAGAAATATTAATTTACATAACATACTATAATTAAATTAAACTATTTCCATTGGCAACTCACATTAGAATTCAGGTGGTTTGGATCATTCTTTTCCCCAAATTATATCAAGAAATATCTATTCTGATATAATTTTACCTGTGATGGAATTTATTTTGTTTGCTGAGGCAGGCTGAGGCAGCAGAATATTGAGTTCAAAGCCAGCCTCAGCAAAAGTTAGGTGCTAAACAACTCAATGAAAACCTGTCTCTAAATAAAATACAAATTAGGGCTTAGGATATGGCTCAGTGGTTGAGTGCCCCTGAATTCATTCACCAGCACCAAAAAAAAATTTTTTTTAACAACTACCATGATAAAGATCTGCTCAAAGCATGCCACCTCTATCTACTGATAGCCAAAGCTGATGGCCTGCTACTCATCTTTTGATTCTCTCCTCCATCAACACAACACCAGTACTGGGGATGGAACCCAAGGGCACTCTACTATTGAGCTATATTCCAAGCCCTTTAATTTTTTAATCTATTCAAAAATAAGCAGCACATTATATGAACTGCCAAGATCATTGTAATGTCATGTGTAGCTAATATAAATAAATAAATAAATAAATAAATAAATAAATAAATGCAACAAGCAGCACAACCTGTGGGCTATGGTTTGCCAACTCCTGCTCAATAACATCATAAAACAAACTGACCCATGTCTTACATGACTGCAGTGCCCCACCTGACATTATGTGGAAAAACCTGCTTATAATTATTAGAGCCTAGATATTAATTATTTTTTACACAAAAGTATTTTCCACAGTTTATTTAAGAAATATCCAACTTTTCAGTAATGCATCTAATATAACTTACACTTTGGTTTGAGCATAACTTCACAAACAGGATGTTAAGCATTTTAGAAAAATCCCATTATTGGGGGCAATGCTGTTTAAAATATCTGAGCTACCAATATAATACATTTGTGCATATCTGCATTTGTTGCTATGCATTCATAGTGACTCTACATATAGGTACAGCATCTATTTAATTCATTGTATGTTCTAATGCTCAAAACATTTACATTTTAAAATAAATCTTTCAAATTACTTTAGTTTCACTGTATTTTTCATTTATATTACATTTGTATTATATTGATTTATTAAAAATTATGCATATTAATTTTTATTATATGAGTTATTATTATATAAGAATTCCATTGAAGGATAATAAAGGGATATTTGAAAATGTTTACTATAAGAAGGTGACATTGGCTTGGACAGGTTTGAGAACCACTGAAGATTGAATGTAAACTCAATAAAACAGGCCCTGGCTTATTTTTTTAGTATTTATTTGACAAATTCCTGCCTCCCACACTTAACGCTCAAATAATAACCTGTTTGCAATCCCCCTTCTTGCAATCCTAATATACTGTTTCTTTATGTGTGTTTCTGTTTGTGCTATTCTAACAGCCTAAAATATCCTTCTGTTACCATCTCCATCTTATTAATTTCTATTTATCATTCAAGTCTCAATCCAAGCATAACTTCCCTAGTACTCCTCCTTCCCTATTAAGGTAAAAGCCACTTTCAATTCAAAGAATGCCTTAATATATCTATCATTCTATTTACCTCAATAGAATCAAATTTTGTGTTTACAAGTCCATTTCTTCCACAGATTCTTATCTTTGAGGGCAGGGTCTACATCTCTCTGAAAATACAGCATCTAATGTCCTGAGTAGAATTCAGGTCCTAACAGGTACTCACAACCATATCAACTACTTTTCAAATCCTAAAAGTTGCATATAAATATTAAGTCCAAAAGCATATGAAGTCCAACTTTTTGCTTCACAAAAATCCTTCCATATATATTCATAAATCATAAACTCCTTTGAAATAAATGTAGAAAATAATCCAGGTTGTTGATTTTTGTTTACCTAACATAGCCCTTGGAAATTAACAAGGACACAGAGCCAAAAAAAAAAGTTAGGATAGGAAATTAGAGGAAAGGAAGAACTTGAAAAAAATATGAAAATGTTATTCATCAAAATTAAACAAAAGTTGTTACTCCAAGAAAATAATCAGTGATCCCACATGGTATAGCTGATGGTAGAAAGCTTAGAGAAACTGCTGGTCTCTTAAGTCAACACAGATCAGCAATATGCTAAAGATGTACTTGACTGGTGATCCAGTAATAATTTGGGTGACAGAGGCACTGGGGATTGAACCCAGGGCCTCCCACATGTTAAGCCCGAGCTCTACCACTGAGCTACACCCTTAGCTATGCATGCCTTCAGACCTACATCTTGCTATGAAGTGTAAGTGCATTAAGAGGATAAGGATCAGCAGTGCATGGTGGTGCATGCCTGTACTCCCAACTTTTCAGGAAGCTGAAGAGGAGTATCTCACAGTTGATGCCAGCCTGGGCAACTGAGTGAGATCCTGTCTCAAAATAGAATAAAAAGGGCTAGGGATGTAGCTCAGTAGTAGAGTGCTTGCCTAGCATAAGCAAAGTCCTGGGTTCAATCCCTAAACACACATACATACACACACACACACACACACACACACACACACACACAGAGGGCAATGATTTTGCCTCAATTATTTAATATTTAGTCACTGTGGCCTCACACATTGACTAATACATACTAGGTGCTCCATAAAAACATGGTGAATTATCAGCAAAACTATGGAAGAAATAAAAAGATTAGAAGTTTCCAGGGTTTAGAACAGAGAAAGCAATGAATATATTCCAAAAGGATTCTCAGGGCCATGAAACTATTCTATAGGACACTAAAAGCAGATATACGTCTGTTCTTACATATGTCAAAACTCATAGAATATATGAACTTAAAACTATAAACTTTGAGTGACGATAATATGCATTTTGGTTTATCCACTCACAATCACAAATCTGTCAACCCTGGAACAGAATGTTGACAGTAAGAGAGGCTATCTATATCTCAGAATAGGAGTTACATAGGAACCCTATTTTCTATCTTATTTTGCTGTAAATCTAAACCAGCTCTAACACTGGTTTTTAAAAAGTTAATTAGGGGCTGTGGGTAATAGCTTAGTGGTAGAATAGAATGTATGTCTAATATGTGCAAGGCCCTAAATTCAGTTCCCCTAGCATCACCAAAACCAGTGATACAAAACAAAACAAAAAAACACCTGGCAGAAGTGATGGCTATGCCAATTTTCTGGCTCAGGTTTTAGGAAACTGGCAACTTCCACTTTTGTCTCTCTTAAGAGATTTGCTCTTAGAGCCCACACAGAAGGCTATGAACAGTGTATGGAAGAATCCTAAGTTGAAAGGACTCTGACCTTAATTCCTCTCAGCTTTGGCTGAGCTCCCAGCCAACAGCCAACATCAAATTGGCAGCCATATAAATGAAGCATTTTGGAAGTGAATCCTCCAGTCACCAGGAGAACAGCCCTCATGGAGAGAATCTTCAGTCTAAGCTCTATCTACAGTTCAGATTCAGCAGGCCAATAAATGGCTGTTGTTTTTAAATAAAATAAACAAATACATAAAGCTAATGATCCCTGTTTTCAGTGAATTGCTTAAGTATCAGCTGGGCACAGTGGTATACGTAGTATCCCAGTTACTTGGAAGGCTAAGGCAGAAGGATCACAAGTTCAAGGCCAGCCTGGGCAACTAGCAAGAAACTATCTCAAAATTTAAATAAAAACAAATAAGTAAAATAAAATAACAAGGGCTGGGGGGTATAGCTCAATAGAGCATATTTCTAGCAGGTACAAAGCCCTGGATTCAATCCTTAGTACCTCCCCCAACCCCACCCCCCAAAAAACCTTAAGTATATGACCTGTCTTTATAGAAAACTAATCAGTCTCCTCTAATTTCATATTTATATATAATTATAAATTTCTCCCAGCTAATTAAAAAGAATAGTATTTAAAGTTGGTACTCAAAATAATCCAGAGAAAGTCAGTTCCTATTTCTCTTTGGCAGATAAATCAGCTTTTCCTTTAAGCTTCTAGTTTTTGAGAGTGGTATTTCAAAATCAGACTTAGTGATTAAAACAAACAAGCCAGGGCTATGGGTGTGGCTCAGTGGAAGAGAGCTTGCCTAGCATGTGTGAGGCACTGAGTTTGATCCTCAGCACCATAAAAATAAATAAAAGTAATGTGTTCATCTACAACTAAAAAAAAAAAAATTAAAAACAAGCCAGGAATGGTGGCAGACACCTATAATTCCAACAACTCAGCAGGCTAAGCCCGGAGGATTCCAAGTTCAAAGACAGCCTCAGCAACTTAGCCAGACCCTAAGCAACTTATTGAGACTCTGCCTCAAAATAAAAAATAAAAGGGCTGGGTATGTGGCTCAGTGGTAAAGCACCCCTGTGTTCAATACCTGGTACAAAAAAAAAGAATAAATAGCATTTATCAAGAACTATATTTTTATATAATATAAACTTACATATTAAAGTTAAAAAGCAAAATTGTTATGTATTTTCACCTAGTTGAAATATATCAATAATAACTAGGTGTGGTGGCACACACCTACAATTTCAGCAACTAGTTAGGCTGAGGCAAGAGGATTTCAAGTTCTAAGCCAGCCTCAGCAACTTAGGAAGGCCCTAAACAAATTAGCAAGACAGTCTTTCAAAATAAAAAATAAAAGAGTGCTGGGGATGTGGTTCAGTGGTTAAGCACCCCGGGGTTCAATCTCCAGTACCAATATACATCTTCCATCATATGTTTTTCAATAAAAAAATGGAATAAACTATGGAATACTGTTGGGATTGTACATTCTATGGGATTTTGTTTTGTTTTGGTTTTTTGTAGAACTAAGGATTAAACTGAGGATTTCACAAATGTCAGGCAAGCACTCTACCACTGAGCTACTCCCTCAGTCTTTTTTATTTTTTAGTTTGTGATGGGGTCTCACTAAGTTGCCCAGACCATCCTTGATTTGGAATCCTCTTACCTCAGCCTCCTGAGTAGCTGGGATTATAGGCATGCACTACAAAGCAGGGTGCATCCTGTAGGTTTTGATAAATGTATAACTTGTATCCACCATTACAGTATCAGATAAAAGCATTTCACTGCACTTCTGTTTCACCTTTTTCATTTCTCCCTCACCCTCCTAAAGTATTCTATAAATGTCAATTAGATCCAGTTGATTAATCATTCTTTTCAGTTCAATCATATCCTTAATGATTTCTGTCTTCCAGATCTATCCATTTCCAATAAAAGGGTTTTGAAATCTCCAACTATAAATGATGAATTCATCTACTTCTCCTTGCATTTCTACTAGTTTTTACTTCACATATTTTGATGCTCTGCTCTTAGGTACAAACATATTAAGGACTTTATGTTTTCTTAAAGAGCTGACTTTTTATCATTAAGTAATGCACTTCTTTCTCCCTGATAACTTCTTGCTCAAGTCTTTTCTATATAAAATTAATATCTACTCTCACTTTCATTTAGTGTTAGATGGTATGTCTTTCTCCATCCTTTTTACTTTTAATTTGTATCCTTAAAGTTGGCTTCTTGTAGAACATATAGTTGGGTCTTGCTTTTTTTGATCCATTTTGACAGTCTATCTTTTAACTGGTGTAAAGCATACATGCTGCAAAAACTGAGAAATGCAAAGAGAAATAGTCAAAATTGCTTTTGTAGTTGGAGAATTCAATACCTCTCCATCAGTAATTTAGAAGGTAGAACATAGTTGAAATGAACAATGCTATTGATCAACTGAATCTAACATCTACAGAATACTTCATCAAAAATAGCAGAGTACACATCCTTCTCAAACATACATGAAACACTGACCAAGATAGACCACATTTTGGGCCATAAAACATATCTTATTTTAAAAATATAAATTAGCAAGGCACTTAGTAAATCAGCAAGGTCCTGTCTCTAATAAAATAAGAAAAAAAAAAGACTAAGAATGTGGCTCAATAGTTAAGCACCCATGGGTTCAATCCCCAGTACCAAAAAGAAGAAGAAAAGAACCTATACAAAGTATGCATTCAGATCACAAATTAAACTAGAAATCAGTAAGAAAAAGATTGTTAAGCACCCCCCACCAAATACTTGATGATTAAACAACACATTTTTAAATTATACAAGAGTCAACAAATGAGGCTAAAATTTTAAAATATTTTGAGCTAAATAAAAATAAAATAAATACAACTTCTCTAATTAGAAGAATGCATCAAAAAGTTACGTACAGAGAAATTTATTGGAAGATCACATAAGGAAAATTGTATCAGATGGACAAATTTGAGAAAAGCAAATCAAAATACTAACAAAGATATGAAGCAAAAAGAATTCTCATTCATTGTTCACCAGAATGAAAAAACTGTATACTTGGTCTGGGGCTATAGTTCAGTGGTAGAGTCTTACATATGTGAGGCACTCAGTTTGACCCTCAGCACCACATAAAAATAAATAAAGATATTGTGTCAAAAAAAAAAAAAAGCCAAAAACTGTACATTCACTTTGGATAACACTCTAGCCATTTATTTATATATATATATATATATATATATATATATATATATATATATATATTTTTTTTTAACCCAATTGGGTCTAAAAATTACATCTATACAAAAACATGAGCATTGATGTATACAGCAGATTTATTCCTAATTGCCAGAACTAAGAAACAAACATGTTCAACAGTAGATGAAAAAACTGTAATACATCCAATGAAATATAATTTAAGCACTAAAAAGAAATGAGTTATCAAGCCATGAAAAGTTATGGAGGAATATTAAATGCATACTCCTAAGTGAAGAAGCCAATCTGTTTTGCTACATATTGTATTCCAACTGTATGACATTTTGGAAAAAGCAAAACTACATAGACTATAAGGAGATCAGTAACTGTCAAAAGTTTAGGAGGAGGGAAGGACAAACTGTTGCATACAGAAGATATGGGAGGCACTGAAACTACTCTATATGATACTACTCTATATCATACTCTATATGATACCATAATGGTAGACGCATGTCATTACACATCTGTCAAAATCCATGTACTATATACCACAAACAGTGAACCCTAATGTAAGCTACAGACTTAAGTTTAGAATAATGTACGAATAAATAATGAAAAATATAAAAAGAACTCTTACAAATCAAAAAGACAACCACATAAAAATCTGGTCAAATACAGGAACAGACATTTAATAGAAAAAGAAACCTAAAAAAATAAAATACATATTAGTTCAACCTAACCAATAATCAAGACAATACAGATTAACATTATTTCTCATCCGCTATACTGGCAAAACTTAAAATGCCCTGTAATACTAAATATTGTTTCCTCATATCCTCACCAGGAGCTCTCAAATATTGTCAGGAATGCAACATTTTGGAGGTTAGCTAGCAAATGTTGGCATTATCTACCAAAATTTAAGATTTACATCCAACACTGTGATGTTAAATAATTAGAGTAATTCTTGCATCTAGGCACTGTAGTCCTGTCCAAGATTGAGTCTGGTGGTGACTTGGTGGCGACTTAGAACAAAGCAGCCCCCCGGGGAGGTGGCGGGGTGGGGGGTATCAATCAGGCGCCTGCGACGCCTGTCAATCAGCGAAATCTCCTGACTAATGCCTGTCAATCAGCAGGACCCCCTGGCCAATTCTGGAGTTTAGCCAACTCCCCTGACCAACTCCAACGGGAAGGGACCCTATGAACACCTTTTCCTGTCCCAAGCCCTTCCCTTCCTGCTGTAAGCCCCATAAAAGTCCAGTCCAGTCAAGTTTCTCCTCAGACCCTTCTCCTGTCCACTCTGATGGTCTGATGGAGTTCTGCCTGGGAGTGATATCTCAATAAAGCGTCCTTCGGCGGCCTTTTTAAATCTGCCTCCTTTGGTCCTGTCCACCTCACCTGATCTGACAGAGTCTAACAAATTATAATCAATGCAAACAGCTAAAACAAAACAAAAACGGAAAAATAGTGAAATCTCAACAATGGACTAAGAAACACAAATGAATTAAAACCACATGATAAAGTACAAACAAGGCATACTGAACAATAATAACAAAAAAGCAAATTACAAATACATATACTATTTATGTGAAAATTTATAACAAATAATATTGTAAACTTAAAAATAAATATGTAGTAAATATGAACATTACGTGTGCTACTGATAAACACCTAATTCATGATAGTGGTTATTCAAGACAGCAAAAGAATGAAATCTGATTGTGGAGTATGGTGGGCTTTAGGAGTATATATCATTTTGTTTTATAACAAAAATTTTCATTTTAAAATAGATTTAGATTTAAAGAAAAGCTGTGAAGATAGAATTTCTGTATATCCTGCACCCAGCTTCTCTTATTATCATCATCTTCTGTTATGAAATCTGTGACCATTAATGAACCAGTATGGATATATTATTATTAACTAAAATTCATACTATATTCTTATTTCTAATTTATCTAGTATCCTTTTTCTGTTCTAGAATTCCATCCAATTTATATTGCATTTAATTGTCTCTTTTAAGCTCCCCCTTGGCTATGACTGGTTTCTCAAACTTTGGTTTTGATAACTGTAACAGTTTTGAGAAATCCTGGTCAGATATTTTATACATTCCTCAGTTGGGATTTGTCTGATGTTTGTCTCATGGTTAGGCTGGGATAAAGGTTTTGGGGGAAGAGATAGGAAGGTAAAGTGCCACTCTCATCACACTTACTGAGATTACAAATTACCAACACAGCTTATCCTCATTAGTGTTAAGACCTAGCTGACATAGTTTGTCAGGTTTTTCCACTACAAAATTACTTTTTCTCCTTACTATACTCATTAGAAGGAAATCATGTGCAGCCCACATTTAAGAAATAGGAATGCCAGGTGAGGTAGCGCACACCTGTAATCCCAGGCGCTCAGGAGACTAAGACAGGATGGTTTTGAGCTTAAAGCCAGCCTCAGCAACAGTGAGACACTAAGCAAATCAGTGACCATGACTTCATAGCCAGAGTCAGCAATTTAGCAAGGCGCTAAGCAACTCAGTGACACCCTCAGTGAAACCCTGTCTCTAAATAAAATACAAAAATTGGGCTGGGGATATGGCTCAGTGGTTGAGTGCCCCTGAGTTCAATCCCTAGTACCAAAAAAAAAAAAAAAAAAAAAATGGGTAATTCCAGAACCAAGCATGGTGCACATGTGTAATCTCAGCAACTTAGAAGGCAGGAGGATCATAAATTCTAAGCAGTCTCAGCAACTTGGCGAGGTCCTAAGCAACTCAGCAAGACCCTGTCTCAAAATAAAAAGAGCTGGGGATTGGCTCAGTGGTTAAACCAACCTGATTTAACCCCCGGCACAAAAAAGAGAAAAAAAAGGTAATTCCATTCAACTTAATGTAAATTAAAAGGTAATTTAATTAAATTAAAAGATAATTTAATTTAACTTAATTAAATCTCCTAAATTTTCTATCCCCATATAAACTATCTTTGCCTTCACTCAGTTTTTACTTTCTTATAATGGAGAAAAATGTTTAGCTTTATTATGAAAGCCAGTGGTTAGAGTTGGTTCTCAATTGTTATTCAAGATGCAAGTACTTTATCAGAAAAAAAAAATGTTTTTCATTGTTGAGGAATAAATTTTGAAAGGCCTATTTTTAAAAAAATATTTTTAGTTGTTGATGTACACAATACCTTTATTTTATTTTTATTTATTTTTATGTGGTACTGAGGATCAAACCCAGGGCCTCATACATACCAGGCAAGCGCTCTAACACTGAGCCAATAATCTCGACCCCTTGAAAGTCCCCTTTATACAAAATATATGAAAATTCTCCTAAGTTACTACTTCAACAGTTTTGAATATTCAAGAATTTGTGCTAGCCAATTCAATTATTCCATTTTATGACTTGTTATCAGTTTATAATCTGTATCTTACACTACACTTTTTACCACCTGCCTGGTATTATCAGGCCCTATGCCAAGCTCTTGAATAAGATAAATAACTTGGCCCTACCTTTGAAGGGCTTTCAAGTTGGTTTGCAGTATACTACAGCAAACTCAGCTTTCCTCATTTGCTAGAAAATCTAGAGCAGTGCTACCCACCAGTATTCTCAAAGACCAGTGCTTTGTTACCTAACTCCACTACAAAGAGACTACTGAAATGAGAGTAAAAATTTAGAAACTTCTACAGTGTTGTAACAGTATTTTTATGTATTTTTTGTGAGGAATTGAAAATATTTCAGAAAACAACAACAACACACACACAATAAAACTGGTCCTCAATAGACATCAGTTAAGCACTGCTATTAAGGGTATAAAGATTAGAAGGTCCTGTTATCTTGCAAATTAGGGCTGCTGAATTTAAAACTAAAAATATTCAATACATCACACTTCACTAACTTAAGAGCTACTTGGCCCTATTTATAAAATACTAAAAATCCTGGTTACAATTAAAGAAAAAGAAGAAAAGGTAACAAGGAGAAAATAAGGTGCTGGTTATGGACAAGTTGGAAAGGCTAAGTCAAAACTTAAAATAATAAAGGAAAAAAATGTTATTACTTTTCGCTGGGAAGAAGAATAATATTTCAGGTTGACAGCAGAATTTTAAAGATCACTTTTGTGTATGCCTGGCTATACTTAGAGGGGAAATAATTGCACTAATCCTTTAAAATTTCTCAACTTACAAAATTTAACAATTTGAAAATAACTATTAAAAAAAAAGGAAACTGTAGCCAAAAAAGAAGTAGATTGCATTAGGTGGGGTGATTTCATTCTTCACAAATCTGTTTAATTAATCCTATTTTTGTCATCTGTGATAAAATAACAATGTTTCTATTTATCTGATATCGCCAAGCCCTGGGACATCACTGGAAACTTTATTCAAAGTCCAACCTTGTTTCATTTGGCACAGCTAAAAACAGAAGTGGAATCAAATTATATTTTAAAAGTCAATTCACATTTCCCATTGTTAGATTTAATACACAAATGACTGGTGTTTCTTTTGGCTATTGCTGCCATATTCTGCATGCCAGCTAAACAAATTTACACATGAAAAAAGAAGAAACTAATGTTGTTTCATATGAAAAATTTGCCCAAGAATGGACTCAGCACACATCAATACTTTCCAAAGTTCAATAACTTGTTGTGCACCTGCTATGTAACAGTCACTGTGCAAGGAACTTTCCAATTGTCCAATCAAGGGCAGAGTTTAACAGCTAACCAAGCTCAGAATTTGCAGATAGAGAGCTAGGTGAGAATGAAGGGGGGAAATGAGTACATATGTAATATAGAGAGTTGATGTGCAATCTAATCAATAGAGCAAGAAATAGAACATCTATGACAACTACAGTCTAAACATTCACAATTTCAAAACTATCTCAAGCTATTAGAATATTTCTGACATGCAGCAATTGGTCACAAGCTCAGGTATGAATTAGAATCATGTGTACTAGGAACCACACTTAACTGTAAGTAAAACTAGCCAACTTCTCAGTTTTGTTTTGTTTTTGTTTTGGATTAAACCTGGGGCACTTTACCACTGAGCTACATCCCCAGCCCTTTTTATTTTTTGTTTCGAGGCAGGGTAAATTACTTAGGTCCTCACTAAATTGCTGAGGCTGGCCTTGACCTTGCAATATTCCTTCCTGCCTCAGCCTCCACAGTTGCTGGAATTACAGGTGTCCCACCTCATCCAGCTTTCCAGCATTTTCAAGACCACTATACAACTGATTTGTGTCCTTAATAAAATCAAGCCTTGATACTTCAATATCAGCAACTTACTTGCCTTTATATATGTCTAAAAATCTTTACTAAGGGTTTTTTCCTAAAAGCCAACAAATATCAGATACAGAAAGATAAATACCATATGTTCATTCTTACACATGGAGGATAAAGGTGATCTCAAAGGAGTAGAGAATAAACTAGTGATTACCAGTGCCTGGGAAGGTGTGGGAGAGGGAAAGATGGAGAGAAGATGGTTAGTGAGTACAAGTGTAGTTGAGGATTTCAACCTCTGAGTCTATCTTCATTTTTTTTCTTCTTAACTACTTCGTCTTTGTGTGTGTGTGTGTGTGTGTGTGTGTGTGTGTGTGTGATAGTAGATGGACAGCATACCTTTATCTTATTTATTTTTATGTGGTTCTAAGGATCGAACTCAGTGCCTCACACATGCTAGGCAAGTACTCTGCCACTGAGCTATAGCCCCAGCTTCTTTAACTACTTCTTAATTACTTCAAAGTTGAATACCTGGGTTTTCTATTTGTGGTTTTGAGATTGTTGTTGTTTTTTAACTTTTTAAAATAACAAACTTAAGATAACTACCTAAATCCTTTCTCTAATGTTCCTTTATTAAATGAATTAATATTAAAAAGATTAGGTGTTTGGGAAAATATAAAGAATTATATTCTTAAGTTAAAAATCAAAAATAGTTCCCTGATCTTGCAAAATTAGTTCTCTGAACTAACATTTTAGATTTTTTTGCAATCTTTTCTCCCTCAATGATTTTGCTATAAAATAAAAATTTCAGATGCAAATTTTTACCTGGGGAAATTAAATATGCATCTTCTTCAACTAAAAATTATGAAACTTCTTTCAAATTAATTTCAAGAAATTAATTTGAAGCACTAATTAGGGTTTTTATTTTCCCCTCAAGTACTAGGAATTGATACCTGGACACCCAGCCTTTTTTTTTCCCCCCCAATTTTGAGGTCTCACTAAATTGCCCAGGCTGTACTCCAACTTGTAATCCTCCTGCCTCAGCCTTCCAAGATGCTGGAATTACAGGTATGTATCACCATGCATAATTTAACAATTATTCTACCAGCTATGTTATTTTCTTTTTCATTTTGGTGCTGAAAATTGAACCCAGGGACACCCTATCACTGAGACATATCCCCACACCTTTTTGACACAGAGTTTCACTGAATTGTCAAGGTTGGCCTTTAATTTGTGATCTTCCTGCCACAGCCTCCAGAGTCACTGAGATTAGAGACACGAATTGCATTGCACTTGGCTACTACATGTTATCTTATAACTATGTTATCTGATATAGATTAGTAAAAGAGAATTGAGAGAACAAAAATAAACCCTCATATTTATGGCCAACTGATTTTCTACAAAGGCGATTAAGACAATTCAACATGGGACAGAATAGTCTTTTTAACAAATGTAACTGGGAAATATGTGCACCAACATGTGAAAGTCTAAATTCAGACTGTACTTCTCAATTTTCAGTATTACACCACTAAGAAGCTTTCCTAGACATTTTCACCTAATTGAGCTTTACACTAATGAATTTTAATAAACACAGGTAAACTATGTTATTTGTTTATGCAGACATACCTGTGCTTCATATGAAAACAGTAATTTTTTCACTTCCCAAGAACCAATCCTTGCCCCCAAATACAGAATGAATGAAAAAATTAACTCACACATACAAATAAACTCAAACTAGATCAAAGACCAAATGAAAAATCTAGAACTATAAATTTTTTTAAAACCAGAGAACTCTTTGAGAACTTTGGTTAGGCAAAGTGTTCTTAAATACAACATTGAAATCATAATAAAAGAATAAATTGATAAATTACACCTCATCAAAATTTAAATTCAAAAGATGCCATTAAGAAAATGAAAAGAAGGCTGGGGTATATGAGTAAGTAGTGGAGAACTTGCCTAAATTAGGGCCCTGGGTTCAATCCCTAGCACCATAGGCAAGGGGGAAAAAATTACAAGCCATAGACATGGAATAAAACATTTACAAGCCATATATCTGATACAGGGCTTATATCCAGAATATGTTTTGTTAAAAACCTAGCTCACACACACACACACACACATGCCTATAATCCCATCAGCTTGGCAGGCTAGAGTAGGAGAGCTCCAAGTTCGAGGCCAGTCTTAGCAATTTAGAGAGATCCTAAGCAACTTAGACCCTAAGCAACCCTGCCTCAAAATAAAAAGAGCTGGGGATGCAGCTCAGTGGTAAAGTGTGTTCATTTCCTAAGAGGGGCTGGGGAAGGGCAATGGCTAAAATTAAAAAGACTGCTAGAATGCTGCTCTCATTATTACTGGACTTCATTTAAACCTTGACTAGAACAGAACACCTAAACAACAGTGTTTGAAGAGAGCTTCCATATTACTGATCACAAACACATGCTGGGAGGGTGGTGTACCCCAAATTCTTGGGAACAGAGGCTTTTGCACTTGGGACCCTTAATCTTATCTGTATGCCTCTTCATCTGGCTGCTTGTCTGTGCCCTTTATACAAACTATAATAATAAGCAGAATTTTCCTGACCAAAATAAAAAAAGACTGCTATACTAAGTGTTGATAAGGTCATTAAAGGGTAGACCGGAGCAGGAAGCCGCGACAGCTGCCCAGCCAGACCGGAGCAGGAAGCCGCGACAGCCGCCCAGCCAGACCGGAGCAGGAAGGCGCCAGCCGCTCAGCCAGACCGGAGGAGGAAGTCCGGTCCCGCCCCGAGCGCTAGTCTCCAGGAAGCCCATCAACCCTTAAAACCCATCAAAGTGGGTGTGGCTACCAGCACAGTTGCGGCTGATCCAGGTACCCGGTTTCCAACTCCCCCACCCTTAGCTGCGATAACTCAAAATATTTCCCACAAGCTTTTGGGGATTGTAGCTATCAATACAAAACAACAACTGTAGAGGCATCTGGTTTCTACCTCAGAGACTAGAGTAAGGAAGATACAGGTGGAAGCTCATTTCCCTTCACACTGAATATTCTATTCAATGAAATAATACTAGAAAACTTCCCAGACTTAAAGAATGAAAAAGAAATCCAAATACTAGAAGCCTACAGGACACCGAATATACAAAATCATAAGAGATCCACACCAAGACATATAATAATGAAGATGCCCAACATACAGAATAAGGAGAGAATCTTAAAAGCCACAAGAGAGAGGAAGCAGATTACATTTAAGGGTAAACCAATCAGGATAACTGCTGATCTTTCAACACAGACTCTGAAAGCTAGAAGATCCTGGAACAACATATTTCAAACGCTGAAAGAAAAAGGGTTCCAACCAAGAATCATGTATCCAGCGAAATTAAGCTTCAGGATTGAAGATGAAATAAAAATTTTCCACGATAAGCAAAAGTTAAAAGAATTTGCAGCTAGAAAACCAGCTCTTCAAAACATCCTTGGCAAAACATTACAGGAAGAGGAAATGAAAAATAACAATGAAAACCAACAACGGGAGGTAGTACAATAAAGGGAAAACTAAGCATGGAGGAAAAACTAATCATGTTAAGTATCATACATAACCAAATATGGCTGGAAATACAAACCATATCTCAATAGTAACCCTAAATGTTAATGGCTTAAATGCACCAATCAAAAGACATAGGCTAGTAGAATGGATTAAAAAAAAAGATCCAACAATATGCTGCCTACAGGAGACTCATCTGATAGGAAAAGACATACACAGACTGAAGGTGAAAGGTTGGGAAAAATCATATCACTCATACGGACCCCGGAAGCAAGCAGGGGTGTCCATACTTGTATCAAATAAAATAGACTTCAAGCCAAAGTTAATCAAAAGGGATAAACAAGGACAATACATACTGCTCAAGGGAACCATACACCAACAAGACTTGACAATCATTAATATATATGCCCCAAACAATGGTGCAGCTACGTTCATCAAACAAACTCTTCTCAAGTTCAAGAGTCTAATAGACCACAACACAATAATCATGGGAGATTTTAATACACCTCTCTCACCAATGGACAGATCTTCCAAACAAAAATTGAATAAAGAAACCATAGAGCTCAATAATACAATAAATAACTTAGACTTAATTGATATATACAGAATATACCATCCAACATCAAGCGGATACACTTTCTTCTCAGCAGCACATGGATCCTTCTCAAAAATAGACCATATATTATGTCACAGGGCAAAGCTTAGCAATTACAAAGGAGTTGAGATACTACCATGCATTTTATCTGATCATAATGGAATGAAATTGGAAATCAAAAATAAAATGAGAAAGGAAAAACCCTACATCACATGGAGATTAAACAATATGCTATTGAATGAACAAAGGGTTACAGAAGACATCAAAGAGGAAATTAAAAAATTCTTAGAGGTAAACGAAAACTCAGAAACAACATATCGAAATCTTTGGGACACTATGAAAGCAGTACTAAGAGGAAAATTCATTTCATGGAGTTCATTCCTTAAAAGAAGGAAAAGCCAACAAATAAATGACCTCATACTACACCTCAAAGCCTTAGAAAAAGAAGAACAAATCAGCAGCAAATACAGTAGAAGGCAAGAAATAATTAAAATTAGAGCAGAAATCAATGAAATCGAAACAAAAGAAACAATCGAAAAAATTGACAAAACTAAAAGTTGGTTCTTTGAAAAAATAAATAAGATTGATAGACCACTAGCCACACTAACAAAGAGAAGGAGAGAACCCAAATTACTAGCTTACGGGATGAAAAAGGCAACATCACAACAGACAATTCAGAAATACAGACGATAATTAGAAATTATTTTGAAACCCTATACTCTAATAAAATAAAAGATAGTGAAGGCATAGATAAATTCCTTGAGACATATGAACTACCCAGATTGAATCAGGAAGATATAAACAACCTAAACAGATCAATATCAAGGGAGGAAATAGAAGAAGCCATCAAAAGACTACCAACCAAGAAAAGCCCAGGACCAGATGGATATACAGCAGAGTTTTACAAAACATTTAAAGAGGAACTAATACCAATACTCCATAATCTATTTCAGGAGATAGAAAAAGAGGGAGAACTCCCAAATTCATTCTATGAGGCCAATATCACCCTGATTCCCAAACCAGAGAAGGACACCTCAAAGAAAGAAAACTACAGACCAATATCCCTAATGAATTTAGATGCAAAAATCCTCAATAAAATTCTGGCAAATCGTATACAAAAACATATCAAAAAGATTGTGCACCATGATCAAGTAGGATTCATCCCTGGGATGCAAGGCTGGTTCAATATACGGAAATCAATAAACGTTATTCACCACATCAATAGACTTAAAGATAAGAACCATATGATCATCTCGGTGGACGCAGAAAAAGCATTCGACAAAGTACAGCATCCCTTTATGTTCAAAACATTAGAAAAACTAGGGATAACAGGAACTTACCTCAAAATTATAAAAGCTATATATGCTAAGCCTCAGGCTAGCATCATTCTAAATGAGAAAAAACTGAAGGCATTCCCTCTAAAATCTGGAACAAGACAGGGATGCCCTCTCTCACCACTTCTATTCAATATAGTTCTCGAAACACTGGCCAGAGCAATTAGACAGACAAAAGAAATTAAAGGCATAAAAATAGGAAAAGAAGAACTTAAATTATCACTATTTGCGGATGATATGATCCTATACCTAGAAGACACAAAAGGGTCTACAAAGAAACTACTAGAGCTAATAAATGAATTCAGCAAAGTGGCTGGATATAAAATCAACACACATAAATCAAAGGCATTCCTGTATATCAGCGACAAATCTTCTGAACTGGAAATGAGGACATCTACCCCATTCACAATATCCTCAAAAAAAATAAAATACTTGGGAATCAACCTAACAAAAGAGGTGAAAGATTTATACAATGAAAACTACAGAACCCTAAAGAGAGAAATAGAAGAAGATCTCAGAAGATGGAAAAATATACCCTGTTCATGGATAGGCAGAACTAACATCATCAAAATGGCAATATTACCAAAAGTTCTCTATAGGTTCAATGCAATGCCAATCAAAATCCCAACGGCATTTCTTGTCGAAATAGATAAAGCAATCATGAAATTCATATGGAAAAATAAAAGACCCAGAATAGCAAAAGCAATTCTAAGCAGGAAGTGTGAATCAGGAGGTGTAGCGATACCAGATTTCAAACTGTATTACAAAGCAATAGTAACAAAAACAGCATGGTACTGGTACCAAAACAGGCGGGTGGACCAATGGTATAGAATAGAGGACACAGAAACCAATCCACAAAATTACAACTATCTTATATTCGATAAAGGGGCTAAAAGCATGCAATGGAGGAAGGATAGCATCTTCAACAAATGGTGCTGGGAAAACTGGAAATCCATATGCAACAAAATGAAACTGAATCCCCTCCTCTCACCATGCACAAAAGTTAACTCAAAATGGATCAAGGACCTTGATATCAAATCAGAGACTACGCGTCTGATAGATGAAAAGGTTGGCTCCGATCTACATATTGTGGGGTCGGGCTCCAAATTCCTTAATAGGACACCTATAGCACAAGAGTTAAAAACAAGAATCAACAAATGGGACTTACTTAAACTAAAAAGTTTTTTCTCAGCAAGAGAAACAATAAGAGAGGTAAATAGGGAGCCTACATCATGGGAACAAATTTTTACTCCTCACACTTCAGATAGAGCCCTAATATCCAGAGTACACAAAGAACTCAAAAAATTAAACAATAAGAAAACAAATAACCCAATCAACAAATGGGCCAAAAACCTGAACAGACACTTCTCAGAGGAGGACATACAATCAATCAACAAGTACATGAAAAAATGCTCACCATCTCTAGCAGTCAGAGAAATGCAAATCAAAACCACCCTAAGATACCATCTCACTCCAGTAAGATTGGCAGCCATTATGAAGTCGAACAATAACAAGTGCTGGCGAGGATGTGGGGAAAAGGGTACTCTTATACATTGCTGGTGGGACTGCAAAATGGTGAGGCCAATATGGAAAGCAGTATGGAGATTCCTGGGAAAGCTGGGAATGGAACCACCATTTGACCCAGCTATTGCTCTTCTCAGACTATTCCCTGAAGACCTCAAAAGAGCATACTACAGGGATACTGCCACATCGATGTTCATAGCAGCACAATTCACAATAGCTAGACTGTGGAACCAACCCCGATGCCCCTCAATAGATGAATGGATAAAAAAAATGTGGCATTTATACACAATGGAGTACTACGCAGCACTAAGAAATGACAAAATCATGGAATTTGCAGGGAAATGGATGGCACTAGAGCAGATTATGCTAAGTGAAGCTAGCCAATCCCTAAAAAACAAATGCCAAATGTCTTCTTTGATATAATGAGAGCAACCAAGAACAGAGCAGGGAGGAAGAGCAGGAGGAAAAGATTAACATTAAGCAGAGTCATGAAGTGGGAGGGAAAGGGAGAGAAAAGGGAAATTGCTTGGAAATGGAAGGAGACCCTCATTGTTATACAAAATTACATATAAGAGTTTGTGAGGGGAATGGGAAAAAAATAAGGAGAGAAATGAATTACAGTAGATGGGGTAGAGAGAGAAGATGGGAGGGGAGGGGAGGGGGGATAGTAGAGGATAGGAAAGGTAGCAAAATACAACAGTTACTATTATGGTATTATGTAAAAATGTGGATGTGTAACCGATGTGATTCTGAAATCTTTGTAATGTTTTGAATAACCAATAAAAAAAAAAAAGGTCATTAAAGAACTGAAATTGTTATAACTGTTGGTAGAAAAGTAAAATAGTATGACCACTTCAGAAAATAGTGTGTTGGGACTGGGATGCAGTGCTTGCCAAGCATGGCCAAAGCCCTGGGTTAGAACCTTAGCACTGCCAAAAAAAAAAAAAAAAAAAAAAGAAGAAGAAAAGAAAAAAAGTAGTTTGTACTTAAAACACTACATACAACTTTCTATATGAGCCAACCACTACACTGTTGCTTATTTACCTAAGAAAAACACTTGTACACAAATAGTCATAGTAATTTTATTAAAGTATATCATAAGAGAATTATTCTTATCCATAAAAAGGAATAAATTACTGATACAAGCAACATCTCAGAATAATGCTGAGTGAAAGTAGTCATATACCATCTCCTCAAAAAAGAAAGAGTACACATTGTATGACTCCAGTTATATAAAACTTTAGAAAATGTAAACTCATCTATAGTAATGAAAAGAAGATCAGCAGTTTCCTAGAAAGAGGGGATAGAGAGATACAGGGAGGAAAAATTAAAAAGAAACACTGGAGGATGGGGCTGTAGCTCGGTGGCAGAGCGCTTGCCTGGCATGTGTGAGGCACTGGGTTCAATCCTTAGCACCATGTAAAAATAAATAAAGGCATTCTGTCCATCTACAAGTGCAAAAAAAAAAAAAAAGAAAAAAGAAAGAAAAGAAACACTGGGATGTTAGACATGCTCACATCTGTAATGATAGACATGCTCACTATTTTGTTGCTAGTTTCACAGGTATATTCATATGTCACTTTATCAAATTGTATGCTTTAAATATGTACAATTTGCTATATGTCCATTATAATAAAGCAATTTTATCTCTGGCTTTTAAGTGGCTCATCACTGAGCTCTCCCATGACACACATAAATAAGCCTCCTCTTTCCCTCTATTAGCCTGCCTATTGTCAAATCATTTGCAGGCCCCCCCAGCCACTGGACACAAGTTAGAAGAGGAAAAGCTTAATGGAATTTTCTTCTGAAACTGGTTTACTTGCAGAGCATGGGATGTTAGCTATCATCTGTCTGATATGATCTTTGTATTAAGAGAATAAATAATGTGATAGTACCCGGGGAAAAAAAAGAAGAGGGAAAGTTTTCTTTCTAACCACTTTGCAAAAAAGAATGGGATGGTTGGATGGGATGACTAAAAATCACAGCTGAGATCCCAGAACTTCTAAGCCAGTGAACATTTTACCACTGGACCCTAGAACTGTGCTCAGGGTCTGGTCAAATGAAGGTCAGAGACTCTCCTGTCTTTTCTAAATGGAATTTCTCCAGAATTTAGATTTATATGCAAAATGGAATTAGTTTTTCTGGATATTGTGACTTATAGAATCCTTTCCCTGCAAGAGACATTATGTCCAGTTTGTCTCATTTAGTGTCCTGAGAGCCTGTCTTAGATCCAGAGAGAGCTCTGAATCATTTTTTCTGCCTGTTGGGGGCACGAATTGTCAGATCTGTGTCTGTAGGCAGCTAGCCAGAGGCTGGAGGCCTAAGACATATTCCTATGGTTTGCCAACTCTCACAAGGTCCCCACAATGAACTGTGTAGTCTCTTTCCTTGTTGCCTTGCTAGTGCAGAGAAGTCCCATTTCATTATTGTCTGCCCAGTGTTACAAATTGCAGTCCATGATCTGAGGTATTTCACTTGGGAGACCACACATAAGAGTTTTTCACAAACAACATTCTTACTGCCTGTAGCAAAAAGGGTAGAGTCTCTGCTTTCTCTTACTTTAGCTATCTTTGGGAGTGACTTTGGAATAGAAGTTGCATCTTCTGTATCCTTTTGGGGGATACTATATTCATGATTAAGTCATAAAAAGGTTTATGATTTTTGAGTCACATTTTGAACGAGTACAGCTCTGAACCTGGGTTAGAATTCCAGGTACCTTTGGAAGACACCTCCTGGGCTTGAAGTTCTTCCTTGTTTTGGTCTAAAGCTATTCTCTTCTTGACTATTTGTTTCAAGGCCTGTTATCCATACATCATCTTGCTTTCTTCATGGGAACTTCTCTCAACTGAACCCACCCGCTTCTCAAGTTCCTGCTGACTATATCCTCTACCACTGCAGCACTCTTTCTTCCTCTCTTGTAGGCATGATTTTGCTGATAATAAGTGAAAAATTCAAAGGCTTCTTTGAAGCTGGCTCCATACCAATGTCCTCCTCCCTTCCTTGAGGTATCTCAAGGGGAGACTTAGGACCCAAAAAGCAACACCTGGTGCTAAACAGGCTAAATGGAAACAGAATTTAGCCCACAATCTTCATAAAATTATGTTAAAACAAAAAAAAATCTTGTAAGTCTTCTCCACTGATATCAATAAAAAGCTTTGCCCTTGTATTGATTAAAGACAATTTATTTCATCTTCCCCAAATATAATTCAGAAAAAAAAACAAAGAAAAAAATCACCAACTCATATATAACCTAGTGAATTCTATCTACTATATTGCTGTATTTATGTTTGGCTCAAGGCTAAAATTTTAGAGTGAAAGCCATAAAGATCTCTACTTGTGTCTGTCTGTACCGGGTGGACTCTTGAATAACATAGGCATTATGCACACTGATCTTTGCACAGTCAAAAATCCATGTTCAACTTCTGACTCCCCTAAAACAACTAATAGCCTGCTACTGACTGGATGTTTTCAATAACAAACAGTTAACATATTTTGCATGTTGTATGTATTTTATTTGTTGAAAAACATGCAAGATCTACAAGAGATCATTGTCTACTGATACATAACTTACTAAAAAACTGCTCACAGAGATAAGTGTTCACACAGTCTTTTAAGTGAACACTTGTAGCACTTGAGCTCACTGTAATAGTGAACAGAAGGTGGCTATGAAATTATTACAGTACATTATATATTAATTTTATGCAGTTCTAATACTGCATCTTTACAGTTGTTTACATTTCTATTAAAGGTTGAGGATTCTTTTATTCAATTCAGTTAGAAATCATGAATAGGCAAAGTGAAGCTCCTTTAGTGTTAGTGGCTCTGAACTTTGAATGCCACCAGCTTTCAGCTCTTAGTGTTAGTGGCCCCCTGTGCTGTTCTCCTTAAATCCAGAGGCAGTAGCTATTGGAAGCTCTCTGAAACTCTTCCAATAGCCAAAGCAAGCAGCTCCCAGCAACTCTCCGTTACTGTTCTCTGGCTGCTAGCCACTTTCAGTAGAGCCAACAGTCTCAGTGTTATCAATTCTATAATCAGTTCATCCTGCTCTACTTAAGTCACAAAGAGGCAAAATTAAATTCATCCAAAAAAGATTTTATTAGGATTTATGCTGCAGCATAAGACTAAGCAGTACACAGGCTTTTCCACTAAATGTGAAGGGAAGACTAATCATATAGACAAAATAAGCTCATGCACTGTGTGCTGTTAGCTAATTGCAAACTTTATGCTGAGTCATTGGTAGGGGAATAGCTCCTCACAGACCAGACTTCAGAAAGCTGAAGCAGCTGCAGTGGGATGGAATCACCCAGAGAGGCTGTGGAACAGAGTCATTTGGGACAGACCTTGACTGAAGCTACCACAGTCCAAACAAAATTTTCTGGAGCGCGTGGGGCAGCTTCAGATATCAAACATGGAAGAAAGAATATTTTAAAAGTACTTCTTGGAAAGCACAGGGCCCTTCTCTTATGTCTCATGTCAACTATAAATATGCCATATACTATCCCTATTAGTAAGCACAATTTTTTTTTTTTTTTTTTTTTTTGTACCAGGGATTGAACTCAGGGGCACTTGACCAATGAGCCACATTCCCAGCCCTATTTTGTATTTTATTTAGAGACAGGGTCCCACTGAGTTGCTTAGAGCCTGGCTTTTGCTGAGGCTGGCTTTGAACTCACGATCCTCCTGCCTCAGCCTCTGGAGCTGCTGGATTACAGGCATGAGCCACTTGTACCTTGCTAGTAGGCATAACTTTTGATAATATTTTAATTTTTATGATAGATTTGTGTATACTTTGTGGTAGTAAATAAAATAAACTATTATCTACATACATCATCTACATTCCTGACATGCTTTTTCTTAATATTTTTTTCAATATTTCCAGGCTACCCGATTTGTCTGCAAGTTTTTTTCAAATTGTTTCAAATATCTAAAAACAAAATCTGCATATAAGTGGCCCCAAACAATTCAAACCCATGTTGTTCAAGGGTGGACTATATATAATTTGTGTATTTCTTACTATATACACTATGTGATATTTCTTACCTCCAGATGATATTGACATATTAATAAAAGAGCACCATTCTAATTGGCTTAGAGAAAAATAAGCACTTACATAAATTGAATACTTCTAAAACTCTCAAAAATACACAAAATTAACCCAACTATTTTCCAAGTTCATGTGATTTGGATAAATTTTTGGTAAATAAGGTTAGTTTAATACTGCCAGTTTAAGAAAACAGGCATGACTTCAGAGTTGCCAGCACTATATTTTATTCCACTTGGGTTTACTAGTCAAATAAGCCAATATGTTTATTACATGTTTATGGTTATAAAACTTACAAATTTGAGCAGGTGCAAAAGTACATCCCTATAATCCCAGCAACCTAGAAGGCTGAGACAGGAGAATCACGAGTTCAAAACTAGTCTCACTCAACAATTTAGTGAGGTCTGAACTACCGAGCAAGACTCTGTCTCAAAATAAGAAATAAAAAGAGGTGGGTATGTAGGTGGATAAGTGGTGAACCACCCCTGGGTTCAATCCCCAGTACCAAAATAAAGAAAAAAGAAAAACCCTTACAAAATTGACTTTAATCAAATTCAGTTACTGTTCTGACAAATTTCATTTCAACAATAATGTAGTTTCCAAAATCTGTTTGGTAACTTGAACTTAAAACTTAAGTTATACTAAATTAAATGATACATATTCATTGACTATCATCTTTCTACATAAAATACTGAAACAATTACTGAATATGTTTAAATTTTGGATTCTTATTTTTAAAGAGAAACTAAAGATGGGCTGGAGATGTGGCTCAAGCAGTAACACGCTCGCGTGGCATGTGCGGAGCGCTGGGTTCGATCCTCAGCACCACATAAAAATAAAATAAAGATGTTGTGTCCACCGAAAACTTAAAAATAAATATTAAAAAAAAAATTCTCTCTCTCTCCTCTCTCTCTCTCTTTAAAAAGAGAGGGAGAGGGAAAGGGAGGGAGGGAGGGAGGGAGAGAGAGAGAGAGAGAGAGAATCTAAAGATATCTGGGTCTATTTGAGACTCAAAATATTCTTTTTGCCACAATGGAAAAGTTATACTGTGAAGAAGCATATACCTCTAGAACATGTGAGATGACATATTAATAAAATTGGCCAACTTGCTATAAAACATTGGTATATGACAGTCAATTCACAATAATTTACATCCTAAACTTCTTTATAAAGTAAAGGTTATTAATGGTTAAAATGATAATATATTTAAATGGAGCTAATAGAAACAGTAAGGGTGAATGAAAACACAATGTATGAAAAGTATTCAAATGATATAAAATGTTTTGGTTAAGGGAAAGAAGAGTATCTTTGTCCTAAAGTAGTTGTTTAGAGGTTGTTAAAAGGTTGTTCCAGCATAAGAAAGAGGAAAGGAAAGCAAAAGACAAAAACATGGACGGATATAGAAATTTATAGAGTATGTGGAGAAAAAAATGAGAAAGAATCTTATATCAAGCTGCAATTAAATAATCTTTAATATCAATAATTTATTGATCCAATGCCAGAGTTTACATCTCTTTAAGAAGACAAAAGTTTCTTGGACTATTGATCTGCTCTTTATAAGCAATTGTTAAGTTTTTTGATTTTGGGGGTTTTTTTTCATTTTATAAGTAATCTATCTAGGAAACAAGGATGCTCTGTCTTACTGGTGCTTAATCCTATCTGTGATTATTGAAGAAAACCTAGTCTTCTTTTAAAAGTGACCTGATATCCTATTTAATCAAGCATTCAAACCTTTTGACATTTTGCCCCCTCAAAATGCAATTCTATCTGTAATCCCAGGAGCTCAGGAGGCTGAGGCAGGAGGATCACAAGTTCAAAGCCACCCTCAGCAATTTAGCGAGGGGCTAAGCAACTCAGTGAGACTTTGTCACTAAATAAAATACAAAATAGGGCTGGAGATGTGGTTCAGTGGTCAAGTGGTCAAGTCCCCCTAAATTCAATACTGGTACCACCCACCTCCAAAATGCAATTCTAAATAAAATCTTGGTTTCAAACTGACTCTTGAGATTTCCCAAAGGGATCCTGGACAATCTCAAGGGTTTGTTCTTTCACTTTTTAAAAGTGAGATTTTAAAAATAACTAGATGTATGGGGTAGGAGCATCGGAGGAATAAATGAACTCTAAATAGGGCAGAGGGGTGGGAGGGGAAGGGAGGGGGCATGGGGTTAGAAATTATGGTGAAATGTGATGGACATTATTATCCAAAGTACATGTATAAAGACATGAATTGGTGTGAATATACTTTGTGTACAACCAGAGATATGAAAAATTGTGCTCTATTTGTGTAATAAGAATTGTAATGCATTCAGCTGTCATATATAAATTTAAAAATAAAAAAATTTAAAAATAAAATAAATAATAAATAAAAATAACTAGATGTATTTAATAATGCTAAGTTGCATGGGACGCACTGTCAACTGAGACAATATGTTCCAAAACAACCAAATTTCCTAGTCAGTTGCATTATTTCACAACGCACTCTCCTTAAATCTTTACCCATAGCAATTTTAAGTCTTTTGTCATTCATGTGCAGTTAACTGTTTTATTCAGAGGACTCCCTAAAGCTCCTGCAATCCAGTAGAAATCTTCAACTTAAGTGACTATCTTAGGACTATGTCAGGTACTCTGGATGTACAGGTTTCTGATAGCATTGCTTAAATAACTTTGAGATAATTTCACTGGACTGAGTAAGGATTTCCAGATCTCTAGCAAAGATGATAGTTCATAAAACTGATAACCCAAGATTAAGTAAAACAAGAATTACATGGTATTAAATAAACAGATTTGTAAATTTTATGACTTTTGTTGTTGCTGGAGTTTGGAATATTGCCAGGTCTTTTAATTTTCTATTTTCTGGACATAAGGAACCCCCCTTCTTTTTTCTCTTAAACTATCTATAAATCACAACTTACCTTTGTAAACAAAAATTAAATATTTATCTTTTTCTCTACCAGAACCCTCCAGAATTCTATTGAATATTCTTTCATCACAGAATATTCTTTCATCATTCTTTCATCACAGTTACTTGCATAAATTCCATAAGAATCTGTTCTTCTGAGGTTTTTCTGTTGTTTTGGTTTTGTACTATAAATTTAACTCAAGGGCACTTAAGCACTGAGCGATGTGCCCAGCCCTTTTTTTTTTTTTTTTTTTTTTTTTTTTTTTTTGAGACAGAGTCTCACTAAGTGGCTTAGGGCCTTGCTAAATTGCTGAGGCTAGCCTTGAACTTGCAATCCTCCTGCCTCAGCCTCCTGATTCGCTGGGATTACAGACATGAGCCACCATTCCTGGCAAAAATCTGTTCTTATAACAGGACATAATTGAAGAAAGTGGCTCCAATGATGATGGACAGAATTAGATATGAGCAGAGGTTTCTGTTTTGTTTTGTTTTTGATGTGGGGGTTAAATCCAGAGGCACTTTACCACTGAGTCATATCCCCAGTCCTTTTTATTTTGATACAGGGTCTAAATTGCTTAGGACATCACTAAATTGCTAAGGCTGTCCTTGAACTTGCTATCCTACTGACACTGCCTCTATAGCTGGGATTACAGGCATGCACCACTGCACCCAGCAAATATGAGCAGAGTTTTAAGGAACTGAAGGTTAACTCAATGGAGTCAATGCCTACAAAGACCTTTTGCAAAAAAAACAACCTGGGATTTCTATCCTCACACGTGAATAAGATAAGTAAGTTCCTCACAGACTGAGAACATTAGGAAATTTCGAGGACCTCCAGAAAGAAGGATTGCACCCTATGTATAAGTACTGCAGATAAAATCTGGCTGACAAGTGCTTACCTTGGCTTCCTAGTCTGAACATCTAGAAATCCTCTCAATTGGCTACCCTTTGGAATCAGAAACTAGGTTTATTGTCTACTTCAAGTATTAATCTTTATTTTTCTTTTTTGTTCCCTCATTCTATGTTCTTTCCCTTTGTAGATCTGTTACCTCAAAATTTCTAACCTGACTCCTCTTCACTGCAATTAACCTAGCTCTGTGTGTGTGTATGGAACAGTAATAGGAAAGTTTCAGATGAGGGAAATGTGGAATCCACCTTAACGATTAACATGTGGGAGACCAGAACACATCACCTTAAAATATGCCTTTTCTGGCATACAGATTGTTAAACTGAGAGCAACCAAGGAGAAGCAGATGCAGGAAAGCTGTCTTCCCTTTATTTGCCTAAAAGCAGGACATATATGTGCTAATACCAAAGACAGCCTCCCCCTGCCCCTTTCTACCAGAGAGAACAAAAGACAACCTAGACCCTCTTAAGGCACCAGAGATGATATCAGAGGAATTTACATCAACTAGCTTTACTAACCATGCTTTATTTGCCATTTATTTGCCTTACCACAGCTGCAGCCCCTAAGCACTCAAAATCTTCTTCCTTTGTCTTATAACTAACCTAAAAATGTACTTACTGTTCTCTTGTTGAAGATATTATCAGCTTGAATTCAGACATCTCTTTGCAAACTACTGTCGTATATATGACAGTTTTATATATATATGCATACATGCACACGTCCATGCATATACGCACATATAAATGTATAAATATTTATATATACACACGTGTGTATGTGTGTATATATAAATATTTATACATTTATATATACACACGTGTGTATGTATGTATATATAAATATTTATACATTTATATATACACACGTGTGTATGTGTGTATATTATGAATGTATAGGTCAGTAAACTTCTCTTGTCATCTTTTGTTACAGGGTTTGGTTCTAAGGCTGATTTTTTTTTTTCTCTCCTATACAATCAAGCCAGTGGATGCTATGCTACCCAGCCCTTTCTCCTTTTTGTTTACTTTTTTTAAGACCTTTTTTTTTTTTTTTTTTAGTTGTAGATGGGCACAATACCTTATTTATTTATGTGGTATTAATTTCACATCCCTGGCCTTCTTACTTAAAAGAAAGTTTCAATCCATAACTTAAATGTGTTAGGCCTTTTAAAAGAGGAGCACAAATCTTATTTCCTGAGGCAAACCATTTTGTGTATGGTAAAGACATCCCCTGGTTCTCTCTTTATAAAGCACTACTTGAATGTACCCTCCAGGGCAGTTATCCCAACTGTGTCACCCAAGGGAGAAGCCTATTAATAACTAAAATTTATTTTTCACTCTATACTATTTCCTATATGCCCCCCTACATACACACGCCCCTACCTCAAATTCATTTTGTGTTTACACATGTATAGTTGCTATGGTAGTTTGGATTTACTAAAAATTAAGAAAAATAAATTACTTGTTCACTTTTTCTGTGTTCCTTTGACTCAGGTAACCTCTGGTACATTTATGGTAAACCAAGAACTGAAAACAAAAGGGAGCACAGAACATAAAGCCAAAGTTCTTCTAAACACCTGTCCCATTTCAGCTCCATGCCACAGAATACAGATGCCTGATTATGACGATTGAGGAGTCTATAAAACATGGGTGGGGCTGGGGATGTGGCTCAAGCGGTAGCGCGCTCGCCTGGCATGCGTGCGGCCCAGGTTCGATCCTCAGCACCACATACAAACAAAGATGTTGTGTCCACCGAGAACTAAAAAAAATAAATATTAAAAAAATTTCTCTCTCTCTCTCTCTCTCTCTCTCTCTCTCTCTCTCTTTAAAAAAAAAAAAAAAAACATGGGTGGCATTTGAATTTCTTGGCAACTCAGACAAGTGAAATAACAGCAAGAGAATGCCATGAATGAGAGGATTGTTTTATATAAATCCATTTGTGGGTTTAGTATACATTTTATCCAAAGAGCTCTGCCAGAGAAGAATTAAGAGGCTTAATGTAGGCTGAAAAGGAAGAAAAAATCCACAGCAAATTTGGAAAAGGAGACAAGCCCTCTTCAGTTTTTGGAGAGTTTACTGGAAAAGGTGGTTTTCATTCCCATCGGTGTTAAACTCCCAATCAAATTAAATAATAAGAGAAATGCAGAGGTTTAATCTCCACAATGCTATATGGAATTTCGATGTATGTGATGGATACAATGGTGAAAAAAGAGTGAGGGATATTTTATTTATTATCTACCAAACTGAAATTTGAAAATAAATCAGATATTATTGCACACACTGAGCTTTGAGGCTTTATTCCAAGAAAATGGAAGGGCTGATTTGGGGGATCCAGAAACACATAGTATGACTCAGGAACTATACCAGTAGACCCAGAGATATTACATGAAAGAATAATGAAAGCTGTGTTCAGATAAAAAGGGTATCTTACAGTAAGAAAGGCTCCTGTATTAGCCAGGGTTCTCTAGAGGAACAGAATCAATGGGAATTTATTAGATTGACTTACAAGACCAGAAGCTGGATAGTTCACAATGGCTATCTACAGGCTGGAGAGCTGGAAGAACAAGCAGCTGCACAGTCCAAAAAGTCAATGCCTCAGAACAAGAGAGATCAACAGTTCTAACCTAGTCCAACACCAAAGGCTTCTGGAAACTCCCTGGGGAATCACTGGCGGAGTCCGCTTTGGAAGAGTGAAGCAGCAACTATAGCAGCAGCAATGAAGAATCCATTCAAGAAGAATCGAGATTGCCTCTGCTGCTGCTTCCTTGTTCTTCCAATATTTTTTACAAATATTTTTAAGATGGGACATAATACTCTTATTTTATTTATTTATCTTTATGTAGTACAAAGGATTGAACTCAGTTCCTGACATGTGCAAGGCAAGTGTTCTACCACTGAGCTACAACCCCTGTCCTCTTTCGACTTTTATTCCATCCAAGCCATCATCCTATTGTACCATGCTGCCCACACTTAGAGAGGGTCTCCCTTTCAGTTGGCTATCCCAGATGTCAATCATTCCTAGTCAGTCACCCTCACTGACACACCCAGAAGCTTCTTAATCATGGTTATCTCTCAATACAATCAAGTTGATAATTCAAATTAACCATTATAGCTCCCAACTATTTCAAATATTTATACAGCTCTCAAATATTTCACTATCTACATTACAAATTAAAACATTCAGTAATCAGCAGCAAGTGCTTGAGTGTTTGTCATTGCTCAAGCAACTGAGCTTGATAAAAGCAGTCTTTCAAGGGTCTTATAGACACAGGACAGAAATCCTGCAGGGCTCTACAAAATTCCCAAACACAAATTCTTTTGGTACATATATTCTTAAAATTTTAATTCTTCAAGGATGCCTTTCCTGACTGAAACTAGCAAAACTTTTCACTGAGCCTTCTGGAATTTTATTTATTCTTCTAAATCCTTAGCATATCTGAAACATGGTTCTTCCTTCCAAACCCCAGACACACAATACCTCAACTCCCTGTACTCCAATTTCACACCTATCAAGCAATCTTCCAATTTAATTATCTTGATCTTCCACATAATGTGATATTACAGGTATCTTTTTTTCTTTTTGTGGGGGGAGAGTGGGGGGAGCAGTAACTAGGACTAAACCCAGGGGGGTGCTCTACCACTAAGCCACATTCCTAGCCATTAGGGAGGGGATACCTGGGTTTGAACTCAGGGGCACTCAATCACTGAACCACATCCCCAGTCCTACTTTGTATGTATTTTATTTAGAGACAGGGTCTCACTGAGTAGCTTAGCACCTCACCAGTTGCTGAGGCTGGCCTTGAACTCTTGATCCTCCTGACTCAGCCTCCTAAGCCACTGGAATTACAGGCATGCACCACCACACAGGGCTATCATACCTAGTCTTTTTTTTTTTTTTTTTGGAAACAGAGGTCTTGCTATGTTGGTAAGGCTGCCCTTGAACTTGTAATCCTCCTGCCCCAGCCTCCCAAGTCACTGGGATTACAGGTATCCACCACTAGGCCTATCTAGAATGAGGCATATTGAATAATGGATGCAAATATTCTGGTGGCTGGAAAGGTAAACTCAACCATGAAGTCTCACCACCCCTCCCCCCAGAAAAAAGAAAGTGCTCTGATTTATCCAAGAAGTCTATTTTGATCATTCTCTAAGAGGCTAATCAGTTCTACATGCCAAGGCATTCAGAAATTTATCAAATATTATGGATCTTAAATGTCCCCCAAAGGCTCAAATGCTTAGTTGCCAGACTGTGACACTATTGGCAGATAGTGGAACCTTTAGAAGGTGAAGCCTAGTTGAAGAAGTTAACTCATTGGTAAGCAGATCTTAATAGATCATTCTTGGGGATTCAGACGACCAAAATGCTGATAGAAACATGAACAGTAAAGGTTGTGTTGATGAGGTTTCCAATGGGAATGAGGACTCTACTGGGAACTGGACTATAGGCCATCCATTGCTACATTTTGGAAAAGAACTTGCCTAATTTTTACCCATGCCTTGAGATTATGCAGGATGCTAAATTTAAAGGTGACAGATTAATTAATCTGACAAAGGAAATTTTAAGGTAGCACAGTATTCAGAGAGTGGCCTCAGTATTGCTAGCTGCTTTTAGCTAGGTAAACAGTAAGAATTAGGAGCAAAAAGCAGAATACAAAGATCTGTAAAACTTGCAGTTTGATCAGAAAAAGAGTACTTTTAAAATTGTGGGCAAGGAGGGTAAGGCTACTAAAGAGGTTTGCTCCCTTAAAAAGAAGTGAATATTTCTGCACCAAGACAACTGGAAAGATGCCTTGAGAGCATCTCAGGAATCAGAAAGACCCCACCTGTTGCAGGTACAAAGACTTTTATTTGACAAGACAGCACTGGGTCCCCCAGCTCCCACAGGGCTGCCTTGGGGATTTTTCCCTAGGATTCATTTCCCTTGTTCAGCCAGCAAGGCACTCAGAGTCCCCTGTAACCATGGTCCAAGTGGGTAAGCTAGTGGCCACTTGGCATCATCCACAGGATACTGGTTTTGCAGTCATGCAAAATGCAAGAGTCATGAGGTCATGGAGGCTTCTACCAAGATTTCAAAGGAAAACTTGAAAGGCTAGGTAGCATATGGCAGAGCTGAAGTCGCTGAAGCAGCCCTGACAGACTGATGAGTGAAGCTGTGAGAGTGAGGTTGAAGCTGCAATGGAGACCCCAGGAAGTTAGAGATGCAGAACACCTGTCCATAGGCAGCAAACAAATTTAGCCCAAGGAAGTGGTCATGTGGACTATAGCCAGCAAGGCAACGAAGGGGTGGGACTCACATTCCTCCACCATGTACCTGGGATGCCAGACATGAAGCAACAGGAGTTATTATTTATTTGCGGGCTGGGGATGTGGCCCAGGTTCGATCCTCAGCACCACATACAAACAAAGATGTTGTGTACGCCAAAAACTAAAAAATAAATATTAAAAATTCTCTCTGTCTGTCTCTCTCTCTCACCTCTCTCTTTAAAATAAATAAATAAATAAATAAAATAAAAAATTATTTATTTGCCCTCCTGGGTTTCAATCTTGCTTTGGTTCAATTCCTCCTTGCTATTGTCCTATTCCTCCCTTTTGGAATGGAAATGCTTACCCTGAGTCATTATATATTTAAAGTACATATCATATTATATTATTGTGTTATATATATTTTTTATAAACAGGAACTCACAGCTAAGAGTTTGCCTTGCATCTCAGAGGAGTCTTTGGACTTGAACATTTCAACAAGCCGAAACAGTTTTAACACTTTGGGGAATCCTGGAGATAGACTGAATGCATTTTGAATTGTGATATGGACATGAGCCTTAGGGTATCAGGGGCAGAATATTATGGTTTGGATCTCCTATGTTCCCCAAAGGCTCATATGCTAAAGGCTTGGTTACCAGCCTGTGGTCCTACTGAGGAAGGAAGATTCCAAGTTGAAGGCCAGTCTGAGCAACTTAGAGAAACCCTGAAACTCAATGGTAAAATACCCCTGGATCAACTCCCCATATGGGGTGGTGTGGGGATCAGGGTGGCAGGGATCGGAAGGTGGCAGAAAATTGCTTCATGTCTCTGATGTGTTAATGCCCATCTCCAATAAAGAAATATAATCTGCAATATTTTCCAACCTTAATTATCACTAAATGCTTTTTCTCCCCCTTCAAAAACAATAACTTAAGGGACTAATATTCTATGAAACAAATTTTTGAAATGTTCTAATTTATCTTTAGATCATAACAAAGTAGTATTTTATTTCAGTAGTTTCAGAAAAAGAAATAATTGAAAAACCTAATGTATCATGGGCAAATACAATGTTCTGTTTCAAATGTTTGCTATCAACATGCTTAACAAATAGCCTTTTTTTAAAACATCAGATGGGAACTGTGCCAACATCATAACAAGGTTTAGAGGGAGGCAGATCTCACACAACAGTGTGAACACCCAATCATCTTGTTTATGAATTAAAAAGAATCACAAATAGCCTTTTTGAAGTTTGCTGATATAAGACTACTGGCTTCATCTTTGCCCCTTCTCCAAAATTGATTATCATGATTTTTCATGTCCCCTACATGAGAATCAAGAAGTCTCCTCCTCTTTACTCCAGGGCAGTAAGAACTCTTCTCCCTGCTGATGAAACAATCCATTTCTTTGCACCACCACCCACGCAAAAGGTTAAAAAATAAAATAAAATTCTGACATACTAAGGAAACAAGGTGGTAATCCTCACCCTCTGAGCACTCCACTTCTTCCTTCAAGCAATGAAGTTTGAAGTTCTTATAATAGTAAATTTTAAAATTCTATATCTCTGATCTTTTTCTTCTGCAACATGGCCTACTATACTGCTGACATAAATATGCAAAGGGTTTGTTTTCAGGTCTTATTCTTACTTTGAAGAAAAACAAAACCCAAGAGAACATCTATCAAATTTCAAAAGAAAGTAATAGAACACATCTTGTATATAGACTTCTTCCATTATGCAGCCATCCCTGAAGCAGCAGACCAAGATGAAGTTCAATCCCTTTGTGACTTCTTTTTTTAAAATATATTTTTAGTTGTTGATATACCTGTATTTTATTCACTTATTTATATGCGGTGCTAAGAATCGAACACAGTGCCTCATATATGCCAGGCAAGTGCTCTACCACTGAGCCATGACCCCAGCCCCAATCCCTTTGCGACTTCTGACCAAAGCAAGAAACATAAGAGGCATTTCAATGCACCTTCCCACATTTACAATAAGATTATATCCTCCCTCTTTCCAAAGAACTGAGAAGGAAGCTCTTCCTTATTCAAGCACACTATAAAGATCAGCAGATTGGCAAAGTAGTCCAAGTGTACAGGAAGAGATGTCATCTACATTGAAAGGGTACAGCAGGAAAAGGTTAATAGTATAATTATTATGTGAGCATTCACCCCAGCAAGGTGGAAATCACCAGGCTAAAAGTAGACAAAAAAAGATCTGGAATGGAAGACCAAATCTTGCCAAGAAGGAAAGGAAAAGAGAATATAATAAGGAAGAAACAACTGAGAAGATACAGGTATAAAGTAATCTTATTTACAACTTTTATTAAAAAGTGCTAAAATGAAAAAAAAGAATTTTTAAATGAGAAATCATTTAACAACCTGATTTGCAGAGCCAGGAGTATGGTATAATGGTATTTTAGGCATCATTAAAGGTTTAAATATACAAAGTCATTAAAATCCTTGATAGCCCACATTCTACTTCTTCTCAAATTGCCATATTTTTTAAATGTAATCAAACATATAGTAAAAAATGACCAATTTAAGAAAAGAGTTTATAAATGTATGTCTAATAAAAACAAATGTCAAAAAGACTTCATAAGTGGCCTGGATTTTAACTAAAATCAGCTCAATCTTAAATATTTAAAATACATCCTAAAAAAAAAAAAAAACTATACAGGCTTTCTTTTATTTTATCACAAATACTATAACTGGTATGAAAAAGAAAGGTATGCCAACAAATCACTTTAGTTCCTTTCTAGTGCTTATCTATATGTATACATAATTTGTGATCATAGTTATAAATATGGTACAGATACATTTTAAAGCTAGATAAATATTTAAACAAGTAATAACTCAAGACTATTTGGTACTAGCAATTATACTCTATTCTGGGTAAAAATACTGTCTATATATGAAAGAAAATAATAAATAATACTTGCACACAATCAAGTAGTCTCTAGGATCTTAAGAAATGAATCACCAAATCAGAACAACAATACATCTATTGGAACTACCAAATTCCAGAACACTGATATACCAAACACTGGAAAGGATGTAGAGCAACTATAACTCTCATTCATTGCTGGTGGAAATACAAAAATGGTACAGTCACTTTGGAAGAGAGTTTGTCAGTTTCCTATAAACTAAATACTATTATCATATATTCTAGTCATGCTCACCTTAGCATTCACCCAAATGTATTTTAAATTTATGTCCACATATAAACCTGTATGTGAATGTTTATAGCAGTTTTACTCATAATTGTCAAATTTTAAAGATGCCCTACAGTAAGAAAATGGATAAATAAACTGTGGTATAACCAGACAATAGAATATAAACTAGATCTAAAAAGAAATGAGTACTTTGGCCTAGAAAAGTCATAGAGGTACCTCAGTGATTTTTTTTAAAAATGTCTTTATTTATTTATTTTTATGTGGTGCTGAGGATAGAACCCAGGGCCCCATACATGCTAAGCAAGTGCTCTACTGCAGAACCACAACCCTAGCCCCTACATATTGGGTTTTTTGTTTCATTTTGTTTTTGGTTTTGGTACTGGAGATTGAGCCCAGAGGAACCTTACCACTGAGCCACATTCCTTGCCATTTTTATTTTGTATTTTGAGGCAAGGTCTCACTAAGTTGCTTAGGGAGTAGCTAAATTGCTGAGGCTAGCCTCAAATTTGTGATCCTCCTGTCTCAGCCTCTGGAGTCCCTGGAATTACAGGAGATCACCACCAAGTCTGACTAAACATGCTACATATTGTACAATTCTAACAAATGCCATTCTGGAAAAGGCAAAACTATGGAAACAATAAAACATCAGTGATTACCACAGGAAAAGGGGAGGGAGGAACAAAGAAGTGGAACACAGTTATTTAGGAAAGTAAAACTATTACAGTGTGGTAAACACATATCATTATACATCTGTCAAAACCCATAGAACTTACAATGCAAAGAGTAAATCCAATGTAAACCATGAACTTTGAGGGACAATGATGTCTGGACATAGTTTCCCCTATCCTAACAAACATACAACTCTGCTGTGGGATGTTGATAGCAAGGGAGGCTATATGCATATTAAGAAATATGAGAACTCTCTATACTTTCTGCTTAATTTTGGTATGAACCTAAAACTGCTCTTAAAAAATTAAATCTATTGTATTTTTTAAAAAGTAATAGCAGTGGGCAGGGTATGGTAGCACACAAGTGTAATCTTGGTGGCTCAGTAGGCTGAGGCAGGAGGATCGTGAGTTCAAAGCCAGCCTCAGTAACTTAACGAAGCACTGAGCAACTCAGTGAGACCCTGTCTCTAAATAAAATACAAAAAGGGTTGGAGATGTGGCTCAGTGGTTGAGTGAATTCAGTACCAAAAAAAGGGGGTGGGGGCGGGGGTGGGGGCTGGGATGTGGTTCAGTGGTCAAGTGCCCTTTGGTCAAGTGCCCTGGCACCCAAAGGGGAAAAAAAAAAGTAATAGCAATATGTTTCACCTTAGTAATGATGAAGAAAATTAATTCATCAGTTTTCATATTAAGAAACATACATGAGATGGGTATAGAAACACGTGCCTATAATCTCAATGACTCAGGAGGCTGAGGCAGGAGGATTACAAGCTATAGGTCAGCCTCAGAAACTTGGCAAAGCCCTAAGTAACTTAGCGAGACCCTGTCTCAAAATTAATAAATAAAAAGGGCTGGGGATGTGGGGAGTAGTGATGTGGTGATGTGGTTAAGCGTCCCTGGGCTCAATCCCTAGTACCAAAAAAATAAATAAATAAATAAATAAAAATAAGAAACCTATATGAAGGCTGAGCTAGGGATGTAGCTTAGTGGTAGAGTGCTTGCCTAGCACATATGAGACCCTGAATTTGATTCCCAGTATTGTTAAAAAAAAAAAAAAAGAAAGAAAAGAGGAACATACATGGTCACAAGAAAAATTTCAGTCTTGTTTTTAAAATGAGCATGAGAGTTGTTTTCTCAGGACTTGGCATTATCACCTTTTTATAATATTTTAATAAAATTTTTAATTTTAATAGATGGATATAATACCTTTATTTATTTATCTTTATGTGGTACTGAGGATCAAACCCAGGGCTTCACACATGCTAGGAAAGCACTCTACCACTGAGCCACACCCCCAGCCCTATTAGTTACCTTTTAAGCAAAGCCAAAACATAAGACCAAACCAGCACCAGAGCATAAAAATACCTGTACAATGTCTGTTGTTCACTGTTCATACTCTCTGTACAAAGAACAATTCGGATTTGATAAACTTCAGAATAAAGGTATCTAACAGATTTTGATAATATGAATCTTAAAAAAACCAAACTCACTGACTAAAAGATTCTGATGACTATTAATTTTTCACCAGAAGAAATTTATACACAAACTAAATAGTAAATGTAAAAATTAATTTCCTTCTGGGCATGGTACTGCATGCCTGTAATCCTGGCAACTCTGGAAGTTGAAGCAGGAGAACTGAAAAATGAGGCCAGCCTAGGCAACTCAGTGAGGTCCTAAGCAATTTAGTGAGACTCTGTCTCAAAAAAATAAAACAAAAAAGGGCTGCTGGGGACATAGCTCAGTGGTAAAGCACCCCTGAGTTCAATCCCCAGTACCAGAAAAAAAAAAAAAGAAAAAAATTAACTTTTTTAAAACCTGTGGTATTAAAATAATTTATTATCATGGCAAAAGGTTGCAGGATGGTACAGACTGAATGTGTATGTTCCATTCCTGCCCCAAATTTATATGTTGAAACTGGGCATGGTTGCACAAACCTGTAATCCCAGTGACTAGAAGGCTGAGGCTGGAAAATCACAAGTTCAAGGACAACCTGGACAATTTAGAGAGTCTGACTCACAACAAAATGAAAATGACTGGGAATGCAGTTCCCTATAGAGCACCCCTGGGCTCAATCCCAAGTACCACCAAAAAAGGGAAGAAAAAGATCAATATGTCAAAGGCTTATTAACCCATGATGACATTGGTATTCCTCTAAAACAAGACACCAGAGCATTTGTTTTTTTCTATTAGCATAACCACACACAAAAAGGTCATATGAGCACATAGTAAGATAGAGGCCACTTAAAAGCTCAAAGAGACCTCAGAATGAAGCCTAATTTGCCATTAGTTTTAGATTTCCTAGTCTCTAGAACTGAAGAAATACATTTTTGTTATTTAAGCCAACCAGTACATTTTATTTTGTTACAGTTGCACAAGCAGAGCCAGACTCAGCAGAAACTTAAAGCAATTCTAATGGGCTTACTCCATCTAGAAACTGATTCAAACGACTGACTCATAAGGCCCATGATTTCTAGATTTATGCTCATTAAACTTTTTTTTAAAGAGATTTCTTTTTAAAAAATATTTTTTAGTTGTTGATAGACCTTTAATTTTTATTATCATATGTGGTGCTGAGAATCGAACCCAGTGCCTCACACATGCCAAGCAAGTGCACTCCTTCTGAGCCATAGCACCAGCCCCGCCCATTAACTTTTTAAATGAGTTACTATTAATGGATATAAATCCACAATAGGATAGAAAATAAAAGCAAAAGGTAAGAGGCTATAATAAGCAAAACTCAGTAATTGGAACTGTGAAAAAAAAAAATCAACTTCACAATTCAGGATCAATCTCCCACCTTATGGATCATATCTGCTTCCCTGCTTCCGTCCACAGCACTTATGTGACCATTTTCTTCTTTACTGAGAATCTTAACTCAATGGCAAAAGGAAGAGTGAAATCAACTTTATTAATTTTGATTCCTCTCATTTAATAAAAAATGTCATTACATTTTAAACTATGATATTTGCTTGAAAATCATGATTTTCAAGATGACCTCTGACTTTTAAAACCAACAGAAAGAGTACAGATGAGTTTCCTAAACTACTGGAAAAGAGGCAGACCCCTGGACACTGGATTCTGCTTTCTTCCCTAGACAAATATGAAGCCTTATTTGGCACATCAGGTGTTTTAAACATTTCTTTAAAAAAAAAAAATTTAGTTGTTGATGGACCTTAATTTTAGTCATTCATTTATATGTGGTGCTGAGAATTAAATTCAGTGCCTCATGCACATGAGACAAGCACTCTACCACTGAGTCACAATCCCAGCTCTAAACATTTCTTAATCTGGAAGGGTGATATGATTCAGTTTAAAAGGGCAGCTATGTAGCAAAAATTAAGTTTTGCAGACAGAGTAATAGTGGTGACCAAATCAAATATGATTGTACTTTCTCCTGCCCTTTGTGACCACCTCTCAGATTTTATATAGTTGACTAAATCAGGAATTCAAGTTAACCTCATAATGGTAAGGGTGGGTCCCTTACCAATAAGTACACCCACTTTGAAATACTATAGAGCTACACTGAAACAGTTTGTGCTTCACACTATTCAAGAAATTCTCTTATAAATCTGAGTTTATTTTAGCTGGCTCTTTGCTCCCCACAGAATGTCTAAATGTATTCATAAAACATACTTGAAAATCAGGTCTCTTTTTTTATTTTTTATTTTTTTGTAGTTGTAGATAGACAGCATGCCTTTATTTTATTTGCTTATTTTTTGTATATGGTGCTAAGGATCCAACCCAATGCTTCACCTATGCTAGGAAAGCACTCTGCCACTGAGTCACAGCCCTAGCCCCTTTTATCATCTTGTATCTAACCTGCTTCACCATGACCTTGATATTTTTTAACTTAATGTACATTTCCATAGTTACATGTATTAATGCTGTTCTCCCTATATAGAACCCCTTATTGTGGAAATCTTATCTTGCAGGCCCAACTTAAATGTTGTTATAAACTAGCAAATGAAATTAATTACAACTCATTTATTAGGCTTTCAATTTTGCTTTCAAATCTTATCGTTTAAATACATATTCATGTTTCTAAGTAAACAATAGGCTCCTTGTAATGAAATAGAGTATTTTACTCATCTTTATATTCCCCTAATACTTAGCACAATACTTTGCACAAACTTTAATGTGTACAGGAATGAAAGACTCCACACTTGTTTTTATTACCTGATTAAAAGTAATACTCCAACTCTGCATCATCCATCATTCAGTTTAGCCACATAGAAAAAAAGAAAATTAATGCCCTAACCTAATGAAGTATTAAAAGAGCTTACAATTTAATAATGAAAAAAATCTTGACAGGTATTCTACAAAAACTGTGGTTTCTGTTTCCAAGTTCACTAATCAAGCCAGCTCTCCAATCTTAATATTCTGAATGTCTGAAAGAACAGCTTAGTATCAGCTTCAGTAAAATCTCTTGAGGCTAGGTATCTTAAAAGCAATTTGCTGCCACATTACCCAAGTCTAATTACAGAACACTACATTAGGATTATATTAAATTACACTGTTATTCAACAAAATGATCTATAATTTTAGTCACTCTGGTACTAATTTACATGCTAACCAAGAAACCACACAAAACAATGTCAATGGTGAATCTATGAATTTGATTCTAAACATTTTCCTCCAAATGATGTTTATCCTCATCCTTCTCCCAAATAGGTAACATGCAATCGTTGGCCAGAAGCCTACACAGGATGTTTTAAAGCAATTGTAATTATAGAATCTCTATAATTATTCCAAATTTGTTTATTTCAAATCAATTACAACTTGAATAAATATAAATGGGGAAGAAAACCTCAAAAACATTTATAAGATAATAAACAAAATAACTACAAATCTATAAAAATAGGATGGAAACAGAATCTTTAAAACCAGACTAAGAATTTGAGATTCTATCGTTAGTATAAACCCCCAGAATGATTCCTATGCTGGCCCAGATTCCTCCAATAAATAATCCGACATCACAATTAAATGCCAAAATTACCAAGTTTTCTTTTTTTATTATTATTAGTTGTTCAAAACATTACATAGCTCTTGACATATCATATTTCATACATTTGATTCAAGTGGGTTATGAACTCCCATTTTTTCCCCATATACAGATTGCAGAATCACATCGGTTACACATTCACATTTTTACATACTGCCATACCAGTGTCTGTTGTATTCTGCTGCCTTTCCTATCCTCTACTATCCCCCCTCCTCTACCCTCCCCTCCCATCTTCTCTCTCTACCACATCTACTGTAATTCATTTCTCTCCCTTATTTTTCCCCTTTCCCCTCACTTCCTCTTATATGTAATTTTGTATAACGATGAAGATCTCCTTCCATTTCCATGCAATTTCCCTTCTCTCTCCCTTTCCCTCCCACCTCTCATCCCTGTTTAATGTTAATCTTCTTCTCATGCTCTTCCTCCCTGCTCTGTTCTTAGTTGCTCTCCTTATATCAAAGAAGACATTTGGCATTTGTTTTTTAGGGATTGGCTAGCTTCACTTAGCATAATCTGCTCTATTGCCATCCATTTCCCTGCAAATGCCATGATTTTGTCATTTTGTAGTGCTGAGTAATACTCCATTGTGTATAAATGCCACATTTTTTTTATCCATTCATCTATTGAAGGGCATCTAGGTTGGTTCCACAGTCTAGCTATTGTGAATTATGCTGCTATGAACATCAAGGTAGCAGTATCCCTATAGTACACTCTTTTAAGGTCTTTAGGGAATAGTCCAAGAAGGGAAATAGCTGGGTCAAATGGTGGTTCCATTCCCAGCTTTCCAAGGAATCTCCATACTGCTTTCCAAATTGGCCGCACCAATTTGCAGTCCCACCAGCAATGTACAAGTGTACCATTTTCCCACATCCTCGCCACCACTTGTTGTTGTTTGACTTCATAATGGCTGCCAATCTTACTGGAGAGAGATAGTAACTTAGGGTGGTTTTGATTTGCATTTCTCTGACTGCTAGAGATGGTGAGCATTTTTTCATGTACTTGTTGATTCATTGTATGTCCTCCTCTGAGAAGTGTCTGTTCAGGTCCTTGGCCCATTTATTGATTGGGATATTTGTTTTCTTATTGTTTAATTTTTTGAGTCCTTTGTATACTCTGAATATTAGGGCTCTATCTGAAGTGTGAGGAGTAAAAATTTGTTCCCAGGATGTAGGCTCCCTATTTACCTCTCTTATTATTTCTCTTGCTGAGAAAAAACTTTTTAGTTTGAGTGAGTCCCATTTGTTGATTCTTGTTTTTAACTCTTGTGCTATGGGTGTCCTATTAAGGAATTTGGAGCCCACAGTATGTAGATCGTAGCCAACTTTTTCTTCTATCAGATGCAGAGTCTCTGTTTTGATATCAAGCTCCTTGATCCATTTTGAGTTAACTTTTGTGCATGGCGAGAGAAAGGGATTCAGTTTCATTTTGTTGCATATGGATTTCCAGTTTTCCCAGCACCATTTGTTGAAGATGCTATCCTTCCTCCATTGCACGCTTTTAGCCCCTTTGTCAAAAATAAGATAGTTGTAATTTTGTGGATTGGTCTCTGTGTCCTCTATTCTGTACCATTGGTCCACCCACCTGTTTTAGTACCAGTACCATGCTGTTTTTGTTACTATTGCTCGGTAGTATAGTTTGAACTCTGGTATTGCTATACCGCCTGATTCACTCTTCCTGCTTAGAATTGCTTTTGCTATTCTGGGTCTTTTATTTTTCCATATGAATTTCATGATTGCTTTATCTATTTCTACAAGAAATGCCGTTGGGATTTTGATTGGCATTGCATTAAACCTATAGAGAACTTTTGGTAAAATCGCCATTTTGATGATGTTAGTTCTGCCTATCCATGAACAGGGTATATTTTTTTCATCTTCTAAGATCTTCTATTTCTCTCTTTAGGGTTCTGTAGTTTTCATTGTATAAATCTTTCACCTCTTTTGTTAGGTTGATTCCCAAGTATTTTATTTTTTTTGAGGATATTGTGAATGGGGTGGTTGTCCTCATTTCCATTTCAGAAGATTTGTCGCTGATATACAGGAATGCCTTTGATTTATGTGTATTGATTTTATATCCTGTCACTTTGCTGAATTCATATATTAGCTCTAGTAGTTTCTTTGTAGACCCTTTGGGTCTTCTAGGTATAGAATCATGTCATCTTCAAATAGTGACAATTTAAGTTCTTTTCCTATTTTTATGCCTTTAATTTCTTTTGTCTGTCTAATTGCTCTGGCCAGTATTTCGAGAACTATATTAAATAGAAGTGGTGAGAGAAGGCATCCCTGTCTTGTTCCAGATTTTAGAGGGAATGCCTTCAGTTTTTCTCCATTTAGAATGATGCTAGCCTGAGGCTTAGCATAGATAGCTTTTACAATGTTGAGGTAAGTTCCTGTTATCCCTAGTTTTTCTAGTGTTTTGAACATAAAGGGATGCTGTACTTTGTCGAATGCCTTTTCTGCATCTATCGAGAAGATCATATGGTTCTTATCTTTAAATCTATTGATGTGGTGAATAACATTTATTGATTTCCGTATATTGAACCAGCCTTGCATCGCAGGGATGAATCCTACTTGATCACAGTGCACAATTTTTTTGATATGTTTTTGTATCCAATTCGCCAGAATTTTATTGAGGATTTTTACATCTAGGTTCATTAGAGATATTGGTCTGTAGCTCTCTTTCTTTGAAGTCTCTTTGCCTGGTTTCAGGATCAGGGTGATGTTGGTCTCATAGAATGAATTTGGAAGAGCTCCTTCTTTTTCTATTTCCTGAAATAACTTTTGAAAAGTATTGGTATTAATTCTTCTTTAAAGGTTTTGTAAAACTCTGCTGTATACCCATCCGGTCCAGGGCTTTTCCTGGTTGGTAGTCTTTTGATGGCTTCTTCTATTTCTTCCTTTGTTACTGGTCTGTTTAAATTGTGTGTATCTTCCTGACTCAATCTGGGCAAATCATATGACTTAAAATTTATCGATATCTTCACTATCTTCTATTTTATTGGAATATAGGGTTTCAAAATAATTCCTAATTATCTTCTGTATTTCTGTAGTATCTGTTGTGATATTGCCTTTTTCATTCCGTTATGTTAGTAATTTGAGTTCTCTCTCTTCCTCTCTTCATTAGCATGGCTAAGAGTCTGTCGATCTTATTTATTTTTTCGAAGAAACAACTTTTAGTTTTGTCAGTTTTTTCAATGGTTTCTTTTGTTTCAATTTCATTGATTTCTGCTCTGATTTTAATTATTTCTTGCCTTCTGCTACATTTGCTGTTGTTTTGCTCTTCTTTTTCTAGGGTTTTGAGATGAAGTGTAAGCTCCTTTATTGTTGGGTTTTTTCTTTTTTTGAGAAATGAACTCCAGGCAATGAATTTCCCTCTTAAAACTGCTTTCATTGTGTCCCATAGATTCCGATATGTTGTGTCTGTATTTTCATTTATCTCTAAGAATTTTTTGATTTCCTCCTTTATGTCTTCTGTAACCCATTTATCATTCAGTAACATATTGTTCATTTCCCAGGTGATGCAGGATTTTTCCTTCCTTCTTTTATCATTAATTTCCAGTTTCATTCCATTATGATCAGATAAGATGCATGGTATTATCTCCATCCCTTTATATTTACTAAGGGTTGCCCTATGGCATAATATATGGTATATCTTTGAGAAGGATCCATGTGCTGCTGAGAAGAGCGAATATCCACTTGATGATGGTTGATATATTCTATATATGTGAGTTAAGTCTAGGTTATTGATTGTGTTATTGAGTTCTATAGTTTCTTTATTCAACTTTTGTTTGGAGAATCTGTCCAATGGTGAGAGAGGTGTGTTGAAGTCACCCATAATTATTGTGTTGTGGTCTATTTGATTCATGAACTTGAGGAGAGTTTGTTATATGAACGTTGCAGCACCATTATTTGGTGCATACATATTGATAATTGTTATATCTTGCTGGTGAATGGTTCCTTTTAACAGTATATAGTGTCCTTCTTTATCCCTTTTGATTAACTTAGGTTTGAAGTTGATTTTATTCGATATGAGTATGGCCACTCCTGCTTGCTTCCGAGGACCATGTGAGTGCTATGACTCTTCCCAACCTTTCACCTTCAGCCTGTGTATGTCTTTTCCTATCATATGAAGGCAGCATATTATTGGATCTGTTTTTTTAATCCAAGTTACTAGTCTATGTTGCTTGATTAGAGAGTTTTAGCCATTAACGTTTAGGGTTACTATTGATATATGGTTTGTACTTCCAGTCATGTTTATTTATTTATTTATTTTAATTTGGCTTGGTTTTCCTTTTTGGTTATTTTTTTTCTTCCCTTTACTGAGTTACCTCCCACTGTTAGTTTTGGGTGCTGTTTTTCATTCCTCTTCTTGTAGTGTTTTGCTCAAAATGCTTTGCAGTGCGGGTTTTCTGGATGCGAATTCTTTTAACTTTTGTTTATTGTGAAATATTTTAATTTCATTGTCAAACCTGAAGCTTAATTTTGCTGGATACAATATTCTTGGTTGGAATCCATTATTTTTCAGCGTTTGAAATACATTGTTCCAGGATCTTCTCACTTTCAACGTCTGTGATGAAAAATCAGCCATTAACCTAATTGGTTTACCCCTAAATGTAATCTGCTTCATTTCTCTTGTAGCTTTTAATATTCTCTCCTTGTTCTGTATGTTGGATATCTTCATAATAATGTGTCTTGGAGTTGGTCTATTACGGTTTTGTATGTTTGGGGTCCTGTAGGCTTCCAGAATTTGGCAATCCATTCCATCTTTCATGTCTGGAAAGTTTTCTAAAATTATTTCATTCAACAGATTGCTCATTCATTTGGTTTGGACCTCTATACCTTCCTCTATGCCAATGACTCTTAAGTTTGGTTTTTTTATGACATCCCATATCTCTTGGATGTTTTTCTCATGGTTTCTTACCAGCCTTTCTGCGTTGACTATACTCTTTTCAAGTTGATAAACTTTGTCTTCATTATCTGATGTTCTGACTTCTATTTGATCTAGTCTATTTGTAATATTCTCATTTGAGTTTTTGATTTGGTTTATGGTTTCCTGCATTTCTAGGATTATTGTTTGATTTTTTTTTAATCTCTATCTCCTGGTAGAGTTCATTTTTTGCTTCTTGAATCTGCTTATGTAATTCATTTTCAAAGTATTCTTTCATTGTTTGGACTTGCTGTCTAATGACTTCTTTAAGATTCCATTCCATCTGAGTCAGGTATGCCTTGAGTTCTTTCTCTGTCCATTTTTCTGATGCCTCTAAGTTCTCCTGTAAATTTAAGTTGTCCGGCATTGTTTGTAATCCTTTTTTCCCTTGTTTTTTCATGGTGTTCACTTTACTTTCCAACTCTGTTTAACTGCTGTGTTTCTGTTTTCTCCTATAAATTTGTTTTGGCTTTTTATATCTCTGTGGTCTGTCCTTTGTGGTGGGAGACTATGTCTAGAGATGTTGGGCTTTATTGTAATTTAAAGTTGATTCACTCGATTCATAAAAGGCTTATGGATTCTGTAGGCATATAGTGATCTGTTGTTTGGTCTTAGGACTTTATGTTTAGGTTGGGTGCTATTATCGTATGAAGGTTAGTATGTCTTGGCTACTTTGGAAGATTGCTCTACTGAAGGGGGATATTAACAGGCGAATGGATCAGGGTATTTGGTAATAGCTAGGTACTTATGAGCCCTATAGACAGCCTTGGAACATTCACCTATTTACATTTAGATAATTATATGTAATGAAAGTTGTGATGCTTGGGATGAAAGTTAGGGGGAAAGGGAAGGAAGGAGCCCTTAAAGACGGAGAGAAAAATAGGTAGAATAAAGGAGAATGGAAAGAACAATAAAAATTGAAAAGGGAAAGAAAAAAAATGATAAATGAAGTCTTAGAGTTCTATTTTCTTCTCATGTGCCAGCAGCAATCCCTGTAAGGCGGCTCCTCTTCCCCTACTGGGCGTCTCCCCAATCCTGTTAGTCCAGAGCCGTTTCTCTTCTCCGGTCCCTCCCCACCTTCCTCCTGCCAGCCAGCCAGGCCCCGCTTACCGGAAGCGATCTCCACAGATCTAGTTACACTTGCAGCCCCCCTGAGTGCCCTATTTCCCAAACAACGGAGCACTCTCTCTGTTTGTCATTCATCCAGACCCCAAGGTTGTGGAGCGGTTGATGTGGGTACCGTCAGTTTAATTTGTCTGGACCCCTTCGGTGGCCACACCCCCGGGAACTGGCAGCTAAGGCCTTGGGTGTAGCCGCTGGTGGTAGGGGGAATTGGGGGCCGGGAGTTCCCTCTGCTTCCCTCAGCCCTACAGTCACGCCCTCGGAGTTCTGGGGCGAGATTTTTGAGGTTTCCCAGCTGTATGCATCTGGTGGGGATGAGAGTCACACACCTGTTGAAGCGATTTCACTGGGAAGGGATCCCGTCCGCCGAACTCTGGTGATGTCAGCTCTCTGCTCTGGCGGGCCCCAGACTCCTTGCCGGAGTGTCTAATGGGAAGGGTGGGTCTGGCCTGTCTCTGGTCTGTCCGAGACTCGGTTTCAGTTCTGGTCCGCTGTTTCATGAAGGCTTGGTTAGCAACCTCTTCAAAGGGTCTCTACACCGTACACGGTATCCGGCAGTGCTGAAACGCCTCCTTCTGCGCTGGTCGCCAGGCAGCAGCAGCCCAGACCTCCGCGCAGGGTGGCTGAGATTCATCCGTCCAGGGCAAGCTGTCACCTCCAATAATCCAAATTCCCCACCTAGGTCTCACTTCAGCAGAATTTTGCTGGGAATTTCTCAGCAGGTAGAATCCAAACGTTCTGATGTGTCTCTCTGTCCACATGGTTGAGGAGGTACTGAAAGTGCTGCCTCCCCGCCCGCCGCCACATTGAGTCTCTGTTCACCAAGTTTTCTAACATCATAATATGAAACCTTTTTTAACCAGGATCATTAAACCAAGACCTGGTCATTCTCTGTATTTAAGAGGCTACAGAACTAATTAACATCTTCTATATTTCTTCTTATATAGTCTGTTATTATAGTAAAAGTGTTCTGCATTCTCAACAGAACACATCAAAAGAAAAACAACTGTATAAATGAGGGTTCAGCAAACCAATTTTCTAGATTTCATCTGTATAATTTAAAAAGTACAGTAAATTAATAATTGAAGAAATAAGGCAGCAGGCTGCAGTTGTAGCTCAGTAATAGAGCACTTATCTAGCATGTGTGAGGCTGGGTTCAATTCTCAGTAGTACATACAAATAAATTAAATAAAGGTCCATCAACAACTAAAAAAAATTTTTTTGAAACTCAGAAAACAATAAAAACAAACAAACAAAAGACAAAAAAAAAAAGTCAGAAAACAGCAACAGCACTGCCAAACTCTAAATTACACTCTAGTAGTATAAGCTAACTAACTGGTTTTCATTCTGCCAGTTACTTTTTCCAGTAACTTACTTGCCATCAATGTTCTTAACATTTTGAGTATGACACCTATCTCTATCAGCATCGGGGGTAGGGAGGAATTCACAATGAAGCAAAACAAGTGTTTACTCCTCTTAAATAATTCCAAGTAACAGATTAGCATTTAATTTCAGAGGGAAAGAATCTAGCCTTTTCTTAAAAAAAAAAAAAAAAAAAAATTGGCCAGCTCAAAGATGTAAATGTGCGAAAGACTCCAAAAGAAATTACAAAGTTTAAAAAAAAAGGCTCTTATAGATGAATGGATAAAAAAAAAAAGTGGTATTTATACACAATGGAATATTACTCAGCCCTAAAAAATAACAAAATCATGGCATTTGCAGGGAAATGGATGGCATTAGAGCAGATTATGCTAAGTGAAACTGGCCAATCCCTTAAAAACAAATATAAGAGGAGGTGAGGGGAAACGGGAGGAAAAAAAACAAGAGAGAGAAATGAATTACAGTAGATGGGGTAGAGAGAGAAGAAGGAAGGGGAGGAGAGGGGAGGGGAGAAGAGGGGGGATAGTAGGGAATAGGAAAGGCAACAAAATACAACAGACACTAGTATGGCAGTATGCATAAACGTGGATGTGTAACCAATGTGATTCTGCAATCTGTACACGTGGTAAAAATGGAAGTTCATAACCCACTTGAATCAAATGTATGAAACACAATATGTCAAGAGCATTGTAATGTTTTGAACAATAATAAAAAAAATGATAGTGGAATGTGATGGACATTATTATCCAAGTACATGTTTGAAGACACAAATTGGTGTTAATATACTTTTTATACAATCAGACATATGAAAAATTGTGCTCTATATGTGTAAAAAGAATTGTAATGCATTCTGCTGTCATATATAAATAAAAAAAATAATTAATAAAAAGAAATTCAATACCTATTTAAAAAAAAAAAAAGAATAAGCAGATGTGGGTTATTCACACCCTAAAAAAAAAAAAAGGCTCTTTCCTTCCCCCTTCATTTTTGGAACTATTTCTACAATATTGCTGACAGCCCCTAAAGCTTTCTCTTGGGAAACAGTATTTGATTAGTGTAGTGTCCAACTAAAGTGCCTAATTTAACATATTTTTAAAAATTACTATTTAACTTGGAATGGATCCACCATTTGACCCAACTATCCCACTACTTGGTTTATACCCAAAGGACTTAAAATCAGCATACTACAGGAACACAGCCACATCAATGTTTATAGCAGCTCAAATCCACAACAGCTAAACTATGGAACCAACCTAGATGCCCTTCAACAGATGAATGAATAAAGAAAATATGGTACATATACACAATAGAATATTACTCAGCCTTAAAGAAGAATGAAATTATGGCATTTGCAGGTAAGTAGATGGAAGTAGAGAATATCATGCTCAGTGAAATAAGCCAATCCCCAAAAAACAAGTCAAACGCTTTCTCTGATAAGTAGATGCTGATCTATAGTGGGGCAGGGGGTTAGGGAAGAATGAAGAATTTTGGTTTGTGTAGATGGGAGTGAGGGGAAAGGTGGGGCTGTGGGGATGGGAAGGATAGTAGAATGAGACAGACTTATTACCTTATATACATGTATGATTACACTATTGGAGTGATTCTGAACCATGTACAGCCAGAGGAATGAGAAGCTGTGCTCCATTTGTGTACAATATGTCAAAATGCATTCTACTGTAAAATTAATTAATTAATTAATTTTAAAAATTAAGGACAATATATAGTCCAGGTTAAAAAAATTACTGTTTAAGAATCAAAACTACTGGTGAGGATATAGCTCAGTTGGTAGAGTGCTTGCCTTGCATGCACAAGGCCCTGGGTTCAATTCCCAGCACCACAAAATAAATAAATTAATTAATAAATAAATAAATTTTTAAAAAAAGAATCACAAAAGAAGATATATCTCTGAAGAAGGCTCCAAGGAGTTCTCAGAGAGAAGAGGGAAATTGACCTAGGACTAGCAGGCATAAGTGACAGAAAAAAATTTCAGCACATGCCAGAAAAAGGCATAGACAGAGGCTTATTTAGAAAAGTAGATACATATCCAAGAGAGAATGGGGACAATGTCAAAAGAGATACCTTTGGGGTAAAGCAAGGAATATACATTCAAGGGAGAACGGGGCTATCTCCTGAAGGAGAGATAGCAACCCATGGTGTGGGGTATTAATATTTACAGAAGGGGCTGGGGTGGTGGCTCAGTGGTAGAGTGCTTGTCTAGCATATGTGAGGCACTGTGTTTAATTCCCAGTACCATATTAAGAAACTAAGTAAACATTAAAATAAAGGTATTAAAAAATATATTTATACAGGGACAGTTGCTGTGGGCTGAACTATATGTGGAAACCAGGGTGGAGCTGCAGAGCAAAATTTACATAATTTTGCATCAGTTTTCCTTTGCTTGCTTATTTCCTTTATTTTACAAAGGCATTGGCAAGGCCATGTCTCTTGAGAATTACAACTGTTCCTAAGCATTTATTGCATCTCTGACTCAAGGGCACTTTCTTTGAGATTCAGCATCTCTCTCCCTCTTTGTACCAAATTCCTATCTCAGTTCTATAACAGTGAAAGAATTGAGCCAAAAGAAATTTAAAAGATTTAATAATAAAAACGAAAACAAGGGGCTGGGGATATGGCTCAAGTAGTAATAGTAACACACTCGCCTAGCTGCGTGAGGCACTGGGTTCAATCCTCAGCACCACAAAAAAATAAAATAAAAATATTGTGTCTACCTAAAAGCTAAAATATATATATATATATATTTTAAAAAATGAAAACAAGAGAAAAAAAGCAATACTGCAATAATTAGCCAGGCAAAGTTGACATGTCTCTGTAGTTCCTTCACTCATGAAGATGAGGCAGAAGGATCACTTAAACCTGGGAGTTCAGATCACCTGGGCAACCCATAGTGAGATCCTGTCTCTAAAAAAAGACATACTAGTTGATCAGGCCATCAAAGAACTATTGAAGAAGTCATAAAATGTATGACAAGGGAGAGTAATAAAGTGTAATTTATTCAATTATCTATAGTGCATCTTCTAAGAAAAACTTTTTTCAGTTATATAAAAAGGTTCAAAAGAAATAGGACTCAAGGGCTGGGGCTGTGGATCAGTGGTAGTACACTTGACTGGCATGTGTGAAGTACTGGGTTCAATTCTCAGAACCACAAAATAAAAATAAAAAATTTCATCAACAACTAATAAAAAATTTTTTTTAAAGAAATAGAACTCAGAGCAAAAGTTCCTATCTTATAGTCTTATTTGTAAAGACAAAAAAGAGCCAAATTAAACTCTATATACATATACTTGTGAAATCAACCTAAGTGTTGATCCAAAATGATTCTCAATGGAAGAGGCATCATGGATAAAGAATGATTTTCTAACATTTACAACAATTTTAATGCTTGAAAAGTATTATGTTCATAATAGGTAAACTCTGGAAACTTCTCAAATGCCCATCAACAGTAGAATAGATATGTATATTCAAATATCAGTATACTCAGCAGGAATTGGCAAAATATTTTTTGAGAAGAGCCAAATAATAAATATTTTAGACTTTGCCAACCACCCAGTTTTCATCACATCTACTCAACTTGGCCTGAGGGCAAAAACTACACTTTACTACGGGCATTGAAATTTCAATGTCATGTCATTTTCAAACAAGTCACAAGATAATTTTAATTATTTATTTATTTTATCCATTTAAAAATATAAAAACTGGCTGGGATTGTGGCTCAGCAGTAGAGCGCTCAACTCACACATGTGAGATCCTGGGTTCAATCCTCAGCACCACATAAAAAGAAATAAACAAAATAAAGATATTGTGCCCATATATAACTAAAAAGAAAAATAAAATAAAAAAAATTTTTAAAAACTATTCTCAGCTCACTAGTTGTACAAAAACAGGCAAGGTGTCCAATTTAGCCTGTGAATTGTAGTTTGCTGATCCCTGCTCTACACCAATGACAATGAATGATCTATAATTATACACAATAATGCTGAATCTCATAAAAATAATATTAAGTGACAGAAGCCACACATGAGTACTTAGTACTGTACAATTCCGTTAATATAAAGTTTGCCAACAGGCAAAACTATACTATGGTATTAGAAGTTAGAAAGTGGTTCTTTGTGGGTAAGACATTAGTAAATATAAAAAAGGATGAGGGGGTTTTACAGTGTTGGCCATATTTGGTTTCTTATTCTGGTGCTGGCTACATGGTTACATTCAGCTTGTGAAGAGTCACTAAGCTATGTAAGTGAGATCTGTGTACTTTGCTGTATGCTATATTCAATAAAAAGTTTTTGAGCCAGGCATAGTAGCACATGCCTATAATCCCAGTGACTCAGGGAGGCTGAGGCTAGGAGGATGGAAAATTCAAGGCCAGCATCAGCAATTTAATGGGATCCTGACTAAATAAAAAGGGCTGGGGGTGTAGCTTAGTGGTGGAGCAACTCTGATTCGATTTCCCCCCATTACTGGAGGGAAAAAGTTTTTAAAAATAAGGTATCCTTTCTAGAGAGCTACCTAAAAAGCCAGAGGGGATCTACTCACTTTAGGAATACATAGCAAAAGAGAATATAAGGCTAGATATATGATATATATGTAAGTGAGATCCATAGAGTAGAATTCTCAGTAGGAAAATTAAGTCACTTTCCATCTCTATAAAAAAGGGAATTATGGGATTGGATGGCAAAAATATAGACTGGGAGATTCTGTTCTAAACATCAAGTTTATATAAAATTAGTTTGAACATTTATCACTTTGATTATAAAATCTACTAGTTTTCTTATAAGAAAGCCAAATATTAAGCAATATTAAGCAATATTCACTATCTTAGGTAAAAGTCTGTCATTGACTTTAAGGGATAAAAAAATTATAGAGATGAAAGCAAGGAGGGAAGTATATAAAAAATAAGTATTTTTCTGCCTTCATTCCTTTATTTGCATTATTTTAGTTTACTGTCAGGACATTCCCCCATAACAGTTCCAGGAGGAAGGAAGTTATTTGATTCACTAATGTTTTCAGGGCCATAACAGGTACTCAATAAATGTTCACTTGAATAACTCATTTTAAATGAATTATAGATAATAATGTTATTTCTTAAGAAAGTAACATGCTCCCTGAATAAACATAGGAGAAATTTAAGGATCTCATAAATGGTAGCTTCTGTGATAGGACTGTAGAAAACTACTGGGAAAGAGCTATATTGCTAATCATGTCATAACAGGGAATAATGTTCAGAACATTATCATTCAGAAATAATTCCATACTGGCATATAAAGATATTAAAAATTACTCTTCTACAGATTAAACATCCCTAATCCAAAAATATGAAATCTAAAGTGCTACAAATCCAAAATTTTTTGAGCAGACATGATATCACAAATGGAAAATTTCAAATCTGACCTAATGTGATGAGTCAGTCAAAATAAAGGCACACTGCTGGGCATGGTGGCACATGCCTATAATCCCAGCAGCTCTGGGAGGCTGAGGTAGGAGAAGTTCAAGTTCAAAGCCAGGCTCAGCAAAAGTGAGGCACTAAGCAACTCAGTGAGACCCCGTCTCTAAATAAAATACAAAATAGGGCTAGGGACGTGGCTCAGTGATCGAGTGCCTCAGAGTTCAATCCTTGGTACTAAAATAAGTAAATTAATTAATAAAGTTACACTAAAAATATTGCATAAAATTACTTTCAGGCTATGTATATATTAAATACAAAAATGAATTTCATGATTAGATTTGGGTCAAATCCCCAGTATATCTCATTCTTTATACATCAATACCCCCAAATCTGAACAAACCCAAAATGCTTTTGGTCCCTTGCGTCCCCTGGATAAGAGATACTCAACCTGCATAAAAAGTACACATAAGCCAGGCATGGTGGTGCACGCCTGTAATCCTAGACTCAGGAGGCTGAGGCAAGAGGATTTCAAATTCGAGACCAGACTCAGCATCTTAGGAAGGCTTCAAACAACTTAGCTAGACCCTGTCTCAAAATTAAAAATTAAAAAAAGCACTAGGAATGTGGCTCAGTGGGTAAATGCCCCTGGGTTTAATCCCCAGCACCAAAAAATACCAAAAACTTATATAATTTAGTTATAAATTATAACTAAAAAGAGATTTGTGTACTTCGCTGTATGTGTGCTATATCCAATAAAACATTTTGAGCCAGGCATAGTAGCTCATGCTTGTAATACCAGTGATCATATAAAATTATAATTATAACTTTTGTAATTTTTTATAATTCCTTTATTTAAAAAGAATTTAAATAAAGGAATGAGTTGAGACAAATTTTCATCAAAGATAAATAATGGTAATGCAAATTTATAAAAACTATATTCTAAATTAAGACAAAGTTAAAAATGTGGATGTTGGGCTGGGGTTGTAGCTCAGTGGTAGAATGCTTGCCTTGTACACAAGGCCCTGGGTTTGATCCTTTGCACCACATAAAAATAAAGATACTGTGTCCATCTACAACTAAAAAAAATATTTTTAAAAATGTGGATGTTTTATTAGAACCAAAATCTTGATTTTTTTCATTTTCTGCAGTTAAAATAGGATCCACTTCACCACACCACATCATTTTTATCTTATGGCATTTATTATTTTTTAAGACAAAGAACTCTGACATTTACCTTGTATACAAAACAGGGTAGAGCACATTCGGGGCTTAGTAAATAATCAGTAAATACACTGAAGATAGACATATCCTTTAAAATCTTATCCAAGTACTCCTTCAACTCGAGTCAAGTTTCCTTACCCATAGTAGTTGTTTTGAGAAAAGGAGAACAAAAAACTGATTAATACAGGTTTTTCCCTAAATTAAGAAAGAAAACCCAAAACATGTCATTACAGGTCATTTGAGTCTGTTAAAATAGTCTGCAAACCCCAGCTGAGTAATCCACAATTACTGTTTATAATATGATGTCCAGTAACCCAAGAAAGTTACATCAATAAACTACCAATCCTTTAGAGAATTACCAATATGTCTTGTACATCATTACCTAAATTCTCAAAAATGCTCCATGAAATCAGGAAACTCTATTATACAAAAACTAGAGAATTACAGCAAAAGGGATTGTTCACAGAGCTTTAAATTGTCCAAAAAATGATATTTCTAAATTCAAAATATCTACCCAAATATTTAGACTTCCTTTTGATTAAGAAATTCTTATTGTTGAATAGCCAACTTCTAAGCATTTTCTGAACTTGAACATTCCAGAGAAAACATTTAAACATTATATTGCTGCTGGCATAACAGTACATTAGCAAACCAATATTTTACTGCCACCTACAGTACAAAAAACAGAATTACAGCTTAAAGCTAAGACCTAATAAGTCAAAGGTGACCAGTAACACTTTAAAACCATATATTTTGTATCTATTTTACTTTATGCTCAATGTATTATTAATTATGTGGTCATAAATGTATAAAAGTAAAATTCATTCTTAAACTGAATATAAAAACAAAACAAAACTACAGCTGGGGACATAGCTCAATGGTAAAATGTTTGCCTAACAAGCAAGAAGCCTGTAGTTCAATCCCCAGATGCACAAGAAGGAAAAAACATAATAATATTGCATTACATATTTTTCTTCATTTGTAAAGAGATTCTAATGGTAAGTAAAAAGATTACACAGTAAAATATTTCTACATTATACAATAAATGCAAATTTCTTGCATAGACAAAAATGATCAATTATAAAAACCATTCTGGTTTTTTCTCAAGAATGAGCTACTCAAATATATTCTACAAGATAATTCCCAACATAGAAGCTGATACTACTGTTCTTTGATAATTAAAAAAAGTATCACTAATAGCCAGTCAACTTGAGCTATTTTGTAAATTGATATTACATGCATTTAAAAGTGCTTCTGCTTTGTTTCGTTTTTGTTTTGTTTTAGGATTTGGTTTGGTTTTGAACTCAGGGCACTCTACCACTGAGGTACATCCATAGCCCTTATTTTTTTAAGACAGAGTCTCCCTAAGTTTCCCACACTGGTTACAGGTGTATATATTCTACAAGATAATTCCTACCACACCCAGGTAGGTTTCTATTTTTACTATAAACACTTACCATAAAACTTTCCAGATATTTAGAAATGAGAATCAAATTGTGCTTTTTAAAATAATATATACTATAGTATGCAAAACATAAAACTATTAGAATAGGGGCTGAGGTTATGGCTCAGTGGTAGAGCGCTTGCCTAGCATGTGTGAGGCACTGGGTTCGATCCTCAGCACCACTTATAAATGAATAAAATAAAGGTCCATACATATAAAAAATATTTTTAAAAAATTATTAGAATATTTAAAAGATTAAGTGTTCCTCTGCAGACATTTAATTTCTTCTATTTACATCACATCCAAAAATATCTTAGAAATATGATGTTCCTCAAAAGCCTCTGGAGAAAGCTTTCACCAGTGCTAGATACAACTAGTCTAAATTCTGAATACTGAAGAACTACCTATGAAAAAAAAAACAGAGTCAAGACGGATAAATCTTTAAAAAGTCAAATACAGAAAGTTATGTTCAAACAAAATCTCCCTTATTTGAAAAATGACTTGGCTAAACATAATATTTTGTTCATATGAAAAGAGAACTATTGGAAATTAAAAACAGGATCAAATGAAAAATTCAAGTAAAAGGTTAGAAGACAAAGTCTATCAATAAATGTAAGAAAAAAACAAACAAATAGAAAGTAGAAAAAAATAAAAGAAAACTAGAAGATTCAGTCTAAGAAGGTCTAACATTTGAAAACCTAGAATGCTAGCAAGAAGATAGGAAAAAAAAAAAAAGAAAGAAAATAATCAAAGTAGTAATACTGTTGTCCCTGGGTATCTGTGGAGATTAGTTCCAGGACCCCAGCAAACACCAAAATCCATTGATGCTCAAGTCACTTATGTAAAGTGGCACAATATTTGCATATAACCTAAACATACTTTAAATAATCTCTAGATTACTTTTAATAGCTAACATCTTTAGCTATTAAAATGCTATATAAATAGTTGTTAACCAGTATTGTTTAGGGAATAATGACCAAAAAAGAAAAAGTCTGCATATGTTAAATGCAAAAGCAATATTTTTTTTCCTAAGTATTTTCAATCTACATTTTCTTGAATTCGTGAATGTAGAACCCAAATATTTAGAGGGCTCACAGTTTCTTGAATTCTTGAATATAGAACCCAAATATTCAGAGGGCTGACTGCACAACTTTTCCCAGAACAAAAGGTCACCAGTCTCCAGACTGAAAGGACAAACAGTGGCCTGAATAATGAAATCGTAGCCATACACCAAAGACAAGGGAACAAAGGATAACAAGAAAATCCTAAAAGCCTCCAGAAAGACAGGTTACATTCACTGGAAACAATGCCTTCAAAATTGTGAGTCAGTTATTTGACAACCTAGAAATATATTCTCAGCCAAACTACTAAGTGTGAGACTAAAAATAAAGATATTTTTAATAGTAAAAAAGAAAAATATTACTTCCCATATACCCTTTCTTAAGGAACCACTTGAGTACATGCTTCAGGATCTGACAAAAGATAAAGTAAACTGATTCCCAGAACGAAGATGGAGCTGATGCGCTAATGTCTTGGCCTGACCAGGTCAAGCTTTGAGATTGAATCTGTCATAAAAGAAACTTAATATGAGAGTCCCAGAGAACTCAAATCCTTAACTGGGAAAGACCCCAGTCAGTCACATTCAGAAGAAGCCCCTACCTTCAGACCAGGGTCTGACAATCCAAACAAGGAAAACTAGTTCTATGCTGTTTTCATCTTTTCCTTTCAGTCTAATAATAATATTAGTAGATAATAATAATAATAATAATAAGTAGACCTTTTTCTTTTTCTTTTTTCTTTTCTCTTTGTTCATGTTGTACAGTAGACTAGGAATTATTGTACCTATAACTGCTGCCTTAAAGTCTACATGCTCTAGGAAACTACATGATTCACAAGGACAGAAACTACAGCTTCAATGTTTACTGCTGTATCCTAAGTATAATGCATGGTGCATAATTAAGATGTTTAGTAAGTACATGTGAGATAAATAAATACACAAAAATATTAAAACTAGTTACCTCAGCAGAAAATATTAGATGTGCTTTAACACATCTCAAATTTCTATATTGTAATTAAGTAACGTTTACAATAAGGAGTTAATAAGGTGGCTAAAGGGCTGGGGGTAAAAAATAGGCTCAGGAGCACACACCTGTGGTCCCAGTTCTATTTATTTATTTTTGTCCTGGGGTTAAACCCAAGGTCACTTTACAATTGAGCTACATCCAGTTATTTTATTTTGGGGGACTGGGTCTCACTAAGTTGCTTCAGGTCTTGCTGAATTGCTGAGACTACCCTTGAACTTGAGATCCTCCTACTTCAGCTGCCAAAGTCACTGGGATTACTAACAGCTATATATGCCACTGAGCCCAGCTCAGGTGTTCAAATAATTCTTAAAATCTTTTACCATTGTAATTCTAAATATCATGTTTCTGATTGGTCATTTCCTATAAAGTTTAAACTAGCTTTCATATGTTGGTTCTGAGGCTCATAACATTATATACGTGATTCTGAGGGCAAAACATTAAATTTTGTTATTTTTTACATTACACTAATAAGCATAAATTTTAACATTCTTTAAATATGAGCAAAATTTTCAAATATAAATTCTACATCTTACTAAGAATGCATACTTAGCACTCAGTACTACAGAAACATCAATAAGTTTTTTGTTGTTTTTGATTTGTTAATCACAGATCTCAAGTTTTTTTTTAAAAAAAAAAAAGAGAGAGAGAGAGAGAGAGAGAATTTTTTAATATTTTATTTTTTAGTTTTCGGCAGACACAACATCTTTGTATGTAGTGCTGAGGATGGAACCCTGGCCGCTCGCATGCCAGGCGAGCGCACTACCGCTTGAGCCACATCCCCAGCCCCAGATCTCAAGTCTTAAGAACAAGTTAGTACAAATGGTGCTGGGAAAACTAAACATCCACATGTTAAAAAAAAAAAAAAAAAAAAAAAAATCCACATGTAGAAGAATGAAACTACAAATTAGTACAACCATTTTGGAAAGTCTTATGGAGATTTCCTTAAAAGACTAGGAATAGAACTACCATATGATCCAACTATCCCACTCCTCAGTATTTACCCAAAAGAATGAAAATGAGCATACTACAATGATAATAGGCACATCAATGTTTACAGAAGAGAAATTCACAATAGCTAAGTTATGGAACCAGTTCAGGCACCCATCAACAGATGAATGGATTAAAAAAAGTGCTATATATACACAATGAAGTTTTTACTCAGTCATAAAGAAGAATGAAATTATGGCATTTGCTAGTAAATAGATGGAACTGGACAACATCATACTAAATGAAATAAGCTAAGTCAAACTCAAAGTTCAAATGTTTTCTCTCATGTGCAGAATCCAAAGCAAAGTAAGGGGAAGGAAAAGGAGGTGAACTCCTCAAAAGTAGAGGGGAGATCAGTGCAATAGAGAAAGGAGACTGAGAGGGAGGAAGGAGAGATGGGAAAAGGGAGGAAATGTGGAAAGAAAATGATAAAATTATGCTAAGTACATATATGAATATACCAAAGTGGATTCCAACTTTATGTACATCTATACAGCAGCAATTTTAAAGAATAAAAAAACAGAAGGGAGACCAACAGAGTAGAGAAGAAGGGGAAAAGGGAAAGAGAAGAGGAGAAGAGTACTGAAATGAGGTAATTATATTCCATGTACAATTATGTCACAGTAAATCCCGTTATTATATACAATTACAAGGCACTAATTAAAACCTTTTTTTAAAAAAAGGAACAAGTTAATAAAATTAGACAAGAGGCCTAAAGAGGTACCTATTTCCAATTTTTAGGTATGTTTCAAGCAACCAACTTATAAACATAATTTACATATATGTAATTAAACATAATTTACATATATATTGTAAACAGATGTTTGAGGCAGGAGTCAGCAACCTTTTTTTTTATTGTTGGTTGTTCAAAACATTACATAGTTCTTGATATATCATATTTCACACTTTGATTCAAGTGGGTTATGAACTCCCATTTTTACCCCATATACAGATTGCAGAATCACATCAGTTACACTTCCATTGATTTATATATTGCCATACTAGTGTCTGTTGTATTCTGCTGCCTTTCCTATCCTTTACTATCCCCCCTCCCCTCCCCTCCTCCCCTCCCCTCCCCTCCCCTCTTCTCTCTCTACCCCCTCTACTGTAGTTCATATCTCCCCCTTGTATTATTTTTCCCTTTCCCCTAGCTTCCTCTTGTATGTAATTTTGTATAACCCTGAGGGTCTCCTTCCATTTCCATGCAATTTCCCTTCTCCCTCCCTTTCCCTCCCACCTCTCATCCCTGTTTAATGTTAATCTTCTTCTCTTGCTCTTCGTCCCTACTCTGTTCTTAGTTACTCTCCTTATATCAAAGAAGACATTTGGCATTTGTTTTTTAGGGATTGGCTGGCTTCACTTAGCATAATCTGCTCTAATGCCATGCATTTCCCTCCAAATTCTATGATTTTGTCATTTTTTAATGCAGAGTAATACTCCATTGTGTATAAATGCCACATTTTTTTTTTATCCATTCGCCTATTGAAGGGCATCTAGGTTGGTTCCACAGTCTTGCTATTGTGAATTGTGCTGCTATGAACATCGATGTAGCAGTGTCCCTGTAGCATGCTCTTTTTAGGTCTTTAGGGAATAGACCGAGAAGGGGAATAGCTGGGTCAAATGGTGGTTCCATTCCCAACCTTCCAAGAAATCTCCATACTGCTTTCCAGGTTGGCTGCACCAATTTGCAGTCCCACCAACAATGAACAAGTGTACCCTTTTTCCCACATCCTCGCCAGCACTTGTTGTTGTTTGATTTCATAATGGCTGCCAATCTTACTGGAGTGAGATGGTATCTTAGGGTGGTTTTGATTTGTATTTCTCTGACTGCTAGAGATGGTGAGCATTTTTTCATGTACTTGGTGATTGATTGTATGTCCTCCTCTGAGAAGTGTCTGTTCAGGTCCTTGGCCCATTTGTTGATTGGGTTATTTGTTATCTTGTTGTCTAATTTTTTGAGTTCTTTGTATACTCTTGATATTAGGGCTCTATCTGAAGTGTGAGGAGTAAAGATTTGTTCCCAGGATGTAGGCTCCCTATTTACCTCGCTTATTGTTTCTTTTGCTGAGAAAAAACTTTAGTTTGAGTAAGTCCCATTTGTTGATTCTAGTTATTAACTCTTGTGCTATGGGTGTCCTATTGAGGAATTTGAAGCCCGACCCCACAGTATGTAGATCGTAGCCAACTTTTTCTTCTATCAGACGCCGTGTCTCTGATTTGATATCAAGCTCCTTGATCCATTTTGAGTTAACTTTTGTGCATGGCAAGAGAAAGGGATTCAGTTTCATTTTGTTGCATATGGATTTCCAGTTTTCCCAGCACCATTTGTTGAAGATGCTATCCTTCCTCCATTGCACGCTTTTAGCCCTTTTGCCAAAAATAAGATAGTTGTAATTTTGTAGATTGGTCTCTGTGTCCTCTATTCTGTACCATTGGTCCACCCACCTGTTTTAGTACCAGTACCATGCTGTTTTTGTTACTATTGCTCTGTAGTATTGTTTGAAGTCTGGTATCGCTATACCGCCTGATTCACACTTCCTGCTTAGCAATGTTTTTGATATTCTGGGTCTTTTATTTTTCCATATGAATTTCATGATTGCTTTCTCTATTTCTATAAGAAATGCCATTGGGATTTTGATTGGCATTGCATTAAACCTATAGAGAACTTTTGGTAAAATCGCCATTTTGATGATGTTAGTTCTGTCTATCCATGAACAGGGTATATTTTTCCATCTTCTAAGATCTTCTTCTATTTCTCTCTTTAGGGTTCTGTAGTTTTCATTGTATAAGTCTTTCACCTCTTTTGTTAGGTTGATTCCCAAGTATTTTATTTTTTTTGAGGATATTGTGAATGGGGTGGTTGTCCTCATTTCCATTTCAGAGGATTTGTCACTGATATACAGGAATGCCTTTGATTTATACGTGTTGATTTTATATCCTGCCACTTTGCTGAATTCATTTATTAGCTCTAATAGTTTCTTTGTAGACCCTTTTGGGTTAGGTAGGTATAGAATCATGTCATCTACAAATAGTGATAATTTAAGTTCTTCTTTTCCTATTTTTATGCCTTTAATTTCTTTCGTCTGTCTAATTGCTCTGGCCAGTGTTTCGAGAACATGTTGAACAGAAGTGGTGAGAGAGGGCATCCCTGTCTTGTTCCAGATTTTAGAGGTAATGCCTTCAGTTTTTCTCCATTCAGAATGATTCTAGCCTGAGGCTTAGCATAGATTGCTTTTATTTTTTTTTTCTTTTAATTAATTTTTATTGTAGGTTATTCAAAACATTACATAGTTCTTGATATATCATATTTCACACTTTGATTCAAGTGGGATATGCGCTCCCATTTTTACCCCGCATACAGATTGCAGAATCACATCAGTTGCACAACCATTGATTTACATATTGCCATTCTGGTGTCTGTTGTATTCTGCTGCCTTTCCTATCCTCTACTATCCCCCCTCCCCCCTCCCCTCCCCTCTTCTCTCTCTACCCCCTCTACTGTAATTCATTTCTCCCCCTTATATTTTTCCTCCTTTCCCCTCACTTCCTCTTGTATGTAATTTTGTATACCCCTGAGGGTCTCCTTCCATTTACATGCAATTTCCCTTCTCTCTCCCTTTCCCTCCCACCTCTCATCCCTGTTTAATGTTAATCTTCTTCTCATGCTCTTTGTCCCTACTCTGTTCTTAGCTACTCTCCTTATATCAAAGAAGACATTTGGCATTTGTTTTTAAGGGATTGGCTAGCTTCACTTAGCATGATCTGCTCTAATGCCATCCATTTCCCTCCAAATTCTATGATTTTGTCATTTCTTAATGCAGAGTAATACTCCATTGTGTATAAATGCCACATTTTTTTTATCCATTCGTCTATTGAAGGGCATCTAGGTTGGTTCCACAGTCTTGCTATTGTGACTTGTGCTGCTATGAACATGGATGTAGCAGTGTCCCTATAGTGTGCTCTTTTTAGGTCTTTAGGGAATAGACCGAGTAGGGGAATAGCTGGATCAAATGGTGGTTCCATTCCGAGCTTTCCAAGAAATCTCCATACTGCTTTCCAAATTGGCTGCACCAATTTGCAGTCCCACCAGCAATGTACAAGAGTACCCTTTTCCCCACATCCTCGCCAGCACTTGTTGCTGTTTGACTTCCTAATGGCTGCCAATCTTACTGGAGTGAGATGGTATCTTAGGGTGGTTTTGATTTGCATTTCTCTGACTGCTAGAGATGGTGAGCATTTATAGATTGCTTTTATAATGTTGAGGTAAGTTCCTGTTATCCCTAGTTTTTCTAGCGTTTTGAACATAAAGGGATGCTGTACTTTGTCGAATGCTTTTTCTGCATCTATCGAGATGATCATATGGTTCTTATTTTTAAGTCTATTGATGTGGTGAATAACATTTATTGATTTCCGTATATTGAACCAGCCTTGCATCCCAGGGATGAATCCTACTTGATCACGGTACACAATTTTTTTGATATGTTTTTGAATCCGATTCGCCAGAATTTTATTGAGGATTTTTGCATTTAGGTTCATTAGAGATATTGTTCTGTAGTTTTCTTTCTTTGAAGTGTCTTTGTCTGGTTTAGGAATCAGGGTGATGTTGGCCTCGGAGAATGAATTTGGAAGTTCTCCCTCTTTTTCTATTTCCTGAAATAGCTTGAAAAGTATTGGTATTAGTTCCTCTTTAAAGGTTTTGTAAAACTCTGCTATATACCCATCCGGTCCTGGGCTTTTCTTAGTTGGTAGTCTTTTAATGGTTTCTTCTATTTCCTCAATTGATATTGGTCTGTTTAGGTTGTCTATATCCTCCTGACTCAATCTGGGCAGGTCATATGACTTAAGAAATTTATCGATGCCTTCACTATCTTCTATTTTATTGGAGTATAAGGATTCAAAATAGTTTCTGATTATCTTCTGTATTTCTGAATTGTCTGTTGTGATATTGCCTTTTTCATCCCATATGCTAGTAATTTGATTTCTCTCTCTTCTTCTCTTCGTTAGCATGGCTAAGGGTCTGTTGATTTTATTTATTTTTTCAAAGAACCAACTTTTAGTTTTGTCAATCTTTTCAATTGTTTCTTTTGTTTCGATTTCATTAATTTCAGCTCTGATTTTAATTATTTCTTGCCTTCTACTTCTTTTGCTGTTGTTTTGCTCTTCTTTTTCTAGGATTTTGAGATGAAGTATGAGCTCATTTATTTGTTGGTTTTTTCTTTTTTTAAGGAATGAACTCCAAGCAATGAATTTTCCTCTTAGAACTGCTTTCAATGTGTCCCATAGATTCCGACATGTTGTGTCTGTGTTTTCATTTATCTCTAAGAATTTTTTAATTTCCTCCTTGATGTCTTCTATAACCCATTGATCATTCAGTAACCTATTGTTCATTCTCCAAGTGATGCATGATTTTTCCTTCCTTCTTTTATCGTTGATTGTCAGTTTCATTCCATTATGATCAGATAAGATGCATGGTATTATCTCTACTCCTTTATATTGTCTAAGAGCTGCCCTGTAGCAACCTTTTTTGTAAGTACTCAGATGGAAAATATTTTAGGCTTTGAATGCCACTTGATATCTGTCACAACCACTAACTTTATTGTAGTGACTAAAGCTGCTCCAGACAAGATGTAAATGAATGAGCATGTGGCCATGTTACAATCAAAATTTAAAAGTAGGCACCAAGAAGGTATATCTTAGTGGTAGAGAGCTTGCCAAACATTTCCATCCCCTGGGTTTGATCCTCAGCACCATAAGGCAAAACAAAACAGCCAAAGCTAGGGTTATAATAGGGGGAAATTGGAAAAGAGCGCCAAGCCACATTAGACCCATGGGCCATGGTTCGCTGCCCCGATTTAGAGTACTACTACATTTTCCAGCTCTCCCCATCTAGAAGTAGTATAGGTTTTCCTTCTGTATTGCCCAGGCTGGCCCTGTGTTTGATCCTCAGCACCACATAAAAAATAAATAAATAAAATAAAGGTATTGTGTCCATCTACAACCAAAAAAAGTAAATAAATTAAAAAATATATATATAAAATCATCACCAATAGAGGGCAGTAGTGACTAAAGAAAATAACGGAACAAAAGGTGATGGATCCTCATACCAAAGATCTTTATTCAGAATTTTAGTAAACTAGAATTAGGCATACCCACAACTTGAAAAGCAAAAGCAAGCCATGTGCATGGTACACGCCTGTAATCCCAGGAGCTTGAGAGGCCGAGACAGGAAGATCATGAGTCAAAGCCAGCCTCAGCAATAGCAAGGCACTAAGCAACTCAGTGAGACCCTGTCTCCAAATAAAATACAAAATAGGGCTTGGGATGTGGCTCAGCAGTTGAGTGCCTGAGTTCAATCCCTGGTACCAAAAATAAAGAAATTAAAAATAAAAGCAAGAGCAAATAAAAGAGTATAAAAACTTATATAAGTTGAAATTACAAATGTGAAAAAAATCATTTAAAAATAGCAGTAAATAGCAAGCAAGTACTGTGTTATATAGGATGTCATCTCCCTAAAACACCACTCCCAATTCATTTATTCATTGCTCTTGGAGCTACCCAAAAATGAAAAGTAGAGTAAGTGAATCATCTGCTGCACACATCTACAAGAAGATGAAATGTTTGCCCTTTTGTGTTTAACTGGGCTGGGGGTTTAGCTCAATGAGGGGAAAAAAAATGAAGGCTATTAACATTTGTGACACTGAACCAAGAGAGGCAGTACATGCCTGTAATCCCAGCTACTCTGTAGGCTTAGGAAAGAGACTAGCTCCAGACCAACCTGGGGAGTAGAATGTCCCTGAATTCAATCTGAGGTGGAGGGGATAGAGTGACACTGAATTTCTTGATGGAGGTTACACATCCCTTCCTTCCTTCCCTCTTACCCCTATCATCTCTCTCCATTTTCAGTTTGTTCACAGACCGTAATTTTCCCGCAGAAAGGTATGAATTCTGCTGTCACCTATATGTAAAAATGTATACTTTGCAGGGGCTGCGGTTGTGGCTCAGAGGTAGAGTGCTTGCCCAGCATGCATGAGGACCAGGGTTCAATCCTCAGCACCACATAAAAATAAAGATATTATATCCACCTAAAACTAAAAAATAAACAAAAAAAATGTATACTTTGCTTAAAAGCAAGAATAAATGTTAGCAAGATTTAAAGGGACAAGCATTGTTTCACTTTTTTTTTTTTTTTGCCTCCTCCACTAATACTCCTGATTGGTTACCACATTAGGATGGAATTGAACTCGACACCATTTCCTGAACATGGTCTACATTTTCCTGTCCCACCTCTATTTTGTTAACCTAGAATGCCCTGTGTAGCTGACCCCTCATTTCAGTCTTAAAATACTCTTCATTGGGCTGGGGATGTGGCTCAAGTGGTAGCATGCTCGCCTGGCATGCGTGCGGCCCAGGTTCGATCCTCAGCACCACATACAAACAAAGATGCTGTGTCTGCCAAAAACTAAAAAATAAATATTAAAAATTTAAAAAAAAATACTCTTTATTGCCAGGTGTGATGGTGCAAATCTGTAATCCCAGAAACTGGTAGACTGAGGCAGGAGGATCAAAAGTTCTAGGACAGCTTGAGCAATTCAGTGAGACCCTGTGTTAAAATTAAAAAAAAAATAAAAATAAAAAGGATTGGGGATGAAGTTTAAAGGTAGTGTTTGCATAGCGTTGTAAGGCCCTGCATTCAATCTGAGCACCACCAAAAAAAAAAAAACCAATTTCACTTTCTTCAAGAGCAACAAAAATGGCATCCCCATGAAGCCTGCCAGAAAGAATATCTCTTTACTGTCCACAGTTGCTTAATCACACTTCTTTTTACAAATACTATAGTACTCCTGCATCATGCGTATTTGTGCATGTTCCCTCTTGAATGACATTCTATCTCTGCTCAAAGCTTTTTGTTTAAAAACATTTACTTTTCATGTTTCCATAAAAATTACACATTTAACCTTCAGTACTGCTTATGAGATAAATGAAGATTAAAAGCAGATGTCACCCTGAGCCTGAGGTTTCAGTATTAAGTTAAACAACCAAAGATTTTCTTCCTTGGTTCCTCAGACCAATCAGCTGCACAAAGACCATGTTACCAGGCACAGGCAAATTTTATGGTGCCTTCTCTCAGTACCAAGAGAGCCATGACAACATTGCAACCCAGTATTGCTCAGCAAACTTAAGTATCCTGGATATTAATCAGCAATGTATTTAAAAGAAAATAAAGGAGAAAATTTTCGGGCAATCTCTTCTCTGAATATCTCACAATTTTTATCTCATAACAAAACCAAGAATCAAAATATGGTCCACCTAAAGAGGAATAGCAGCCCCCAATATATGAAGATTATAAGACCAACAAAACATGACTGTATGCAGTCCCTTATCCTCATCCCCATAAGCACAATAAACACTCAAAACTCAGTATGAGGTCAAATTTTCTACAAAGCCTTCTCTGATACTTAAGATTACAAATTAACAGAAATAGAAGGATCATTAGTGGTTTATGCAATCCCACTACTCCACAGGTCAGGCAGGAGGATCATGAGTTCTAGGCCCACCTGGCCAACATAACAAGACCTTGTCTTCAAAAAAAATAAAATGAAATGAAATGGGTGTTCACCATGTTTTTGCAAAAAACAAAGGAAGTAACATGTAAAATCCTTAGTGTAGTTCCTAACACATTCAAAATCCACAAAAAAAAAAAGCATTATTTTTAAGTCTATTTCTAAAGTACATTTTGGTACTAGATGTATTCCTATGACTAATTTCTTGGTCTAAATCAAAGTTGTCCAATACCACAATAATTAACCACATGCAATTACTGTGCATTTCAAATGTTGTTAGTTAGAATTGATATGTGTTTTAAGTGCAAAATACAAACCGGATTTCAAAGACAGTGAAAAAAATTACAATTCTTAATATTTTGTATCCTGATTACATATAAAGTGATAATACTTTGAAAACACTGGGCTAAATAAAGCATTAAAATTATTTCACCTACTATGTTTGTTTCACATATTTTTATGGGGCAGGCTGATCCATATTTTGACTTCCAATCGGTAAAAATGCTCTTAACCATACAGTTGACTGCTTAACAGGTGTTCATTCTGGCTAATCCACCCCTTAAATAAGCCAGCAAACAGTGGCTCATTTTAAGGCTCTCAAACTTCCACAACCTAGAAAGCTGGCGATCAACCCAGCGCTCTTAATTTTTAAAAAGCCCAGAGCCCATAAACGCCGAGGAAACGCGAAATTGATAACCACCCAAAAAAGAGGCATAAAAGAAGTCTTGAGGTTTAAAAAAAAAAATCAAAGCAGTACCCTGAGAGTGACAGTCAGCCTTGGGGACAGTACTTGAGCAGAAAGAGGTCACCCTTAGGAAAGAGACGGGATGCAGAATGAGCTCCTCAGATCTGAAGCAGCGCAATGTGAATGGAGCCCACTACATAGAAATCTGAAGAGCAAAGTCTTTTCAGACTTGGGGCTTGGGGCGAGTCTGAGGGCTGAAAAGAAGGGGCTGGGCTCTGTGGCAGAGGCTTCGGGAAGAGCAATACCTTAAGAATCCCCCTCATCTTCGCCATAAAGGGACGGAACTCCTCAGCCGACACCTCCGGATACAGCTGGCTCCTCAGCAGCTCCTCCGTGATGCCCCGGTGCCCGTGGAAAGCGTCCTGGGCCAGGCCGCTCAGCAGCCCGCTCAGAGACTTGCATCCCTCAAGCTCGCCCGCCATGGTCTGCAAAAGCCCCGCCCCCCAAACAGCTGAGAGCAGCTCTCTAACGGCGGCCGAGATGAGTCTAAATTGCCCAGGCAAAGGCACGCTGGGAACCTTGAGGCCCTTCTACCAGGGGTGGGTGACCGCAGCTTCCAGCTTTGCTCTGTAAAACCCATCCCCACAGAAGGGCACCACCACCACCAGCGTACGCATTCAATTCCATGTAGGCTTCTTTACTCCCGCTGATTTCTTTCAGCACTCCAAAACCTATCCAAAGGATGATTGCTTGATGGAAATCCCTTGTTAACCAGTTTAACTTTTTGACTTGCCAGCCGATTAACTGAATGGAATCTACCACTCAGCTCTAATTGCTGCCTAAACCTTACCTATGGAACATTGTTCAATAAAACTATCTCCTGATGACATAATTGGTTTGCTCTCGTTGTTGATTACCTTTTAAAAAAAATTTTTTTTTTTGTAGTTGTGTATGGAGAGAATGCTTTTGTTTATGTTTATGCGGTGCTAAGGATTGAACCCAGTGCCTCACAAATCTAGGCAAGCGCTCTGCCACCGAGCTATAGCACCAGCCCTTGATTGCCTTTTTATAGACATGCATCTTATGTGGCCAGCTAGACAGTGGCTCTGATCCAGTGTTGCCTTCCATAACAAATATTTTGCCCGTGCTTTCTTTGCTATCCTGCAATGCATTGACAATTTAACTTCCTATTCATAAAATTACAAAAATTCCATTTATTCCTCAGGCGTAAAAAAGATAAAGTACTGATACATGCTAACATAAATGAACCTTAAAAACACTAAACGAAGGAATCCAAGCAAGGTGCACTGGCACAATTGTAATCCCAGTGACTCAAGCAAGAGGATCGTGAGTTCAAAGCAAGCTCCAGCAATTTAGCAGGAGGCCTTAAGAAACTCAACAAGACCCTGTCTCAAAATTTAAAAAATAGAAAAGGCTGGGGATATGGCCCAGTGTTTAAGCACCCCTGGTTCAATCCTTCCTATGAAAAAAAAAAAAATCCAGTATCTGGCTAAATGAAAAAAGCCCAAATACTGGATAATCCCTTTGTAGTAAATGTCCAAAATTGGCAAATCCATAGAGACAGTAATAGTTGCCAAAGACTGGGGGAGAGAGGAATGGGAAATATGTGAATTGACTCTAAAAATTAATGTAATGGAGCTGGAATTGTAGCTCAGAGGCAGAGCACTTGCCTAGCTAGCACATGTGAGGCATTAGGTTCCATTCTCAGCACCACATAAAAAATAAATAAATAGGATAAAGTCATGCTGTCCATCTACAACTACAAAAAAAAAAAAAGTTTTTTAAATTAATGTAATGACCTGGTTATAATTTAGAATTTTAAAAAGGAAATAATTCATATTATATTAATTACAATGTGTCCCTAGACACAACTACACTAGGTGACTAGAAGACATATAATATGTGCCTGAAATTTTTTTCAAAGAAATATGAAACAGTGACTTACAAAAGATGTAAATGTGTCTTAAATGAAAATTTTTTCTATGTGAAAAATCAAAGACTCCTCTCACAGATAACCGATACTGCATTAATGATTTGATAAGAGTGTACTAGCAGCCAGGCGTGGTGGCGCACATCTGTAATCCCAGTGCTCAGCATCTAAGGCAGAAGGATCCTGAGTCCAAAGCCTGCCTCGGCAACTTTTGCAAGGATTTAAGCAACTCAGCGAGACTTTGTCTCCAGATAAAATATTTCTTTAAAAGGGCTAGAGATGGGCTGGTTTGTGGATCAGCGGTGAAGTTCTCACCTAGTGTGTATGGGGCCCTGGGTTCGATCCTCAGCACCACATATAAATAAATAAAATAAAGGCATTGTCTCCAACTTCACCTAAAAAATGAATATTTAAAAAAGCGGCGGGAGAGGGGTGTGGGTTGGAGACACTAGCTCAGTGTTTAAATGCCCCTGGGTTCAATGCCCAGTACAAAAAAAAAAGTGTACTAGCAATGACTATAGTTTTTTTTTTTTTTTAATTACATCTGAAAGATGAACATAAATACTGTTGGAGCTGGGCTTGCTTTGTAGCTCAGTGGTAGAGTGCTTACTTCTCATGCATGAGGCCCTGGGTTCGATCCTCAGCACCACAAAAAAGTAAATAAAGATATTGTGACCATCTACAACTAGAAAAAAGAACTTTAAAAAAATACTGTTGAGGAGGAGTGTTTTTATCCCAAACTCCAATATTCCCATTATGTCCTGTCCTGTTCTACTTTGTAGAAATCTTAACACAGATGCCTACTTTGTAGAAATCTTAACAACACAAAGGCCTACATCTTCATGTAGAACTACTTGTGATTTCTGCTGATGCAAACTGATAAAGTTGTGCAGTGTTGGTGACTCTAAAGAGACAGCAGTTGCTATTGTTAACAATGATATTCTGAAACAGAGATTGGTAAAGTTTACCAAAAACTAAAGCTTCTCTCACTTAATGTAGTAATTACAAACCTGGAAAACTGGAATGTCCATATATATTAAAACCAATCTAAAAGTACATTGTTTCTATGTAAAAAGGAGTTCAGTTTAAGCTCAAATCATAACAAACAGGTTTTTTACATGGATGTCCCCCTGCATGGCAGGATGTCTCCTCATATCCTTGGCCTCTAGACACAACTATACTAGGTGACTAGAAGATATATAATATAGCCACATGCCTGTGCTACCCCTACTCTTCTATTAATGTAACAATTGAAATGCCCTTTCAAAGCATTGGCAGTTTATTAATAACCACTAATAGAGGGCTGGGATTGTGGCTTGGTGGTAGAGTGCTTGCCTGGCACATATGAAGCACTCGGTTTGATTTTTAGCACCACATAAAAAATAAAAATATCTTGTCCATCTACACATAAAAATATTTTTTAAAAAAGAATCACTAGACTGCTTTAATTAAAGTTTATCTGGGTTTTCAAGATAGTAATTTGAAGGCAAGATAGTCTCTTTTTTTCTTTTATTTTTTAGTTGTAGTTGGACACAATACCTTTATTTTATTTATTTTTATGTGGTACTGAAGATCAAACCTAGGTCCTTGCATGTGCTAGGCATACACTCTACCACTGAGCCACAACTTCAGCCCAAAGGCAAGATATTCTTTATATTAAAAAATATCTGATATATTTCTTCCCCTAGAATTAATTTCATTTTTTGCAGTACTGGTGATTGAACTCAGGGGCACTTTACCACTGAGCTACATCCCTAGGGGAAAAAAAATTTAAATTTTGAGACAGGGTCTCACTAAGTTGCCGAGGCTATCCTTGTACTCCCAATCCTCCTGCTTCAGTCTGCAGAGTTGCTGGGATTACAGGTGTGCACCACACCTAACTTTATATATGTATGTATCTCTCCATAACAGAATGATTTTTATTTTCTTCTTTTTGCTTACCTGATTTTTCAAAAAGTCTACAATGTGCATGAAATACTGTTGTAATGAGAATATTTTTAAAAATCTGTCCAAAAAAAAAATTTTTTTTGTACCAGTTCTTGGCTCATTCCAATAACCAGAGAGGTCTAGGACATGATAGGTTATCCATTCAAGAGAGAACCCTCATTTTGGATGGTTGGTCAAGTGTTGTTTTGTAAAACCTATTTTACAAAACATTAAAGAAATTCTATAAAGCTATTGTTTATTGACAACATTCCTACATTCTCCTATATCTGCATGGATCTGTTAGGAGAGTTTCTTGTTATTGTTTTTTGCAATGCTGGGGATTGAACCTATGGCCTATGGCATGAACCTATTGAACCTATGGCATGCTGGGTGAGCACTCTCCCACTGAGTTACATCCCCAATCATAAGAGTATTTTTTTTAATGTCTATCCTACAATAGCAACAATGTTTTGTTTATATAAAGTATCCTATAAAAGCTTTTAGTGTTTGTTGAAATGCTGTTCTAATGGAGAATCCTGAACATAAACACATTAACACAAGCAAAATTTAAGCGTTTTTTATTGTTTAATCCCGGGAACAACAATAAAACCAATGGAAAAAGAGAAAAAAAATGCTTAGAACTTGAAAGATTTCAGATAATCAAAGCAACTGTCATACCCATGGAGACTGTCCCAAGAAACCAATAACATCAGCTTTCAAATTTTCCTATCTTCTGAGGCTGACAGGTCTACTTCTTACATTAATGGGACTAGAGTTTAATAAGCCTCTATAGATTATCTAATTCAACCTTCCTATTTTATAGAATAGGAAAATAAGACTCCTGACTTGCTCAAGATCTCAATAGTAATAAACATCAGAGCTGGAACTCAAACCCAAACTTTCAGACCCTCAAATTAATATTATCTCCATTATCACACACTTGTTTCTATCATATTATGTAAGGTGTTTAAACAAACAATCATAGAATGTTTATGTGCTACATGGAAGTAAATTGTTTCTTTGAAGATAAGTTGATCCCAAAGGCTTATAGATCACAGGGACCTAGGAAGTTCATCTCCTACAGCTAACAGCCTGGATGGGTGTACAAACACCTCATGATCACAGGATCTCGTGCTTGGAACAATCGTACTTGGACCTATAGTAGGCATCTGTCACTTTACGGGGGCTTAATAATTTGGGAACAAATACTGAATGAACCTCCTACAAAAATCTCTCAATTCAAATACAATGGTAATGAGAACTCAGCAGGTTAGATATGACAGAGTCTTTGCTCTGTATTGGAATACTGCTTCCATCAACTTACTCGTCTATCTTGAACTTCATTACTCCACCAGGTAAAGATAATGACACCTATTTCACAGGATTATTGTCGAAGATTAAATGAGATAAAATATGTAAAACATTAGCATTTTGCTTAGCAGGTAAGTAAGCTCCCTAAGAGTCAGTGGCTATGTTATGTAGGAGAAACCAACAGAAGACGAGTGGGTTGTACTGACAGGTAGTCTTTATTTGACAGGTGATCACAAATTTTAAAAAGTTCTCTGGCATTTAACCAGAATATACTGAAGCTTCTAACTATCACCCAATAACAACGAGTACGAAACAACTAACCTTAACACATTTGGGGGGAAAGAGGGTACCGGGGATTGAACACAGGGGCACTCTACCACTGAGCCCATCCCCAGCCCTGTTGTGTATTTTACTTAGAGACAGGGTCTCACTGAGTTGCTTAGCGCCTCGCCAAGTTACTGAGGCTGGCTTTGAACTCGCGATCTGCCGGCCTCCGCCTCCCAAGCCGCTGGGATTACAGGCTGCACCACCGCGCCCGCTTAACCTTAACACTTAAAGGAAAGCATTCACCCATCGCAAATCGTCTCCTTCAACCCCCTTTCAAACTGAATAAAATGGATAATAATGGATAATAAAATAGGAGTCAAGCGTACGGCTGAACAAAGGAAAACTGAACGAGCAATTCCGAAGAAGACCGAAGCGCCCACGACCGCTAACACAGGTCCAGCCGCTTAGGGGAGGGGACCTCAGAGTCGAGGAGGGTGGAGTAGGAGATGTGGTGTCCACAACACTCGCCTATAAAAATGGCGCGCTGTCATTGTGGCATCGCGGGAATGCGCCCCACCGCGCCTGCAGCCCCCAGCGCCCTGGGAGTCCACTCTCCTAGTGCCGGATCCCGGCGCGCAACCACCTCAACCGGCGCGCGGCGGCCAGCCTCTTACGTCAGGCCGGCGACGCGCCACTAGACAGGCCCCTTCTCCACCTCCGCCCCCTCCCGGCGCCGGCGCCGTTTTCTGGAAGGTTCGTGAAGGCGGTGGGCGCGTACCGTTAGTCCGGCCGATCTGAATCCGCGTCCATCCGTCCTTCCTGAACTCCGGCAGACTCAGCCAGGTTTGCCATGCCAGAGAATATGGCACCCCGAAGCGGGGCGCCCGCTGGGGCTTCTGGCGGCCGTGGAAAAGGCGCCTATCAGGACCGCGATAAGCCGGCCCAGATCCGCTTCAGCAATATTTCCGCGGCCAAAGGTATCACCCCCGCGTTCCAACCCCAAGCCTGATCCTCGCAGCAGTGTGGGGTCAAGTTCTGCTCTCTCACCCTGAACTTGGGTGGGTATGGCCCACCTCCTGTTATTTCAGGGTGGCCTTTCCCAGTGAAGCCCTATGAAGGGATTCTTTGAGTGGGTGTGTGTGTGTGTGTGTGTGTGTGTGTGTGTTTAAGCCAGTAATTTCTGACCCTGCCTAAGGAATGGTCGGAATCCATTCTGGATTTTAGTCGCCCGTTGTTTTCCACCTGCGTTTTGTGTTAATCACGCTGGAGCCGAAAGCAGTTCAGTTTAAACTGCTGAAGACTGCCTGCAGCGGCTCTTTGGGATCTGACGCTTAAAAGTTAATCCTTATTTGCTAATTGAGCCCACTGACCGTTGCTTGCACAGTAATTTTGAGCGTTCTTATTCTTAGAATAACGCGTTTAAACAAGTTTTCTTCGGCACAATTATTGGGTCTAATTGGGTAATTTTCGCGTTTAAACTGGGGCGGGACACATTGTATTGTATGATGTAGGGAACTGACCCATCTTTTGGAGAGTGATTATGGAAAGCTACGTCTGTGTCATCTCTCTAGTCGAGAAACACTTTCTTAGCTCTAAAGAATAGTATGGCAAGTAGTGGAGATCAAAAGACCCTAGTTTCATTCTCTATTTTTGTGACTATGTGATTTAAATCTCCGAACCGAGATTTCTTACCCATAAAATTGAAGAGGAACATGTTTGCTTTTTTAGAGTTATGAGAATTAATAGAAATCAAGTTGAAATAGTAAAGTATGGAAGGAAACGTGAGAACAAAAGGCTTAGAGATCCCGTCTGGTTGTGCATTGAGTATAGTAATTAATTTGATTTGGAGAATAAGATACACAAAGAAGCAATGAGATTGGAAAGGTAGGCTGGCGCCAAATCTTGAAAGATCTAGTGTCCTGGAAAGTGTTTTTTCTCTGGCAGCTACAGATCATTCTTTAGTGGAATGAGGTAATGACTAATTTGTAGAGTTAGAGAATGTGTATATGATATAATATAGGTGTGTGCACATAAATAATACAGATTACACATGTAGGTATTTGGTGTGTATGTCACATCTTGAAACTATTTGCTGTCATTAGCCCAAGTGATTGGGAATGTGATGTTGCTAAAATATAGATGCTGAATGGTCAAAGAAAAAAATATTCCTGTTTGGGGCTAATGAGTTGAAGAGGACAGATTGAGCAGATGCTTAGATTCATTTGGAAGTTCAAGAAATAATACTCCTGGAAATTGAGATTGTTGATTTCAGTATTGTCTATGGAGCCATAATTGAAATTTACGTAGATAAGGGTCAAGATGTTGAAAGAAACTGGGGCCATTGGGATGGTCAAACGATTATATGTTACTAATTTTCAATAAACAAGATACAAAATGCGAAAAATACTCTAACATTTCAAACATAAGGCACCTAGATTATCTAAGAACATAATTTGTGGATCTTAAGTCAGGACATCTCATAGAGCAAAGGGACATAACAAGTTTGTCTGAGTCAAACAAAATCCTTTTGACAAAATCCAATTGAGAAAAACTTCTACCGGGTTTATTTTTACTTTAATTCTGGGGGCCACCACAAAAAAAACATGAGGATACCATTTATTGAGGAAAACAGCACACACATAAAAGTACTAATAGTTTTAGTACTATTCAACATCAGTCATTTAAGACTCTTGTGCCTGCTTATGCCACATCATTTTTATTAAACTTCCAATACTTTCAGAGATATAAGAAGTCTAGAGTACTATGTTTATATGAAAAACAGATAATTTTCCAGAGTATTCACATTGATAGATAACAAAGCATTCTAAGTCCCTTTTGTAAAATTGTGGTATACAGGTCTAGTATATCACCTGAAATTGTAGTATTCACCAAAGTTTTACAAAATTAGTAAAATACAGTTTTAAAATTATACAATGTATGTTCTGCTAAATTTTTAAAGATTATTATTGCTAGGTCATAATCCCAGCAACTCAGGAGAATGAAGCAGGAGGGAATTACAAGTTCAAGGCTAGCCTCTGCAACTTAATGAAATCCTGTCTCAACATAAAAAATCTAAAGGGCTTAGGATGTAGTTCAAGGATAGAGCATCCCTGGGTCCAGTCCCCAATACCACCAATAAAATAAGGTGGTGTGTTACTGTTCATACTGTATGGGTAATCCATTTACTAATTGTGGAGAATAAAAGGAATAGAGACAATCTTTGTGTGTGAGGTGCAGTGGTATGCAGAAAGAGGGGGAAGAACTACTCATTTGTCCTGGACTTGTCAAAGAAAAGGGGAGAGAATACTATTTCTCAATTTTAGTTTCTCTCAGAAAAATTGTAAGTGAATTAATAGAAACTTTCTCATTGATAATTAGTAGGAGCATGACTTTGGAATAATAAATCATATCTAGAGATGTTTCATAACATGCTTTTGTTTTCATTTTGTTGATGTGTAGTGTTCTATAGCATTTTCAGGAGTTATACCATTGAGGTTTGCTTTGTTGACAGTGTTAATATTAATTTCTTCTGATAGCCATGAATATGTACCATGTTCGTATTGCTGAACAAAACTCAAGTTTGGGGTTTGTTTCTGGTTTTTGGTACCTGAGATTGAACCCAGGTGCTTAACCTCTGGGGCACATCCTCCGCCCTTTTTTATTTTATTTAGAGACAGGGTCCCACTGAGTTGCTTAGCGCCTCACCGTTGCTTAGAATGGCTTTGAACTCCTGCCATCCTCCTGCCTCAGTTTCCTGAGCCACTGGGATTACAGTTGTACACCACCGCGCCCTGCTAAAACTAAAGTTTTTGATCTCAGAGATTATATTCTTGGGAGGGGAGAAAAAGTAAACAAATGAATTAGATAGTAAGTTAGAAAGTCTAGTCTTTTGTTGGCTTGTCCTTTTTAAAGGAACAGGAAATAATACAGTCCCCAGTCAGCTTATAACTAGATTGTACCATTTTGATGCTTAAAGGAATCCCTAGAATGTATTCTGCCAGAAGCAGAACATAAATACTATACATAATGACTATAACACAAATGTGAAGCATCATACACTTAGTAATAAAAAAAGTAATAATTGTTTTCCTATGTTACTATTAGACGTGAATTTTCTTTATACATTTATATATGTAGTTGTAGATGGACACAATACCTTTTTTTAATTTGTTTTTTTTTTTTCTTTTTTTTAATGTGGTTCTGGGATCGAACCCAGTGCCTCATAAGTGCGGGACAAGCCCTCAATCACTGAGCCACAACCCCAGCCCAGACATGAATTTTCTCCAGTGTACATAGTAAATTGTTGTATACCATACCCTAATAAGGACAAAAATGATAATTTGAAAAGAGGAACACTGCTTTTTGAAGGGTTAATTTTTTTTTCTTCTCCCTTTATAGCGGTTGCTGATGCTATTAGAACAAGCCTTGGACCAAAAGGAATGGATAAAATGGTAAAAAGCTAAATCATTCAATACTTTTAACTAAGCACCATTATTTTTACTACTTAATACAAAGGGTTAAGGTGTGCTGTTTAGAAAGTACCTTGTGAGTTCAGAGGAAGGAGAGATTACTTTTAAGTGAAATACGACTTAATTCATATTTTGTTGAATGCTTTTTAAACAACGAGAGTCCATACACAAAGTAGTTCTTTGTTTTGTAGTTAAATGAAAAGTATGTCCAGGAGTCAGGACTTGAGTTCAGTGTTCCTGCCTTGGTAAGGGTCTGTGGGATTTCAACTTGTATGTTGTTGAGTTACAGTATAAAATAAATACATTTCAGTAATTTGAATGGTACACACTTAGGTTCAGTGCTAGTTAATAACCCCCCCAAAAAAGAAAACAATATATTATATCCTCTGGATGAAATAAAGATTATTATTTCCTCTGGATTCTAAATTCCTATGTCTCCTACCAATGCTTTTGCCCTTTTTAAAGATACTATGAAATAAGCTACTTGTGTTAACCACATTACATGGTGCTATCTTTTTGGAGTTCTGGTAGAAAGGGTGTTTCTCTAATCATTAGTATGAAACCAGAAATGATAGTGGTTTTTAAAAAATTTTTAGTTGTAGATGGGCACAGTACCTCACACGTGCTAGTCAAGTGCTTGTACCAGTGAGCTACAACTCCACCTCCTGTAGCGATTCTTTATAATGTCTTTTTTGTCCTCTTTTGTGTATGTATATTTCTTTACTTTCAAAGTACTCTGAACAAAGCCAAATATTCTTTTGTAAAGTTAGGCTGTTCTTAGATTTCTTTATCAATGTAAGGAAAGAATTTGAAATTAAACTCTGTATAGACATAAATGAATTTCTCTGAAGTATTAAATTTAATAAAACTTTTATGGTGTCACATTGAAATATAACTTTTTAAAAAAAAAAAACTTCCAGATTCAAGATGGAAAAGGTGATGTGACCATTACAAATGATGGGGCCACCATTTTGAAACAGATGCAAGTGTTGCATCCAGCAGCCAGAATGGTAAGTATACTTATAGGTGAAATATGTGTATTTTAGTATATTGTTTGATATTTGATAAAGTTTAATTTGCTTATTTGGTAAAGAGTTAAATTTGTTTATTTGGTCACATTATAGCATTTAAACATGGTAAATTTTTTTCTTTATGTTAACTAGGTACGATTTTAAGAATATTATGTATCTCTTCAGGGTGATGCTGGTAAAACATGAGTTACCTTGTCCATAAGAATGTGCTGTACAGTTGAGGAGGAGAAGATAAAAACATAAATTATATCTTTTTTTTAGTGTAGATTATTAGTATAATGAGCAGTAGCTGAAAGATAACAAAACAAATTGTTTTTGTAGTGCTAGGGATTAAACCCAGGACTCCACAAAATTCCAGCCAAACAGACAACAGAATAATTTTAATTGTGTATAAAATAAATTCTGTCAAAATTTACACTGACATTTATTTAAAATACTGATTTAACAAAGAGTCAAAATTGTGATTCACATGTCCAGTGAAAAGTCATATTGGTGGGGGGGTAAATAAAAGGCCATATCTATTAAAATGTTGTGGTAGGCATAGTTTGTCTGCCTGTAGTCCAGGCACTCATGCTGAACCCCAAAAATTCCTTGAGTCTAGTTGTGGCAACATAGTGAGATACTCATCTCAAAACAAAAGACCCTTTAATTTTATAAAGATGACTTTTAAAAATAATCAGATTGATAAAGGACTTTAAACTGATATTTCATCCTTATCTGGAATGCCTCATTTCATAACTTGCAAGACTCTGGGGTACCTATGATACAATTTTCATACTTTTTGGTGCTGGAATACTTTACTGTTGATGTGCATCCCCTCAGCTTCTCAAGTTGCTGTTATTATGTATGCCACTGTGTCTGGCAACATCAATGCTTTGGGGGTTTTTTGTTTGTTTTCACTTTGTTTTTTGAAAAAAGGTCTCTCACTAAGTTGCAGAGGCTGGATTTGAACTTGTGATCCTCCTGCCACAGACCCCCCGAAATGCTAGAATTACAGGCATGCACCACTGTGCCCAGCCATTGATGCTTTTTGACAACGTGTGTGTGTGTGTGTGTGTGTGTGTGTGTGTGTGTGTGTGGAGAGAGAGAGAGATATGCTGGGGATTGAACCTAGGACCTTGTGCATGCAAGGCAAGCACTCTACCAACTGAGCTATATCCCCAGCCCGATGACAACTTTTCAGAGAATTTTTTGAGAACTTCTCTTTACACCACAGTCTGAATCAGAAATCATAATATGGCCTTGTATAAAATTTTATGAGAAGAATGTCTTGTACTACAATTGTACAGCTTTCATTTTAAAATGAAATCCAAGTCAGACAACAAATTAGAAGGCAAGTATTATGTTAAATCTTTAATTTCAGTTTGTGATTGATGTGAGAATTTGATGTTATTGGATTCTCATTTTTTGCTGAGTCATTTGCATGTTCTGTTCACTTAGCTTGTGGAGCTATCTAAAGCTCAAGATATAGAAGCAGGAGATGGCACCACATCAGTGGTCATCATTGCTGGCTCTCTCTTAGATTCCTGTACCAAGCTTCTTCAGAAAGGTAGGTATTTATTACTGAATAAAAAAGCAGAAAATTTTTTAAAAATTTAGAGGAAGCCAAGTTATTTTAAGTAATATAATACTGATTTGAGATAGTTATTCTTTTTACCAGGAAATTTTAGATTTTGCTGTTTTGCTTCTGGTTTTTGCCACATTTCTTTTTTCCATATAGTACTCAGTAGAGTTTTACTTTTCAGAAATGAAAAGGTGGTATTATTTTTATTAATCTTAGATTGTGAGATAAGATATGATTTGGGAGGGAAAATGAGGGTTCTTTGGTAAATAGTGCTTAATCATAGTAGTGATTTTCCTGTTACTCTTATCATGTAGACGTGTGATGTTTTGAAAAATATAAAACTTGGTCTCAACATTCAGTGTCTACATGAATTTGTTTCAGATTAAGTAGAAGTAAATTATTAGCCAAGGTTAGCAGTTAAATTTATATAAACCTTGATGTTTGTTTCTTTTTTTTTTTTTTTTAATATTTATTTTTTAGTTTTTTTTGGCGGACACAACATCTTTGTTTGTATGTGGTGCTGAGGATCGAACCCCAGCCGCATGCATGCCAGGCAAGCGCGCTACCGCTTGAGCCACATCCCCAGTGCCAACCTTGATGTTTCTAACAGAAGCATAAATTAGTTTGTATTAAGAATATTTGTGGAGGCTGGGGCTATAGCTTAGTGGCAGAGCAAATGCTTGCCTAGCATGCAGGAGGCAACTGGGTTTGATCCTCAGCACCCACATAAAAATAAATGAATAAAGGCATTCTGTCGATCTTAAAAAAAAAATTTTTTTTTTTAAGAATATTTGTGGACTGGGGATATATATAGCTCAGAGCTGTAGCACTTGCCTAACATGTGAGGCCCTGGGTTCATTCCCCAGCACCACAAGAAAGAAAAAGTATTTGTGAGTGATACTTTAATGAGTAGAAAATTTTTTTTTTTTTTTTTTTTTTTTTTGAGTAGAAAAATTTTAAGTCATGACGTAGATTATCTGTCACAATTAAATAACTAGATTTTCATAAATGTCAGGGATTCATCCAACCATCATTTCCGAGTCATTCCAGAAAGCTTTGGAAAAGGGTATTGAAGTTTTGACTGACATGTCTCGACCTGTGGAACTAAGTGACAGAGAAACTTTGTTGAATAGTGCAACCACTTCATTGAATTCAAAGGTGAGACAAGCACGAGGGAATGGTTAAGTCTTGAGAGACTAGGTAAAACTGAATTGGATTAAATTATGAATTTAAATTATCGATAGGGTTAAAAAAAGAGTAATATGTATCAAGTCCATTTTTGGTTTTTAGTTATAGCTTTAAAGCAGCGATGAACTTTTACATTTTGGGGAAGATTTATAATATAAAAATTTCGGTATTAAATCCACATATTCATTTTCTTTAAATGTTAAGTGGAAGGCTAGATAGTATTAGTGACACTAAGTGATGTTGAATACTCCCCAGAACTAATATGGCATAATGATTACAAGCACTAGTTATAGAATCTACACCGTTCATGTTCATTGCTGGTTTCACAACTAAGTTGTGTGACTTTGGGCATATGGCTTGGCCTCTGTTTTAGTCCAGTTGTTAGTTCAGTGGCAGAGTGCTTGCCTAGCATACACAGGGCCCTGAGTTCGGTCTTTGGCCCTGGAAAAAAGGAGAGAGTGAGTGAATGAGGTTAATATGTGAAGTGAGGGCTGGGGATATAGCTCAGTTGGTAGAGTGCTTGCCTTGCATGCACAAGTATCTGGATTAGATCCCCAGCACCAAAAACAAAACAAATAATATATAAAGTACTATAGCCACTTCTGTATATAATGAGTGACCATTAAATGTTAGCCATCAGCTGTTTTGCCAGCCCCTCAATATTACATGCATAACTTGATCACATGTTTATTTTAGGTAGGAAACCGTAGGAAACCTCCATATAAAATTAGTAGGATGCTCTTTTGGGTGTCCTATAAAACTTTTGGTAATCGGGACAGTCCCAAATAATATATTAATTTAAAAAAAAAAAGAAAAACAAATGGGTATTTTTAGTCTGTGCCCCTGGCTGAACAAGGCAATTTTATATACAGTGTCCAATCATGTGGTTTTCTTTCCCCATCCCACCCAAAAAAGGAGATAAGAATTCAAGCTGTTTTTTTTTTTTTTTTCCTTTTTCAATAATTTTAGGTTGTCTCTCAGTATTCAAGTCTGCTTTCTCCAATGAGTGTAAATGCAGTGATGAAAGTGATTGATCCAGCCACGGCTACTAGTGTAGACCTAAGAGATATTAAAATAGTTAAGAAGCTTGGGTAAGCATCTCTATAAGTCTCTTATAACTTTCATATTGTCAAAAATAAATCTAGTTAAATGAAAAATACCTAGATGAAAGTCACAAAGCTTGCTTTCTTTCTGGTTTTGTTTTCTTGAGAACATATGTTTCTATAGGAATCTCAAACTGTTATTTATATTCCCTTATCATGGTAAGACAATAGAATGATCAGAGTATTCTGGGAATGGGATACTAATGTGAGGCTGATGATTGGATTGATGGTTTTTAAGACTGGTTAAAGTCTATTCAAGACTGGTTAAACTTTCATATTTCCACCACTTATTTTTTTTTTCCTTTTAGTGGAACAATTGATGACTGTGAATTGGTGGAAGGACTAGTTCTCACCCAAAAAGTGGCAAATTCGGGCATAAACAGAGTCGAAAAAGCCAAAATTGGGCTTATTCAATTTTGCTTATCTGCTCCCAAAACTGATGTAAGTAGATTCCAAATGAAACTGGTTTCCTTTTTATTGTTTGACTTTTTAGTAACTGAGGTGTTTATTCATTAAAATAAAGATAGAAAATGCTACTGGATGTAGTGATACATGTTGTAATCCCAGCTGCTCAGGATGCTAAAGCAGGAGAGTTGTATTTGAGACCAGCCTAGGCAACTTAGTGAGCTCGGGTCTCAAAAATTAGAAAAGGCTGGGCACAGTGGTGTATGCCTGTAATCCCAATGGCTTGGATTGAGAATTCAAAAGCCAGCCTCAACAACTGAACGAGGCTTTGTCTCTAAATATTTAAAAGGGCTGGGGATGTGGCTCAGTGGTTAAGTGCCTCTGGGTTTAATACCCCCACCCCCACCCCACCCTGTACCAAAATAAATTTTTAGTAAGGGCTGAGGATATAGCTCACTGGTTTCAATCATTCCTCATCACCTTTAGAAAGGGGGGGGGGGTTGTTGTTACTAGTGATTAAAAAAAATCTTGGCCTGGGTAGCTCAGTGGTAAAGTATTGCATATCCTATGCAAGGCTCTGGTTTGATCCTTAACACCAACAAAACAAAGACCTATAAATCTCAAATGGATCCATAAACTGAGACAAAAATAGTGTTGTTATCACTGGTGACAAGTCTGTAGCCTTAATTGAATAATCATTGAAATTCTGTGATATACTTCACATTAGAACATAAATTATGATTGGAAATATGTATCAAATAAAAAGATAAGTTACAATGTTTGTGGAATTTTCAGATTCTTTCTAGCTTTTTCAGAACAGGAACTTCACCTGTGCAGTTGCTACCAATGTTTCTTATATAAATGGAACCTTAAATTAGTTTGCTTATATACATTATGAAGAAATTGTTTTTTACTTAAGATAGTCCAATATCTATTAGTATGAGTGCCATTCTCTCAAAGAGGTGGTTAACATCTCAAGATTTGCTCTCATAATTCCTTATGCTACCATACCGGTTTCCTGTTTTGTATTTTTGTGTAAGTTTCACCCATACAAAAATTAATGTAGTTTAATGTGGTAACTTAAAGGGATTTGTCCTTGCTACTTCTCGGCATATCATTACTTATTCATTTATGGTAGTGCGCATTGAACCCCAGGGGCACTTAAAACACTGAGCCATATCCCCAGTCCTTTATTACTGATTTTGAGACAACAGGGTCTTGCTGAGTTGCTTAGGGCTTCACTAAGTTGCTAAAGCTGGCTTTGAACTTGTGATCCTCCTGCCTAAGCCTCCCAAGTGGCTTAGATTATAGATGTGCACTGCTGTGCCCTACACACTTTTTGAAAAGCCATAGAGTAAAAAAGATGCAACTGAAGCTGTTTATAGGTAAGTATGTGTGTGTGTAGAGAGAGAATATTTATGTGAAAAAGATTGCCATTCCTTACTTGATTATCAAAAATGTTTTGGGTTTTTTTGTTGTTTTATTTTTTTGGTATTAGGGATTGAACCCAGGAGTACTTTGCCACTGTGCTATATATTCTGTTTTTTATTTTGAGACAGGATTTCACTAAGTTGCTTAGGACCTTAGACAATAGTGGATATAGTTGAGTAAAAGACTGAAGTGTGTGTATGTGTATTTTTCCAGACTTTTCTATGTATGTCTGTATTGTTTTGTATGATTTTTCATTAACTTTATATATGATTTTACTTAAAATTCTTCTGACTTGAAATCTCTTTAACTGTACATACTATTAATAAGTTCTTTTTTTAAACAGATGGATAATCAAATAGTAGTTTCCGACTATGCCCAGATGGACCGAGTACTTCGAGAAGAGAGAGCTTATATTTTAAATTTAGTGAAGCAAATTAAAAAAACAGGATGTAATGTCCTTCTGATACAGAAGTCTATCCTAAGGTGGGACTGTGTTTGTTCATCTCTTAATTATAATTGGTTTTGGATAACTACTAGCTGATTCCCAGAGTATCTTGCAGGCCAGGCAAATGTTTTACCATTGAACCAGCCCTAACTAGCATTTCTTTACTTTTTCCCCCCTTATTTTTTTTTTCTAGTGCATTATAACTACACAAAATACTGTGATTTCCCCACTAGAGTTTTTTGTTTGTTTGTTTTTGTTTTTGTATTTTTAAGAAATGGTGAGCTGAGTAAGTCACAAGAAACGTAGAGTGAATCTGAATCTACATTTTAGAGCATTATTATATTTTTATTAATAATAAAAAGTGGTGGGCTGGGGTTGTAGCTCAATGGTTGAGTGCTTGCCTTGCATGCATGAGGCACTGGGTTCGATCCTTAGCACCACATAAAAATAAAGTGAAATAAAGGTATTGTGTCTAACTACAACTAAAAAAATAAATATTAAAAAAATATTAATAAGTGGTTTCTTGAGCTGGAGTTGTAGCTCAATGGTAGAGTGCTTGCCCAGCATGTGCAAGGCACTGTTTGATTCTTAGCATCACATATTAATAAAGGTCCATCGAGAACTGGAAAAAAAAAGAAAGAAAGAAATTTACTCAATTCTGTAATTTTTTTTAAAAGGTGTTTTCTTTTCCCTTTAGTATAATATGGGGTATATAATCTTGCTAGACCATGGTTTTGTTTGGTATTGGGGATTGACCCCAGGGATACTTTACCACTGAGCTACTACATACCCAGTGCTATCTATCTATTTATATATTTATTTATTTTAACTTTTTTTTTTTTTTTTTTTTTTTTTTGAGACAGGGTCTAAGTCAGTTACTTAGGATGTTACTAAGTTTCTCAGGCTGGCTTTAAACTTTCAATCCTCTGGTCTAAACCTGCCTTACAGGTGTGTACCACCAAGGTCTTTAATAGCAAGTAAATGAAATGCCTTGTTTTTTAAAAGCTAAATTGCATGCAGTTGGGCTCACCTGTAATCCCAGCTACTCAGAAGGTTGAGGCAAGAGGATTAAAAGTTCAAGGCCAGGGCTGGGGTTGTAGCTCAGTGGTAGAGCACTTGCCTATCAAGTATGAGGCACTGGGTTCAATCCTCAGCACCACATAAAAGTAAATAAATTAAAGGTATTATGTCCATCTACACCAAAAAAAGAAAGATTAAAAAAAAAAGTCCAGGGCCAGCCTGAGCAATTTAACAATATTGTTTAAAAAATAAATATAAATATCAAAAATTAAATTTTTAAAATTTTATTTTCCTGGGAATGTTTAGATAGTAAATAGATCAAAGGAATTCTCCAAAGTGTGAACTGATCCCTTTTTTTCCTCCTTTGATATTTTCTTTCTGACAGGTAGGCACATTCCTGTTTTCCTCCATTGGTTTGTTATACCAGAAAGTACTATGGATATTTTTGTAGAGTCCTTGATGGGCAATTGGAAGACAGTTCCAAGTTATATAATAGCTAGTGACCTTAAATAAATTGCACCTAAAACTCAGTCTGCAAGTTCAACAGAGATAATTGAAACAGATAGTAATATCTACCTTTTCGGTGTCATAGGGTTGTTAAAAGGATCCTTCCAGATAATTTGTGGGAAAGTGTAAATTTCTAGAGTCTGAATCACATTTCTAAATTCATGAAGTATTATTAAACTTTGAATTACAAAAATGCACTTATTAACAAAAATGATCTAATTCTCTCGTGGTTTATGGTATTGGGAGAAAGTCCATTTTAAAAAGTTTCACAGTTGTAATAATTTTCAGTAGAATTGGAAATTGATTTTAGAATTTTGAACTTAATGTAAAAATTGGCCGTTTGAACAACATAAAATAATTTTAAAGCTTAAAAGCTATTGAGCCGGGCATGATGGTGTACACCTGTAATCCCAGCGGCTCCGGAGGCTGAGGCAGCAGGATCTCGAGTTCAGAGCCCACAAAAGTGAGACTCTAAGCAACTCAGTGAGACCCTGTCTCTAAATAAAATACAAAATAGGGCTGGGGATGTGGCAGTAGTTGAGTGCCCCTGAGTTTCAATCCCAAGTAACCCTCCCCACAACCCCTCCAAAAAAAAAAAAGCTCTTGAATAGCAAAATGTATTTTAATTAGTATTAACTAATACTAATTTTGTATTTTAGAGATGCTCTTAGTGATCTTGCGTTACATTTTCTGAATAAGATGAAGATTATGGTGATTAAGGATATTGAAAGAGAAGACATTGAATTCATTTGTAAGGTAAAATATTAACATCTGTTTATGTAGAGTGTTCATTGATCAAATAAATGTGATAATTTGAGGATTTGATTCTTTGATTCAGACAATTGGAACCAAACCAGTTGCTCATATTGACCAATTCACTGCTGACATGCTGGGTTCTGCTGAATTAGCTGAAGAGATCAATTTAAATGGTTCGGGCAAACTGCTCAAGGTAACTAGTGTTTATTATGATAATTAGCTTTCATTCACCTGGGTTGGTTTTAGGTTTTATTTTTCATCTTTGCCTCAGATACCTAATCTGAAAGTTGTTTACTAAAGATTACAGGCTGTGCAAGCCCTGGAAAAACTGTTACAATTGTTGTTCGTGGTTCTAATAAACTGGTGATTGAAGAAGCTGAGCGCTCCATTCATGATGCCCTGTGTGTTGTTCGATGCTTAGTGAAGAAGAGGTAATGTAAATGTTAACATTAACTAAGTAATATTTTGAGCACTAAAACTTTTATATTTGGGGCTGGGGTTGTGGCTCAGTGGTAGAGCACTTGTGTGTGTGTGAGACAGTGGGTTCAATCCTCAGCAACCACATAAAAATAGAGAAACAACATTTTGCTGGGCACAGTGGCACACACCTGTAATCCCAGTTATTCAGCTCAAAGATTGAGACACAGCAGGAGGATCACCCAGTTCAAGGATAGCTTCAGCAACTTGGACTCTCTCTCAAAAAAAAAAAAAAAAGAGTTGGGGATATGAGTCTGTAGTAAAGTGCCCCTGGGTTCACTTCCCAGTAATCCATATGTTCCCCCTCAAAAAAAAAAAAAAAAACTATATTTTGGCTTTTTTTTTTAAGTATAAATCATAAATTTTTAAAAATAGCTTTCTGTTGGATTAAAATAAGCTAAACATATTTTGTATTTACAGGGCGCTTATTGCAGGAGGTGGTGCTCCAGAAATAGAGTTGGCCCTACGATTGACTGAATATTCACGAACAATGAGTGGCATGGAATCCTATTGTGTTCGTGCTTTCGCAGATGCTATGGAGGTCATTCCATCTACACTAGCTGAAAATGCTGGCCTGAATCCCATTTCTACAGTAACAGAACTAAGAAATCGGCATGCCCAAGGAGAAAAAACTACAGGCATTAATGTTCGAAAGGTAATAGCAAAAGTCCTTTTATTATTGCAGAACATGTTAATATAAAAAACATTGAAAATCTTATGATTGTAATGGAAGGCTTTGTAGTGAAAAGTAGTATTTTTTTTTTTTTAATTTAAAGATGAGATCTGCTACGGGTTAATGATGCCTTTGAGAATGAAAATGATGCCTTAATTGGGAAATATTATTTGTTAACTCTGGCCACTTATTGATGTTTTTTCGCAAGATATTTAGTCTGTGCTTCAATTTCCTCAGTTGGTAAAATAGAGATAATAATGTCAGATATGTTGTGAAGACTAAATGTATTACTAATACTATATAAATACTAACCATTTCTCCTGTGCTTGAGTATCAGCTGGTTTAGTAATGTAAACACATGAAACAGCAATAATATTCCCCTTTTTAATTAATGCTTAAGTGAGGCAATATGTGATGGGGGGGGAAACTAGTAATCCAAGACGTTATTTTTTAAATAGTACAGAACTCCACAGGACAGTATGACCTGGTTACAAAAAACTTCTATGATTATACAACTTTGGTTAGGGGATGAGGAAAATTCAGAGAGGGACGTACTGGTATACAGGGGAGAGGCCAATGTTGGTGATACAGTAAATACTAAAGTTGGAAAGATAAAAAGCTAGAATGAGAATACCCTGGAGTATTGAGACAGGCATTTTTCTTCCACTGGTTTAGAACCAGTAAAATTTTGTAAGCAGGAGGGTAAGCCAATGCAAAGTTTTGGGACTCTTTTTGGGTGTTCTTTTAAGTATTAGGATGGTATAGTAGAGACTTTAAGATAGGAAATAGGAGATGTAAAGGAATAGTAGACCAACTTGGCCTGATTCAGAATTAAGACTCACCATTGATTTAAGCATTGAAGGTTAGTTATAGGTGGATACAATATCTATTTTATTTTTATGTGGTGCTGAGGATCGAACCCAGTGCCTCACACATGCTAGGTGAGCGCTCTACCTCTGAGCTATGACCAAGATCTCAGAATTTTTTAACTACTATAATAATCTACCTAATTCTACTGGGATTTTTTTAAGGAAACCATATCTAGAAGTTGTTCTGGAGTTGGCTGGGTGCAGTGGCACAGGCCTGTAATCTCAGTGGCTTTGGGGTCTGAGGAAGGAGGATTGTAAATTCCAGGCCAGCCTCAGCAACATCATGAGACCTTAAACAATTTTGTGAAACCCCATTTCAGAATGCAAAGGGCTAGGGATGTAGCGAAGTGGTAAAGTGCCTCTGGGCTAAATCCCCAGGATTAAAAAAAAAGATGTAGAAAAGAGCTTAGAATATCTTACCTTAGCCTTACCTAGAACCAAGAGAAAAATAGATTTGAAAGGTCTTAGCACACTGGTGATAAGTTGGTTGGTTGCTAATGTGTAGAATTACAAACACTTTAAAATCAACTTCTGGTGATTTGCAGGGTGGTATTTCTAACATTTTGGAAGAAATGGTTGTACAGCCCCTGTTGGTTTCAGTCAGTGCTCTGACTCTAGCAACTGAAACTGTCCGGAGCATTCTGAAAATTGATGACGTGGTAAGTATATATATGTTGTAAATTGCTCTACAAGTTTAGTTTTAATGATAAATGTTTGCTAATTATGAAGGTTATAAGCTTATAGTGTTTTTCACCTGTACAAATGAGAGAGAACCTGGTGCACTTGTACACTCATGATCCTAGTAACTAGGGAGGCTGAGGTGGGAGGATGGCCAGTTCAAGGACAGCCTGGGTAACAGCAAGTTCAAGGACAGCCCAGTATCAAAATAGAAAACAAAATGGACTGGAGATACATGTGGCACAATGTTAAAAGTGTCCCTGGATTCAATATCAAGTACCAAGGGCGGGGGGGTTGAATAATTGAAATAATTGGAACATCTTTCTTTTCTTTCTTTTTTTTTTTTTTTTTAAAGAGAGAGTGAGAGAGGAGGAAGAGAGAGAGAGAGAGAGAGTTTTTTTTAATATTTATTTTTTTTTTAGTTCTCAGCGGACACAACATCTTTGTTGGTATGTGGTGCTGAGAATCGAACCCGGGCCGCACGCATGCCAGGCGAGCGCGCTACCACTTGAGCCACATCCCCAGCCCCACATCTTTCAATTTTAAGATATCATAAGTTTTGAAACCTAATTTTTTTTCTTTTCAGGTGAACACTCGGTAATCTGGATAACATTGGCTGGCTTGCACCATTTTGGCCACCAATTACTGTGATTAAAGTGGAAGATGATGGCCTTGGTGTTCCTTGTTTTCTGGAAGATTGTTCCTCTGACTTCCTGGGCTTTGTGTTCTAGTTTGCATTTGCCTGAAATTGTATTGAAACACTTTAATGAAAAAATTAAATATTTGGTTTCAAACAGGTTAATTCCCTCCCGAAGTTGTATCAAGTCTGATACTTCTGAAAAACATCTTCCGCCCCCCCAACCCGCCAAAAAAGTTTGCATTTACGCTGATTTTTTTTTTTTTAAGCTGTAGGTGAACACAGTATCTTTATTTTATTTATTTTTATGTAGTGCTGAGGATCGAACCCAGTGCTTTGCACGTGCCAGGCAAGCACTCTGTCACTGAGCCACAATCCCAGCCCATACATTTACTTTCTTAGGGCTTAATCCTGGGTACATTCCTCAGTCCATATTCTACTTAGATCTATTCATTGATGTAATTTAAAAAAAAAAAAAAAAAAGTATTTAGAAGGAAAAAAAAATGTCCAGTGTACTTAACACTGATAAATGCCCATTGGTATAAAAAAACATGAAAATCTCCCTTTACAATCTCTTACCTTTCTCTAAGAATAACCACTGATCATTCTGGGATTCCTTCTATAAATAAAAGTATATGCAGAAATGGGGGTGTACCTCAGTTACAGAGTGGTAGCCTAGTATGCACAAGGCCTGTGTTCGATCCCCAGTACTACACACAAAAAACACGTATGTAGGATCAAAAGGATTTTTTTAATCAGGTTGTCTTGTTCCAGTTTTAAACATTGATTGCCACTGTCTCATCCAAGTATCATTGTCTCATCACATCCAACTAGTCTTTCCCCATGTTTTAGCCACTTTCTGCCCGTTCCCCACACATTTTAGCTAGTATACTTTTTGTTGGAGTACCTTGATCACAAACAGGGCTGGGGCAGTGCATGAGCATTGTTTACACAGATGGTAGTTCTGGCAGAAATACTGCGTGGAGGGATGACAAATCCAATCTAGTGTCTGTCCCTGTAAGGACAAAACACTGCTCTTTCTGTGAGGGAAGTAGTCCAGGATAATCAACATGCCACCTGGTAGCTGGAGTGTGGTGTCATTTTGGGAACTCAGTGTTGGTTCCTGCTGCTAGCAGGTTGGGTGCTCATCAGTGATCACATCTAGGACATCTTCGGAGAGTAAATCCACGCTGCTAAGCCCATCTATAATCTTTATCCCTGCCACCATGACCACTTTATGTGCACTCTGGGCTCCCTGGAGTGGGTATGTCTTCTCCACTCATTAGAATCCTCTTCTGAGGTAACAATCTAGTGAACATTCACATGAGATGTAAATTCCTTCATATATTTTGCCCAGATAGGTCCACATTACCTCTTCCCCAAATTATTTACCAATTATCCCAATACCAGTTATCTCAGTCCGTAGCCATCTAGCCAAACCTTTTCCTACAACCAGTGAACCTACATATCATTTCTCCTTCCAAACTGTACAACTAAGTACATTGATCCAAGAAGGATTTCCCTTCACTACTACCCTTATGGGATGTCCCAGAGAAGCATTGTAGTTCTGCACCTGCCTATTTTGGGGTGGTGCCTGCATATCACAGAACCCTTCTATAAATCAGGTTTGAGCATTCTCTTCCCCTATCATCTTAGTGTTGGTAATGGTTGAAGCCTTAAGTGCAGGCTGGTAAGCAGGAGTGTAGACCATGGGTATTTGGGTAACATTCCTTCAGAGCCTGCTAAGGCCCAATCATGTATATTCCATTTTTATTTGATCATAGAATACTGCTCTACATGTCCAATTCATGGTTTAGTGGATCTACATGTCCATTAGGGGCAAATCAGGTCATGTTAATGGTTGCCCATGGTTAAGCATTTCCTCTTTCTAAGATCCTGTAGCAGGCCAAGAGTCATCTACAGTAGGTGGCAGAGTTTTGCTTCAAAATCTTAAGAGGTCTGTGCTGCATTTCAACAGAGGCCTGCCAAAGTCTCCAAAAAACATCTCTTTATCTGCCCCTGCCACTTCAGGCTTCATTGAATCTGCTGGGTCATATCCCCAAGCATCAGAACAACTTGCACAGTAGCCTGGGCCTGTTGCAAAGTTGCCTGCTCCAGAGTCCATTTGAATCTATCAGTATTTTGAGTCAGTAAATGGGTTAGAATAACAAACCCAAATGAGAAATGTTTCCTCCAAAGCCCAAAGAGGTTCATTAGATGTCCTTCTTTTATATGAGGCACCAGATGTAACAACTTTTCCTTCACCTTTAGAAAGGATATGAACACATTGTACAGTACTGAATTCAGAAATTTCACCTATATAGAAAACTCTTGGACTTGCATAATCATCTCCCATCCATTGACATGCAAATGTCTTGTACATAAGATCCTTTAAAATAAATTATGACATATAATCCTGAAATTGGATAATAACAGTATATTGCTGCCCTTAACCAGTTGAAAGCAATTACTTCTGATAGACTTTATGGACCAGTAGGGAGAAAAATGCATTTTGTCAGTTAAGTAGCCGTATACCAGGTACCAGAAGATATGTTAATTTGATCAAGCAGTAAAATCGTATCTGGTACAGCAGCTACAATTGGAGTCACCACTTGATTAAGATTAAAATAATCCACTGTTATTCTCTGAAATCCACCTGTCTTCCGCAAAGGTCAGAAAGGCAGGTTGAGAGGGAAGTTAGTGGGAATCACCACCACCACATCCTTAAGTCCGTGACTGTGGCACTAGCCTCCATTATCCTTCCAGGAATGACCTGATTCTGATTTACTATTTTCCTAGGTAGAAGCAGTTTTAGTGGCTTTCCTTTGGTCTTTCACACTATAATAACCTTTGCTCCGTGACATACAAAAAAAAAGTGAGATCATTCCATTTCTAATTATGTTAAATTTGATCACCCAATAAAGTGGTAGCCAAAAGATCTCTCCTTTACATATTTTCCCCTTTGCAGTTATTAATCTGTGGGTAATACTTTATGCAAACATCCTGTACTTTAAAGTATGTTTGTTTCCTAAAACTTAGCTCTCATACCTTTGATAAGCAATTTTAACTAAGGACATAATTAGTTGAAAGCAATTTAAAAAGCTTTTAGAAACTGAAACAAATGTCGTATCTTAAACAGGAGAAAAAAATTCCTGAGCTGAGAGGAGAGGTGATTTTTACTAATGATAGTCAAGGTATTAATGTTCCTGTTATATAAAGGAATGTTTCAAGTTGGTTGAGAAAAGATAACCATAGAAAAATAGGTAAAGGACATCAATAAGCCATTTGCCAAAAAAATATAGACTGTTACATGAAAAAGTTCAATATCACTGCTAATGAAAAAGATAAAAGTATATGAGATTGCTTAACATAATAAAATTGATAGCACCTGTGTTGCGGTGAAATCTGGTTGGTGTGTAAACTGGTATAAACTTTCCAAAGCAAGTTTGGCAACAATAAAAGCCTTTTAAAAAATCATACATCCGGGCTGGGGATGTGGCTCAAGCGGTAGCATGCTCGCCTGGCATGCGTGTAGCCCGGGTTAGATCCTCAGCACTACAAACAAACAAAGATGTTGTGTCCACCGAAAACCAAAAAAATAAAATAAAATTCTCTCTCTCTCAAAAAAAAAAAAATCGTACATCCAGCTGAGGATGTAGCTCAGTGGTAAAGCATTTGACTAGCATGTATGAGGCTCAGTTTGAATCCAGCACCAAAGAGAAAAAAGAGGAAAGAAAGAAAAGAAAAAACTATGCATACATTTTGCTCATATTTGTCCTGAGGAAATAATAGCATCAGGGCACAAAGATGTATATATGCGTGGCAGTGTTCATACTGATAAGTGCACAATAAACATTGTTACATAATACTTCCGGAGTAATAATTATCAAAATGCTAACAGGTACAGTAATTATGTCCTGATGAAATTTTAGATTAAATTTTTTTTTAAGTATTTTCAATTTTAGGGGAAAACAGTTAACAATGGAAATTACACGGCAGCAAATGGAGGTGCAGAATCCCTTGTAACCAGTGAGACAGTAAGCAGCTCAACAGAACATATTCAATGGGCTGGAGTACTAGCTCAGTAGAAGACTGCTTTGTGGAAAGCCATTCTCGAACGTGATTGGGCACCTCCCTGACTGGGTGTGAGGCCTTCCGGCCAAGCTGCGTCAGAACTTATCCCCGTGGGAGAGCCCTTCAGTGTGGGGTGTGACTGACCATTGACCCTGAGACCAATCACTGATCCTGACTGTCCCCCTCGACCTTCATTGGATGGAATTTTCCCCTGAATTTCTTGTTCCCCAGTAAAAGGCCACTCTCTGGCGTTCTCTCTCTCTCTCTCTCTCTCTCTCTCTCTCTCTCTCTCTCTCTCTCTCTCCTTCTATGCTTAGGACCTCTACTATGAAGCTATCGGGCTGATTGCGCGGCAGAGTGCTTGCCTAGCATGTGTGAGGCACTGGGTTTGATCCAAATAAATTTTGTATTCATCTACAACTAAAAAATAAAAATAAAATAAAAATAAGAAATTGGGCTGGGGATATAGCTCATTTGGTAGAATGCTTGCCTTGCATGCACAAGACCCTGGGTTTGATACCCAGCACACACACACACAAAAAAAGTTCCATGTTAACAAAAATAATTTCTTGAGGACTGCATATAATAATCATAGTAAAGGGATATACATCATCTATAAGAATGTTTATTTTGGGGCTGGGAATGTGGCTCAAGCAGTAGCGCGTTCACCTGGCATGCGCGAGGCACTGGGTTCAATGCTCAGCACAACATGTAAATAAGATGTTGTGTCCACCTAAAACCAAAAAAATAAATAAAATAAAGAATGTTTATTTTGATGTGCTTTTTTCCTCTTCTCTTTGAACAAACTAAGTTATGCTCTCTCAGCACAATATCCTCACAGAGTAATTGTGAAGATTAACTGGATTGTCCTCTCAGTCCAGGTGATCCTCTTGCCTAGATAAAAAACCCCAGGCAATAGTCTTTTCACAGACTCTATGATAAATTGCACTTTCAGACTGGTTTAGTCATCCAAGATAAAAGCAAAGTTTATCCTAAATTCTTCCTTTCACTTCACTCACTGCAGTAGTCACCACAATCTTATAAATCCATTGTTCTTTAATTACATACGAATTACCTTGGGAATCTTATAAAATACAGAATCTGATTTAGTAGGTCTGAAGTAGAACCTGAAAGCCTGAACAACTCCCAGATGGTACTGATATTGCAGGCCTACCAACACTTTGAGCAGTAAGACTCAGCATCCCATATTCATCACTGCATCTACTGTCTTGAGTTTAGACCCGTTTCTGCCTGGACCATGACAGTAAGTATCTAATTGGTCTTCAATTCAAAATCTATATTGTTGTCAATGTTAAGTCTCTTAAGCCAGTACTAGCAGACTCCGACACATCACTGTATCAGTTGACTGCATTCTGCATAGTATATCCTATCTTTAAGGGAATTCTAAGCCATCTCAGCTGGGTGGCTGCCACATTTGCTATTGTGAATGAGCAGCTATGAACTAATTATGTGTAATCCTTTTTGATACATTTGCATACACATGGTCTCAAATAGAAGGGGATAGAAGATTTGAACAGCACAATTAGATAATATTCATTTATTAGAGTCAGAGGATTCAATCAACTTTCTCTGATCATTTAATGCAAGTAGACATTTATAATGAAAAATAATTAGCCAGGTGTTGTGGCCCACGCCTGTAATTCCAACAACTTGGAGGCTGAGGCAAGAGAATCAAAAGTTCAAGGCCAGTTTCAGCAGTTCAGCAGACCCTGTCTCAAAATAGAAAATAAAAAGGGATACGGATGGGTTGGGATTGTAGCTCAGTGGTAGAGCACTTGCCTAGCATGTGTGAAGTGCTGGGTTTGATCCTCAGCACCATATAAAAAATAAAGGTACTGTGTCCATCTATAACTGAAAAAGGGCTAGGGATGTGGCTTAGTGGCTAGGTGTCCCTAGGTTCAATCCTCAGGACTGAAAAAAAAAAAAAGTAACTGGAGGAGGGAAGGTAAAGGGGAAGTGCTATGTGCCTATATGATTATATCACAATCAATGGCACTGTTTTGTATAATTATAATGCACCAATTTAAAAAAATTCTTGTAGATCCGCTCATTTCTGTTCTAAATAGTTTGAGGTTATGTTATGAGACGTCTGCAAATTTTAAAAATTGCTGATGAACTACTCTTCCATCACACAAACCATGTCCTCCACACTCATTCCCATTATTTTACTATTTTATTTTAATCTCCCATTATGCAGTGATTCAGTATGTGGACCTGTCTTGCTGGTTTTGAGTTGGGCTTACATCAAATCCCAACAGGGATACAGGCAGCCACAGAACTAGCTGCATATCCTGTCACTTTGGCATCCTCTCTGGCTTCAGAGCTTCCACCTCTGGCTTCTACTTAGAATCAAAAAAGGATCTGTTCCAGAGTGAGAAGCAATTGCTTTCAAAACAAAGAGCAGTCTGAAGGAGCTGGTGAAGTAGAGGATTTTACAGAGGCTCACAATCTCAATAGACAAACAAGAAACATTCTGAAAAGAGCCCTGAACTCAAGAGATGGGTTGTAATGTAGACTCCCCACATAAGGAGGGAAATAGGGCAACTTTATGGTGGGGAACGACAGCTGTTTAGGTAACAGGTGGCTAAGACTTAGCCATGCCCGCTATTTTGGGGCTCGGTCTCCATCACAGTCAGGTGCTGCAGAATGAAGGAACCCAAATCCCGAATGGAAAGTTGGTGGGGGAGAGGTGCAGGTGGGGATGTCTGTGGTTACTGTTGGGCTCTTGTGCCTTCCAATCCAGCCAGTCTCAGTCTCAAAACTGAACTCAAAACTGAAGAACCGGATTCACACTACCTGCACTGTGACTGGTCAGAGAGCCCGGCCCCACCCAACTCTGGGCTTTCTTTAGTCAAGCCGAGAAAAACGCAGGCGGGACAACTAGTAACCTCCTTATAATTGGCCCATTCCTGCTAGTTCTCAAATTAATCAGCCGGGAATACACTACCCTCCCCATTCTCTGGCTCCTGGGGGAGCCATGTTAGGCAGTACCCTGTAAACCCTGCTGCTTTCTTCACACAATAGCACCGCCTGCTTCCTCCTCTTCCGTCTCCTATCATACTATTTCAGCTAATAAATATGCGCTCTTTTCTTCATAAAACTAATTGTTTCATTTATATAATGTGAGAAGTCTGCGTTTAGGAGGTTAGGCACTAAAGAGGGGAACGAATGTTCGGTTCAGTCGGTCAACTTTCTAAACCAGCAAAGACTCAGTACCGTGCTGAACGCGGTGGCACAAGCATGTAATCCCAGCGACCCAGGAGGCTGAGGCAGGAGGATCACAAATTCTAGGACAGCCTCCGCAACTAAAGCAATTTAGAAGCAACTTAAAAGGGCTGGGGATGTGGATCAGTGGTTAGGCGCCCCTGAGTTCAATCCCCAGTACAAAATAAAATAAAATAAAATAATTTTATATAATAAAATTATATATATATATGTATATATATACATATATAATTTTATATATATATACATATGTAATTATAGATAGATAGATAGAGAGAGAGAGAGAGAGAGAGAGAGAGAAAGAGAACCGACTCCCACTGTCTAGTAAACTGGAGAGTAAATTAAATGAATTAGTGATAATTACAAACTGCCAGTGAGACACTCATTTGAACAACTCTTTTAAGATTAAATTCGACTTTGGCTTGTTTGTACAGTTGCAGTAATAATTTCAGAATGCCTGGTTAAACTGCGTTTTTTTTTAAAGAATGATATTCATATGAAAAAAGTTTATCAGTTTTAAGGCTGTTAATACAAACTCATGGAGAACAGGTAAACTGCGGTTTATATTATACTGTTAGTACCTCAGGAGAGAAGCTCAGCGGAGGATTTGGGGCTTCTGGGAGCATGCCAGGATTTTTGCGTGATTCTTTTTTAAATTTTTTTTCTTTTTTTTTTTTGTTGAGAGAGAGAGAGAGAGAGAGAGAGAGAGAGAGAGAGAGAGAGAGAGAGAGAGAGAGAGAATTTTTTTAATATTTATTTTTCAGTTTTCGGTGGACACAACATCTTTATTTTATTTTTATGTGGTACTGAGGATCCAACCCAGCGCCCCGCACATGCCAGGCGAGCGCAATACCGCTTGAGCCACATCCCCAGCCCTTTTACGCGATTCTTGATCCCTAGCGGCTCCTGTAGTGTTCCTAGTAACCGCGCCCCTAGTAACCGCCCACCCCAAGCCAGGAGCCGCTGGGTTGCTAGAGGCCAAGCCAGCTTACCCGCCCCGGGCCAGCGCTGGCGCTCAGGCTTCGGAGGCGGGGTGATGGCCTCCGTCTCCCACCGAGACGCGAGGGTAGCGGCCTCCAGTTTCCACATGCCGGTAAATCCCAACACCGGAGCGCGGGTCGCCCAGTACGAACGTGAAGACCCCCTAGAGGCCTTGGCGGCAGCGGCGGCGGCTCTGGAGGAAGACGAGGAGGAGAAGGTGTTGCGGGCCACGCGGGCGTCGGTAATTCGGGGCGGGACGTGAGCCGGGACTGGGCGCGGGCTTGAAGGCTGGTCCACGTCCCTGCCCAGCAAGGAGGCGCTGGAAACGCTGTGCCCAATGCAGACCTCTACCTGATGATCCTGGCCCACCATCATCTCCTTTCTCCCATGAAAATTGCTTAAATTCAAGGCATTGAAACATTTTAAAACTTTACTAAAGAGATTGCTGTAAAAATTTATTAGGGAGCATTTTTATAACTATTTCTAGAGAATACAAAATCAGAACTTTACTCCCTTCTTTCCAGCATCTGTTAGGACTGTATATTTCCTTTCTTCTTTAACTTGAAGAAAACTATCCTCTAATGGATAATCCATAAAAACACGTGAATCACTTTGCTGTCAGGAGCGTGTCTTATCATCTTAAGACGTGGTTTTAGCAGATTTTAACATACTACATAAGAGGTGAGTGCTAAAAAAAAAAAAAAAAAAAAAAAAACATGCAGAGTTCAGTGTCTAGATGAGACACAGATATGTATATAGATAAGCATCCAGACAAGCAAGTAACTGAGATCCCAGTGCATCCAGGGGGTCAGGGGGTCTGAATGGTAGAGTGAGACAGCTTTTTCACAGATCAATTTTCAGTGTCAGATGTCTCCTGAACACCTGTCCAGCAGATGGAGGATAGAGTCGGCCATCTGTTATAGTCACTTAGAGATGGAAACCTTGATTTTAAATCAGCAGTCTGCACATATAAACTTCCTTATACCCAGTTAAGATTTCTTAATGCCATATGTCCAAAGCAGCTCAAATACAAAATATTATGGTCTAGGGCTAGTAGGAATTACTAGGTGTTTTGACATTTTAATAATAATAATAATAATAATTATTATTATTATTATTATTATTATTATTATTGGTTTTGGTACTGGAGATTGAACTCAGGGGTGCTTTACCACTGAGCTACATTACCCAGTCCCTTGTATTTTTTAATTTGAGACAGATTCTGGCTGAGTTGCTGGCTAACAACTTGAGACTCAAACTTGAGACTCTCCTGCCTCAGCTTTCCTAGTCCCTGGGATTGCAAGCCTGCACCATTGCATCCAGCTTGAAATACTAATATCTTTATACTAAAACTATTCATGAGAAAACCTGTGGCAACATCTTTTATGGCCAATATTTCACCAATAGACAGACACCTCAAGGTTATCCAGAATGAGGCAGATTGAAAACATGAGCATGAATCAGGATTAGAGTCCTACTAGAACCAGTTTCAATTATTCACAATTGACAGTAGATAATAAAAGACGCAAAATGATGGAATAGCCCCTTGCTAGGTGATATTATAACATTGTTCCTTAGCCCTCAGTGTTCCTATCTGTAAAAGAACTATAATAATTGTCTCTCAGCTGTTAATGAAGAGCAAATATATATACAACAGCTGCCAATGGGACTGTCATTTGAAAAACTCCTTTGAAGATTAAGTTCTACTTTGGTTTTCTGTGGTAGAAGTTAGTCATTTCTGCAAAGCAGAAGCAAGGAGACTGGTCAGGAGTCTATTGGGTGCCAGGGACAGTGGATTGAACTTAGAATCCAGTGGTGATGGCAAGAAGTGGACAGATTTCTCTAGAAAAGACATACTGCTGGATTGCATGTGAAGTCAAGGAACAGAAATCAAGAATGCTCATCCCCAAGTTTCCAGTTTGAACAGCTGCATCAAATGTAATGCCATTAGCTGAATTGGGGACAACTGTAGAAGGAATATGTTTAAGGGCTGGGTAGAATCAAGGTTTCAGTTTTTTTTTTTTAATATTTATTCTTAAGTTTTAGGTGGACACAATATCTTCATTTTACATTTATGTGGTGCTGAGGATCGAACCCAGTGCCTCGTACATGCTAGGCAAGCACACTACCACTGAGCCACAATACCAGCCCCAAGGTTTCAGTTTTTGATATGATAAATTTGAGATGCCTCTGGAACTACCAAATGGAAATGTATAGGAAGAAGATGGGTTTATGAAACTGAAGTCCTATGGGCTCTGGGCTGGAGATTTATATCTGGGAGTTTTCAGCATTTCCAAAACAATGAAAATGGATCACAGATCACTTAGGGAGAGAGTGTAGAAAAGGGTCCTAGTATAGAGCTCTTAGAAGCCTCAACATTTAACAGCCAGAAAAAATAGGCAAGAGATTAAGGAGCCACCAAAGTGGTAGGAGGAATGACAAGAAGCTGCAAGGTTCATAGTCATTGTTTTTAATGATGAGGGAGGTGTCACCTGCTGCATTTTATCCTTGAAATATGAAGGAATGAGAAAAGGGTCCCAAAAGGAAGCTTTGTAGATGGGGACAATGAGGGAGCTTCCCTTTGATGGTTTCTGTATTCCTAAAGTAAAATGGTTAGGAGGGCAGATGAGGGAAAGGGAAAAGGGAAAGGTAAACAGAACTTAATTGTTGGGAAGTGGGAGCCATCTTCTAGAAGAGATATGGGATGCTGGGCAGGTGAAGTGTTCATGAGACGTTGTTTGGAACATTCTTTTTTTTTTTAGTACTAGGGATTGACCCCTGGAGCACTTTACCATTGAGCTACATCCTCAGCCGTTTTTTTTGTTTTGAGACAGGATCTTATAAGTTGCCCAGGCTGGCCTCCAACTTGAGATCCTCCTGCCTCAGCTTCCTGATTTGCTGAAATTATAGGGATTTGCCACCATGCCTGGCTTGTCTTTTTTTTGTTGTTGTTAAGTTACATTTCAGTTATGACAATAATACATGAATACTTTCTCCTTTTAAAATACCACCTGTTAGTTGGGTGCAGTGGTACACACACGTTCATAGTCCTAGCACTGTGGAAACTAAGGCAGGAGGATTGCTTGAACCCAGGAGTTCAAGGCCAGCCTGGGCAACATTGTGAGACCCTATCTCTTTAAAAAAAATACCAAATCAAATATTACATATGAGGCTTAGTCCCTTATAACACTTCTCCCCGGCAAAAAGAAAATCTGGATACCCACCAACTCTCCTGAATAGGAGGGAGAGAGTGTAGAGAAGACCACTGTTTTGAAATTTTATGTATTCTATTCTTCTGTACTTTTTTCTGTCTTGTATATAATATTTTAACAGATGGTAGCATATTACAAATATAGACATAAAATACAGATAGATATAAAGTTCTACAACTTGCTTTTTTTCTTTTTCATTTATTGGGGATTTACCCATGTTAATACATGTAGGTCTGCCTCATTTCTTACAAATTCTTTCCAATGAAAAACATTTCTGAATAAAAATTTCAGAATTGCCAGTGAAACTTTATAGACTGCAATACAAATAGTTCCTTATGCATGCTGACACTAAGGAAAGAACAGGTGCTGGAAAAGGTCATTATCTAAGTGGGTCAAGCCAATCTCAGGAAGATTATCCTCTAATCCAGGGGCAGCATTTGCAACATTCCACAAAAAGTGGAACAATTAAAGGGAAAGGAAGAAAAATGTCTGTGACCTGTGTTATTTAACATACCAAATGTTTCTGGGTGGAGACAATTAAAGATGAAATTAGAATTGGAAATAATTTCTTAGCCATTCATCTGTTTTAGGTAAAACACTGAGATCTCTGTCTGAAAAGTTCTAGCTAGTATTAACAGTATTAAACTGAAAATGGAACACATACTGTGCCAAAGTCACTTGTAGTCTCAGTAGAATTATCAGACCTGCCACAGTCTCTTCAAAAGCTTCTCTTTTTCAAATAATTCTTCCAGGTCAAAGTAAATTTGACCCATTTTGTGTAAACAATTGAAATAAGATCTTCTTTTAAGAGATATTCTCAAAGGATGAATGGTACCACATGGATGCTTTCGCCTAAAAATAGTTTCTTTGGAATAATTTCCCTGTTTTAATTATAGTTTTTGCAACTTAGGTCTTTTCCTTAATACTCGTAGAATGAAGACAGCTCTCCATAGTAGCCAGAAGGGACGGATTTTTTTTCTTTGTTGGAAACTTCTTTTTTGTTTGTTACTGTGCATTCACTTGTTCAACAAATATTTATGGACACTTGTTAACCAGATACTTTTCTAGACACTGGGAGCACCAGAGTAAACAAAGCAGACAGACTCTTGCCTTCGCTATGCTTGTTTTCTGGTAGGGGCAGGCTATGTAGAATATCAGTTGTTGAATACTTCTGGGAAAAATAAAGCAGAGGAGGGCTGACAGTGAGTGGGGGAAGAATTGTCATTTCATATAGGGCAATCAGTCAAGACTTGTTGAGAAGATGGCATTTGAGTGCAGACCTCAAGGGATGAGCAAGTGGGCTCTGCAGATTTCTGGATGAAATCGTGAGGAGAGGGAATAAGTGCAAAGGCCCTGAGGTAATTCTTCCAGCTGCAAACTACATTCAGCTGGAATAACAAGGCACACATACAAACAGCAAAACATATTAGAGAATTCTCTTAATTGATTTGTATGACATATATTAAGTAGTTTTTTGATTGTGGACCTGTTGGTAACAAATTTCTGCATATAAGTTCTACTGAAGAAAACTTGTTTTCTTTCATTTGTTTTTTCTAAGTTACCTCCAAGTGGTACAACACTGGCCTCTTGTTTTTAGTTCACAAAAAAATAAAAACAAAAACAAAAATCTCCACATCCATTAATTTTTTTCAATTTTCCTGTCAGGAAAGCCTAAACAGATATTTTCCAGGGTCTTATCAGATTGAATCTGTAACTTTCTATAGCAAATATATTTTATTCATTTGAGTGTTCCAGGCAGTAGGTCAAATTTAAAAGCACGGTTGACAAGCCTTTATTCATAGTATCATGAATAATTTCAACTCTTTCTTGATTGGGAACATGTTAAAATTTTTTATTTGTGGAAAAATGAGATTTTAGCTCTTTAGTTGCTTCATTTAAAAGAACTAAAAAATATGTGAAAGGAGTGAGGCTTGACTTGTATGTAGAATATATACAAACACATATTTCTCCTTCTGTTCTCAGTCCCAAAGATTCTGTCACTGATAGGAGTTCCTGCTGTTGCTGTCCACAGGAACAGTGTGCTAAGAATGCCCTCCATCCACTCCTAAGTCCTCTTTCCTCTCTCGTGAGGTCTTGTCCCAGCTGGCTCCTTGATAAACCACTGAGAACTTTGTCCCTGACCCCACTGACTCCCATTGCCTCCTCCATTCCCCTGCCTTCTCCCCACTGGCGCACCATAGAGCTACACTGCAGGAGCACAGCTCAAGGGGCAGCATTAGTTCTGGTGGTTTGGCTGTGTTCCTTTTCTTCTCAGTTGTTAAAACAACTCAGGAGGCTCCTTATAGAAACGCTTTGTAAAGGATGGTTTGGTCCTGTCCTAATACTATGAATGCAGTGAGTCAAAAACCTTTAGTTGGCTGATCAGAGAACCATCCATTATAAAATGGTTAAATAACTTATTTTCTTGTAGTTTGGTCTCAGTTTCTCTCATGTTTGGTTTTGTTTTCTCTGTTTGATTGTTTTTGGTGTTGGGGATTTAATCAAGGAGCACTTTTACCACTGAGCCACATTCTACCTCTTTTTGTTTTCAAGTCTGAGACAGGGTCTCAGTTGCTCAGGGCCTTTCTAAATTGCCAGAGGCTGTTTGTGGCTCCGTGGTAGAGCCCTTGCCTAGCATGTGTGAGGCCCTGGGTTCGATTCTCAGCACCACATACAAATAAATAAAATAAAGGTCCCATCAATAACTTAAAAAAAAATATGTGTGTGTGTGTGTGTGTCATTAGGGGAAATATGGGGAAAAAATTAAGGGAAAATGTAAATATTCAAAAGTAACTTATAATCTAATTGGAAGCAACATTTGGATCAGTATCAACTTAATTTGCTTTTAATTCCAAACGTCATATAACAGGTTTTTCCCTCCCTAACAGGCTGATTTTAACACCAACTTTTCTGGGGTGGATGAACATATGAACTATGAGGACATAGTGCACTTTTCTGATGTTTACTACTCTAATGAAGAGTATTTCAGGAAACTAGAAGAGCTGAAGGCAGCCCACATAGAAACTATGGCAAAATTAGAGAAAATGTATCAAGATAAATTAAATTTAAAGGAAGTTCAGCCACCGATCATCAAGGAAGATGTTCCTAGTATTTCTTCCAGGTAAATATGTGCCTAATGTCATTTGTGGACTATAAAATAAAATTTATGCTTAAAAGTGGGGAATAAATTATTTCTTAATTCAGAATATTTACTCTCAAATATTCTTTTGTAGTCTTGGGCCTGGTGTGTGGCTCAGCGGTAGAATGCTTGCCTAGTACATGTGAGGCACTCAGTTTGATCCTCAGCACCACATAAAAACAAAGTATTGTGTCTATCTACAACTTTAAAAAAAAAATTATGTGTTCTTTTTGTACTCTCAATGATGGTAGAAGGAATTTTATTATTTATTCATTTATTTTTAATTTTAATTTTTTTTTTTTTTGTGGTGCTGGTGATCAAACTCAGGGCCTTGCTTCTACTAGTCAAAGTGCTCTACCACTGAGCCACATCCCTATCCCTGGGGTGGGGTTTTATTCAAAATCTCTAATGACTTATCAGTTTCTAGGTGATCTCTTGCTTTGAGAGACAATTGGTGGTCATTTGTTTTTTTTTCTCTTGGACTTATCACCCACAGACCTGTAGACATGTTTCAAAATATTTAGGCTGTCCCATTTTAAATTATGAACATTAAGAGTTAATTTTAAAAAACTTTGTAACATATAGATTAACATAAGATCTTAAAAGATTCAATACAAAAGGCTGGGGTTGTGGCTCAGCAGTAGAGTGCTCACCTAGCACATGTGAGGCCCTGGCTTCTATCCTGAACACCACGTATAAATAAATGAAATAAAGGTTTTATGTCCACCTACAACTAAAAAAAATACTTAAAAAAAAAAGATAGAATACAAAGAGTTCAAGAGTAGGGGATGTGAATCTTTAATGTTTTCAAAATCGTCTTTTTTTTTTTTTAATATCAGGGATTGAATCCAGGGACTCTTAACCACTGAGCACATCCCCAACCCTTTTTATTTTTTATTTTGAGACAGAATCCTGCTAAATTACTAAGGCCTTGCTATGTTGCTGAGGCTAGCTTTGAACCTACAATCCTCCTGTCTCAGTGTCTGAGTTGCTGGGATTATAGGCAAGCACCACCATACCCAGCTCATCTGTAATTTCAAGACCCATTTCTCCTGTGAATTCTCTTGCTTTGAAACTTAAGACCAGTCTCTGAACTCACCCAGTTGATCAATGCTGATTGCACATTTCCTGTGTGCCAGACTATGCCTGGGCACAAGTCAAAACAAGGATGACCTCAAGGAGATCAAAGAACCAAAATTGCATTACAATATGATATAGCAGAGTGTTACATAAATGAGGGAAGAAGCAGTTGATCATACCAGGGTATTGGAGAGATGCAGCAAGAATTTTCCACAAAAGAAAGTGTTATACCTGAGTTCAATCTTAAAGGACCAGTAAGAGATTCAGCAGATGCAGGAAGTAGGGAATGGCCTTCTAGGCAGTAGAAAGCATGTGTGCAAAGGTATGGTGGCATAAGAAATCATGATGTACGTGAGGAATTTTATGCAATTGGATGTGGTTTAAGAATGGTGACTGGAGGTAGGGAGTGGTAACAGGTCAGACTGGAAAGGTAAACAGGGACCAGTCCTGAAGGGCTTTATGATCTAGACTTTGTAGCAATGAGAAATCATTGAAAAGTTTCAAACGGGGGGAGTGATGTGATCAGAGGTATGTTTTAATATGATGACTTTGAAAAACATATGGAGAATTTAATAGAAGTTAGATACAAGGTGACTTTTTTACACTCTTGTAAAGTGAGAGCGTGAACTAGATAATTTATAGGCATGTCTCAGTTGTGTTCTAAATAGAAATGATAATTTTCACAAGCCCTGTCCAGCCTTTCTCTTATAGCTAATTATACCCTGATCTTAGAAAATATATACCTCTATTTTAATATTTGGTCATATACCAAATTGAAACTATACCCAAATTATTATTCTCACTTAGCTTTATATCAGAAAAGAACTCCTATCAACATGTTCCATTAATGACAGCACTTTCAGAGCCTGACTTAGGCCGGTCCTCCTCCTTGCATACTTCTTCCTCTGAAGAGGATATGCCCAATCTAGAAAAATACACAATGATGAACTATGCTAAGGATCTCATCAACAACATGTGGACAGACTTTCATGTTAAAGATTATATTCAGTATGAAGATACTGACTTTCAGGCAAATGAAAAAACAAAGAAGAAACCAAAAGAATGGGTGCCCAGGATTACAATACCTGCTCCTTTTCAGATGATGATTAGAGAACAGAAGAAAAAAGAAGAGGCCATGAAATCTAAACCAAATATTGAAACGGTACATCAGCTGCTCAAAAAACAAGAAGAAGATTTAGAGTGTAAGAAGAAATTCCGAGCCACTCCAGTTCCTGTGTGTGTCCTTCTCCCCCTTTACCATGATATGGTCAAACAAAAAGAAGAACGAAGGAGGTCTAGGAAGGAGAAAAACAAAGAAGCTCTTCTGAACTCACAAAAGCCATTTAAGTTTATTGCAAGAGAAGAACAGAAGCAAGCAGCCCAGGAAAAGCAGCTGAAAGACTTTTTTAGATCTAAAAAGAAATCAAATTCATTTAAAGCTAGACCCATACCTCGTTCTACTTATGATTCAAATACCAGTGACAAGTTAAAAGAAGAAGAACATTATAGAAACATGAAGATACAGCCGAGATCCCAAGAACTTTTACAGAATTCATCCCCTATGCCAACTTTCAGGCATTCTAAGGGTCCTGGACAGGCTGGAAAGTCAAGGTATAAACACAAAGCCAGGTACCCGACTCATGATGTTGAAGACCTTCCTGAGAAATATAAAACAGGCTTCCCGGGACACAAGGATTCAAAACTCTTAACTGGCAGTAAACCATCTGATCTTCGTACATCCTCAAGTGCATCTGCTAAAAGAGAACCTCTTTTGACAGACATTAGAGCAGATGAAGAAAATTTGAAAGAAACACATTGGCCTTATCAGTCTCCAAGACACAAGTCACCAGTAAGAAGTACAAGTGCAAAGATCATGCCTTGTAACTGCAACCCTCCAGCACCCACAGTATCTTCCAGAGGAAGGGAACAAGCCATAAGGTAAATAACTAGGACTTGCTATTGACTGACTCATGTTTGCTAAAGTAGTGTATGCAGCTCTGTTGATTTTATGTTGGTGAATTTGCAAATATTAAGAAATTATTGTAAGATATTTTACTACATAATTTAGGGTGTTTTACTAAGGATGTTGCTCTAAGAATGTATTTTTAATTTTATGAATCTTTGGGTATAGAAATGGTTATAGTCAGCCTTGATTGGATTTCCAGTTTCACAAATCAGAGCCTTCTCAAAAGGTTGTCTTTTTTTCAGCCTTTGAAATATCCCTTGTTAAATTTTTGCTAAACAGCTTTCTCCTTGGCTTAAAGTGAATTAAGCCTTAGTTTGTTGCCCTCAGGAGATCACTTGAGGAAAAGAAAATGTTGGAAGAAGAGAGAAATCGGATCCTAACTAAGCAGAAGCAAAGAATCAAAGAATTGCAGAAACTCCTGACAACCCGGGCTAAGGCTTATGACTCACATCAAAGTTTAGCTCAAGTTTTTAAGTCCAAAGTAAAATATCTCAGGTATTATGAAAGAATCCTGAACTCCAGAACATTGGTTTCCAAACTTTCTTTTTTCTTAATCAGTGGCTATCAGATTGAGAGTGGTAATAGTATTTTAAGTTATGAATTTAAATTATAACTAGTTACTTATACTCAAAATGCATACATGAGTGTGCACTTAGACACATAGAAACACATACCTTGTGGTGAGAACCAATATACACAACTCCATGGTAAGAACCATAAAGCTATGTTGATGAACAAAAACATTTTCTGTGTGGCCTTAATTAATAGCTATGATCTTATGTCAGCATAAGATCATAGTTATTAACTATCCTTTTTTTTTGAGTGTGTATATGTGTGTATGTATATGTGTACATATAATATATGCACATATAATACATGCATATATTATTATATGCATGTATTATATGTGCATATATATACATTATTATATGCATGTGTTATATGTGCATATATTATATATATATATACACATATTATTTATTTTTTGTGTGTGTGCGTGTATGCACAAATACTAGGGATCAAACCTAGGGTCTTGTGCATGCTAACCACAAGTTCTACCATTAAGCTATATCCTCAACCTTCTGTATATTATTTTTGATTGCACAGTACAATATTGAGAAATTCTTAATGCTCATAGATAAAACTCTTTTCTTTTTTTTTTTTCATCTTTCATACATTTGATTCAAGTGAGTTATGCATTTCCATTTTTACCCCAAATACAAATTGCAGAATCACATCAGTTACACATTCACAATGTTTACATAATGCCATATTAGTGACTGCATAGATAAAACTCTTTTCTTAATAGCTTGCCATATATTAGATTGAACCCAAGGCCCTGCTCATGCTAAGCATGTGCTTCTACCACTGAGCTACATCCCCAGCTCAGAATACTTTCTTAGTAAACAGATGTCAAGTAGTTTTGTTCTCAGTTATGCACAAAATCTGATAGCACAAATTAAAAACATTGTAGAAAATTGACATCTTTTATGCTATGCATTTTTAACATGTGTGTTGAATTAGTGGTATATATTCATTTTGATAGTTTCAATATAAAAAATACAACTCCTTCATAGAACAATAGAATTCTGCAGTACAGAGTTTGAAAGCCAGTGTTCTGGATGTTGTACATAAAAATGTTCACGTTTAAGTAGGAAAATATCCCTCCCAAATCTGGGTAAGTAATAATGATTTATTAATTTTTATAGGAGCCCAAAATGCATATATTTGTTTTTGGTGATGAATATTCCTTTATAATATAACATTAATCCTCTGATACAGGGAGTTTAATTTGTTGAACTTAAGCAAAAAAAAAGTAAAACAACTTAGAAATATACTATTTACCTATAGAGAGTAAACTGGCTTTTTCATAACACCAACTTGTATATATTAGCATAATTATCGTTTTAAAGGTAATTATTTCCTTTAATCCATGGAATCTCATTATCTTGGTTGCTTTAATATATCTTACATAGAGAAAAACTATATACTTTAATTCTTTATATAGGATCTTGTCCAAAGAGTAAGTATACTTACTGTAAATGTATGTGTTTTGGTTCTTATTCTTCCGTATGTTATATTCCCATGTACCCCATTTCTCCCTTGACTTGCTCCCATTTAATTAATTTTGCCACTAAACTTTAGGAGATCTCATTTAGGAGATACAGTAAGCATGAAGTCTTATTTTCAGAAGAACTATTTTGAGAGAAGACACCTATTTTAATATTTTTTTGGTTTTGTACACTTATAAATAAGAGGACATTCATTCATCTGTTCAGGTCAATTTGAAGCCCCTTAGTAGTATGTTATGTTTTGAAGATTTTGGAAATCAAAGCACCAGGACTGTTCCCAGGGTGATAAAATATGTACTCTCAAAACCTAGGATTTTTATTCTACATTCCATGAGAATTTATCAGTTTAGAAAAGGAATTGACGTAAACTGCTAATAGCTTCTTTTGTCCTCTAAGCTAAATGTTATATGTGCAAGTTTTTTTAAAATGACCTTTTAAAAATTTCATTCATTTTATTTGATTTTAGAAAGAGTGAAAAGGAAAGAATGAGAGAATACCGACAAGAAATAGAAGAAAGAGAAGAAAAATTAAAAAAGAGGCCACTACTGTTTGAAAGAGTTGCTCAGGTTGTGTTTATTGGAATGTAAGAGCTATTGTCAGCCTCTTTGTTTTGTTTTAATATCTTTAGCTCCCAAGTTTACAGTCAGTTTTTCATATATGTTATGATTCTTGAGACATATTATTGTTTTTGTGATGGCTTCATCAAATCATCCACAGAAATAATGTTGCTTAAATTCTAAGCTTTGAATTTTGTTGATGAGGCACATAAGCTTGACAAAGAACCTGTTGCTAATCCAGTTCTCAAACTGTTAGTTTCACAACCTGTTTTTAATGGCCAGTCTTTTTTAAGCCAACGTGGTCAGATATTAAGTTGAAGCTTCATGATATAACTGGACATCTTTGAAGAATTAAAAAATCAAACAAAATGGCTAACTGAATCAGATTTATTTCTGCCAATTTTTAAAAAATAAATGTATAATTTAGTCTTATCTATAATTACTAAAAGGGCTTCCTTTTTATAGGAAAAACAAACTGGTCTAATGGACAGTGGGTCCTGATTTTTCTAAATTTTCAGTTTTATAATTTGTTCCTTCAGAGAGGTTTATCAGTTTCAGGTCATCTTCTCCTATATCCCTCTAAGTGAAGCATTTGTATGGGTCACATTGCTTAACAATAGACAAAATCACTGGAGATTACTGGTGTTGATCTGTGAATTCCAAGCTGTTACATTGGACAGTAGATAATTAGCACACTGACAGATGAGCATAGTTACAAGACTATACTTGATTCTTGTCAGTGACTCACTCAGGACAATGGACATGTGTTGTGGGTGAATCTCCACAGTACAGTCTCTCAAAGTTATGTAATCCTGGATATAATTTTATATAATGCCTTTTATTTTAAGGAATATATTTTTTTGTCTCAGTTAAAAAATCAGTTTTAAGCTGTTCTATATTATGTAGTATAAAGCAGTTAATTGACTTTTTGATTCAAAAAGTTTTATCTCCAGCTCTAAACTGCAAATTTTTATTTTCACTGCTTTGACAGAAATCTCTACTTAGATTTTCTGTATACATCTTACCTTTATCTTCCTCTGCAATGAGATCTTCCTGTTGATTTTTCTCCTTTGGTTGAGGGTATAATTCAGGTGACTGACAACTACTTCTCCTTTTGGTTGAGGATCACTAACGTATCTGTCAAATTTTTTTCCTAAGTAATTTGCCCTGTTAGATGCCAGGTGAACTACCTGAATTATTATAACAATGACTTGATTAAGCTGGATACAGTGGTGCATGCCTATAGTCCTGGCTACTCAGGAGGCTGAAGCAGGAGTATGGTTTTCGCCCAGGATTTTGAGCCTGGTGGGCAAGATAGTGAGACCCCTATCTCTTGGAATTTTTTTTTTTCCCCTTTTGGTCTTTCTGCTTTGCCCTTTTTTTTTTTTTTTTGCCATTCATTATGTCTTCTCCTTGTCATTCCCATTTTCCTGCCAAAATGTTAACCCTGGGTAGGCCATTAATAACCTTTGATAACAGTGGCAGTCATCCATTTTCACTGATTCTATGCTATAAGGTAAGTCTTCCCATATTGTAGATGAAGAAGCTTACATTCAAAGAAGGTAAGTAAACTCATTAAGTTTATAGTTAGTAAAACTGAGGTTGGAACCCAAGTTGACCTACTTCTAAACACTTAACTCTAAGCTGTCCTGCTTTGTCCCAGAAGATCACAACTCTTAGCATGATATACAGAATCCTCTGTGATCCTTTTTTATCTCCTTAATCTATTTCCTGCTGTGTTCTTCCCATCCGTCTTCTTTCTCCATGTACCCCTTTATTTTTGGGCTATTTCAGACTATGCTACTACTTCCAAACTTGAAGTCTGTATTCATACTGTATTCTAAACATCCTTAGAGTCTCTATCTTTACCTAACTCCTACTCCTTCAAGTCTTAACATGCAGTCACTTTTTGCATTATTGCCCCAGGTTGGGTTGAGTGCCCTTTTCTTTGTGTTCTTTCACTAGCCTATGCACCCATCTGTCATAGCACTTGCCACAGTTTGGAAAATATCTATTTGCATGATGGTCTCTCTTCCCTTCTAGCTAATTCATTTTAATGGTATTGGCCAAATCTTTGTATTCCCAGCACTTAGCACCTAAAATACTTTCTGGCAGAGTGGAGATGTTTGTAAGCATGTGTTGAACCCAAACTGAACAATTATTATCAAATTGGCCAGACATTGTTACCTTACATTTTTTCTCACTGGGGTTACCCTGGGCTGAGGGCACTACTCTGTTGTATTGGTGATGAGTCTCAGTATTAATAAACAGTTTTGTCATGTTGTGAATTCCCACTGTTTCTATGCACCAGAGAAAATGTGGCAAAATAAATGGTTATATAAAATTAAACAAAAAAAATTGTAAATGTTGAAAACACAGGTTAGTTTCACAGCTAATATTTCTTTTCCCACTTTTGGCCCTCACAGATTTTGTTCCTTCACTCAAAACCCTTTTCTCTCCCCATACTCTCCTTACTTCCCATAAGTGCTTGTTACAAAATAAGTATTTGGAAATTGTTAAATAAATGAAAGAATTACTACAAACTAAACTTATGATGATAGAAAAATATTTTTCCCTTTGAACTAGGACACTGATTATAGACATACTTTCACCATCACATATTATTATTTTGGTTCCTGGAAGAAATAAAGGCAATCCTTTTCAGCAGAGTTTTGGTGTTTTTTTTTTTGTTTTGTTTTGTTTTGTTTTGTTTTGTTTAATATTTACTTTTTTTAGTTGCAGTTGAACATAATACCTTTATTTTATTTATTTATTTTTATGTGGTGCTAAGGATCAAACCCAAGGCCTCGAATGTGCTAGGCGACTCTACCGCCGAGCCACAACCCCAGCCCTTTTTTGTTGTTGTTGTTGTTTGGACCAGGGATTGAACTCAGGAACACTTGGCCACTGAGCCACATCATCACTGAGTTGCTTAGTACCTCACTTTTTCTGATGCTAGCTTTGAACTCTCGATCCTCCTGCCTCAGCCTCCTGAGCTGCTGGGATTACAGGCATGTGCCACCGTGCCTGGCTTTGTTTTGTTTTGTTTGTACCAAGGATTGAACCCAGAGGACCTGAACCACAGAGCTACATCCTGAAGGCATTTTATTTTTTATTTTGAGACAGGGTCTTAGTGAGTTGCTTAGGGCCTCACTAAATTGCTGAGGCTGACTTTGAATTCAAGATCCTCCTGTCTCAGCTTCCCAAGTTAAGGGATAACAGGCATGTGCCTTAGCAGAGTTTTTTATAATAAAATAGTTATTTTATTATCTGAACTCTTTATTTCATTGTCTTTACAGTTCTTTTGCATGATGAGATGCTGGGGAAAATACTTGTTCCAATTACAAATAATTAAACATTGTTTATCTTGAAGTAAATTATTAAAAGATAATTAATTCTATACTGAATCAACATTATTTTCAATTAGTTAACACAAATTATTACTTTCTTACAGTCTATTTTGCTGTGACTATTGCTGCTAATTAACAGATATTTAATAAATTCACTTGCAGCTTTATGCACTGCCCATTTAAAAGAGAGAATTGTAGTCTTCCTGCTGTTGAGTTATCCCCTAGCAGAATGTGCCCATGATTCATTATAGACCAAACCATGTGTTCTGTTTCTTGGAAATCATAGGATTTATTAGTTGAGTAGATATTAAGTTGAATTTTAAACCAAATTCCGATGAAGTATTCCTAGCATTGACTTTGGTTAGTGTCATTACATTTAGTTTGCTTAAATCAGAATATACTGTTCTTAATGTGTCCAGAGTTAGGTTTGGGGTTTCTTTATTGTCTCCCATCATCTTTAGTGCATAGTTCTCATTTCTCACTTTGCCCTGTCTTTTAGTTCACCAATGTTTGTCTGTTGGTATTCACAGCCTCCAAATGCGTTTTCACTTCTTTTTAAAAAACTGTTCTTATTCACAGATGCATTTTAACCTCATTTGAATTCTTCTTTTTTAGTTTCCCAGAATATCAGAAAGTGCACTGGTGATACTTATATCCATTGTAATTAGTCTTTGCTATTTGTTTTCACTTGTGGAATACTAAACTCCATAAAGTCCCTGAGTTAGGCAACTATCTGACAACTGACTTGCTGGCATCAGGCTTTGAGCCACCTTTATTTTTTTAATTAATCAAATTATTGGTACCAAGGATCAAACCCAGGGGGATTTACTCCCATCAGCCCTTTTTAATATTTTATTTAGAAACAGGGTCTTTGTGAGTTAGGACCTCACTTAGTTGCTGAGGCTGGCTTTAAACTGTGATCCTTCTGCCTCAGCTTCCTGAGCCACCAGGAGTGGCACCACCACATCCAGCTTGGGCCAAAACCAGTATATACCACTACCATGAAGAGAAAGCAGCGTAATAGAGTGGAAAAGACTCAGAAAAAGGTCAAGAGATTTAGCTCTGCCACTCACTAGCCTTGTTAACTTAAGCCATTTAACCTCTGCTGGAGTGAGGTCTTGGTTTTCTTCATGTCTTTTTCTTTTCTTCTTCCCTGTTAATATTTTTAAGTTTTTTTTTTTTCCTCCCTACTAGGGATTGATCCCAAGGGCTGCATCCCTATTTCCCGTATTTATTTATTTATTTATTCACTCATTTATTCATTCATTCATTCATTCATTCAGTGGTACTGGGGATCAAACCTAGGGCCTTGCACATGCTAAGCAAATGCTCTACCTCTGAGCCACATTCCCAGCCCTTCATTTTTTTTTGAGACAAAGTCTCATTAGTTTGCATAGGACCTTGCTAAGTTGAACCTACAGTCTTTCTGCTATCCTATCCTATCCTAGTCACTTTGCTGTAGGTGGAGGTCCAGAGAGCAGTTCTGGGCCCTATACTAGTTCAGATCCATTCATAAGAGCTAAAAGTAAATCAAAGCTAAGGAACTAATGTGAACACTGTCACTTTGCAGCTCCATAGAGCCTGTGACCTCAAGAACTGTGATGACTTTCAACTTGTAGCAACTAGGAGACATCACAATTCCAACAGATTTCCAAGTTTGGATATTCCAGAGATTTGAACCCAGTTTTAAATCCATGTTCTTTTTACTACTATCCCTTGCTTCTTCCACAGAGTAGAGATAACCGTACTGATGATTTTATTTTCTTTGATGTATTTAGGTATGGATTATAAAGAGTTAGCATATAAAATAGAAGAGCCCTCTAATAACTATCACATAAACTTATTTCTTACTGATTTTTTCCAGGTTTCTTTATATACAGTTATAAAAGTATGTGAAACAAATTCAGTGTAAAGAATAATTACAGATCGACAGTCTTGTGACTACACCCCAGGTTAACCAATAGAGCATTCCAGCTCTCCAGAAACCACTGGTGTGCTCCTTCTAGACACAACCCTCTAGCTCTCCCTTGAGGCAGCCCCATTCTAACTTTCAAGATGAACATTTCCTTGTTTTTTTTTTTTTTTTTGCAGTTTTACCACCTATGTTTCTATCCCCAAACAACATAGTTTACTTTTGCTGTTTCTGAACTTTTAGGTAAATGAATCATAATAAATGTTTTGTGTTTTCCTTCTTTTGCTCAGTATTATATTTTGAGATCTATTCATGCTGTGGAAGATAGGTATAGTTCATTCATTTTCATTGCTTTGTGATTAGACATAACTTATCAATCTATCCAGGCATTAACAGATATTGGGCTGTTTACAATTTCAGGTTATTACAGACGGTATCATCCTGAACATTCTTCTACATATATGCCTCTTGGGGCATAAGTATAGGAGTTTCTTTGGATATATACCTAGAAGTATAATTGCTGGTCATATAAAACACATATTTCGATCACCTGTTATTGATGAACTTAATTTTCACTGGAGCTTCTAACCCATACATTTTTAGTGGAAATTTAAAGTCTGTTCTCATCTAAAAAGGTTTGTCTTTCCTATAGAAAAATGCAAGAATGGCAGCAGAAAAGCATTATTCTAACACCCTAAAAGCACTAGGAATATCTGATGAGTTTGTTTCAAAGAAAGGCCAAAGTGGAAAAGTATTTGAAAAGTTCGACAATCAAGAGATGAAAAGTTCCACTGAAGATAAAGAAAGGTAACATATGTAAGATGTCTGAACAGTTTACCTTTGAAAAATTCTTACTACAGGAAAGCATACACTTCTCTGTTTTAAAAATCTTTTACCTAAGGGAATACATGTGAACTGTTGTAAAACATACTGATATTTTACAATGTTTGATACAATCAAAATATTACATGATGATAAAGTATTTTGTTATTAAAACAGAATAACTTAGATTTTTGACTAATATAAATAATGAAAATAATAGCATGTTTTCAAATGAATTTTTAAAGAGTCACTCAAGTTTTGAAATAAATTAGTTCTCAAAGGAATATTTATAAAATTTTAAAGTTGACACTTTCGTAGAATTTTTCTTTTCTTTCTTTTTTTTTTTTTTTTGGTACTGGGGATTGAACCCAGGGGCATCTCGTGCATGGGGTACTTAACCACTGAGCCACATCCTCAGCCCTTTTTGTTTGTTATTTTGAAACAGAGTCTCACTGTGTTGCTTAGGGTATCACCAAATTGCTGAGGCTGGCTTTGAACTTGTGCTCCTCCTGCCTCAGCCTCCCTAGCCTCTGGGATTACAGGCATACACCACCTCACCTGGTTTAGAATTCTCTTGATAATATATTGGAACTCATACACTTGAGGAAGACTGGCTACACTGCAAAGGGTTTGTATTCCTATAAACCAACTCATTTTTCCTTTGAAAGATTGATAAATTTCTTCCTCTAGCTTTAATGAAGAAGAAAAAGTAGAAGAGAGACAGAATGAAAAAGAAAATTATTTTATTGATACCAGCAGCCAGGATTCTTGCAAGGAAGAAAACGAAAATGGTGAAGAAAGTGCAGAAGAAAATTCTGTCGAAGAACAAAACTGAATCAGCAAGATCTTCCCTCTGTGCCCTTGTGATTGTTTGTGACATCAGAATGTCAGCAGCTGCACTTGTGATGTTGAGAACATCTGTGGGACACCTTTGATAGTGCAGGGCTGTTGAACAAAGCCTGAAAAGGCTGAATCCATCTGAGTGGTGATAATTTGGTCAATTAGAGTAAGGCTTTGCCTATTTAGATTTTTAAAATTGCTACTTATGGTCTGTTTGCAACTACGATCTTGTATTTTTAAGAAGTATTTGGGGGAAAAAAAAGGTTTGAGAATCACAGATGTTACAAATTGATTAGTTATAAAAATATACATTATTATAATTGGTGGGAAAAATGGCTTAGTATTGAGAGCAAAGGAAAGTATTGGCCCTTGATGATTTAATTAAAAAAATTTCTAGAAAGCATGAATCAATAAAGATTTTGATTAATTATACTATTTGCCCATTCTTTTTATATGCAATACATTTAGATCCTCAAACAAAATAGATCCTCAAACTTGTTTTGCTAGGTGTTTTAAATGTTTTTAACCATTTTAAAAATATAAATAAAATATAGATAAAATATCTATAATAAAATATAGATAAAATATTTGCAAATTTACATTCATTTCTGCACTGATAATTTACTGTTAAATTATCTATACCATCACCACTTTTTATTTTTACCCCTAGTTTTTAGTCTTTTTTTTTTTTTCCCCCCTGGTGCTAGGGATTGAACCCAGGGGCATCTCCTGTATGCTAAGCACACCACTGAGGTACACTCCTAAATCCCGCCCCCCCCCTTTTTTTTTATTGGGGATTGAACTCAGGGACACTCAACCACTGAGCCACATCTCCAGCCCTATTGTGTATTTTTTTTAGAGACAGGGTCTCACCATTGCTGAGGCTGGCTTTGAACTTCCGATCCTACTGCCTCAGCCTCCCAAGCCGCTGAGATTACAGGTGTGTACCACCATGCCTGGCTCCAAATTATTTTTGATATGTAAAATATTAGAAAAGCCTGTACACTGATCATTTTATACTCTGTATTATTACAGATGGAAATAATCCACGAGTTATAATCTTAGACGTAGATATAATCCTTGTTATATATATACTGAACTCATGCATAATAATTTAGGAAGAATTCACATTTAACTTTTTAATACTAGACTCATTTGTGCTTAACTCTTCATATACTATTATAAACTCCCTGTATCTGTGCATGATGTTAATTTGATTTTATTAATCATTTTTAGTCTTTAAGCAAATTTTTTTGTAAAAATTCAAACCAATCATAAAATTGCTATAAGGTAAAATGTTTACTTTTCTAAAAACAACCAGTATCCCTTAAAAAGGATAAACTAATAAAGGTACACATAATAATGTTTTCCAACCCAATTTATGCTTTAGGAAATAAGATGATCTTATTCAACCAGGGGCAAATGTTTACTTTTTATATAAATTGTAATGTATATATTTGTCAATGAGCTTTTATTTAATTAATTTATTTATTTATACACAGTTCTCAGGATCCAACCAGGGCCTCACATATGCTAGGCAAGCGCTCTACCACTGAGTCACAAACCCAGCCCTGTGAATGTTTGCTTTTAATTCTTTTCCTACAGTTTGTTAAACCATTGTCACTGTCATTAGATGTAAACTACTTAAGAGTTGGCACCATTTTTTTTTTTTCTGGTACAGGGGACTGAATTCAGGGGCACTCGATCACTGAGTCACATTCAGAGCCCTTTTTGTATTTTATTTAGAGACAGAGTCTCATTGAGTTGCCTAGTGCCTTGCTTTTTGCTGAGGCTGGCTTTGAACTCGTAATCTTCCTGCCTCAGCCTCCCAAACCACTGGGATTATAGGTGTGCACCAGCATGCCTGGCACAAGTTGGCACTATTTTAAAAATTCACTTTGTATTCCCTTCATCTTTAGCATAGGATTATACATGTTGTAGACACTTAATAAAGATTTGAATGGATGAATGCAATATTTAATTATACTTAGTTACTTGAAAATGAGTACACATGGGTTTTAAAAGTTCCTTACATATTGAGAACTTGTGAAACTCCACATATTGTAATATTTGAAATGTTACTTTTAATTTTTCAATGAAAGTATGGGTTTTAATCATAAAAACTTGGATTCATGGCCATTCTTTTAAAAATAGGGATAGCAGGGCTGGGGTCATAATGCAGGAGTAGAGCTCTTGCCTAGCATATGTGAGGCACTGGGTTTAATTCTTGGCACTGCATATAAATAAATAAAATAAAGATCCATTAATAACTAAAATAATATTTTTTAAATGGGGATAGCACCAATCTTAGGTGTATAGGAAGGATTGAATGAAATCTTGTATGAAAAAATTTGTAAAACATGGTATTGAAATGGTAGTGTCAGGACGAATATTCCTGAGAAAACTTTTTTGTGGTGGTGCTTGGGCTTAAACCTAGGGCCTCATAAATGCTAAGCATGCATTTTACTACTGAGCTCTACACCCTCCAGCTCCTCCTTTCTTCTTATAATTAGAAAATAAGCATTGGGTTGCAGGCATGATCTTGAAATAAGGTGTTCTCCAAGAAAAGGATGTGACCCTTGTTTCTTTGGTCATTAACTACTTTCCCTTTCTTCCTTTCTGTTATGTTCTCTTTTTTGCTGGTGGTAGGACCATGACCAGCAAAAAAAAAAAATCCTCTATTTTCCAAACTTCCTTATAGCCAGTGGCCATATGATACCACATTGGCCAGAGAGAAGAGGATTTTCAAGTCTTTCCCTTTAGAAGGTGCAGTGAAAAGGAATTGTATTCTGCCTCAGCCTGCCTTTTTCACAAGGAGGCTCTGAGCTAGTGTCTCCCATTGCTGTCCTGTTTAGCTTTTCTTCTCTCCATCCCCTCCAGTTTCTGATCTTGGTCCAGTAAGTGAGCTGCCTCAGAAGGGTGCTCAGGCCTACTAGTATGACTTCTGGAGCCATAGAGTCTGATGATTTTTAAGGAAAGAGGAAAAGGAGAGTTTAAAAGCAGCAACCATATGGGAGGAGAAGCTTTTCTTATTCAAAATAATAATCTCTATTTTGTTTGTATTGCTTTGTATTTTTTTAAGGAATTTCACATTATATTATTGGGGCTTCACATACCAATAATTCGAGGCAGGTAGAATATTTTTTCCATGTTGCTGAGATGAAATAACCCCAGCAATATCATGTCACTAGTCATGACAAATATGAAGAGTTCTCTGCAAGTTCAACTGCTCCACTCTATAATCAAAAATCAGTCTATTTTAAGTCAATTGTAAGGAAAGCAGAAGGAGACACAGAGACAAGATGCAGAGACAGGAAAGTGAAAGAAAGAGTGGCTGCCCCTCCAAGCAGCTGCATTTATTTATATCAAAAGTTACATAGCTCCATAGTACCATCTACATTATTATTTAGTATTTCTTTAATCCTAGGTGCTTGATAGCTGAGATCAAAGTCCAGGCTAATTAAGACACAGAGCCCTTTTCTCCAAGGATAGAAAGTAGATACTGCACCTGTGTAGTTATCTTAACTAGCTTCAAGGAGAAACTGCTGGGCATTCAATGCATGGGAAACAGAGTGCCTGTTACCCACCCCACCTCCCAGCTTGCTCACCAGAAGAACGCTTCCCTGTATATTTCCACGGTCAGAATACCTACAATCTATGTTGACTCAGTAAAAAAAAATGGTCAATATATTCTTTAAATGATCACAGTTTAAAAGTTTATTTATAATCCTTAGTAGAAGTACACTGCAATAGAAAGAATTCCAGGGTTGGAGGTAGAGTGATTGCTCAGTGGTAGAGCACTTACTTAGCATGCCCAAGGCCCTGGCTTCAATCTCTAGCACTGAAGAAAAAAAATTTATAAAGGCTTATAATTTTGAATCAAATAGCAAACATTATGTATTTTTTAATAAAATTCAGAAGCAAGCAACCTGGGAATATACTATAGGTACTAGGGGGTTTTTTTTGTTGTTGTTGTTTTTTGCTGCTGTTGTTGTTTGTTTCTTTTCTCTTTCTTGTGGTTTTCTATAGGTACTGTTTTACATCCTCAATTTAGCTAGTTCTTGTGAGGTCCAAAAATATGTCATGTTCTAGAAAAAATAATATGCAAATAAGTCTTGGCATCACAATATAGCAGTTTAATCACTCTATGTAAAAATTATTTTTTACTCTTGATTTTGAAAAATTTCAGACCTACACAAAATTTCCAAGCATATTCATGTACCCTTCACCTAGATTCACCAATTATGTTGGCAAATTTGCACTCCATCTTTAAACACACTTTTGTTCCCTGAATCATTTGAAAGTAACCATTGAAAGACATGGGCACACCCATGTAATCCCAGTGAAGGGAGGCTGAGGCGGAGAATCACAAGTTCAGAGCCAGCCTCTGTAACTTAGCAAGGCCCTAAGCAACTTAGATCCTGTCTCAAATATATTATAAAAAGGGCTGGAGTTGTCCTCAGTGGTTAAGCATCACTGGGTTCCGTCCCAGTACAAAAAAAAGTAATATGCATCATGCTATGGTGACATTTACTCCTAAACATTTCAATAGTAATATCCTAAGAACTAGGACTTTTATAGCCACAATACCATTATAATACCTAAGAAATCATACACACACCTTTTTTGTGTGCTGGAGAGTAAATCTAGGGCCTTGCACATGCAAAGCATGTGCTTTATTACTGAACCACTCTTCCAAATAAGAAATATAATATTGATGTAATAATTCTAATATAAAGTTCATATGCAAATTTACCTTGTCCCAAATAATGTCTTTTTTTATAGTTGATTTTTACCCAGTCCTGGATCCAGTTATCAAATATTGCATTTTGTTATTTAGTTATAATGTCTCTTTAGTTTCCTTTTATCTAAACAACCTGCTGTCTTTTTTTTTTTTTTTTTTTTAAGAGAGAGTGAGAATTTTTTAATGTTTACTTTTTAGTTTTCAGCGGACACAACATCCTTGTTTGTATGTGGTGCTGAGGATCAAACCCGGGCCGCACGCATGCCAGGCGAGCGTGCTACCGCTTGAGACACATCCCCAGCCCAACCTGCTGTCTTTTTTTTTCTTCTTTCATTACATTATTATTTTGTAACAGAGTCTAGGCCAGGCATATTGTAGCTTGATGTGCAATTTTGATTTCTGTAATTGTTTGATTCTGGTTAAAAATCATGGGCAAGAATAACACATAACGGGCTGGGGATGTGGCTCAAGCGGTAGCACGCTCGCCTGGTATGCGTGGGGCCCGGTTGGATCCTCAGCACCACATACAAACAAAGATGTTGTGCCCGCCGAAAACTAAAAAATAAATATTAAAATTCTCCCTCTCTTTCTCTCTCTCTCTCTCTCTCTCTCTCTCTCTCTCTCTCTCTCTCTCTCTCTCTTTAAAAAAATACTTAAAAAAAAGAATAACATAACTAATTTATGCACTTTGTAAAAGTATTATAGGAGAAGGCATGGAATGTCAGTTTTTTGCCATTATGTTGATATTAAATTTGGTCACTGGTAAAGGCAGTATCCATCAAACATTTGCATCGTAAAAGCACCTGTATCTCTTTTATAGTAAGGTAATCATTTGGGATGGGGGTGATGCTTTGACATTGCATGAATATGCTGCCCTCCTCAACAAATTTATCACTCAATAGCTTTAATATTTCTTGATTGTCCTTACCTGAAAGTGTTGTTATATTAGGAGTTGCAAAATGGCCATTTTAAAGTTTCATAATTCATTCTGTATTAGCTGACAGTCTCTGTAAAGAAGTTTTCTGCTCTCTTTTATATTTAAAGTAATCCTATGATTCATGAATTATTCATTTACTCAATGTGTTACAATGTATGACCATCAGTAAATTTTTTTTTTTTTTAAACTGGGAATTGAACCCAAGGCTTTGTGAATGCAAGTCAAGGGCTTTGCCACTGCCTTGTCTCAAACAATGAAAAAGCTGTATTGATGTAGTAATTGATGTAGTAATATAAATATATGGTATCTAATTGTGGAAGAAAGAGACAAATATATCTGCTTTGTGTGTGTGAGGCACTGGGTTTGATCCTCACCACCATATAAAAATAAATAAAGATATTGTGTGTCCATCTACAACTAAAAAAAAAATTTAAAAAAAAAGAATTTAGAAACTTAAAAAAATACTCCACAACCAGAGAAGTAAAAAATTATGTTCCATTTGTGTACTGTGAATCAAAGGGCATTCTACTATTATGCATAACTAATTAGAACAAATAAATAAATTTTAAAAATACCCCAAATACAATATGTATATGTAAGAAAGATGTTACAGTCCTGATAAGAAAATAATTAGGAAAAGCTAATGAAAAAATTTTTAAATCATTTTAAAAACATCATTTAATGCATATTCATGGTAAAAAAAAAGATATAAACATATAAAAGGGTATAACTATATAAAAGGGTATAACTATTTTTAAATAACTTTATGTATATTTTTTTCAGAAATGTGATATGTAAAGGCCTGGAAGTGTAACTCAGTGGTAGAGTGCTTGCCTAATATGCGTGAGGTCTTGAGTTTAACTCCAGAACTGAAAAAATAAAATAAACACATACACATATATACCCACCTATGTATATTACATATATATATGCATGTATATATATATATATATATATATATATACATATACATATATATTATATCTATCTCCATATGTATATCCCATAGTCTTCATACATACCTGCTATCTGCATCATTCTCAGAGATGTCACCTTTTTGGACAACCTGTCCTTCTCTAGACCTCTTAGACTTTGGACCTTTGACTTCCTCAACCCCAGGCATCTCTTCTTTTCCACTTCAGCTGCTCACTCTAAAAATCACTCATTTGAATTCCACACACTGACTACAACTGCTACTGGCTTCAATCTCCATTGATTTTTTTTCTATTTACATTTTCTCAAATTCGTTTTCTAGTTTCATCCACTTTGTTTCTTCTCTTGTGTTCTTTGTCCTTGTGGCTTTACACTTATTGCTTTATTGACATTTTAGTAGAGTTTCAGGAGGGACCATATGATCAGAGCAATCCTCCTTTCATGATATTTTCCTTCTCCTGGTTATTTTCCTGCTGTCTTTGCTTGTGGCTTCTACTCCACCTTCTAAGTGCCCCTTAGGGCTCTATCCTTGATCTCCTTTTGTTTCCATGGGTGATTCTGTCTTTTCCTTAATAGCATCTACAGTTGAAAATTCTCATTTGCATATCTCAACCTCAGACTACCCCTTCAAGGCCTTACCTTTTAAGGACAAAGACAAATCACTTGCAATGTGCCCCAAACCAATTTTAGGTTTTCTTGTTTCCCCCTTAAGTAGCACTGCCATCTTCCTTGATACCTAGGAGTTGTCATCCTTGGTTCCTGTTCTCTCTATCCTCCTGTATCCAAGTCATCAGCAAATTCTATTGTAAATCCCTCATAATGTATCTTCAATCAGGCTGCTGCTTTCTATTTCCATTGTCCTCACTCTAGTGCAAATCACTGTCATTTCTCACCTTGATCAGTGGAATCCCACCTTTTATGATTATGTCCCCATGAGAAAAAAAATGTGATCATGCACCTCCAATGTTTTTATTTTCATATAATATTTAATTTTGATTAATTTTCTATTATTATATTTGGTAAATGTTAGAAATGTTTATTTTATATATTGTTTATATGTCTGCTACTCTCCTAACATGTACATTATAAAACATATAAAAGATATCTAAAAGGATAAAATATAAATAGTAACATTATCTCAACAGAAATTTTAGAAATATAAAAAAATGCATAAAAGCATTTGTTCCATGATAGGAAGGTGCTTGCATATGCTTCTTTTATTTATGTATTTATTTATTGTGTCAGGGATTGAACCCAGGAGTGCCTACCACTGAGACACATCCCAGCCTTTTAATTTTTTTTTTTTTTTGAGACAATCTTGCTAAGTTGCTGAGACTGTTTTTGAAATTGTAATCCTCCTCCCTCAGCCTCCCAAACCACTGGGATTATAGGCATTTGCAGCTTTATTTTGAAAATGTTGGTTTAGCACTTTGTGATGAAATAATTTGAAGGATAGTTCTAAGTTGAGTATATCTCAATGCTGGGCTTGAACATCTGTCATTCTGAAAAAGACTCCATGAGGCTCAATGTTCAGGGTCATACGTTCATACCTGGTGAGGTTATTAATATGGAGTATAAAAATTCTTATTTCAGCCAGATGCAGTGGCACACACCTGTAATCCTGGCAACTTGAGAAGCTTAGGCAGGAGGATCACCAAGTTCAGGGCCAGTCTGGGCACCTTAGTGAGACCCTATATCAAAATAAAATACAAAGGGCTGAGGATTTAACTCAGTGGTAGAATACTTGCCTAGCAAGTAAGACTCTGGGTTCAATCCCATAGCACTGCAAACAAACAAATAAACAAACAATCCTTATTCCAGTTGTCTTCTTGATAATTTACATTTTTACTAAATCCAAAGTAAGCCTTGATTAGATCACCATTATTTTTATCACTTCATATAACTGATTGAGAGTTCTTAACAGGTTCAGGAAAAATGCTCTCCCACTTTCTTAGTTCCCTTCAGCCTGTGTTAGTAGTATTATCCTCAGTCTAAGGTTTCTTTGCTGGATTTCCTTTAGAAGCCACTTGTTCATTTTGTGAAGATCAGTGAGGAAAGCTGCTAATATAATCTGTGACGCTAGCTAATAGGCGCCTGCTACCTGAGACACAAGGCCAACTACCATATGAATGAAAATGAAGGGCCCTGTCCCAGTGTTGTTCTTGGGTATCTGAAAACTGAAATATGTGGGCAGTGACAATCCATATATTAAGTTTTGGTCAAAGTTCATTTGTTTTGGGGAGGCTGAGGGAGGAGGATTGCAAACCACTAGATAAAACTAGTGGTTTCTGTTTTGTTTTGTACTGGGGATCAAATTCAGGGGCACTCTATCACTGACCTACATCCCAACACTTTTTGTTTTTTATTTTGAGACAGGGTCTTGCTAAATTGTCTGGGCTGGGCTTACACTTGCAATCCTCCTGCCTCAGCCTCTAGGGACAGGAAGGGAGCAAGATACTCCATTTCTTGCAGAAAGAAACTGCTACCCAAGCAAGCCCAGCCTGCGCAATTTAGCAACATCCTGTCTCAAAATAAAAAATTTTTTAAAAGGGCTGGGGATGTAGCTCAGTTGTACAGGATCCCTGGGTTCAATCCCCAGTACTGCAAAACAAGAAGTACGTACTTGGTGATACATTCAGTTTCCAGCAGGACAGAGACAATGTAAACTAGAACAGTCCACCACTATCTACAGTGTTGAGATACTTGAGGAGTTGGGCAAGGAACAAAGAGATGCCTTTTCTCTTGGGTCAAGGTCAGAGTGCTTTGTAATATGACTGAGGCAGTGGGGAGGATGATGTAATAAGGTGAGAAAAGATATTAATAGGGAAAAGGCTTCTTTGTGTAGATCTTAGGTTCTGGGAGAAAACCAGCATGGAATGGAAGTCTCACTACCACCCCCTAATCAGAGCTTACCCCTCCTCCAAGGTAGGAATGAGGGAAGCAAGGAAGACCTGAGTTTACCATGCTTCTCTGCAAAGTCAGCAGTAACTGGCTTAAAGGCTCAAGAAAATATGTTGATTTCAGTAGAAGCCTGAGGATGCTTAATTTGCAAGATGCATGAAAGACAGGATGAGGTGCCCCATTATTTTTGTTGGGAGGATTGGTTTGCCTTGGGTAAAAAGAAGGTTTAGTGGGAAAGAAGGGACAGAAAATGGGAATAGGTTGAAGAGGTAATTTGGAGTAACATGGAGAAAAGATTTTAAGGAGGCCCAGACTTCACATATATCCTTGCCTTTGGTCATCCAACCTGATAGTCTACTCCCTACTGTACTCAGAGAAGAACTTTAAAAAATTTCCAAGGGCTCTCTGTGTTTTGTTCCCAGTAAGCAGGTATCTGTAGACACTTGCCCCAAATTCCTCATTTAAACTTAACTCGTTTTTTTTTTTCTCTTAAAAAAAAAAAAAAAAAGTAATATGATGGAATTTTCAGGACAGCATGCCACCTGGAGAACAAACAAAGGATTATTCATTTTGATCTATATTCTCTGCACAAAATATATAATGTTCAGATACTACCACCTATTGTGAGATATTTTTCATTTATCTCCTCAACCTCATGCATAAAAACATCTTTCAGGGTGGACACAAGGATTTTGCCAGTAAACAATAAACACTTTTCTTCAGGAGGGCAAGGCTTCTGAGCCTTTGTACTATATGTGCTCTGCTGGAGCAGGACAAGCAGCCATGAGGACATTAGTCATGACTCATCCCTCCCTTGAGGCCAAAGCAACTGGCAGGTTCCTTTCAGCTCTCCAGGTACATCAGCATTCTGGCATGGTTTTTGGACAAAGATTTTCCACCTAACATTGTAATTATATGGAAACTCACTAAGAAAGTTCCTGTAGATCTGGCGACTTATTATAGAGTAATAATCTATAACCATAATCTGTTAATTCCATTTGTACCCTTAGAGAAGGAAAATCCTTGATTATATGGAAGATGTGGGGGAATTCAGGCCCAGATAGGAGAACTGATCCAGTGTGGTCCCTTCCTGTCCTGGGTTATCTGATGAGGCACAGTGTTCTCTTTTGGACTCCTAGGCTTAAGGCATAGCTATATACCCACATATGGTGACTGATTTGGGCAAACAGGGCTGATCACTCACTCAGCATAGTGGTGATGGATCTGTGGGTGCTACACTGGGACTTGAGATGATAGCCAGGATTTGTCTTTAAGATGTTTTTGTTTTTGTTTGGTTTGGTGGGGGTGGGGGTACTAAAGATTGAACCCAGGGACGCTTAACCACTGAACCACATCCCAAGCCCTTTTATTTTTTTATTTTGAGGGTGGCAGTGGGGAGATAAGCCATAAAAAATAATATGTTGGCCGACTGACAAAGAAAAATGAAGCAGGATAAGGAGACAAAGAATAGAAAGAGTGTGGCTAGTTAGAGTCAGGGAAGACCTTCCTGATAAGGGGACATTTAAGCCTAAGTCATAAAGGAAGTTAGGGCTGTAGACAAGAGGATAACTGGGGAAAGGCATCACAGAGGAATAGAAAGTACAATGGCCCTGAGGCAGGAGTGAGCCTGGGTTTTTAAAGAACTACAAGTGAGGCTAGAGCAGTGAGAGACTGGGAACATAATAAAATAGGAAGTCTGAAAAATAACAGGGGCCAGATTCAATGGAGCTTTCCAGACCATAATAAGGATTTTGCATTTTATTCTGAGTGAGATAAAGAGCTATGGGAGGGCAAAAAGTGAATTTACCATCCTCTTGTCTCAGCCTCTACAGTTGCTGGGATTATAGGCATATGCCACCTCACTAGGCTAAATCCCCCTTCTTGATGAAAGGGAGGTCAAAGTCACATTACAAAGGAGTAGGCATACAGGAAGGGAAGAATGTTGAGGACATCTATGCAAAGAATCTACCCATCTCCCCCATCCAGTGCTTCCAAATGGCCATTGTTCTCCTTGTCTGAGTCTACTAGGGAAATCCAAACAAAGCTGGAGGTGAATGGGAATCAAAACTCTGGTATGGACATGCTAAGTTTGAAATGTTTATCGGAGAAATCCAACTGGAGATAGAATTGGTAGTTCAATATCTCCATATGAGTACGGAATTCAGAATGGGGGTCTGGGCTAGAGATACTCAGTTGGGGAGTTACTGAAATGTATATAAGTATTTAAAGCAATGGAGATAAGAATTGGCAGTTCAATATCTCCATATGAGTACGGAATTCAGAATGGGGGTCTGGGCTAAAGATACTCAGTTGGGGAGTTACTGAAATGTATATAAGTATTTAAAGCAATGGAGATAAGAATTGGCAGTTCAATATCTCCATATGAGTACGGAATTCAGAATGGGGGTCTGGGCTAAAGATACTCAGTTGGGGAGTTACTGAAATGTATATAAGTATTTAAAGCAATGGGTCTAGATTAGAACATATAAGGAATCTGCGTAGTAAATAAGAAGTCAAAAGACTGGGCCCTGGGCCACATCAGTGTTGAGAAGTCAAGGAAATAGAGGGGGCCAGGAAGGGACACTGAGAAGGAGCAGCTAGAAAGGTCCTAGGATGACAGTGGATGAGTGTTTCCCAAAAGTAATAAATGTGACAGAAGAGTACTCTATATACTTTCCATGGGAAGAGACAAGAGGTTATTTTTCCTATGGGTTGTTTCATTTTCGTAATCATTATTTTCTCATTCACTTAGAATTATTTTATAATTCAAAGGCAGAGGTATATAAATCTTTTGTCTTTGGGCAGATCTGTAAACTAAAGGAATTGAGAAGGAAGCTAGGAAAACAATAGCCCTGAGATTTAGCACAGTAACAATTGTAATTAGTCTCTGAGCCCTATGAAGTTTTCATAATTTTATACAGCTGGAATTACCATGGACATTCCCAATGATCTAGGAGGGTTAGGCCTTTTTAAAAGTCATATATATATTTTTTTGGTTAGTTTTAGGTATACATGACAGTAGAGTATATTTTGACATACACAAAAAGAGTATAACTTATTCTAATTAGGATTCCATTCTTCTGGTTGAACATGATGTGGAGTTTCACTGGTGGTGTATTCATATATGAACATCCTGTTCCCATCCCCCTTCCTTCCCTTCATTCCCCTTTGTCTAATCCAATGAACTTCTATTCTTCCCTCCACCCTAAAGTCATATTTAAAAGGAAATCAACATTACTGTGTTTGTTTGCAATTAGCTTTTGATTAGTATCATCTACTCCCATTCTACTCTAGATGGTGCCTCATTTTATTTTACCCAGAGCTTTGGTCCCCTCTTTTCCCCCATGAGTAATAATTTATTTACCTTTTCCCCTCCAAGACTTCCTGAACTTATTCTTGACATGCATTCCAGAACAATAATGCTATCATTTCCTGAATAGTACATTCTGTGCCTAAAAGAATAAGAGGTGACCTTAAAAACTTTGGTTCAGCTCATAACTAGAAAACATTCCCCATTGTCTGTAAACAATTACTAAGAAGCTTTAAATATGTTTATTGTACTGGAACCTAAAAATATTTCTTTTGAAAAGATAAGACAATTTCCTCTTTCCCCCCGCTCTCAGACACTGGCAGATGGCAGGTAGCCCTATCACAGTCCTTATTCTTCCACCAAGATCCCTAGGATAACTTCCCAAATAAATAACTGCACCCAAGTCTTATCTCAGGGTCAACCTTTGGGGAAATCCAAATCAAATCATTGTTCTTTGGAATACCCCAAAGTCTAGCAGCAATGGGCCCACATTTTGCTTGGCAAAAATAACTGGATCCCAGGGGCAATTGGCCCTTTCATGGGCACATGCAGGCATCTGCTTTGCACAGCATGAGTTTTCAATTCTGCACATGTAAGATAAAGGCAAGGTGAATTCTTACTTTTTTACATTTCAAGCAGTGAGAGAGGAGACAAAGAACAGGCATATTTCATAGCTTTAAAACTAGGGTGCAGCTTATGCAATACCAATAACTAAAACAAAAAACTTTCCTTTCATAACTACCTTTTATTTGGCATTTTTTTTATTTTTTAAGCTTTTGACTTTTCTTATTTTCTCAAGTTGAGATTTCAAGAGTTTCATTTCAAGAGTAGACTTTGATTTGCTTAATTTTTGTCCTCTGGGCCTTTGTTACCTCATTAGTTTGAGTGTTTTCAGGAGGACGTGGAATGCGTCAATTTCAATTAGCAAGCTCTCCTGGAAGAAAGAACACACCGCTGTCACATCTAAATTAATTCTACAACCTTACAAAATTTGATTTCCACAAAAGAATGTGAAAAATCATCTTAGATAATTTAGGCAGCAATTTCATCTAACAAATGTAAGATTCAATTCTTCAAATAAAAAGGCGTGGAAAGCAACAATTGCTTTCATGTGAAAAAAATGAGAGCACCCATATGATTAAACTTTTTAATATCAATTACTCATAAAATCCTTTCTCTACATTTACTTCTAAATAAGAAATGTTAATCTGCATGACAACCAAAACCTGAGAATTAGTATTAAAACTTCAAAACTATAAATCCTTCATCTGATTTTAAGCTACTATTAATTTTCCCCTTCCCTTGGTATTTAAAATGAAAATTTCACAATGACAGTGACACTATAATAGGGGGCAACTTCAACCTCTGCTACATCTGAAGACGGTTCATTGTAAAGTAATGCTAGATTTTTAAGCTAGGACAAATAATGTGAGTTTTTAAATTGAGTTTTAATCTGTATTGATTGAGAATACTGCTAGCACCCTCAGAAAAGTGGTTTCAAATGTTGTGAGCCACTGAGGAAGGATTTAGCACCATTCTTCTTATTGAAATTGACTTCTGAATCTGGGGTATATTCCTTTGAACTCAAAAGTGCCAGATACTGCTTATTTGAGAACAGGTTAATTTTTAAAAACTGTAAAGAATGTGATAACAAATCTAGCAAAGAAGATGCATAATCAACTAGTAGTATCAATTTAGAAGAAAAAAAAATCTTAGCAGTAAAATAATGATTCTGGAGTTCTTGCGTTACTCAGAAAGTGCTTCTGAGATGAGTCCATAAATGCCCAAAGTGTTTTGGGGACTGCCACAGCTTCACTGGCAGCCTTAGCTCCATGAGGGCAGGGTCTGTTCCACTAGCACCTGCTGCATAATGATGCACAGTAAACATTGGTGGAAAGACCCAATGAATGAATGCATAAATTCACAGTGTAATAGTACAAAGTAACTGACACTCTTTCTAATGCACACATTTGAAATATATCTTTTTGTGTGTAATTTTTCTGTAGTTGTAGATGAACAGCATGCCTTTATTTTGTTTGTTTATATATGGTGCTAAGGATCAAACCCAGTGCTGCACACATGCTAGGCAGGCCCTCTGCCACTGAGCTTCAGCCTCAGACCTTGAAATAGTTTTTAAAAGAAAATAGTTTCCATAATTTGCAAATACAACAATGATCTGATGGTTTATAGGAAATGTTCCAGCTACTGAACTTTTTCTTTCCTTTGGACATAATAACATCTTCTGAATATAATCCCTTTGCAAAATAAAAAGGCATTTTACAGTGGAGTTTTATACATGAGAACAAAGGTGCAGGTTAGTTAGGTAATTTTTTCAACATTAGTGTTGAATTAGAATCCTTGCTTAAAATGGCTAATGCCCTTTCCTGACCAAATCACTGGGAAGGGCCAGGGGAACACCCATGGCATGGGGTGGAGTCAGCTTCCACCAAAAGTGCTGAAGTTGTAATAGGCAAGGTGGATACGTGGGCAAGTTTGGGGAGCTACTGAGAAGGAAGAAGGCGGGAGTAGATCCTGGGTAGATGCTATGTCTCCTACAGTCACATAATAACTGGGAGAATAACATTCAAATCTAGCCTTCCTGATATTAAATACAGAGCTTTGGTTTCAAGGGAACATGCTATAACTAACAGTTCCTTTTAAATTAAGATTTCAGGAATTAATTTTACCCAGGTTATCAGTTTTATTTGGGTTGAAAAGTTAAATTTTATTTATGTACCTTTCTATTATTACTTTATTTTGAAAGAGAGTCTTGCTACGTTTCCCAGACTGGCCTAGAACTTGAGATCCTCTTGCCTTAGTCTCTCCAGCCACTGGAATTATAGATAGGCATGTACCTCCAGATCCAGCACCTTATGTGTTTTCATCTAGTTTGATATATTTCACAAACAAAGAGTTGTAGGTATATTCAAATTATAGATTTTTGTTTGTTCATTGTTTTGTTTTTAAACTTGAAGTTGTATTATATTATTTTGGAGTTCTTTTGGTAGCATTATTCTAAGAATAACATTAATATTATTTAATCATTAAACATTATTTAAGAGAATCTGTGGATTCCAGGAATTTTTGAGGAGAATTTTCAAATTCCTTTGAAATTTTCAAATTTTCCTACATAGGAGAATTTCTCCTCCTCCTCCTCCTCTTCCTCCTCCTCCTTCTTTTTAATGACATTAGGGAAGACTTTATTCAGAACTGTCATATAGGGACTACTCTGATGGGACTTCACAGTGGGGGAGAGAAATTGGACTGAACTTTAGTTTCTTGTGAACTTCTGTCCTAAATCTTCCTAAGAAATTCCAGAGTTCAATAAATATTGGGCTTATAACATGCATCATATTATGCTGGTGTAGCAGACATTGCAAGTTGTTGTCCAATAGCCAATTTCCCCATTGTCTTTATTCACAGAATCCAATTTTGTCCAGGGCACAGTGTGTCCAGTTAAATTCTTAAAGTTGGGCAGGTGGAGACTGAATCAGGTAGAGTTCTTGAGCCCAGGAAGTTTGAAACTAGTCTGGGCAACACAGAGAGACCCTTTATTTAAAAAAAAAAAAAAAAAAAAAAAAAAAAAAAAAAGAAGAAGAAGAAGAAGAAGAAGATTCCCAGCCTCTCTTGTGGTTGAGCACACCCTATAACATTATTCTGGCCAATTCTCAATTCTATAAACAGTGGCTTGCTGAAGCTTTCAGGAACATGTCCATTGTCCCTTTCTTTTTCCTGTCTGACTAATGAACATAATGCTAGACAGTGGAGGAGCCATCTTGCCACCCTGAAGATGAGAGCAACAACCTAAGGATAAGAGAGAGTTCAGAGGAACCTGGCTCCTTTGAACAGCTTCAGCAGCCTGCCTGGATTACCCACCTTTGAATCCTTACCATGTGGACAAAAAAAATCTGTATTTGATAAACACATTGTGTAGTTGGGTTTCTGTTTACATGCATCCAGATATAATGCTAACTGATATGTTTGATATTTCCATTTTTGTGCATTTCTTAAAGCTCTGTTAAGAAAATTGAGGGGGCTGGGGATGTGGCTCAATCAGTAGTGCGCTCGCCTGGCATGCGTGCGGCCCGGGGTTCGATCCTCAGCACCACATACAAAGATGTTGTGTCCGCCAAAAACTAAAAAAATAAATATTAAAAATTCTCTCTGTCTCTCTCTCTCTCTCACTTCTTTCTCTTAAAAAAAAAAAGAAAGAAAATTGAGGAACAGGACTGTTATGGTTTGGATCTGGAATGTCTCCCCTAAATTTCTTGCATTGAAAAGCATGATCCCCAAAGCAGCAAGATTTAGAGGTGGGGCTTTTAGGTGATGTTTAGGGCCCTGATCTCATTAATCCAACAATTGGATTAATCCATTGATAGTTGAATAAACTAGTGGGAGAAAGAACTTAGTTGGAAGAAGCAGATCACTGGGCATGCTCTAGAAGGGTTTATCTAGTCCCTGGCCTTTTCCCCTCCCACCCCATCGCCACATCCTTCTGCCATGATATTTCTGCCTTGGAGCTGGCTGACCATGGATTGAATCCTCTGAAATGGTGAGCCAAATAAATTTTTTCTTCTCGAAGTTGTTCTTGTCAGATATTTTGGTCACAGCAAGGAACGCTCCTTTCCTAACCTACTGGACACAGTTCATTCTTCTATGACACATTTCTATAACAATAGCTCACATGCAATTGATTAGTAAGAGAATGAGGAAGCATAACATGTAAATTGCATTGGTTTGTATGCTATTTTCACTTATTATTACTATTATTATTCATATATTTTTTTAGTATCAGGGATTGAACCCAGAGGTGCTTAACCCTGAGCCACATCCCCACCCCTTTTTATTTTTTCGTCTTTGCTAAGTTGCTGAGGCTGTCTTTGAACTTGTCATCCTCCTGTCTCAGCTTCCCCAGCCACTGAGATTACAGATATGCACCACGATGCTCAGCAGCACATTAATATTTTGAAGCAATGTATGAATGGGTTTTTTTGTTTGTTTGTTTTTGCACTACTGGTGACCGAACCTGGGGTGACTCTATCAATGAGCTTCATTCCTACTTTTCATTTTAAATTTTAGTACAGGGTCTTGCCAAGTTGCCCAGGCTGTTCTTGAACTTGTAATCTGCCTGCCTCAGTTTCCCAAGTATTTGGGAAAATACTGAGATTACAGATGTGCACCACAGTGCTCAGATTTTAAATGCTAATATTTTTTATCAGAATTATTATTTGTGTTAGTGCTCTGCTTACAACATTGCATAAAATTTGATCAGTTTGCTCCAGACCTAAGTTGATTTTTAGCATGATTTTGCAAAATTCAATTTTTTTAAAAAAAGGAATGCATTTATCCAGTGCAGCAGAAATCTCTGATTCTTAGAAATAGATATTAATCCTTGCCAGGACTTCTATTAATAGCCTGTATATTATATTATTGGACCTTTGAATAATCATCTTATTGGACCTTTGAAAAGTGCACTGAGCAATGAAAATAATACTATGTCATAAATGGCCTAGTCACAGAGGACAATCTTATGCATCATAGTATTCTTTACATAAAGGAGGTAATTTTCATTTGCAAGTACCCATATCTTCTAATTACCAGTGAATTCTGGAAACAAATCTCACAGGGCAAGCATTGTCTAGTTCCTGTCTATCTAATAGTCTCTAAACCAAGTGGCCACACTGCCAATTGAGCAACCTTTCATGAACCCTAAATGTATCATGATGAGCAACCAACTGCTCAGCTAAAGGCAATGCCACCAACAGAGTTCTAAGTCAACCTTCACTCCTACAAAAAGACAACCTAAAACATATTCCATCCATAGAACCAAATAACACACTCAAAAATTAGAGTGCAGAAGAAAGGGGTGAGAAGAGAGGTAGATGTGTGAAACTTCCCTTTATCTTTTAACTAGAGTTCAGAAAATTAGCAATTCCTTCTAAATTCTGTATAGAGAACTAGACATAACTCTTCCCCCTATTTTGGCCAAGTCCTAACCAAAAAGGTCCCTTATGATTTAGCTCCTGCCCAACCCTCTAATTTCCATAATTCCACCACCACATATTCCACCCCAAAGCCACACTGGCTTTTTTTGCCGTTCCTCTTCTTCATCCAATACTCCACACACTTTCCCACCTCATGATCTTTGACATGCCTTTTCCTCTGTTTGGGATACTCCTTTCCCAGATAGTCACCAGATCCTCTCTTCCACACCTCAATCAGATCTATGTTCAAATGTTATTTCCTGAGAGAAGCTTTTTCCTAAACCCTTTTTTCTAAAATGACATCACTTTAAATTTCCCATCTCTACCCACTTATTCTGTTTTTCCTAGGTAGCATTTATCACTACTAGGAATTATACATTAATTTGCTTATTTGTTGTCTATTACCTGGTAGAAAATAAGTTCCACAAGTGAAGAGATTTCCTCTGGTTTGATCACTCTGGTGTCCTAGGACTTAGAACAATGGCTAACACATATCATTCAAAACTGTTTTAAGCACTAGGTTTACAGAAGAAGGGAACAAAACAAAAGTCTCTGCCCAATGGAGCTTCTGTTCTGGTGGCACATAGTTGGTGTTGACAAATATTTGTTGAATAAATTTTTAGCCTTATAACCAAAATCCATTAACCCCATACCCCATAAGCTCATTGTAATGTTAATGAGACTATAGTTACATTAATTTCCTGGGGCTAATTAACAAATTACCACAAACTAGATGGCTTAAAATAAGAGGAAATTATTCTCTAACAGTTCTGGAGGCCATAAGCCCCAAATCAAGATGCTGGCAGAACTGTGCTCCCTCTGAAAACTCTAGGGAAGAACCTTCTTTGCTCCCAGCTTCTGGTGGTTGCCAGCATTCCTTGGCTGTGGCAGTATCAACCACTCCTATGCCTGTTTCAAATCTCCCCATTGCTCTCTTACTAACATATATGTGATGGTATTTAGAAGTCACGTGGAGGTAGACACGTCACACCAATTGGAGTAGGGGCAGAGCAGAGCCGCCGCCCGTGCCTGCAAGGTAGGCAGACCTGCGACCGACCGGCAGAACAGGCCCAGGGGTTCGCAGGCGTGGTAAACAGATCACCCCAATTGGAGGAGGAGCAGAGCCGCCTCCCGCCCCTGCAAGGGAGACTTTTCAACTATACAAGAGCAATATAAATATATAGGGAGAAAATTTCAAAAACACAACAGTTTCACCAAGCAGAAAGAAACACGAGCAATATGAAAAGACAAGGAAAGAAAGGACCACAAGCAATGCAGGTCAACTCAACTTTAGAAGAGGTAATAGCTACAGCAGATGGAATGTCAGATAAGGAATTCAGGATATACATGCTGCAGATGATCTGGAGTCTCAAGGAAGACTTTAGACAGCAAAATCAGACAATGAAAGATCACTTCGACCACTTCAATGTATTACATAAACAAATCCAAGAAGCAAAAGATCAACTATACAGGGAGATAGAGGTAATAAAAACCAAACAAACAGAAATCCTAGAAATGCAGGAAGCAATAAACCAACTTAAAAACTCAATTGAGAATACTACCAGCAGAGTAGAACACTTAGAAGATAGAACATCAGACAATGAAGACAAAGTATTTCAACTTGAAAAGAACATAGACAGCTCAGCAAGACTGTTAAGAAATCATGAGCAGAACATCCAAGAAATATGGGATAATATAAAGAGACCAAACTTAAGAGTCATTGGGATACAGGAAGGTATAGAGGTCCAAACCAAAGGAATGAGCAATCTATTCAATGAAATAATATGAGAAAACTTCCCAGACTTGAAGAATGAGACAGAATCCCAAATCCTAGAAGCCTACAGGACACCGAATGTGCAAAATCATAAGAGATCCACACCTAGACACATTATAATGAAGATGCCCAACATACAGAATAAGGAGAGAATTTTAAAAGCTACAAGAGAAAGGAAGCAGATTACATTTAGGGGTAAACCAATCAGGATAACAGCTGATCATTCAACACAGACTCTGAAAGCTAGAAGATCCTGGAATAACATATTTCAAACACTGAAAGAAAATGGGTTCCAACCAAGAATCATGTATCCAGCGAAATTAAGCTTCAGGATGGAAGATGAAATTAAAACCTTCCACGATAAACAAAAGTTAAAAGAATTTGCAGCTAGAAAACCATGTCTTCAAAACATCCTCGGCAAAACATTACAGGAAGAGGAAATGGAAAATAACAATGAAAACCAACAGTGGGAGGTAGGATAGTAAAGGGGGGAAAAATAATCAAAAAGGAAAACAAATCATGTTTAGTAACATAAATAAACAATTATGGCTGGAAGAACAACCCATATCTCAATAATAACCCTAAATGTTAATGGCTTAAACTCACCAATTAAGAGACCCAGGCTAGTAGAATGGATCACAAAACAAGACCCAACAATATGCTGCCTACAGGAGACGCATTTGATAGGAAAAGACATACATAGACTGAAGGTGAAAGGTTGGGAAAAATCATATCACTCATGTGGACTTCGGAAACAAGCAGGAGTGTCCATACTCATATCAAATAAAATAAATTTCAAGCCAAAGTTAATCAAAAGAGATAAAGAGGGACACTACATACTGCTCAAGGGAACCATACACCAACAAGACATAACAATCATAAATATATATGCCCCAAACAATGGTGCAGCTATGTTCATCAAGCAAACTCAAGTTTAAGAGTCTAATAGACCACCATACAATAATCATGGGAGACTTCAACACACCTCTCTCACCACTGGACAGATCTTCCAAACAAAAGTTGAATAAGGAAACTATAGAACTCAATAACACAATTAATAACCTAGACTTAATTGATATATATAGAATATACCACCCAACATCAAGCAGCACATGGATCCTTCTCAAAAATAGATCATATATTATGTCACAGGGCAACTCTTAGACAATATAAAGGAGTAGAGATAATACCATGCATCTTATCTGATCATAATGGAATGAAACTGACAATCAACGATAAAAGAAGGAAGGAAAAATCATGCATCACTTGGAGAATGAACAATAGGTTACTGAATGATCAATGGGTTATAGAAGACATCAAGGAGGAAATTAAAAAATTCTTAGAGATAAATGAAAACACAGACACAACATATCGGAATCTATGGGACACACTGAAAGCAGTTCTAAGAGGAAAATTCATTGCTTGGAGTTCATTCCTTAAAAAAAGAAAAAACCAACAAATAAATGATCTCATACTTCATCTCAAAATCCTAGAAAAAGAAGAGCAAAACAACAGCAAAAGAAGTAGAAGGCAAGAAATAATTAAAATCAGAGCTGAAATTAATGAAATCGAAACAAAAGAACAATTGAAAAGATTGACAAAACTAAAAGTTGGTTCTTTGAAAAAATAAATGAAATCGACAGACCCTTAGCCATGCTAACGAAGAGAAGAAGAGAGAGAAATCAAATTACTAGCATATGGGATGAAAAAGGCAATATCACAACAGACACTTCAGAAATACAGAAGATAATCAGAAACTATTTTGAATCCTTATACTCCAATAAAATAGAAGATAGTGAAGGCATCGATAAATTTCTTAAGTCATATGACCTGCCCAGATTGAGTCAGGAGGATATAGACAACCTAAACAGACCAATATCAATTGAGGAAATAGAAGAAACCATCAAAAGACTACCAATTAAGAAAAGCCCAGGACCGGATGGGTATACAGCAGAGTTTTACAAAACCTTTAAAGAGGAACTAATACCAATACTTTTCAAGCTATTTCAGGAAATAGAAAAAGAGGGAGAACTTCCAAATTCATTCTCCGAGGCCAACATCACCCTGATTCCTAAACCAGACAAAGACACTTCAAAGAAAGAAGTATCTCTAATGAACCTAGATGCAAAAATCCTCAATAAAATTCTGGCGAATCGGATTCAAAAACATATCAAAAAAATTGTGCACCGTGATCAAGTAGGATTCATCCCTGGGATGCAAGGCTGGTTCAATATACGGAAATCAATAAATGTTATTCACCACATCAATAGACTTAAAAATAAGAACCATATGATCATCTCGATAGATGCAGAAAAAGCATTCGACAAAGTACAGCATCCCTTTATGTTCAAAACGCTAGAAAAACTAGGGATAACAGGAACTTACCTCAACATTGTAAAAGCAATCTATGCTAAGCCTCAGGCTAGAATCATTCTGAATGGAGAAAAATTGAAGACATTCCCTCTAAAATCTGGAACAAGACAGGGATGCCCTCTCTCACCACTTCTGTTCAACATAGTTCTCAAAACACTGGCCAGAGCAATTAGACAGACGAAAGAAATTAAAGGCATAAAAATAGGAAAAGAAGAACTTAAATTATCACTATTTGCAGATGACATGATTCTATACCTAGCAAACCCAAAAGGGTCTACAAAGAAACTATTAGAGCTAATAAATGAATTCAGCAAAGTGGCAGGATATAAAATCAACACGTATAAATCAAAGGCATTCCTGTATATCAGCGACAAATCCTCTGAAATGGAAATGAGGACAACCACTCCATTCACAATATCCTCAAAAAAAAATAAAATACTTGGGAATCAACCTAACAAAAGAGGTGAAAGACTTATACAATGAAAACTACAGAACCCTAAAGAGAGAAATAGAAGAAGATCTTAGAAGATGGAAAAATATACCCTGTTCATGGATAGACAGAACTAACATCATCAAAATGGCGATTTTACCAAAAGTTCTCTATAGGTTTAATGCAATGCCAATCAAAATCCCAATGGCATTTCTTATAGAAATAGAGAAAGCAATCATGAAATTCATATGGAAAAATAAAAGACCCAGAATATCAAAACATTGCTAAGCAGGAAGTGTGAATCAGGCTATATAGCGATACCAGACTTCAAACAATACTACAGAGCAATAGTAACAAAAACAGCATGGTACTGGTACTAAAACAGGTGGGTGGACCAATGGTACAGAATAGAGGACACAGAGACCAATCCACAAAATTACAACTATCTTATTTTTGACAAAAGGGCTAAAAGTGTGCAATGGAGGAAGGATAGCATCTTCAACAAATGGTGCTGGGAAAACTGGAAATCCATATGCAACAAAATGAAACTGAATCCCTTTCTCTTGCCATGCACAAAAGTTAACTCAAAATGGATCAAGGAGCTTGATATCAAATCAGAGACACGGCGTCTGATAGAAGAAAAAGTTGGCTACGATCTACATACTGTGGGGTTGGGCTTCAAATTCCTCAATAGGACACCCATAGCACAAGAGTTAACAACTAGAATCAACAAATGGGACTTACTCAAACTAAAAAGTTTTTTCTCAGCAAAAGAAACAATAAGAGAGGTAAATAGGGAGCCTACATCCTGGGAACAAATCTTTACTCCTCACACTTCAGATAGAGCCCTAATATCAAGAGTATACAAAGAACTCAAAAAATTAGACAACAAGATAACAAATAACCCAATCAACAAATGGGCCAAGGACCTGAACAGACACTTCTCAGAGGAGGACATACAATCAATCACCAAGTACATGAAAAAATGCTCACCATCTCTAGCAGTCAGAGAAATGCAAATCAAAACCACCCTAAGATACCATCTCACTCCAGTAAGATTGGCAGCCATTAGGAAGTCAAACAACAACAAGTGCTGGCGAGGATGTAGGGGAAAGGGTACACTTGTTCATTGTTGGTGGGACTGAAAATTGGTGCAGCCAATCTGGAAAGCAGTATGGAGATTTCTTGGAAAGCTGGGAATGGAACCACCATTTGACCCAGCTATTCCCCTTCTCAGTCTATTCCCTAAAGACCTAAAAAGAGCATGCTACAGGGACACTGCTACATCGATGTTCATAGCAGCACAATTCACAATAGCAAGACTGTGGAACCAACCTAGATGCCCTTCAATAGACGAATGGATAAAAAAAATGTGGCATTTATAAACAATGGAGTATTACTCTGCATTAAAAAATGACAAAATCATAGAATTTGGAGGGAAATGGATGGCATTAGAGCAGATTATGCTAAGTGAAGCCAGCCAATCCCTAAAAAACAAATGCCAAATGTCTTCTTTGATATAAGGAGAGTAACTAAGAACAGAGTAGGGACGAAGAGCATGAGAAGTAGATTAACATTAAACAGGGATGAAGGGTGGGAGGGAAAGGGAGGGAGAAGGGAAATTGCATGGAAATGGAAGTAGACCCTCAGGGTTATACAAAATTACATACAAGAGGAAGCGAAGGGAAAGGGAAAAATAATACAAGGGGGAGATATGAACTGCAGTAGTGGAGGTAGAGAGAGAAGAGGGGAGGGGAGGGGAGGGGAGGGGGGATAGTAAAGGATAGGAAAGGCAGCAGAATACAACAGACACTAGTATGACAATGTATAAATCAATGGAAGTGTAACTGATGTGATTCTGCAATCTGTATACGGGGTAAAAATGGGAGTTCATAACCCACTTGAATCAAAGTGTGAAATAGGATATATCAAGAACTATGTAAAGTTTTGAACAACCAACAATAAAAAAAAAGACTTAATAGGAAAACTAGGAAAAAAAATAGCAAAAGACAGAGTTTCCTCTTCACGGATTGGCATATTTGTGTTAGTATTTAGAAATTAAAATATTTAAAGATTATAAAAGAAGTACCTGCTTATCAAAAAAAATTTAAAAAGAAAAAATGGAAAGGACTCTGAAGCAAAAAAAATCATGCCATGTCTTGTCATCAGTATATTTTTTGGCCTCATAATTTCCCAATGTATAGGTGCATAGTAACAATGGAGAACAACCTGATTGTGCATAGCCTTTAATACATCAATTCTTGTAGAAACCTGTTCCCTGAAAACACTTGTGCTAGTGTGAAAGATTGTATTATAGTGCATTATAAGATTGTCTATAGTGAGTCGAGATAAATCTGTTAATTTGTGATGTAATTGAGGAGAGATGACACCAATATTTAGGTATAGGAAATTCTGACTTTGATGATTTTGTAGATTCCATTATCATATAGTGCATTTGTCTTTCCTACTTTTGCCAGGTGCAGTGGCTCATGTCTGTAATTTCAGCAATTTAGGAGGCCAAGGCCAGAGGATTGCAAGTTCAAGACCAGCCAGGGCAATTTAGTGAGCCTGCCTCAGAATAAGAAATAAAAAGGGCTGGGGATATAACTCCACTATTGGAGTATCCTTGGGTTCAATTCTCAGTACTGGGGAAAAAATGAAAATTTTCCTTTAGGGAGACAAACAAGGGATTATCTGGCTACCTGTGAACTGAACCCCTGAGCTCTAAGCAAATAGGAAGGGCACTTCTGACCGTAGTTTTCTTTCTTCTCTTTTTCTTTTTAAATTAAAGGTAGAAGTTTGCCTGGTTTTCTGCATGTTTCTTTTAATTTTTGTAAAAAACATAGGCAAATTAAATTACATATTTTTTTAAAAAGACAACTAAAATATACCATAAATACCCTAAACCCAGAAAAATAGAATGGTACTTTAAAAATTATTAATTGCGGACTGGGGATGTGGCTCAAGCGGTAGCGCGCTCGCCTGGCATGCGTGAGGCCCGGGTTCGATCCTCAGCACCACATACAAACAAAGATGTTGTGTCCGCCGAAAACTAAAAAATAAATATTAAAATTCCCTCTCTCTTTAAAAAAAAAATTATTAATTGCATGACAAGCAGTTTGTGACCCCTACCTTTGTGTGGCCATCCCAGGTGAGGTAGTACAGTGGGCAGTTAAAGATATTTCTGAAAAGCATTTCAGCACAGGTTGGCAAGCAGTAACTTAACTGTGCCTGGAGGTACATGAGTACATTCCACTAAACCTACAGTTAATGAGTCTCAACATACCTTTTCTTTTGGGGCTGGGGATATAGCTTATTGATAGAGTGCTTGCCGTGCATGTACAAGGCCCTGGTTTCAATCCTCAGCACCACACAAAATAATAATAATAATAATAATAATAATAATAATAATAATGATACCTTCCCTTTTACAAAGTCCCCAAAATGCCCACTGCTGCTCCAGTGCCACTAGATGCAAGGGGAGATATGACAGGGGAACTCAGAAGGGAAAGATTTAGTGGTCTTAAAAAAAAAAAAAAGAGAGAACTATGGTTAAAAAAATTATTATTATTATCATCATTTAAATTTTTTTGTAGTTGTAGATGGACAGCATGCCTTTATTTTCATTTGTTTATTTTTAATGTGGTGCTAAGGATTGAACCTAGTACCTCACATGTGCTAGGCAAGCACTCTGCCTCTGAGCTACAACCCCAGCCCTTATTATTATTATTATTTTGCAAATTAACAACAACAAATCCAGGATTATGCACCCCACTGGGGCTCCTCCCAGGACTCTGACAGGGACCTGTGCAAGAGAGGGCCCTGCAGCTTCAGCTTTCTTAACCACACTGTCACTATGCCTATGGGTATGAGTGCTGGGTGCTGGGTGGTGGCGGGGCAGCCAGCAACTGGACAGTTCCCTCCAGTTCTCCTTCCTTGCACTTGACTTCCTCAAGTTCACCTACTTATGTTTTGGAGCTACTAGGATAAAGAGAGAGCCTAAATCTATTCTCTACTTTTTCTGAATGATGGCATTCCATTGTATGCACACTGGCATTTAGATCATTTTCTATCCACTATAAATAACTATGCTGAAAAGAACATCCTTGTTCAGATTTTTTTTTTTAAAGTTTTGTAGTAGGGATTCACCCCAGGGGCACTGTACCATTGACCTGCATTCCCAGACATTTTACTTTCTTATTTAAAGACAGTGTCTACTTAATTGCCAGGGATGGCAATTAATTGAACCTGTGATACTCCTGCCTCAGCCTACTGAGTCACTGAGATTACAGGCATGTGTCTGGCTCAGATGTATTTTAGCACTGGTGAGAATATATCTATAAAATAAATTCTTAGAAGTGTGATTGCTGGGTCATAGAGGATGTCTAGTTAAAATTTTGAAAGATATTGTCAACTGCTGTCCTTGGAGGTGGGGAGAACATGTCAGCAGGAATGAGAATGGTTAAGACTGTGTTAGAAAATGTTGCTGATTCTTGCCACTCTGTAGGTGAAAAATAACATCTTGCTAATGTTTTAACTTGTATTTCTGTTATTAAGGGAAAAGTAGAGCAACTTTTCATATTTTAGAAGTGTGTGTGTGAGAGAATTTTTTTTTTCCAGAGCTGGGGATTGAACCCAGAGCCTTGCACATATTAAGCAAGTACTACCACTGAGCTGCATCCCTAGCATCCCAGGCCTATCTTTCCCCTACTTTTTTTTTTCCACACTGCTTTATTCTTTGTCCATCTTACTATTGAGTGAATCTTTTTTTTTAAATTGATTTGTAAGGGTTGTTCAGACATTAAGAAAATTAGTCTATTATATAATTGACAAAAAAAAAAAAAAAAAAAGAAGTCACCTGGATGATCCAGGAAATTTTTCCTCTCTGAAGAGAAATCAGAAAAAAAGCCACATCTTCAAAGACCCTTTTTCCACATATAGTAAAATTTACAAGTTCAAGGGATTGGAGCTGATTATCTTTGGGGTATCATTCAGCTTACACCACTGATGTTCTGTAACCAAAGAAAAGTTCCCTTTAGAAGACTAACAGAAGCATCTTTTGCTTTCTGCTTTTTTCCTTTCCCATCCTCAGAAAACATGTTTACTTCTGGAAAACTAAGGTGATATTTTAGTCTGTTTGGACTGTTATAACCAAAGTACCATAGACTAGATGACTTAAACAACAAATTTATTTCTCACAGTTTCTGAAGATTGGAGAGAATGATTTCAAAGTGCCTGCAGATTTGGTGTCTGAGGGCCCACTTTCTGGTTTATACACAGTCATCTTCTTACTGTATCCCCACATGGCAGAAGAGGGTGAGGTCTTTGGGGCCCCTTTTACAAGGACACTAATACCATTCATGAAGGCTCCACCCTCATGTCCTAATGACCTTCCAAAGTCCCTGCTTCCTCATACAATCACCTTGAAGGTTAAAATTTCAACATTTGACTTGATGGGGGGGATGCAAATACTCCATCTATTTCAGGCAATGACTATTTTGTTATATAACAAAAAGAATTATATTTTCCAAAGAATCAGTGAAATAGTATTTATGACTCATTCATAAAAATGTTAGATTGTCTTCCATCAAGAAACTCCTACAAAATTAAGTTAATGAAGAGTGGAGGTGGCAAAGCTGTACTAGAGAATAAATTGTTTTATATCTTATACCACTAGATTCTATCATGATTTGCAGACAGAATATAAAAGTATTAGCATTCAACACTTAGTCATTATCACCAAATCACAAAATCAAGCTGTGACCAGGGTCTTTGCCAAATGCCAATGAACGCCATAGGTATGTGGCTTCATGGGGACACAGGGACTCCTGGCAGACTTTGACATGTTTGAGAGCTCCTAAGATAAAGAGACAAATACATTATTAACAATAAGGTCATTTTGGCACTATTAATCTCATGTTTTTTTGTTATCATTGCTTTTTATTAATCTCTTCTTAAACTTGGTTTGAAGGCCCAGAGTTTTAAACTTATTCTGCTTTTTGCTTCCTTAAAAAGACAAAGAAGCATTCTACAACTTTATTCAAATAAAGTATTTTGACAACTTCTTTAGTGGGAAAGAATATTATGGATTATTTAAATATGGCCACATTTAATAAGTTACACTTATTTTTTATAGTTGTATTCTAGTCTTGTAAAAAAAATCTCATTCTTGGGCTGGGGTTGTGGCTCAGTGGTAGAGCGCTCGCCTAGCACGTGAAAGGCCCTGGGTCCGATCCTCAGCACCACATAAGATAAATAAATAAAATAAATGTATTAAAAAAAATCCTTAAGATGATTAAAAAATATATTGTGTGTCCAACTACACCTAAAATTTAAAAAATCTCATTAAGTAATATATTTCTATTGAGAAAGTCAGGTCTAAAAAAAGAGTTGAATAATTCTTATGAATTTTATTTCATTTATAATAGACTTGGGGGAACATTTTATTTCTGACATTAATGAAAGTAAATTGGGAATTTCTCCTTTTCTAAACGAGGTTTAGAAAACCTAGTTTGGGACTGGATATGTAGCTCAGTGGCAGTTCATTTGCTGGATGTGTGCAAGACCCTGGGTTTGATTCCTAGTACCACAAGAAGGAAGGAAACAAAACAAAACACCTAGTGGTATTTTTGTTGTTTTTGCAGTGCTGAGAGTAGAACCAGGGACACACCTACCACCCAACTACATCCCCAGCCCCAGAAAAACCTAAGTTGAAGACTATGAGTCCTATTTAGTCCATAAAATCGGCTGCATACATATTTTTTGGCAATTAAAAGTGCTTCAAATATGCTACTTTATTCTTTGAAGAATTACTGTTATGTTCTAGGCATGCTAGGCATTGAGGGTGCAAAAGGGAACAAGCCCCAGCTCCCACCCTCAATGAGTCTGTTATGTGAAGGGGATGGAGGTTCACAGGGATAATGTGGCTGTTGCCCTGATGGGGCTGGTAGGGTGTTGTAAAGATGGAGCAGAGCCTCACCAGCCTGAGGGAGGTCAGGGAACTCTTCTGAAAGGAAGTTAAAGCCTGAAGACTGAATAAAACTCAGCTAGTTGCTCCAACAGAGACCACAGGGTGCATGTGTATGATGGCCCAGAAGGGAGAGAAATGGAAGCCTTATAACATAACAAACATGTTTACTGTAAGAAGTGACAGGGACTGCGTCTGGTGGCACACACCTGTAATCCCAGAAGCTCAGGAGGCTAAGTCAGGAGAATCACAAGTTTAAAGCCAGCCTCAGCAAAAGCGAGGTCTAAGCAACTCAGAGAGACCTTGTCTCTAAATAAAATACAAAATAGGGCTGGGGGGTGTGGTTCAGTGGCCAGTGGTCAGTTCCCCTAAGTTCAATCCCCAGTATCCAAAAAAAAAAAAAAAAAAAAAAGTGACAGAGTTATAAGAAGAGTTTGGGTCAGCTCCTGTGTGGCCCCATATACCTATGGAAATATGGACTCCGAAAGGCCATTGAAGGATTTTTCAAGCAGGGCAATAACATACTTTTTATAATGATCATTTTAGTAGCAGCAAGACTGAAGCAGAGACCTGTCAGGATGGGGGAAGGGGAACCATGCTTACCTGAACTAGAGCTGAGGTGGTGGGGGAACAGAAAAGAAATTGATAAATTTGAAAAATAGGGCTGGGGATGTGGCTCAAGCGGTAGCGCGCTCGCCTGGCATGCGTGCAGAAGGGTTCAATCCTCAGCACCACATACAAACAAAGATATGGTGTCCGCCGAAAACTAAAAATAAATAAATATTTTTAAAAAATTTTTGAAAAATTTCCCCAAGTAATATTCTTGAAACAAACAATATACTGATATGCTTTTCTGGAGCCATGACAAATGTTAATGGTCAGTGATGTACGAGTTTTCAAATTGCCTGCCTAGAAGCCTAATTTTATGCCTCCAAGAACAGGCTTGAAAAGAGCTGTCTCTAATTTTTATTCCTAAGGTTATATGACATTATACTAAATAAGCAAATCTAGCCTTCCACACAGTGTGGAAACATGTCAAAGCTGCTGATCCCAAGGGCGTAGGTATGGAAGCAGAAACAAACAGCAGAAGCAGAAGCTCCCTCCTCGGGCTAGTCACCTGGAGGATTCGCGTGCTGTGACTCCACCTCACCCAGTTCCCAGGTCCCTCGTCCCCCGCCCTCGCGTAAAGGGAGAGAAGCTGGTCACACAACACGTCACAGACATGGAAAGATCGAGAATCTCTTCTCCCCCCATCCACACAACACACCATTCCTCCGCCTTCACCTCGGGCAGTACCGGCGCCGCCTTTGAGGGAATGGCATCATTTCCGTGTGGCATCAATGCCGCTGTGCAGAAGGCGTAACAGGTTTGATACCACACAAGCGTTCAGCGGCATTTCTTTTCTCCTCCAGCAGGTGGCGATGAGTGTTTACCAAAATGTCAGAGAACTAGTCAGAGCCAAGATCAGAAGGGCACGAATATTGAGCATTATTAAATGCCAACCTTAAAATATTTAAATTTTGTTTAAACTGGCGTAAGACGTAAGGCCTACACAAGACCGCAGGAATTGCAAACTATTATGACAGAATTAGGGAATCTTAAAATGTTCAAAAAATAGAATCCTCAATTTAATGGCATATATTAGAAGATGATGCCCCTGACAAGGGCTAGTGGTGAAACAAAAAGGATAGTATGCATACGGTCCTAGGAGAAAACTCTGAGCTGCCAGGACAATCAACCAGCTGTAACCAAGGGCCTTCTTATTTCTTCCAAATATGGCTTCCCATGGCACAGGTGGCTTCCTCCATCCCAGCAAAGCGGGGGCTGCAACTTCCCATGGACATGCAAGGAGTCCACACACAGGCAGCTGGCTTTTTCAGATAACTCCTGACAGCTATCATCTAAAACCAGACAATCTGATACCAAGTCAGTGTGTGGACCCAGCTGACAAGGATGTTCAACATTCCACCTTGAGTCCTTTGTTCTCTAACAAAAGGGGAGGGGATGCCCCTGCGCTGGAACGTTCATTTGTGACATGTCCAACAGAGGCCTTCTCTTGCAGACTTATGGATTGTAAGTCTCACAGCAAAGTCAGTTCATATCTTTTTTTTTTTTTTTAAAACAGATACAACACTTTTTTATACTTTTATTTTATTTATTCATTTTTATGTGGTGCCAAGGTTCAAACCAGTGCCTCACACATGCTAGGCAAGTGCTCTACTACTGAGCCACAACCACATTCCCAGTCCTTTATCTTTGATGCCATGAATTTGCCTGAGAGCCATTGCCCAACAAACATAACAGTCTTCAAGGTCTTTCCAGATAGTGAGTGCTCCTTCTGTCTTCCATGGTCTCAACCACTGTAATTTCTCTGGAGACCAACAATATATAGAATGAGACAGTATTCTGATTGCAAGAAGGTAAAGAAAGCCATAGTCTGTTTCTCAGTGAAATGTGTTTTTTTTTAAGAATATGCATCTTTAATCTTTTATTTATTTTATTTATTTATTTTTGTTGTTGTAGTTGGACACAATATCTTTGTTTGTATGTGGTGCTGAGGATAGAACCCAGGGCCTCACACTTGCTAGGCGATCGATCTACCACTGAGCCACAATGCCAGCCCTGAAATGTTTTTTTTTTTTTTTTTTTTTTTTAATATTTTTACTTGTAGTTGGACACAATATCTTTATTTTATTTATCTTTACATGATGCTGAGGATCGAACCCAGGGCCTCCTATATGCCAGGCAAGCGCTCTACTGCTGAGCCATAACCCCAGCCTAGTGGAATGTCTTGAAAGCAATTTTAAAAGGCATCATTTGTATTTGGCATAAGACTTAAGAAATCTCTACTTTTCATTTCTCTGGTTTTGTTGGTTTTTGTTTTTTTGGGGGTGAGTTTTTTTGTTTTTGTTTGTTGTTGTTCCTTTTATTTTGAGACAGATTCTCACTATGTTGCTTAGGCTACTCTCAAACTCCTGGGCTCAAATGATCCTCTTGCCTCAGCCTTCCAGGTAAGAGGGACTACAGACAAGCTCCACCAGACCTGGCCTCTTTTTTGCATTCTTATCTATGGCACCATCAGTTTGTTGATTTGTAAAATTAACTCAGGCATTTTCTACCCCACATATCTATGGAAACATTCAGGTTTTCTCAACACTCCCTTTCTATGGATTTGATGGAGGCACTGAAGAAAAGAAATTCTCCATTCTGACATCGACTTGTAGAGTCTTCCATGGTTCAAAATAAATGAATAAAGACCTTATTCATCATAAAACAACAAAGTTTCATGATTTTACAACTTCTTTTGTTTATAAACAAAATCTTTTATCTCTAGCATACCCAACTAATGATTGAAAAACCAAGAAAGAATAGGTCTCTCAGGTTAAATTATGGAAATTCCTGTTATTATGCAAAATGATTATTCTCTCTCTTTTTTTTGTTCTTTCTACCAAAATATTCAATGAATATACTGCTAAAATAAACAAAAGAAATAGTAGTATAGTGGTACTGGTTTGAATTTCAATTTGTGAAGTTGACACACAAACTATCTTAGTACAATGTCCACAATCCTTGTTTAGATGAGCTTACAGTAGGGATGACTTGGGGGTAGAGGGTGCCACTTGTTATCTCCAGATAACCTCATCAAGCATTAGTACATCCACCAAGAAAAGAGAATCAAATTAATCCAAGTGTAACCAGCCACCTCCACACTGAATACAGAGAAGAGGATAAATCATCTGTGAGACAATCTATGAGCAGATTGTTCTTTTGAACATGATTAAGAGACTATGTTTGTAAGTAACCTTGAGGACTCAACTTATTTTAAGTCAGAGATGTGACTAAATTTTATAAATTGCCACTGATACTCTTCCTAACATGTAAAATTACACAAAACCCTTTACATTTTTTCACTTTGTAAGACCCATTACAAGTTTACACACTTTTTCAAAACAAAAAATTAGATTTTTCAGACAAAATTTTTAGAAACCCCTAAGTATAAGAAAACAAATATAATCTTATACTTAAAAAAAAAAAATCATGTCAGCCAGGCACAGTAGTGCATGCCTGTAATCCCAGTGGCTCCAGAGGCTGAGGCAGGAGGATCACAAGTTCAAAGCCAGCCTCAGCAGCTTAGCAAGGCCCTAAACAATTTAGTGAGACCCTGGCAAAATAAAAAATAAAAAGGGCTGGGAACGTGGTTTTGTTGTTTTTTGTTTTTTGGTGAAGGGCTCCTGAGTATAATCCCCAGTACCATATTAAAAAAATGTATAAATATATATATTCATCTAATATATAAACAAGCCTATGAACTTTAGTCATAATTTGAAGATGTAAAATAACTATTTGCATGTTTTCTTTTATTAACTTATTTGACTTACAAATAGAATCATACTGTTTTGTAACCTGCTTTTCCACTTAACGATCTATCCTGGACATCTTTCTATCCATTCTTTTTTAAAACTGTGTAGCATCTCAATACATGAATATCACTTTGCAATTCCACATTTATAGATATTTGCATTGTTTTCAACTTTTCATGTTCTGAACAATGCTGCAATAATATCCTATACATATGCTTTGTGCCCTCAAATTATCATCATCATCATCATTATTATTATTATTATTATTATTTGTACTGGGTATTGAACCAAGGAGTGCTTAACCACTGAACCACAACTCCAGGTCTTTTTATGTTTTAAGTCAGGACCTCACTAAGTTGCTGAGGCTGGCTTTGAACTTGTGATCCTCTTGCCTTAGCCTCCTGATTGGCTGGGATTACAGGCGTGCTCCACTATGCCCAGTTTCAAATGATTATTTGTAAAAGATTAATTGCTAGAGATAAAAATGGTGAGTCAAACAGGATGAGTATTTAGATTTTAACGGATATTGCCAAATAGTCCCCTAAAAATGTCAAACTGCTTTCTGTTCTTGTGTAAACATTGTATAAGGATATGGTAGTGATTTTCAGACTTTTAAAATATGGGCAAACTTTCTCTGAAAGAAATTCTTTTCATGATAGTAAAGGATAGGAAAGGCAGCAGAATACAACAGACACTAGTATGGCAATATATATAAATCAATGGAAGTGTAACTGATGTGATTCTGCAATCTGTATATGGGGTAAAAATGGGAGTTCATAACCCACTTGAATCAAAGTGTGAAATGTATCAAGAACTATGTATTGTTTTGAACAACCAATAATAAAAAAAATTAATGAAAAAAAAAGAAATTCTTTTCAGAATCTAGAACATAAAACAGAAAAGGACCTTTGCTGTAGTAGAAGCCAGTTCAGGGGTGGGACACATCAGCTCAACCACCTGGCTCCTTCCTTAGCCCTTTGTCACTCCATGTGCCCTCTGGGAGCACAGTTCAATATAGGCAGTTTCTTTCAACATAACATAATTGTGTTTATATGTATATAACTGGCTGACCATGAAACTAACATGATTAAGACCAAAAATTATTGTAAAATTTCTAATTACATCTCAATTTCAGACACAATTTTCAGAAATTTAGTCCCATAACTTTTATATGTGTTCTTCTATGAGTTTCTTTTCCTTTCTAGTGAACATCTGACTTTGGCTGATTTCTATTCTGTTTAGTCAAATGATTCCCATCTTTGTTTTAATTGTACAGAGTATTTGAAAACAATCTAAATTTTGGTATCACTGGCATTAGCTCTTTAATTTTTTTCCCTTTATCTTAGTAAGAAAGGGCAAATAATTGCATAGACAAAATTTTCAGCAGAAGTAGTGACTACTAAAAAGGGAATTTAAATTACTCTTGGCTATATCATTATACCAGAGTTCAAAATAGGAATTCATTAGCTGATATAGAAAGACTTGAATTCAATGAAAGGTGGGTTGGCACATGACTGTGTACACACACAAGGGCAAGTAGTCAAAATCTGAAGGACCACCTGCGTAGCACTGCAATCAGAGACTCTCTCTATCCAATGGCTTGCTGGATCCAATTTTTTAAAAACAGTGTTACCAGACTTTAACAATCTATTTTTTTCAGGGAAACAATGAAAAGCAAATTCACAGATAAATAATACATAAATGTCCATTTAGGAAAGGAGCTACTGTACCAGTGATCTTCAGAAACAGATGCCTCTCCCAGAGCTCTCACTCTGCATGTAAGCTTTGGTGAGACTCTCTTGGCCTCCAATCCCCTGATGTACCAGGAAAATGCAAGTCTCCTTTTTTTCTCTAAACCTTTCCACTTTTATTCTGACTTTTGCCCAACTGAAGAGAAATCATCCAAAGTTTATTTCAAGGTTGTTTCACATATGTATAATTAGGCTTATTATTTTCAGCCAATCAGGTTTTATCCCTTTTTTGATAATTGTGTAATGCTTCCTTAAAGGCAACCAGAGATTCTGGCACTTAGAAACAAGGATGAAGTGCCTTTGACTATCAAAAAAGAACACATCTATAGCCTCAATCAGATACTTATTGTGAAAGAAGGGGGGGGGGAGCCAGTAGGAGAATACACACAAAATTCTAGAATTATTTTCTATGTTGGTTCAATATATGAATTCCTACGAAGGAATGTGCTAGCTGCTAAGGGTGTACAAAATGCATAAATCACAGTCAGTATCCTGAGTTTATGATATCATGGGGGAGGCTCAGCATACCCACCAAAAAAAGTTTTGTGCTATTTTAAGATTGCTTATAAATAAAATGTGATCTGTGTTCTAAAGATTACAATTTCTACAGAAGTTCTGCTCTTTCATATTCTCAGTTCATTAATTCTTTTACTCTCATGGGCCCTACTGCCCTCTGTAGATTTCCCACCCAGCCACTGCCATTACATCAGTATCTCAGAATCCTCTGTCCACAGATCTTTCATATCTGTTTTATCAGTCCCTATTCCTAGGTAAGCTTCACTGTCTGACTTCTCAGCATGCTAAGCATCACTGGAGAGAATTATGTTATTTATTTGATTCTCTATGATATCTCACAGTAGCTCTTCCATTTTTTTTTTTCCTACTTTCCTGGAGAACCTGATCCCTACAGAGGACCTAATCTCCCAAGAACATCTGGCATGATTTCATTTTCCGTCATTCGAATCTGAGAATTTTTCTGACCCTCACTTTTCTTTTCCAAAACTAACTTATCTAAAAAACAAAACAAGAAAAAAAAAAAAAAAAAAACTTCTCCACCTTTTCCTGATGATCCTCTCCCTTACAAGCTTATTTCTCCACAATCTTACCTAACTACAGTGCCCCTCTTTCCTGTGAGATCTTCACTTTCTTGGGCTTCAGTCGACTCCTTCTCAACTCAAAGACATGAGTAAGACTCTCCTCTTCCAAACTTCCTGCCTTTTTATCTACTACCTCAAAGTATAGTAGAATAAAATGGCAAGTGCTTATTATTTCACAGTTTCTGGAGGTCAGGATTGGAGATCAGCTTAGCTGGTGGTGGTGCTGACTCTGGTTCTCTGATGAGGCTACAATCAAGATACAGCCAGAGCTTCGGTCACCAGAATGCTCTTTTGGGGCTAGGAAACCACATCCAAGTTGAGAGCTGGCTCACAACATGGCAGCTGGCTTCCCCTACAAGTGGTCCCAGAATACCAGCAAGAAAAAACCCCAGAGCCTTTATGACCTAGTTTCAGAAGTGTTCACCATCAATTTGCTAGAAGCAAGCCATTAAATCCAGCCCATACTGGAAGGAGAATTAGTTTCTACCTCTTAAAGAAAGGAATTATTTTTATTTATTTTTAAAAAATATTTTATTAGGGGGTTGGGGATGTGGCTCAAGCGGTAGCGCGCTCACCTGGCATGCGTGCGGCCCGGGTTCAATCCTCAGCACCACATACAAACAAAGATGTTGTGTCCACCGAAAACTAAAAAATAAATATTAAAAAATTCTCTCTCTCTCTCTCTCTCTCTCACACACACACTAAAAAAAAAAAAAAAAATTATTAGGTGTTGGTGAACTTTTTTTTTTTTTTTTTAATGTGGTGCTGAGAATCAAACCCAGTGCCTCACACAGGCCAGACAAGTGTGCTACCACTAAGCCACAATCCCAGCCCTTAAAGAAAGGAATTTTTAAAAATATGTGGACATATTTAAAAATCACCTAATCTCTCAAGCCCCTCGTCAAGGTTCTTAGTCCTTCAACCTACTTCTCTGTTTTCATCCTCCTTTCAGGGCCATTCTTCTTAAAGTAGGGATTCCCTTACTTTATCCTCTCATCACTCAGTACTCAACTATTGACAGTTTAGATTGTTTTTCCCTAACTGAACCTACTGATATTGAGCATAACATCCAAATCAGTGCCGTGCTCATAGCCCTAGGAAATCACAGCCTGCCTTTCCATCTTTTCTCCCACGGTTTCCTTTCTCCTTTAGCCAGATGAACTTCTCACCTTTGGCCAAATAAACCCTCTGCTTTCCCATCTCTGTGCCTTCACTTAGAGGGTCACCCTCACCAGGAAAGGCCCTCTTGTCACTTTCTCATTTTCAGGACCCAGTTCAATTCTAAGATTTCATTGATTTTTCCCTCCCTCCTCCACACTCCCAGAGCACATTGATGGTCAACTTTACTATAGTCATCCTGTTTTTTACTATTAAAGTACTGGCATATACCTGTGTATTCCTTTTGGCACGCCCACAATATCTTGCTCAGTCTGAGTCCTTAATCTTTTTTGAATGAATACATTTACTTAAATCATTAAAATGTAATTTTACTCTCAACAAAAGGCAAATTAAAGTCTCTATAATTTCCAACGCTGTTAAATTAATATGTCAAGCCACAGGAAATTGCAGAATAGTCTCTGCTAGAGAAGAATACAGTTTTCTATTGTTTGAACAATTTTAATGGAATGACTCAAATTAAATCATGATTATTCACCAAAAAGATTTGCCTCCGAGATATGTTTGCATGTAGTATTTTTACAATTCTTGGTCAACATGAAATTTCCATGGAAACAGATCACACACACTAGAGAAGAAAGGAACTGAATTGTGTTTGAGCTGCATTTTGTCATCTCCATGGAGCTATTTGTGCTAAATATTTGAATGTTCAGGGAAACTGTAATATAAAATCCCCTAAGTAAAGATATAATATTTAATACTTTTAAAATGGCAATATCTTCTATTAATTCAAAAAAATTATTAATATGTGGAGATAATGTAAAAAGAAGTTTTAATATTTCTTGAATCATACTCTGTTTCAGCAAATAAATACTTTTTGTCTGTTTGCTAGTGCAAAAAAGGGAAAGGAACTAAAAGCCCAGGATACAAAGTGTGATGTTGCTATTTTTAGTCCATAGATAAAATAATTTGTTCTGGATATCATTCAACTGTGGAACAACAACCACAACAAAAACCCCTCTAGTCTGTTAGTCTATGTTTGTTTGTCTCACAGTGATCTAATAATTTGATTCCAAATATGACTAATTAAATAATATAAGAAGTTTTATAAAAATATATGTTCAGAAACTATAAGATATAAATTTTTTCACTCACTAATTGGTGCTGTGAATATAAATATGTGTGTGTGTGTGTGTTTACTTTATTGTGTGTGTGTGGTGGTACTGGGGATTGAGCCCAGGGACTTATACATATTAGGCAAATGCTCTACCACTGAACTATATTCCAAACCCTTTCTTAAAATTTTATTTTGAGTCATAGTCTAAGTTGCACAGGCTGGCCTTAAATTTGTGATCCTCCTGCCTCAGCCTCCCCAGTGACTGAGATTACAGGCATGCTGGCTGGTGCTGTAAATCTTTATAACAATAAATTCTTTTCTTAAGCAATGTAATAACTTACTCAGGAACTTAAAATAATTAGAAATATTGCATCTTGAGTATTGTCCTCCTCTAATATCCTCTAATATGTCTTTGGAATATTAATCTTTTGCCTGGCAGGGTGGAGCATGCCTATAATCTCAGTAGCTCTGGATGTTGAGGCAGGAAGATCACAAGTTTGAGGCCAGCCTAAGCAATTTATAGGCCCTAAGTAATTTAGTGAGACCCTGTCTCAAAATTTTCAAAATTAAAAAAAAATAAAAATAAAAAGGTCTGGGTGGTTGAGTGCACCTGAGTTTAATCCCCGGTACCACCCCCCGCCCCCACCTCACACACCCTTACCAAAAAAAAGGGAGGTCTTAGGATGTGGTTCTGGCTCTGTCTTTAAGTGCCCCTAGATCCAATTCCCATTACAAAAAAAAAAAAAAAAAAAATTGTGAAAAAGAAGCCAGGTGTGGTAGCACACACTTATAATCCTAGCTACTTGGGAGACTGAAGCAGAATGGCTTCATTGGACTTCTAGTTTGAGGCTAGCCTCGGCAATTTAGTGAGACCCTGTCTCAAAATAAAAAGGGCTGGACTCTTTCTAAAATTAATTTAACTTACCATCTTAACAATCTAAAGAAGGAAAACCAGCTGAGCGCAGTGGCACACCTGAAATCACAGTGATTCAGGAGGCTGAAGCAGGAGAACTGAGAATTCAAAGACAGCCTCAGCAAATTAGCAGGGCCCTGTCTCTAAAAAAATAAATTTAAAAAGGGCTGGGGATGTAGCTTAGTGGTTAAGCACCCCCTGGGTTCAATCCTCAGTACAAAAAAAAAAAAAAAAAAAAACCAGAAAAGAAGAAGGGAAACCACATGATTATGTTCATTGATACAGAAGGGAAAAACAATTTAATTAAATGTCAAAGGCAGGCACGGAAGCTTACACCTGTAATCCTGTAATCCTGTGATGACACAATCATGTCATCTGCAAATAGAGAAGCAGCTCAGTAGTAGAGTGCTTACACAGCATGTGCAAGGCCCTGGTTCAAACCCCTGCCATCCCCCCACACCCCAGAAAAAAGAGTGAAAAAATCCTGAAAAGGAGAGTGATAATTCTCAGATTCCAGCATAAAGACTGCCAAGAAAAAATCTTAATTGTCTAATAGGAAAAAGATTAAAGTTATCATAAGGACTAATTTGTTGAGTATCTATCATGAATCAGGCATTTTACATATATCACCTTATTTAACTTGAAAAACCCTGAAGATTTGGTATTTTACTGATGATTGAGGCTGAGAGAGGTTAACTGCTTTAAGACACACTGCTAGTGTGGAGAACTGGAATGTGAATTCAGGCTTGTTTTAAAAGCTCACATTATGCTGATATATCAATATGATAGAACACTGGAGAGCTCTTAAAAAAATAACTTTGATGTCCACCATTGTAGAATGTTTATAACAATGTAAATGCAGTAGAGTATAAAATGTAAACATTCAATGATCATTTATATAAGGAAGCTCAAAGAGACAGACATGGTGGCTCAGGTTTGTAATCCCAGCAATATAGGCGGCTGAGGCAAGGAGGATCACAAGTTTGAGGCCATTCTGGGCAATTTATCTAGGCCCTAAGAAAGTAAGTGAGATCCTGTCTCAAAATAAAAGCATCTGGGGATGTAGCTCAGTGGTAAAGTGCCCCTGGGTTCAATCCCCAGTACAAGGGGGGATGGGGGAAGAGAACTCAGAGAAAAAACAGTTGCCACTAGAGCAATGAGAATTTTTGGATAAAATTATACCTAAATATTTTGCTTCTTTGCAGCTATTATAAATGTTATCTTTTAAATATTTGATTCACTGTCAGTCTATAGAAATTCAATTGATTTTGTGTGTTAACTTGTATCTTGCAACTTTGCTGAATTTACTTATTAGTTCTAGAGTTTCTTCAGTTTCCTTGGGGTTTTCTTTGTAAATGATCATGTCATCTGAAAATAGAGAAGGATTGTTTTGTTTTTCTTCTTTTTCCTATCCCATCTGTGTGACTTTTCTTTCTCTTGCCACCATTGCCTGGGACTTCCAGTCTGATGTTGTCTAGGCTTAGGAAGAGTACACAGCGTTGCTTTGCTCCTAATCTTAGGGAAAGCATTCAGCCTTTCATCAGTAAGTATAATGCTAATTATAGGTTGTTTTTTTTTTTTTTTTAAAAAAAAGATGCTCTTTATCGTGTTAGGAAAGTCACTTATATCCCTAGTTTGATTATGAATTCTTTTCATGCGTGAATTGATGGTTTTTTCCTGTTAGTACTAGGGACTGAACACAAGTATGCTTTACCTCTGAGCTACATTCCCAGTTCTTTTTATTTTTTTATTTTGAGACAGGGTCATGTTAAATTGCCTAGGCTGGACTTGAATTTATGATCCTCCTGCCTCAGCTTCTGAGTAGCTGGGATTACAGGTATTTGCCACTTTGCCTGGCTTTGACAATTAACTCTTCTTTTTAACTCTATTTTACTTATTTTTATGTGGTGCTGAGAATCGAACTCAGTGCCTCATATGTGCTAGGCAAGTACTCTACCACTGAACTACAGCCCCAGTCCCGACAATTAACTATTAAATTTTTTTCTTCTAAATCAGTTAACATAATCACGTGGTTTTAATTCTTTAGATTGTGAAGGTGGTCAATTACATTAATTTTCAAATATTAAATCAGTTTGCATTTCCAAAATAAACTCTGTTTGGTCATGATGTGTTCTTTAAAAAATATATATATATATGGTACTGAATTTAGTTTGCTAATATTTTGTTGAAGATTTTTATCTGTTACGAGAGACATTAACCTGTAGCTTTTGGTATCAGGGCAACAATAACTTCCTAAAATGAGGAATAAAGGATTTTTTCCTTCTTCAACCCCAATCATCTTTCCATATTTTATCTTTGGCGAGCTTTGGTAGTTTTAGCTTGCAAGAAATTGGTCCCTTCCATCTAAGTTGTTGAGTTTGTATGTGCACTGTTTTTCATGATTCTCTTATTATCCTTTTAATGTCTATAAAACATGTGATACAGTGTCAAGTTTCCATGTGGGTACTAGTAATTTGTGTCATCTTTATTTTTATTTTGTTAGTCTTGCTAAAAATTTATCAATTTTATTGATTGTTTCCAAGAGCTAATTTCAAGTTATTGATTTTCTCCATTGATTTTCTATTTTCAATTTAGGTGTGCTTGTTATTTTCTTCATCCTGCTTGCTTTGAACTTATTTTGCTCCTCTTTTTCTAGTGTCTTAAGATGAAAACTGAGGTCATGATTAGAGAGCTTCCTTCTTTTCTAATGCTAAAAATTTCCTCTAGACACCATTTTAGCTGTATCCCAGAATTTTTGATAGAATATATTTTTCTTCTTTTAACTTCAAAATATTTCTAATTTCCTTTGAGACTTCCTCTTGGATCCATGGATTATTTAGAAGTATATTGTTTGGCCAGGTTTGGTGGTGCAATGCCTGTCATCTCAGTGGCTCCAGAGGCTGAAACAGAACGATCTCAAGTTCAAAACCAGCCTCAGCAATTTAGTGAGGCCCTAGACAACTCAGCAAGACCCTGTCTCTAAATAAAATATAAAACAGGGCTGGGGATGTGGCTCAGTGGTTGAGTGCCCCTAATCTCATGTACCAAAAATCATTTAATATTTAAATGTTTTGAGATTGTCTTATTCCTTTTCTGCTATTGATTTCTAATCTAATTACATATGATCAGAGAACATATTTATTTTATTATTATTATTATTATTTTGGTATTGGGGAAGAGCACTGAAGTCTCCAATGATAATTGTGGATTTGTCTATTTCTTCTTTCAGTTCTTATTTATTTATTTTTTTAATTTTTGTAGTTGTAGATGGACAGAATGCCTTTATTTTATTTGGTGCTGAGGTTTGAACCCAGTGCCTCATGCATGCTAAGCAAGCATTCTGCCACTGAGCTACAGCCCCAACCCTCTTCTTTCAATTCTAACAGGTTTTGCTTCATGTATTTTGAAGTTCTATGGTTAGGTGCATAAACAATTAGAATTCTTACATACTCTTAATGAAATCAACTTCTTTATAAGTATAAATGAGTTGACCTTTTTCCCTTGGTATTTTCTTTGCTCCGAAGTCTAACTTGCCTGATTTTCACATAGCCATTCAAGTTTTTCTTTTGATTATAGAGTTTGCTTATCTTTTCCCATTCTTTTTACATTTAATCTTTGTCAAATTTGAAATGAATTTCTTATAGACAGCACTTATTGGGTCATAAGGTTTTCTTCTGGGTTCATTTGAACAATTTCTGTTTTTAGTTGAGGTTATTTGCATTTAATATTAGTACTAATATATTTGATTTAGGTCAATTTTTTTGTTTTGGTTTGATCCCTGTTTTTCATTCCTTTGTTTTCCCAAACTGCCTTCTTTCTGTTCTTTGTTTGAATTTTTTTTTACTATTCACTTTGATGTGTTTATGGAGATTTTTACTACATCTCTGTCCAGTTTTTTAATGGTTGCTCTAGTAATTATAATATGCCTAACTTTTTGATATGCATATACAATTTATTATCAAATATATAGTATCAGTTTATATTATCACTATAAGTAGAATGTAAAAATATTACCACTATATAGCTTTTCCAAATGTCCTCTAATCATTGAAAACCCCCTCAAACATTATTATATTTTCATTTTCAGCCAATAAACATGTTTTAAAGAAAACAGAGAATAATAATTTGTTGAATCTACCCATCTATTTACCATTTCTATTGCTCTTTCTTCATTCCTAATGTTCTAAATTTCCTTTTAGTATCACTTCCCTTTCTTATAAAGACTTCTTTCAACAATTCTTTCACAGCATGTTCTGTTTGTACCCGTTTTCATTCATCTGAGAATGTTTTATTTTCCTTCAATTCTGAAGGATTTGTTGTTGGATACACAATTCTGAAATGAGTTTTTCACCACCCCACCCCACCTAGTCCCAGCACTTCAAAAATAGCTTACTTTCTCTGGTTTTTATGGTTTCTTATGAAAAATTCACCATTATTTTAATCATTAAATGCTTTTATATTTTCTCCTCCAAGTTTTTTTTTTTTTTTTTTTTTTTTTTTTTTTTTTGTGTGTGTGTGTGTATGTGGAAGGGGGGGAGGGATTTCCTTTAAGAGTTTTCCAGCTGGGCAGGGAAGCACACACCTGTAATTCCAGCGGCTCTGGAGGCTGAGGCAGGAGGATCCAAGTTCAAGGCCAGCCTCAGCAATTTAGTGAAGTCCTAAGCAACTTAGTGAGACTCTGTCAGTTAACAAAACATAAAAAAGGGCTGGGGATGTGGCTCAGTAGTTAAGTGCCCCTGGGTTCAATCCCCAGTATCAAAAAGAAAAAGAAAAAAAAAAAAAGAATTTCAAATAGTTGTGGAGATGGAAGGAGACTACTAGTTAAGCTGCTCAAAAATCAGAATCATCTCTTTTAACAATAAAAATTTTTAAAAATAAAGAGTTTGCCTCTGTGCTCAGTTTTCAGCAGTTTGATTATGACATATCTAAGCGTGACTTTCTTTGAGCTCATCATCTGTGAGGTTTGCTGAAATTCTTGAATCTGCATCTTTATGTATTTCATCAAATTTAAGAAGTGTTCAAACATTATTTCTTTCAATATTCTTTTCTGCATCACATCTCACAGTCTTTCTCCTCTCTGGGACTCTGAGGACATATACACTAGACCTTTTAGTATTATCCCACAGATTCATAAGACTCTTTTTTTGTTTAATCTTTCTTCCTCTGTTGTCCAGATTACTAATTTCTATTATATACCTTTAAGGTTACTAGATTTTCTCTGCCATCTGTCCTTGAGCTCATCTCATGATTTTGGTTATTATGTTTTCAATTCTTACATTTCCATTTGCTTTTTCTATGTTTTTGCTGACACTTTCTTTTTTATTTATTTATTTCAAGAGTGTTCTTGAGATAGTTATGTAATAACTGCTTTAAAAATCTATCAAAGGGCTGGGGTTGTGGCTCAGCTGTAGAGTACTCGCCTAGCATGTGTGAAGCCCTGTGTTCGATCCTTAGCATCACATAAAGAGAAATAAAGGTATTATGTCCAATTACAACTTTAAAAAAAAAACAAAAAACTCTATCAGAGAACTCCAATATCTGTGTCATCTTAGTATGTTTTCTTTTCCCTTTTTAGATTGTCCTGCTTTTTTCAAAGCTGAGTAACTTTAGATTATATTTTGGATATTTTGAATATTATTCTGCATGACTATAGGTTTTGTTTAAATCCTGTAACTTTGATATTCTTGTTTCAAAAGTCAATCAAGGGGCTGGGGATGTGGCTCAAGCGGTAGCGCGCTCGCCTGGCATGCCTGCGACCAGGGTTCGATCCTCAGCACCACATACAAAGAAAGATGTTGTGTTCCCTGATAACTAAAAAATAAATATTAAAATTCTTTAAAAAAAAAAAAAGGCAATCAATATGGTTGAGATAAGACTAAGTTTCATCCAGACTTCTCTGGGTTGTGATTTCAGTTATCAATTCAGTTTTCAAAGGTTTTACAATGTTGTTTGAATCTGTTCTGCATGTTTACCACCTAGTGGCCAGTCAAGATTCTGGGTAAGAAGAGTAGCTCAGCTCTCAAGGTCTATGGTATGATGTTGTGTTTTAGATGCACGCACTAAAAGCTTGGAAATTAGCCTGGAAATCATAAATGAATTCTTCTTTCCAGAGCTGCTCCTTCTAATCAGTTGTCTTGTTTTTGACCAGTTCCCTGGGGTGTCCCTTTATAGTTCTCTGATCAAAAAGCTAGGGTTTTATGTAGCACACTTTGCTGTTCACTTCCTATGACTGTGCCTTTGTCTGGAGTCAAGCCATGGGAGTACAGAGATGGAAAAAAAAGCAATGCAGTTTTTCCACCTACCCTGTGCTTAGAGTTTTGGCAGCACAGCCCCTCTAATCAAAAAGGAATGTTCCCTTTCCTCAAAGTTTTAGGCACTTGCTGGCTCCTTTTATCATTACTGTTACATTACTGCTACTGTTAGAGGATTACTTGGGATGTAAGAATGATGAAAAGAAGCAAAGCAAGTGTATGGGATCCCCTATATTCTCACTATATATTGGGAAACTCTTCCAAATCCTGTAGCCATAACTAAAGGCATCTCCTAAAGCTGTCTTCATTAACAATAATCTGTGCTTCCAGTTCTTAGGCTGCATTGAGTCCAAGCTAGGGTATCAGAGGGGAAAAGCACTAAGCTCTCTGCAGTTCAATTCACTCTGACACTTCAAATTCATCTCTTCTTCCCCAACTTTCCTGGTTCTATTTACTTTTCAGAATCCTCAAATAACTGATCTATGCATTTTTTCCCTATGTTCATTGGGAAAGACAGAACTTACTCCTTCTTCATATATATGAAGGCATGTGTGTGTGTGTGTGTATATATATATATATATATATATATATATATATATATATATATATACCTTTGTTTTTATTTATTTTTAATGTGGTGCTGAGGATCGAACCCAGGGCTTCACACGCACATTACAAGCACTCTTCTGCTCAGCCACAACCCCTGCCCCTTACTCCTTCTTATGTAGAAGTAGATCCTTCCTAAAATAGTGATGAGATCATTTGAATTATAGTTTTTTATCTTTACTTTTACACTATTTTAAAGCTGACTGAATATAAACAATTTTAAAAAGATATTTCTAGACCCAAATATTATAAGTCGAACTATTGGATCCACAATTGACTTACAATAATTGGAGGGTTTAAGACACCAACATTTAATTAGAAGAAAAATACACTGATGTGTACTCCTCCATTGTTTTGTGTGTGTTTCTCTGGTTGTAGTATAACATGTTTTCTATTAATACTCAATTAACCCACCAAAATGTCACATAAAATTTTAAGTAATTCAGAATTTGGAGTGGGATTCACTTACATGATGGGAGTTTGACTTATAAGAAAGCACATAGTGAAATACATAAGACTTAGTGCTACTTAGGAGTTGGTTCAGCTGTGAATGACAAAGAAAACTCCACAATATATCTGTAAAATACAAACAGGAAGTAAGTAGCCCAAGGTTGATATGGTGTTTTATTGTATTAGGAACCTATGATCCTTTTTCCTTTTCTTTTTTTTAGTATTTATTTTTCAGTTTTCGGTGGACACAACATCTTTATTTTATTTTTTATGTGGTGCTGAGGATTGAACCCGTGCCCCGCGCATGCCAGGCGAGCGCGCTACCGCTTGAACCACATCCTCAGCCCAATGACCCTTTTTTCTTGATGCTCTGCCATGCATGAGCTTGATTCCCTCATGACTGTCTCAGATTCAAAATGATTATGAGATTCAGCCATCACAGGAAGAATGTAAAGGAGAAGGCACATGGTTCCTCTCTTTGAAGGACACTTCCTAAAAGTTGCAGATAGATCTTCTGCTTACATCTTTTTGGCTACAACACAGTCACAAGACCACAACTTGCCACAAGAAAGGTCGGGAAATGTTGGGAAGTTATACCCATCTAAAAATTAGAGCTTCTGTAACCACAGAAAGGAAAAAAAAAGATTATTAAAGTCAAGTAGTATTCTCTGTCACAGTTATTGAAGGCCAATTAGTATTCTCTTTATTCTTAAGAAATCCTTAAGTATCAGAATCTAAATTCAAGTTAGCATAAAAATAAAGGAAATATATTGGCTAATCTAACTGGAAAGACCAAAGGTAGAAGAATTTTAGAATTTGATTTAAGGATTTATTGACGTCCAATTTCTTTACATTTTTCTGGTAACCTACTGTTTTGTCAATTTCGTTATAAGACTAGCTTCCTTCTTTATGGCAATAGTCTTCAGAAGTTATAAATTTCACATACATCATACTTCCCAGAAGGGAAGAAAGTGTTGGCTTCTAGCAGATACAATGACTAACTATTTTGGTTTGCCCAGGGCTAACCTGGATTTAGCACTTTCCTTTCTAAGTCCAGGGAAATCCCTAAGTCCCAGGCAAACCAAGCAGGGCAGCCATCCACCTGGTAATGCTCTCAAAAGACTCAGGACCTTCTTTTTCAGAGTATCCCTGCTAAGCCCTCATACATTATTGGCTCAAATTGGGGCATATTGCCCTTGAGCCAGAAAAACATAGGCACTGATTTGTTTAGACCTGGTGCTTATTGTGGCAAGAGGGATACAATTACCTGATTGGGTAAGCAAATCAGAGCTAATCTCTAGAAATACATTGAACTCAGTCTTCTCTTGAACCCCATAATTATATAGCTGCTACATAGTTGGGAAGACAAACAATGTCCAATACAAAATTCAACTAACATAACACTAAAAATTCTTAGCATTTATATAGTTGAGACCCCAGATTATTTCATAACCAAAAGTTAAAAAAAACATAGAAATTCTATCAAGGGAAAACTGTTTTAGCTATAGAAAAAGTATAATAGATATTTTTGCTAAGATAATAGATCTTTTTATTAATGTGTCTAAACAAATCAGTGTCTACTATTCCCCTTCACTAAAGGAGAATATGACCCACTACAGCCCATGAGATATAAGATATCTCCAGATCAGTCTGGCACAAAACTACACCCTTGTATTCACACAAAAACGGCCACAGGAGTACTTGACATTATTTTATTTGGTCATATGCTGAAGCTGGGGAAAGCAAATGACTTGGTCAAAGTATTAGTGCTGAAATAAAGTTAAGTGTAATTTGAAATAATCCCATGTAAGACCATGGTCTTTACATGGAACACTTTATTTATTTTTTTAAAGAGAGAGTGAGAGAGGAGAGAGAGAGAATTTTAATATTTATTTTTTAGTTATCGGCGGATACAACATCTTTGTTTTGTATGTGGTGCTGAGGATCGAACCCAGGCCACACGCATGCCAGGCGAGCGCGCTACCACTTGAGCCACATCCTCAGCCCACATGGAATACTTTATACTACTGATTCATATTTGGTGCCCTCTCTGTAGAGTCTCTCCTACATAAGGATTATATATCCCCGTTCTGCTGGAATCAAACAGTCATGTGACTTGTTTTGCCCAGTGAAATGAGTGAAGAAGACATGGGGCAACTTCCTGGCAGAAGTTTTGAGAGATAATGGCTCTCTTCCATATGCCATGATGATCAGTTGCTCCAATACAGCATGAGTGAGAAATAAAACTCTTGTTATAAGGAGCTGGGGTTGTAGCTCAGTGGAAAAGTGCTTGCCTCACAAGTGCAAGGGACTGGGTTCAATCCTCAGCACCACATAAAAATAAATAAAGATACTGTGTGTTCATCTACAACTAAAAATATATGTATATATATTTTTAAAACTCTGGTTATATGTCCCTGGGTTTTGGGGTACATTTCTTACTATAGAATAATTGATTATTGTTTCACCTGCCCTCAAGAATTTGAGTTAAGAACAGAAGAGAACACAACCTTGAAAGATTTTCCTGCTGTCCTGCAAAAGCCAGAAACCTTCTAAAAGAATCTTAAGCATATTGGTTCTTAAGACAGAAAACTAGAAATTTGAGCATTAACCAAATGCTTATACTTTACTTGCATTATAAATGCTTACATTTAGCTAGCTTTTAATTATTGACTTTATGATAAATACTTCATATAAACCATGCACTTAAAGAAAAATTCTAATGATTCCATTATATAATATTGATAAATTCCATTCTTTCTAACTATAATATCAATACAAAATTTAAAATAAACACTTTTAAGAATGTTTGACACACTCTGGTCACTTGAACGAAGAGAATGTCCACAAAATAATCCTTTGATTATATTCTAAGCTCACAAGGAAAAAAAATCCTATCACTTTATGGGTTTATTTAAAGATTCCTGGATACTTACCCTAGAGATGCTGATTTAGGAGGTATTTTGGAAATCACTAGGATAACTGGCACAGAGATGGTTAGTTAGTCCTCAACTCTCAAGTTGTATTTGTCCCTTTCAAGTACGAGTCAGGAAATTCTGGAATGTCTTATCACACACTCAAAATTGGAAACCGCCCTGGCTATACTTTCAGCCAAGAAAAGTGGCTGGGCTATTCCTTTGAATCCCCATGTCCTATTCCACATTTCCTTTTAGTCTTCCTCCTTCCTTCCTGGACCAAGGGCAGCTAAGCTGCCTGAGCAAAGGATGACAACTGGTGACTAAGAAAGTAAGATTCTTTCTGATTTTGGCAACTGGGACTGAGAAATATGAAGAAAATTTAGTTGGTAGTGAGAGAAGTAGGGGAATTAAATGCCCCAAAGGAAAGTAGAAATCAAGAGAAGAGCTGAAAGGTGTTAAAGGTGAAATACCACCTTTAAGAGTCTCCAAAAGCTACAGCCAAAGAAAGGATTACCAGAATGACCTAGTTTTAGAGATGGATCCCATCCTTAGTTTTGCTCTGAATTCCTGTTCTAGAATTTCTGTGGGGTTCTTCTTCTCTCTTGTTGACTCATGCAGCCTTGAACAAGTTGCCATGGCTTGAGAAAGCTTGAATAAGTCTTTACTGTTAACACACTACTCCCCTTATCTGTGGGGAATACATTCAAGACTCCCCAGTTGATGCCTAACTACCAAGTCCTGTATATGCTATGTTTTTTCTTATACTTACACACCTGTGATAAAGATTTTATATATATAAAGATTATGTATACATATATATGTATGTTTATATGTCAGGCACAATAAGAGATTAACAATAATAAAACCATTATTATAAAAATATACTATAATAAAAGCTATGTGAGCTGGGCATGGTGGTGCATACCTGTAATCCCAGCAGCTTGGGAGGCTGAGGCAGAAGGATCATGAGTTTCAAGTCAGTCTCAACAACTTATTGAGGTACTTAGCAACTCAGTAAGACCCTGTCTCTAAATGTTAAAAAGGGCTGGGGGTGGGTTCAGTGGTTAAGCACCTCTGGGTTTAATCCTCAGTACCAAAAAAAGAAAAAGTGCTAAGTGAATGTGGTCTCTCTAGCTCTAAGAATATCTTATTGTACTGTACTTCACTCTTCTTATGATATGAGATGACAAAATGCCTACATGATATGATGAAGTGAGGCAGATGATGAAGCATTTGTCACACATTGTGACTATAGCTTTTGCAGTTCAAAGTGTGACAGCAGCAAACCTAACAGGAATTTCTTATTCCTTCTCAATTCCTTCTCAATTTTATTGATGGATTTATACTTATTGTAGAACTTAGCAACCTCAGCATATGAGTTTTTTCTTTCCCTACTAAGGTAAGAACTTTCATCTGTTCAATTAAAGGAAGAGCTTCACAGCTACTCTTTGGCATATTCAAATTACCATTATCACTACTTTTGTGCTTTGAGGCCATTAAGAAAAAGAAAGTTTACATGAACATAAGCACTGCAATACGACAGCAGTCCATCAACTTGATAATAAAACAGCTGCTGAAATCAAGGGAAAACCTAAATAAACCCTTCAGTTTCGATTGCTTTAGGTACTTGTTTTTAATTGACTTTAAAAATATCTAATTTAAAACAGCCTATAAATAAATAGAAGGAAAATCAATCAGTAAAGTAGAAGAAAAGAAATAGGGGAGAAAAGGGGAAAGGGAATGTAGAAGTACTGGGGACTGAATTGGAACAAATAATATTCCATGCTTGTTATGATTATGTCAAAATGAACCCCAATATTATGTTTTACTGTAAAGTACTAATAAAAATAAATATAAAATATTTTAAAAAATCATTAAATTTGTAGATCACACAGCTGAGCAATATATTATGAGTTTCCCACTACCTTTGGTGTAGATAACACCTCTGACATGTGGGTCATGATAATGGTAACCAAGATTACTTTTTAGGGACTTGAAGGCCACTTTTGTCTAAACCACCAACTCTTCACCTGGGGCTGGTGCAGATGTCCAATGGGTGACCATCTGACATAAATGAGCCAAAAACTCCATCCTCAAAATATACTAACACCACCATTTTCTGAACATGCATCCTATGGAGAGCTAGGAACATTAATTACTCATGTGCAGACCAGATTATTTTACTTCCAATCACCTTTCCCCATCCCTTAAAACCATCTTGCTTTTTTATTCTGTAAATATCCCTAGCTCTATTTGAAACTTGGGTCTCCCCCTCTGTGCTCAGTCACCTTATAAATAAACTTTCTCTTCTATAAAACTTTGTTGCTTCAGTCACTGGTACAATGTGCAGTGGCAAAACAGGCCTAGTTGGGTAACACCAAGTGACTAAGAGCAGAAAGCATGGGCAGCCTGGAGTATATGCTGGACAAAGGGATGATTCATGTCCTGGGTGGGATGGAGCAGGAAGGTGTGAGATTTCATCATGCTACATACAAGGGTGTACCATGCAAAACTTATGAACAGTTTATTTCTGGAATTTTCAATTTAACATTTTCAGACCAAGGCTATGGGTAACAAACTGCTAAAAGTGAAATCACAAATAGTGAAGCCACAGATATGGAAAAATATTCACCTTCCAGAAAAAGGAAGAATGACCCTGAGGCAACTTAATAATCATCATGACTGTCATTCTCCATAGGCTCAGGGACAAGGCTGGTTATTCCTTCATTTCAGAGGACAGAGGCCTACAGAGAGGTGTGGAGGTTGTAGAGCATAAACTGTCTGTGGGCAGTTTTTTAATTTAATTTTTTTTCTTGTATATGGAAATAATAACTTCACTTGTTTATTTTTAAGTGGTGCTGGGGAATGAACCCAGTACCTTACAAATGCTAGGGAAGCGCCCTACTACTGAGCCACAACCCCAGCCCTCTGTGGGCCCTTTACCATTGAAAAGATATTGAAAACTGAGGAAAGGGCACAGGGATCAGGCCATTTCATTAGAAGTCTCCAAAAGGTCACCTTCAGGTGTCTCCTCTGAGACTATCTACAGAAGCATCTCCTGCCTAGAATGTATACACATGGCTCTAAGAATTCTGAGAGTAAACAGTAGAAGGGAGTAAGGATTGGTCTCACTATTTATTTTACATTTATACTTATTTACAATCTATTTTTTGTTAGGCCTAGTGTCTGGAAATTCAAGGACACTAGGTGGAGAAATTGACCCCTGTGGTTCAATTTCTTTACCAACTGCATATTCTATCTTGCAGAATTTGGGATGAGTTTGTCGCTTGGCCTAGAGATGGTGACCTGAAACTAGAAGTCTGACTAGATTGTACAAATTTTCAATCAATTCCCTTACACACCCTCCCATTGATGTGGTACTTCCAATTTATGAGCTTTTCTGTGGTTATTAAATATAAATTGATTTACTTCTAATTTACAGTATTTACACTCCCCTTTGCACTCAGCTTAGATCCCTTTCCTTCTCCCAATAAGAATAATTCAAAAATTTTCATCCACTGTTCTTTCTCACTCTCTTAGGCCTTATGGATTAAAAAAAAAAAATTTAGCTGTAGATGAACACATTACCTTTAATCAATTTATTTATTTTTATGTGGTGCTGAGAATCAAACTCAGTGTCTCACATGTGCTAGGCAAGTGCTCTACCACTGAGCTATAACCACAGACTGGCCTTATGAATTTTTATATATTCTCATTCAAGTAGACTTTCACAGGGAAACAAGATAAATACATGCTTAATTCCTCATATTAAATCAAGTCACTTTGTAGAATATTAGTTTCCAAAATCTTTTAAAATCAATGATGCAGCTATAAAATATTTGTGACATAAAAACATTCATGATATACTCTTTTCAATATCTTTGTTTTTTCTGACTAGAAAAGTAATACATGATCATTTTATAATAATCACATGAAAAAAAAAGCATCTAAAAAGAAGTGAGTCTCTCATAATCCTAATCCAGATAAAATCACAAGTTGGTTTGTGTTCCTCTATCAAATATGTTGTTTAATGATTCTATATTTGTAAAATGTATGATGAAAAAAAATTAGAAAAACAATACTAAAATGATAATGGTGTTTAAGAACAAGGAGAACTGGATTATTTCTATTTTCTAATGTTTCTAAATAAACATCTAAATATTTATTTTTTGAATTTGTAGGTCAAAAAAAAGACTAAAATTTCTTAAATTTAGATATCACTCCCCACCCCACCCCCCAATACTGGGGACTGAACCTAGTACTGCAAGCACTTTACCACTGAGATAGGTCCCTGGCCCTTTTTAATTTTATTTTAAGACAGTGGCTGAATTGCCAAGCCTGACCTGGAATTTGCAATTCTCCTGCCTCAGCCTACCTAGTAGCTAGGATTACAGAACCATACCACTGTTCCCAGTTTCTTTAAAGTATATAATGTGTAATTATATTTGAATCTACTATTCTTTTGCAATTTTTCACTCCAAGCTGGGTGCTATGACACATGCCTGTGATCCCAATGGCTTGAGAGGCTGAGGCAAGAGAATCTCAGGTTCAAAGCCAGACTCAGCAATTTAGTGAGGCACTAAGCAACTCAGTGAGATCTTATCCCTAAACTAAATAAATAAATAAATATTTTAAAAGGGCTGCGGATGTAGCACAGCTGTTAATCCCCCTGGGTTCAATCCCTGGTTTAAATAGTATAATGGTCTTTTTTTCTTTTTCTTTTGGTAGTGGGGATTGAATCCAGGGGGTACTTTACCAATGAACTTCATCCCTAGCCTTTTTTAAAATTTGAGACAGGGTCTCACTAAGTTGCTTAGGGTCATGCTGAATTGCTGAAGGTGGCCTTGAACTTGGGATCCTCATGTCTCAGCCTCCTGAGTTACTGAAATTACAGGCATGCATCAGCATGCCCAGATGTAAAATGCTCTCTGATGTCAATAAAAAAGAGATTTTGAAGTTTAAAAAAAAAAATTTTTTTTGTCAATGGACCTTTATTTTTATTTACTGATATGTGGTGCTGAGAATAGAACCCCTGCCTCATACATGCTAGGCAGCACTCTGCCACTGAGCCACGACCCCAGCCCCAAGATTTTGAAGTTATAATAGTGGCCAATGGGTCAATTTTAACTAGTCAGAAAGTTCCCAGGACTGACTTATGAATTTGTTAAAAGCTGAAAGGTTTTTTTGTTTTTGTTTTTCTTCCCACAGTACTAGGGATTGAACTCAGGGGCATTCTAGCACTGAGCTGCAACCCTAGCCCTTTTAAATTTATTCTGGGACAGAGCTAATTAAGTTGCCAAAGATACCCTTAAATTTGTTATCCTCCTGCCTCAGCCTTCCCAGTAGCTGGGATTTCAGGCGTGTGACATCATGCACAGCAAAATTTAAGAATTTCGTAGATGAACATACTCTTAAATTGTCCCTTGAACATCATTTACCAGTCAGTAGGGAAATCTTTGACCTGGAAACCCGGGCCTTTAGTGTAGGTGATTCTTATCCATTTTCTTAGACTCTAAACGTTAGACTTTTATAGCAAAGTTACTAATAGTTTTTAAGTTACACAGTTAGCCAAAGAGAACAGAATGAATTTATATTGTTTAGCAATTGTTTTTATTTCCATTTTGTGTGTACTGCCAGGGCTGTGCGCATACTAAGCACGCATTCTACACTGAGGTACGTCCCCAGTCTCCAACTGTTTTTAATATTGTAAATTAACAAAGCAAAGATCCATCTTCCTAAAAGATTTTTCACCAAAACTGCTTTAGAGGAACTCACATCCACAATTCTACACAAATGTCTTACTGATAGCTCAAAGCCAACGATCATTCATCAAACTGGTTATCGACCTTCCCTCAAACACGGCTCGGTCAGGTCTATCAGGACAGTGACCCCCACGAGAAAATGAAAGGTGTGGGCCTGCTTGTCCCCAAAGCCTCTACACCTCCTCATGGCCTCAGCGGTTTCGTTGTCCTACGGTCTTCATTCTGTGACATTAGGGACAGTGAGGCCCGCCCTTCGCTAAGGGAAGGCTGCTAACCTGAAGGTTCTGTCTGAGCCTCGCCTCTCCTTCACCTCCAGTCCCAAACCCGTAGAGCGCCTGATTTCCGAGGAAACCCTCGTTTGACTGCTATCGCCGGTTTCTTAAGCATGACAGAAAGATTAACGCGACGGAGTCTTCAGACTAGGCCACCGCCCTCCTCCGCCCAGCCTCGCAAGGGCGGGGGGCAGACATTCCAGAGGCGCCTTCGCCTCTGCGCACGCGCGCAGCCCCGTTCCGCCCACTGCGGCCGTCTGGGGAACCGAGAACCAATCAGAGCACGCCTCGCCTCCAAGTCCCGGGCCCGCGGATCCTCTGCCCTCGTTTGCAGGCCGCTATTCCGGACACAATAGCCTGTTTACCCAGTTGTTGCTCGTAGAAACAGCTCTCTGGGGAAGAGCCTCCAAGGCAGCCTGTGTGAAGGAGAGGGAGCGGGCAAGGCTATTTTTCGACCCCCTCGCATTTCCCTGCACCCCGAAACATCGCACTAGTCCGCACTCAAGATTAATGGGAGGGCTGGGGATGTGGCTCAAGCAGTAGCGCGCTCGTCTGGCATGCATGCGGTCCTCAGCACCACATACCAACAAAGATGTTGTGTCTGCCGATAACTAAAAAAGTAAATAAATATTTTTTTAAAAAAAAAAAAAGATTAATGGGAAATGTTGTGGAGTTCATTTTTCGTTTTTAAAAAGTGACCGTTTCCTCCACATGAGGTCATCAGGCGTCAATCTGTGGCCCAGAATTCCCGAGGTCTGGCGTGGCGTGTTTCCGGTCGCCTGAGCACAGGAGCCCGTTCTTCCCCTTTCCTCCGCCGAGATCTAGTCTTTCCCTAGTGCAAATTAATAGTTCCTTGATATCTTCTGATTGTGAGAATGCTGCTTTGTTACATGGTTCAGTTTCCTAGCTGGGTGCAGAGGCACACACCTGTCATCCCAGAGACTCGGAGGTTGAGGCAGAAGGATTTCAAGTTCAAAGCCAGCCTGGACAACATAGCAAGACCCTGTTTCAAAATAAAAATAAAAAGGGTTGGGGATGTAGCTCAGTGGTGAAGTGTCCCTGGGTGCAATCCCTAGTACGAAAACAAAAATTGAAAAATTACTGTTTCCTGGCCTAGCAGTAATACTTTTTTAGTACGTAAACGTGTGCAAAAGAAACAAACCGGCAGTCTCTCCACCCAGGGATGAGATGATTATCATTTCTATGTAAATGTAGTTTTCATATACACATGTACAGGTGTTTGCTTGGAGCGTGTTATCTCTAATGTCTGTTACTTTTGCAGGTAAATTAAAATATATAATCATTTTTAGTAGCTGAGTGGATTAATATAATTTGTTCAATGAATCCCTACTTAGTGGACTTCTAAGATATTTCCAATTTTTCACTTGCACAAATAATGCTGGATACATATTCTAGTATATAAACCTGTACATGCCCCTGATTGTTTTCTTATAATAAATACACAGATGTGGCTCAAGTGGTAGCGCGCTTGCCTCGCATCAGTGAGGCACTGGGTTCCATCCTCAGCACCACATAAAGTTAAAGATATTGTGTCCATCTGAAAAAAAAACCTAAAATATTAAAAACAAATAAATATTAAAATAAATAAGTAAATAGAAATTTAATCATTGGATCACAGGGAACGCACATTTGTAAGATTCTGAATGATGTTAGCACCCTTTCTTTAGAAATACACTTAAAGTGTATTTTTCCCACCAACTGTTATCTGTTATTTGTATTTCCTTGATAATGCTGAGAATTATCAATCTCTGTAATACTCACTTTAAAAAGTGTTGCTCTAATTTGCATATTGTGACCAAAGTGTAAAACTGAACTTTTATGTATTTATGTGCATTGCTGGTTTATAACTTCTGCTTATTTATTGAAATATTCAAACTTACAAGTGCTTTTTGTTATTAGAAATGCTTTTTTCCTGAAATAATCACAAGTAGTTTTTCTGTTTTTAAAATTCATTTTTAATGTTGCCTGTGGGGTTTATTTATTGAAGGAAGTTTTTAAGTTTTTCTGTAAACATAATCAGTCTTTTTTTTTTTTTTTGCTTCCAACTTTAATGTCATGTTCACTTGTATTTTCTTCTAGCACTTTTACTTTAATAAATATATATTTGTTAAATATACATGTAAATATTTATTCCATCTGAAGTTACTTAAAAGAAGCAAATAAGACTGGAATGTAACTCAATGGCAGGACACTCAACCTAGCATGTTCCTAGCTGGGATTCGTCCCAGCAGGTGGGAGTAGAATCTGTCTGTCTAGCTGTCTTTCTTTTTTCCCCTAAATGATTTGCTGGTCATATGATAATATGTATTCAATACTCAGTCTTCCCTACTGATTTTAAGTGGTACCTTTATAAAATCCTAAGTTTTTATATGTGCTTTTTTCTCTAGTCCATTGATTTCTTATGGGCAGTAATATAATTTTAACATCTTTAAATTATTTTTAAACTTCTTGTGGCTTAATCCCTGCTTAATAGTCTTAAGAGTTCTTTTAAAAATATATTTGATAACATTAATTTTTTTGTATTATGCATAAGTTTGAAAGCATCGTAATATGAAATCAACACCAAAACAAAACCCAGAACATCAGCAATACTCTATATCAGTCTATGTGCTCTTCCTGTTATATCCCTGCTATCCTCCCCAAAGATATATCATTTATTCAATAGTAAATTAAAAATTTGTCAAGTTAAAAAAATGTAATTTTGATTAGAATTGAATTAATTGTATAGATTAAGAGGATGGGAATCTTTTTTTGGAGGGATACCAGGGATTGGAGGGATACCAGGGAACTCAGGGGCACTTTTTTTGGAGGGATACCAGGGAACTCAGGGGCACTTTTTTTGGAGGGATACCAGGGAACTCAGGGGCACTAAACCACTAAGCCACATCCCCAGCCCTTTTTTTTTGTATTTTATTTAGAGACAGGTTCTCACTGAGTTGCTTAGCACCTCATCTTTGCTGAGACTGTCTTTGAACTCATGATCCTCTTGCCTCAGTCTCCTGAGCTGCTGGGATTACAGGTATGCACTACCTAGCCGGGCTGAAATGGGAATCTTTAGAAAAATAATAAATAGATAGTTATTGATGCTTTGTGTTAATTAAAATTTAATCTACATAGCAACTCTATTATCACTCTCATTTTTCAGATGATGAAACTGAGTTATAAAGAAATTGAAAGCTGGGGCGGGGGCTGTAGTTCAGTGGCAAAATGCTTGCCTTGCATGTGTGAGGCACTGGGTTCTATCCTCAGCACCACATTAAAGTAAACAAAGGCATGCTGTCCATAAAAAAAAGAAAAAGAAAGAAAGAAAGAAACTGAAAACTGGTCAAGGCGGTGCATGCCTGTAATCCCAGTGATTTGGGAGCTGAGCCAGGTGAATCACAAGTTCCAGGCCAAACTCAGAAATTTTGCAAGGCATTAAGCATTTAGCAAGACCCTGTCTCCAAAATAAATAAATAAATAAATGGAACTGGGGATGTAGCTCAGTGGCAAAGCACTCCTGGGTTCATTCTCCAGTATAAATAAATAATAAATAAATAAATAAATAAGAAAGAAAGAAAGAAAGAAAAAGAAGGAAACTGTGTAGGGCCAGAGGTTTAGCTCAGTGGTAGAGTGCTTGCACAAGACCTTGGGTTTAATCTGGAAATAAAAATGTTTTGAATACTTTGTCTATCAAGAAGCTAATAAAAATTGCCAAGATAATTGCAATGTCATGTGTAGCTAATAAAAAAAATTAAATTAAATTAAGAAAAAAGAAGCTAATAAAGAGTAAAATAAAAATCAAAATCCAAGGCAAGTTGGCCCCAGAGTCTGTGCTCTTAAGGATTATGATACGGTGCCTCTCCACAATATGGAAACAGCTCATGTATAATAGACATGCCAGTCAATTTGCCTTCACTTCTGCTTCATAGTCCAATTCTTTTGTTAATGAGCAGGTACATACCCTCTTGAACCTCTCCTCCCCTGCCATAGCTGATTGGACTAGAAGTGGTAGAAAACTGATTTCAAACTAGTCCAATCAGATTCTCCCAGCATTTTACAATTCATTTCATTTGGTCTCTTGACCTAGAAAGTTATGACACAAAGGAAAAGCTGAGAAAAACATTTACTTGATCCACACGCAGATACTGCATAGAAAGCAACCCTGCAAAGAAGTAGATGCAGAGAGAGAAGCAGTGTTAAGAAGCTCTGTGGCCCCAGAGGGAGATAGTGGGATAGCCACTGCCCCTGATTCTGGGGCTTTCCAGATCCTCACCTCAGCTTAGGTCTTTGACTCTAACGGCTCTTGGGACTCTCCACAAAGTACCCCTCATCTTTCAAATAATTTTCTTTTTCAATTTAAGCCCTCCTGAATGACATTTAGTTTGAAACAAAAAATGCCATCTAAAAACATGGCCATCGCTGGGTTTGGTAGCTCCCATCTATAATCCCAGCAACTCAGGATGCTGAAGCAGAAGGATTGCAAGTTTGAGGCCAGCCTCAGCAATTTAGCAAGGCCCTCAGTAACTTAGCAAGACCCAATTTCAAATTAAAAAAAAAAAAAAAAAAAGGCAGGTCTGTTGATGTCACTTAATGGTAAAGTACCCCTGGGTTCAATCCCCAGTGAGAAAAAGCAGGGGGGTGAGGCGTTTCCAAGTTTTTGGGTTTTTTTAAGAGTTTTCCTATAGCATCTTCTTCACATAAATCCTAAACATCTTTTTTAGTTCATTCCTAAATATGTTTTAGGCATTTGGTTTTTTTTGTTTTTATTCTTTCTGATGATAATAGCTCTTTATCATTGTCTCCTTTGCATGTTAATCTATAAAAATTTTACTTTCATTGATTGAGACTCAAATGTTAGTGGCTTGTAAGTGTGACATCAGTCTTTGAAATGCATTCCAAAAATAATGTTTCCCACTAGATATATTTTTTAGGTCTATAACTTTAGTTGTTCTGGTGATGATTCATATGAGGATGACAGTGATTCATCTGATTTCAAGGAGCTACAAGGATCCAAAAAAAATATAGAATTTCCTATAATCTGATTTAAAAAGAAAGTCTCATTTCAACACATTTAGCTGATATTAAAACATAATGAAGAAAGCTACTTTCATTAAGACCAATGTTCAGATAAAAGACAATAGGACAATATAAGGCATAATTTGAATAAATAATTGGAAAATAATAGACAAAAATAGAGATCAAAGGAAATTGATGTCTTACTCTTAACACAGGCACATTATTCTTTATCCAAGTTCTTCCTTTCTAGTTGTGTTTAAGAACTCAGAATTGCTGGAATTTCAGATAAGAACATAACACTTCATGTACTCTGTAACATCTCAGAAAGATCTGGAGTAACTTCTTATATTCAAACTTTTTAATGTTTGTGCAAAAATGCATTAGTAGTAATCTAACTAGAATAAATAGAGGCCAGAAATGAACACACACCTGTTCAGGTCAGATTTTGCCACCAAATGAGTTTGCCATAAATTTATTTATTTTTTTTAAATTTAGATTTCTTTAGCTTTTGGGTACTTCTGGAATTTTAGATAATTGTTTATAGACATGTATAAGCATATATCTTCAGATTTCAACATCTGGCCAGCTCTGGGAGTCATTTGAAGGGTGTTTTTATTTTTGTTTTTGTTTTAAAGTCATGGCTATGTTAGAGGGTCTTGTGGTTTGGGGTATTTAGGCTGAAGGCAAAGAGTACACTTTTAGAAGAATAAAATATAGACTGAGGCAATAATTGAAAAAGCAATGGGTTCAAGTTCCTTATCAACATGCATTCTTGACCTCTGTAATCAGTCATTATTTCAGTGTGATTTTTTTGCTTGAAAATAATTATAATAAACAGTAAAATTTCTTAACAAGTCTTAACATAAAAACTTTGCTGTATATTTCCTTAAACCTGTCAATGAAGAGACCCTTGCCTTCATGTTTTCATTCTTCATTTCTAGAAACACTTCCTTCTAAATACCCTATAACTATATAGAAGTTGTTTGAGTTCTTTTTTTAAATTTTTACTTATTTATTTTAATTAGGTATATTGAAATCAGATTGCATTTTGATTCATTGTACACAATTGTAGCACACTTTTCATTTCTCTCATTGTATGCAGTATAGCATTGCACCCTATGTGCAGTCATACATGTACCTGGGTAATAATGTTCATCTCATTCCACCATCTTTCCTGCCCCCATATCCTCTCCCTTCTCCTCTCCCCACTTTGCCCAATCAAATTTCCTTCATTTTTTCCATGCCCCCCATTATGGATCAGCATCAACTTATCAGAAAGAATATTCAGACTTTGTTTTTTTTTTTAGATTGGCTTACTTTGCTTAGCATGATATTCTCCAACTCCATCCATTTACCTGCAAATGCCATAATTTTATTCTCTTTTATTGCTGAAGAATATTCCATTGTGTGTATATACCACAGGTTTTTTTTTTTTTGGTATTGTGGATTGAACTCAGGGGCTCTTAACCACTTAGCCACAACCCCATCCCATTTTTATTTATTTATTTTTTATTTTGAGACAGGATCTCACTAAGTTACTGAGGCTGGCTTTGAACTTGTGATCCTCCTGCCTCAGCCTCTCAAGCCTCTGTGATTACAGGTATGCACCACTGCCCCTGGCTTCATTTGAGTCTTCTAAGTGTCAAAATTAAGGAACTTATTCAGTCAGCATGTAAACTGGATGTTGACTGTGTGTCACTTCATGCTGGGTGCTGAGGATACAATCTGGAGAGTGAGAAACACTTAGAAATGGAACATTACAATACCCTGTTACATGTGATGTGATAGAGTAAGTACCCACCATAGAATACCACGTTCTGTGGTGAGAAAAGGACTGAAAGTTAAGTAAAAAGTCGAGCAGGTGATGGGGGAAGAGTGAAAATGTTCTAAGACAGTGATTTTCAAAGTGTGGTCTATGGACCAGCAGCAACGGTATTATCAAGAAATCAGAAATACAGATTCCCTGGCCCTGCCTGAAACCTACTGAATCAAAAATTTTGGGAGTGGAGCCCAGCAATCTGTGTTTTAATAAGCCCAACTATCCAAGTGACTCTGATGCACACAAAAATTTAAGCAATGTGAAAAAAAAAAAAAAAAAAAAACAGAGAGTAGACAAATTTTTTTGTTGGTGGTGCTGGGGATGTTCTACCACTGAACTATGGGATGTTCTACCATCGAGCTATGTCCCCAGTTCTTTTTTAAATTTTGAGACAGGGCCTCACTAAGTTGTCCTAGCTGGCCTAGATATTGGGACCTTTCTGCTTCAACCTCCCAAGTCACTGGATGACAGGTCTGTGCCATAACACCTGGCAAGAGAGTAGGCACTCTTCATAAACAGTGAGATGACCAAAGTATCTCAACAGCAGGGTAAAGGAATGAGAGTGGAGTGGTGGGTCAAGAAAATGAAATGAGGTTAGAAAGGTGAGGATGCTTCATATGCAGTGGTATAGGTCATGTTAAAGACTTTAGAATTCATTCAATAATATTCAACAAATATTTATTGTATGCCTTGCTTATAAGTACAATGTACTGAACAGAGTCCCTGCTCTCATGAAATTTAGCCTAATAAGCAAATATTTCAGGTGTTAAAAATGGTTTGATGCAACAACTTGAATGACAAAAGGAAATTATACTGAGGCGGGGCTGTAGCTCAGTGGCAGAGTGCTTGCCTAGCATGTGTGAGTCACTGGGTTTGATCTTCAGAACCACATAGGTATCTTGTCACTATGACTAAAAAAATATTTTAAAAAATAAATAAATTATATTGAATGAAAAAAGATATTACCAAAAGGTTAACCTTAGGATGACATTATTGGAATAGCAAAACTATATAGCTGGGCGTGGTGGCACAGGCCTGTAATCCCAGCGGCTCAGGAGTTGAGGCAGGAGGATCCTGAGTTCAAAGCAAACCTCAGCAACCAAGTGAGGCACTAAGCAACTCAGTGAGAACCTGTGTCGAAATAAAAATACAAAAAAGGGCTGGGGATATAGCTCAGTGGTTGAGTTTCCCTGAGTTTAACCCCCAGAACCAAACCAAACCAAACCAAACAAAAAACCTAGAAGAGTGATAGCCAGGAGCATAGGAGGAAGTAGGAGTGGTAGGGACATGAACGTGGTTAGAAAGGGGCAGTTCTATAGCTTGGATCTGGGATGTCTCCCAAAGGCCCAAGTGTTAAATTCTCAGTTCCCAGTGGAAACTTTAAGAGGTAGGGCCTAGTGGAAGTTCTTCTGGTCATTGGAAGTAGCCCTTGAAGAGGACTGAGAGAACCACCTCTTCTTCTCTTTTGCATCCAGTGCTGCTACCTTGATGCTGCCTTGCCACATTTCCAAAAGCAACAGGACCAACCAGGCATGGTGACACACCCCTGTAGTCCTAGCTACTTGGGAGCCTGAGGTGAGAGAATTGCTTGAGCCCATAAGTTCAAGACCAGCCTAGCAAGACCATTTCCCCAAAAGAAAGAAAGAAAGAAAAGCAATAGGAGCGCTGGTGTAGTGGTGCAGAGCTGTAATCCCAGCAACATTGGGAGGCTGAGGTAGGAGGGTCACAAGTTGGATGCCACCCTCAGCAACTTAATGAGACCCTGTCTCAAAATAAAAAAATAAAAAAGGCAGGGAATGTAGCTCAGTGATAAAGTGCCTCTGGGTTCAACCCCTTGTACCAAAAAATTTTTAAAAATAAAGCAACAGAACAAATCAATGATGGACAAAGACCTCCAAATCTGTAAGCCAAAATAAACCTGAAAATCTCAAGTGTTTGTAACACTAGTAGAAAGCTGACTGGCACAGTCAGCATGAGTGTGTCCATGTTCATGAAACTATGTCCTGACTATATCAATATCAATATATGCTATAGTTTTTTAAATTATGACTATTGGTGGAAACTGAGTAAAGGTACATAGGATCTCTCCCTACTATTTCTTAAAACTTCATATGAATCTACAATCATTTATTTTTTGCAGTGCGGAATCAAACCTAAGGCCTCATGCATGCCAAGCAAGTACTCTACCACTGAGCTACACCCGCCATACCCTCCCTCCCCGCCTAAAATGAAGAATTTAAATAATGCTCTGACAAACAATCAAGATAAGGGAACAGAAAGAGATGAGAAGATTTATTTTATTTGGGTAATAAAGAAAGGCCCCACTATACAGGAAGTTGGGGCAATACCTATAAATATATGGAGGATAATACAAATGCAAAGATCCTGAGATGGGGTGTGTTTGTTGTATTTGAGGAATAGCAGATAAAATAGGATGAACAGGGAGGAGAATTATAGGAAATGAGACCACAGTTGATGGAGATGATCGTGGCAGAAATAGATGGATGAGGGCTTCTAGATCAAAATTAAGCACTTTAATTTCATTCTGAGTAAAACAGAAACCCATAGAAGAGTTTTAAGCAGAAAATGATCTACCATATTCTATATATGTGTGTGTGCATGTGTGTGATTTTTTTTTTCAGTGCTTTGGATGGAAACTTGGGCCTCATATACATTAGACAAGTGCTCTACCTCTGAGCTACACTCCTAGCCCTAACTCATATTAGTAAAAGTATCACTTCACTCAGAAAAAAAAAAAATTGAGTGAGAAGGGCATGGATAGAAGTGAAGTAACCAATTATGATGTCATTACAATAATTTAAAAAACAAGGTGTATTGGTCTAAGATGATAGGGCAGGAAGTAATGTATAAGTTGTATAGATGTGGCTAACTGGATATTATGATGTATTGAAAGTAGTAAAAGTTGAGAATGCGTCCAAGGTTTGCACCTGAGCTTGTGGAAAAATGAAGCTACTACTTTCATGGAATAAAGATAGGAAGAGCAACATAGGGTGGATGATCAGGAGTTTAGTCTGGGGCTTATTTAGACACTGGCAGGCATCCAAATGATGTTGAATACATTAGGTTCATATGTGTGTTTCCCTCCAAAATTTGTATGTTAGAATTTAAACCCCAAGGTGATAGTATTAAGAGGTGAAGTCTTTGGGAGGTGATTAGGCCATAAGGGCTCCATCCTCATGAATGGGATTAATTCCCTTACAAACAGGCTTCAGAAGGTTATCTGACCTTTTCCATCCTTTCTGCATATTGGACACAGCAAGTGTCCCCACCACAGGACATGGCATTAAGACTAACATCTCAGAAGCAGAGATCAAGACTTTAGCAGAGACTGAATCTGTTGATGCGAAGGCCTTGTACTTCCTAGCCTGAAGAACACTATGAGAAACAAATTTCAGTTATTTACAAATTACCCAGTCTGTGGGCTAGCAGAAATGGAATAAGATAGCTAGAAATATGAATTTGGGAAGAAATGGTGTATATATGGAATTTAAAGTCATGGTTGAAAACACCAAGGAGTAATGTCTATAATTAGACAAGAGGTCTATGAAAAGAGACCCAGGTAGTCTAGCTCTTAAACTTAGGAAGATAAAGGAGAATTCAACAAAGAATTCCTAGAAGAGATGAGCACTGAAACATGAGGAGAACCAAGGAGGGAAGTCTTGGAGACCAAGCAAAGAAAGTGTTTAAGGAAGAAGAGATCAACCAAATAAATCAGATGCTACTGATAAGCAGAACAAGGTAAGAACTAAGATTTCTCCTTTAGATTTGACAGAATGGAGGTCACTGGTGATTTTTTATTTTCAGCATTGGAGATTGAACCCAGGGTCTCACACATGATAGGCAAGTGCTCTATCGTTGAGCTACACCCACCCCCACCTTCATTGGTGATTTTCTTAAGTTCAATTTTAGTGAAACTGTTGGAGGCAGCCACCACACAGGCTAATTCAAAAACTTTTAAAGCAAACTCTATTAATTCCTTTTGAACTAACAAGTTCACATCTGATGTTTCCTCTTGTCTCCTTTTAAACTGATTTTAGGTATAGGAAATTTTCAATAAAAAGGTATATCCCTGTAATAGTTGTCAAAGTAATTCCAAATTGTGGAATTACTCTTTTATTACAGTCTAGATTTTAGGTTGTGATTTGGAGGATGGAGAATAATGAAGGGTTGGATAAGGCTCCTTGTCATCCTGCAGTTCTTAGAGTAATTCAATTTGCTTTTATCCCATTTGATGGCCCCAAATCCTGGGATAATAGATTTACCTGTCCTGTTAAGGAAGGCTTTGTTTGTTCCCTTTGTTGCCTTTGATACTAGAAGAAATACAGATAGGGTCAATAGGAGTGGGAAAAAATGTGTACTCAACCCATCCCAGTTACTACTTCTTACTTCAGTGGCTGATCACTAGTCCATAAACTGAGATAGGAAATACAACTTTAGAATAGTCATAAAAGGATATTTAAAAAGGCAACTCTCTAGGACTGGGGATGTAGCTCAGTGGTAAAGCACTTGCCTAGCATGTGGGAGGCCCTGAGTTCCATCCCCAGAACTCACCACCACTGCCACCAAAAAATAAGGTGGCTCTATAAAAGAGCCTCATAAAAACAATTAAAAAGAGAGTATTAACTCTATATAACTGCTTTATTTCTACAATCCAAACAATAAAGACCTTGTAATTTATAAAGAATGGAGGTTTGTTTGGTTCACGGTTCTGGAGTCTGGAAGTCCAGGAGCCTGGTGCTGGCCTCTGGAGAGGGCCTTCTTGCTGCATCATAACAGAACTGGGAGAGTATTGCCTTCCTGTTTGATTTGTGATTGAAGGTTATTTAAATCTATACAGAACATTGTTAACTGTCCAGTGATAATGCCAATTTAACAAAGATGTTTCCAGAACTTCTCAAAATAAAGCCATGAGTTTTATCTCCACGTAAGACCTACTGAGAACTATGTCAACATGTCTTGAGTTTCATCAGGAACACCTTCATGAACCATCCCTTGTTAACCTTAGTCATCAAAGTCATAGAAATACAGTATCCTGCTTATTGGATATATTCCCTCCAGTTACATTGGCTGCATTTTGCCGACTGCAAAAGTTCAAATTAAAGACTGCTTTTAAAAAAATATTTTTTAGATTTCAATGGAGCTTTATTTTATTTATCTATATGAGGTGCTGAGAATTGAATCCAGTGCCTCACACACACTAGGCAAGTACTCTACCATTGAGCCACCATCCCAGCCCCACTTTTTCTTATAAAGGCATAAGTATATAGCAAAGGAAGCTGTGAAGTCAGACCAATTGGGGTTTGAATTCTGACTCTGTGATTTGATCTTGAACAAAATATTTAACCTCTATGAACCTCTGTTTATTTATATATGTGGATCTTAAAACCTACTTTTCAGGTTTGTTTAAGGGTTTAAGTAAGAGCTTCAACTTGGGTTGCATATCAGAATAATATGGAGGGTCTTACACTGTATATAATCATGGTCCACCCCTAGAGGTTTGGTTTCTCTTGGTCCTAGGCTAGTCTACTTCAAACACTTCCCAAGTGATTCTAATGCATTGAGAAGACTGAGGAAACTAACAAGAATATATGTAGCTGGCACAAAGCAAGTACCCAGTAAATTGTAATTTTAAAACATTAGGAAAAATTACATAGACTGCTTTTAGACAAAAGCAGATTTAACTTGAAGCAAATAAGGTGTACGTTTCAGGATCCCTTACTTGTGTAGGCTCCTTCCAAGGCCCAGTGAATTCTCCTCCAGCATGAGGGGAAAATATTACTAGCTCTGCAACCTGGGAGTCACTTGCCTATGCTCTTTTTCTTTCCTTCCTTCCTTCCTTCCTTCCTTCCTTCCTTCCTTCCTTCCTTCCTTCCCTCCCTCCCTCCCTCCCTCCCTCCTTCCTTCCTTCCTTCCTTCCTTCCTTCCTTCCTTCCTTCCCTCCTTCCATCCTTCCTTCCTTCCCTTCCCTTCCTCCCTCCCTCCCTCTGTCCTGTCCTCCTTCTCCTTCCCCCATCCCCCTCCCCTTCTCCTTCTTCTTTTTCTTCTTCTGACCATGGTCTCACCATGTTGGCTAGGCTGGGCATGAATTCCTGGTGTCAAATGATCTTATTGCTTCAGATTCCCAAGTAGCTTGGACTACATGCGCTTGCAACTACCCCTGGCCATTTCTCTTTCTTCAAGTACAAAGGGAACTTTGGATAATGGAAAAGATCAGCCAGGTTTCAAACAAAGATTAAAATTATGTCCATGGAAAGATATCAGTACTCCCAACAAAAAGGCAATTCTTGCTATTCTTATTTTACTTTTGCTGAAATCAACACCCAGAGATTACATGATCTGCCTTAAGTCACAAATCAGCAAATAGTAGCAGCAGCAGCAGAGTAATAGAATCTGCATGTCTTGTCTTACGCTCCCTGCCTGAGTACAGGGACCCGTCTCCTAAGCAATTAGGCAGGTCTGTGTTAGGTAATCATGCATTAGCTTTAGAGGATGGTGCTATTAGCCTTTCAAAACTTGCCTCCCCATTCTTTGTGTAACTAATAGATCTTCAGGACTGTCAAGTTTGTGACCTCAGAACAAGGCCACATAGTTTAAGTTTGGATATTAAACTTTTGGATATCACATCCTCCTTCCAACCTCGGCCAAACCAGAGGAATGCTCAAAAGTTACTGATTACTTCCATCAGTCCCTTGGGCCTCTTCCAAGGCCCTGGACGCTAACAGTATATTCAAATGGCATGTGTAAAAGATAAATATTTTGAATTGCCACCAGTTTTTATTCTTTTACTCTCCCTATCTAGGATGGTATTGGAGTGGTCATGGGCTTTTTTATAGGATCTGATTAAGATGAAAGTGAATATTATATGTGTTAGATCTTAATTTTTTTTTTTCTTTTGGTGGTGCTGGGGATTGAACTCAGGGCCTTACAAATGCTATGCAAGTACTCTACCAGTGAATTATATTTTCAACTCTTTTTTATTTTGACACAGGTTCTCACTATGTTGCTCAAACTGACCTTGAACTCTTAGGCTCAAGCGATCCTTCTGCTTTTGCTTCCAGAGTAGCTAGAACGATAGGTGTATGCCAATGCACCTGGCTAACCTAAAACTTTTATATAAGAAAATTTATAAGAAATCTATATTTTGAAGTGTCATCTTCTAGATATAAAGGGAAAGGCTCTGTATCAAAATTAAAAAATATAAAGAATTGGGGATTTATCTTAGTGGTAAAGTATCTCTGGGTTCAATACCAGTACCAAATAAATAAGATGATGGTGGGTGGGGAAGATTGGCTAGTCAGCATGGTAAAACATTTACCAACCCAAGGTGCCAAAAGATACCAAACAGATTCATTTTCAAACCCAAACCAAACAAAAACTGAAAACTCAAAACAATCATGTTCCCAGTTAAAACAGAAATATTTTGTGGGCTATTGTGAACTAATTTCAACAACAGCACTTAGTAGTCTACTAAATATATTGACCAGGATTAATTAATAGAAGGCAGTAACTATATCACTGATATGAAACACAAAAATACTACCTGAAGGAAGTAGTAATTATATCAGAAAGGAATTAAGAGAGAACTTTACCCAAAATCAAACCATCAAACTCTTTTGGGGGAAATGGTCTTTGTTGAAGCTGGGTGATACTTGGAGTATTTTTTGTTTTGATTTGTTTTGTTTCCTTTTCTTTTTTTCTTTTCCTTGCAGTGCTGGAGCTTAAACCCAAGTCCTCACACGTGCTAAGCAAGCGCTCTGTCAATCACTGGACTATACCACGAGCCTTCATTATTCTATTCTTCCTAGCATTGTGTAGGTTGAAATGTTTCCATTAGAAGACATGATTAAAAACTAAATAAATAAAAGGGTAGGAAAATGTAGCTTACCTTCTTACTTCTCCAGAAGAAAAAGTACATCTTATAAAGATAGATTATAGAAAAAGTGAATAATACTATAATAAGTACAACTGAGCTTTACACAAACTGATTTCATCTTCTCAAAATTTTTCGCATTTGTATTTGTGGGTATATGTGTGTGCTGGAATGCTTATAACATGCAACAAGTTTAGTAAAATGGTTTTTTTTTTGGAAGTTTATGTACCACAATATAAATGTAGATTGTGTTGTTTACTATAAAAATTGCTGGTGGCCAATGTCACAGCAGCTGATAGAGGGCAGCATGGTCTTGTTATTCTAGCAACAGATCCTGAGAAATGGGCTATGATCCCAGTTTTGCTTAATAAAGAAGCAGACCAATTCAGTCATGACCTAAGTAACACTTGTTAAAGAGTTCAACAACTTACTGGGACAGTTTGGCATAATGGCTATAATCTTGACTTGGGTAAATTAATTTCAATGTACTGGGTCAGATTCAGTTGCCTTTTCTGTAAACAGGAACAATCACAACTAACTCAGAAAGTTGCTGTAAGGATAAAATGAGATCCACTTCATTAAGCACCTAGAACAGAGTCTGGCATGTAGTATGTACAATGAATTGGTAATGTTACTATTCTACCCCAAAATGATTATGATAATATTCTCTCCAAAGTGGCAGAGAATATTATCATATTCTCTCCTTTGTTAGGATAAATATTTACTTGAAAAGCATTCAATTAAAATGCATTCTACTACCATGTATAACTAATTAGAACAAATTTTAAAAATATATTTAAGGGCAAGGGTTGTGGCTTGGTGGTAGAGCGCTCACCTAGCACATGTGAGACCCTGGATTCAAACCTCAGCACCACATAAAAATAAATAAATAAAGTAAAGATATTGTGTCCAACTACAATTAAAAAATTATATTAAAAAATCATATATATATATATATATATATATATATATATATATATATTAGCATTCAGACCTGCCATTTGACAAAATGTGGGAAACATATAGACCAACAATCAAAGACATACCAACACAAACCCCTGACCTTTAGAATTCTATAAAATATAATCAGAAAAAGAATTGTCTTTCAATGTTGCAAATGAGATCCCCTAATGCTAGAACTGGTTAAAATTACAAATTAAGGGCTGGGGATATGGCTCAAGCGGTAGTGCACTCACCTGGCATGCGTGCGGCCCAGGTTCGATCCTCAGCACCACATACAAAGATGTTGTGTCTGCTGGAAAAAAAAAACTAAGAAAAAAATATTTTTTAAAAAATGCTCGCTCGCTCTCTCTCTCAAAAAAAAAATTACAAATTAAATATAGACAAAATTATATTTCTAGCAGCAGAAGAAAATATGTTGATATCAAATACAACAAATAAATTTGGTGAAAGAAGCTTTTAAAATAGAGGTTTCAGGGCTGGGGTTGTGGCTCAGAGGTAAAGCGCTCCTCTAGTATGTGTGAGGCCCTGAGTTTGATCCTCAGCACCATATTAAAAAAAAAAAAAAAATTAAATAAAGGCATCTTATCCAACTACAACTAAAAAAAAAAATTCAGAGGTTTCAAAAGTCAAGTTGTATAGACTGGTTCCCAACTGGGTACTATCACTTTAGGTGGTAGAAATTCCCTTTAAGTTCAGAAGGGGGCAGAACTTTTGTAGAAAAAAACTTTTGTAGATGTCAGAGTAAAATTTTATTTTAAAAAATATTAGTGTTTTTAACATGCATTGTCCCTTCTGATTTTCCATGTTACTTGGGCTTGATCTATGAAATGATTGGAATTTGTCTTTTTCCATTGATTTCCTACTGCATCTCCCTTATGAGCAATGGGGAACAGTTATATTATTTTTTAAAAAAGAGTTTCTCAAATAGGACTCAGTTGTATTGGTGTCCTCTTTTCTGTTTTTTTGTTTGTTTGTTTGTTTTTTGTGGTGCTGGAGATTGAATCCATTGTAAATGCAAGGCAAGCACTCTACCAACTGAATTATATCCCCAGCCTCTCTTCTCTGTTTTAGATTGAAGAGGTATATAATTCTTGTAAAATAATGTAATACAATAAAAGTGGCCAAAGATCTCTTCTGAAAATAAATAAATAAGTTCACTATTTCTTATGTTTCCACAATAAAAGCTAACTACTGATTTTGTTTTTTCTTTACCAATTTTTATATTTATATTATTTACTTAAAACAATCAGGTAATCAGATTTATCACACAAACTTTGCCATGGGACATGATAATAATCCGAACACTCAAATGATATTTCTCCCCAAGACTCAGGAGAAAAACTAGATTTTAAATTATGAGTTACTTTTAGATTTTTCATTTCAAGTTCAGGTTGAATTGGAGTTTGTTGGAATGTAAAAAGATGTAATGATTTATATTCATACATGCCAGTTTATAAAATCCAGATCTATTCTTTGTGGATTAAAAAAAACATATTGACAGTCAATTATGACTTTATATAAGTTTTACAGAATTTATGACTATAATAATTTTGCTCTATTCCAATATGTCTTTTTATATATTTTTTTAGTTTTTGCCTTTTTTTGTCTTTTATATTTGTGCCCTTTGCATACAAATGTAGACTTTTTCAAAATTTCCCCTCATAGCTCAGAAATCCAAGGATTCTATGTATGATATAGCTTGTCCTTGGATTTTCTGGGTTTTTAAAATTTTAATTAATTTTTTTTTTTTTTGTATCAGAGACTGAACCCAGAGGCACTCAACCACTGAGCCATATCCCCAGCCCTTTTTATTTTTGTTAGGGTCTTACTAAGTTGCTGAGGCTGGCTTTGAACTTGTGATCCTTCTGCTTCAGCAGGAAGCAAGTGTGTCCACATCCTGCTGGTTTTTAAAAATTTTTTGCATAATACTTTAGGTCCCATTTATACATTTCTCTAGAAGTTGAGAGTCACTAGACTTTCCTTCACTGATCAGTATTTCATTTAACACTTTCATTTAACAGGACAAACAGAGCATGTAAAGTTCATTAGATTCAATAAGTGCTTAATCCCATCAATTAGAAACTTGAAACAATCACTTTCCATGATAGCTATTGATCCACTTGGGAAAAATGGCAATCCAAATCATTACCATCATAGAAATGTCTCCTGTTTAATTTCTGAGATCAAATGACTCATTCACTCTATTTCAAAATTTAACTTCTCAAATCTCTGACCATTCCTTCCTACCCTCTCACTGGCAATAGTTAACCTTACCTTCTACATTATAGAGCAAATAAAAATCTCATCTTCTCAATATAAAATATACAAGCCTATATCTTCTCCTTCCTGTTGTTACATAAACAGCATATCCTTATTGCTCTTCAATGTCAATCCCTCTTTCTGAATTTAGATTTTATTTTCCCTCCCTCCTTCTAAGGAACTTTACATTATTATCTATTTTTACTCTTGTATATTTAATATCTATCTCTCTCTCTCTCTCTTTCTCTCTATCCCTCTCTTACTCCTTCCCTTCCTCTTTCTTTGATCCTTCTTAACAAGTTCTAAATACTTTCAAATCAGCGTGATGCAGGACTGTAATCCCAGCAGCTGGGGAGGCTGAGGCAGGAAGATGGACAGTTTAAAGCTAGTCTCAGCAATTTAGCAAGGCCTAAGCAACTTAGTGAGACCCTGTCTCTAAATAAAATATAAAAAAGGGCTGAGGATGTGGCTCAGTGGTTCAGCGCCCTTCCGGTACCAAAAAATACATTCAAGTCACTCCCAATTTCTAAAAGTAGCTCAATCTCACATCTCCTTCCAACTATCATTTCATCTCTCTCCTTCACTTTTTAAATATGTGATGTATACTTGCTGTGTAGCTGCTGTAGTCTCTCTCCCAATATCATCTCCCCTTCTTTCTAATAAAGACTGAATTTTGTGGGTTTTGGTGCAGCAATGGGTCCTACAAAATAGCCGCATTTCCCAGACTCCTTTATAGATAGGAGTGGCCATGTCACACTGAAAACAGTTCTGGCCAATGAGCTGCAAGTTGAAGTCAGCAGGGGATTTAGAGCAAAATTCTGCTTTCCTGAGAAAGGTACCAGACCTTGGTACCCCTTGGTTTTTCTTCTTTCTTCCTATCAGAAACACTGACAGGAGAGTGAGCAGCCATCTTGCATTTGCAATGAGGAAAAAAAATAAAATAAAAAAGCCATATGCTGAAGATAATATAGAAGAGAAAGGATTCTAGGACATGGACATGTCATCTTGGAGCCATGACACTAACCTGAATTGTCATCCTCTGTCATTCCCTATACCCCCTCCCTGGTACTGGGGATCAAACCCAGGGACTCAAGCAGGCTAGACAGGCACTGTTATCATTGAGCTACATCCCCAACCCCTTCTGTCACTATTTTTACATGAGAAAATAACCCTACAATAAATAAGCTACTGCTGTCAGATCCCATTACATGTGGACCAATGCAATTTCTAATTTTGTTAGTCAGATTTTTGTTGCTGTAACCAAAACACCCAACAAGAACTTAGAAAAGGGAAGGTATATTTTGGCTCATAATTCCAGAGGTTTGCCAGCCAAGTCCATGGTTCTGGACCTAAGGTGAGGCAGAACATCATGGTAGAAGGGCATTTGTGGAGGAGTACTGCTCCCCTCCTGGCAGCCGGAAAGCAGAGAGGGAGCAGGGAAGGAATCACAGGGAAAATCAACCCTTCCAGGGCACGAGTCCCGTGACCCAGCTCCTCTGGCCACATTTCACCTAGTCAATCCATTGAAACTAGGATGGACTACTTAGGTTACAGCTCTCATAATGTAATCTTTTTACCTCTGAAAATTCCTGAATTAATGCAGGATCTTTAAAATATATATATATTTAGTTGTAGATGGACACAATACCTTTAGTTTTGTATTTACTTATTTTTATGGGGTGCTGAGGATTGAACCCAGTGCCTCTCACATGGAAGGCATGCACTCTACCACCAAGCCACAACCCCAGCCCCAATACAGGAGGTTTTGGGGAACAGTTCATATCCAAATCATAACACTAATCAATGCTCTTTCTTCCTCCATTTCCTCATCTTCCACTCACTCTCCAACCATTCCATTCTGGCTTCTGGCCCATCATTTCATTGCACTCACCAATGACCTACATGTTGTGAAATCTGGGGAACATTTTTCTGTTCTCATATTACTTAACCTCTCAGTGGTATTTGACTTTGTGGCCATGTCCTCCTTTTGGAAACATACTCTTTCCAAGACTTCCATGATCGGTACTCCCCAGGTTTGCTCCTTCATCTTCTGCTGCTCTCTGACTTCTCTGTGGGTTCATTTTTCTCTTCTAGCCACACTCACCATCTTGCATTTCTCTAGAACATACCCATGGCCTTTGCCACATACTGTTAAGGGGTGTTTAGAACATTCTTCTCCCTCCCTTTGCCTACCTACCTCTTCTGCATCCTTCAGTTCTCCATCCATTCTTACCTTCCTCAGGGAAGCCTTCTTTACCTTTTCGTGAAAGCAGATTTCCTTATATTCTATTTCTTCACAACTCTAAGCACAGTTACAACTTTATCTTCTGTAAAGTGACTCTTCGAGTAAGTTGTCTCTCCCTTCAGACAGTAAGCTCCATAAAGAAAGACACCTATTTTTTTGCTTTTCATTGTATTTCCCAAACTTATCATATTCCCCACTACATAATATGTGTATTAAATATGTTTCTTGAATTGATAAATGTATAAATGTACATTTGTATGGTAATTCATTTGCTTTCCTGTTTATTGTCTTTCTTCCTCCAGCTGCTTGAGAGCAAGAAATATACTTATTTTCTTAACTACTATGCATGAAGATTCTAACACATAATGCCTGGCACACAGGAAATATATTAAGCAAATTTTTGATGAATTTTTAATGAATACAAGCATAAATGAATAAGTTTTCAAGAAAGTCATTCTAGTAGTTTTACCCTTAGTATAATAGTGTTTGGAATTTTTTTTTCTTTCTTTTTTTTTTTTTTTTTTTTTTTTAGGTACTGGGAATGGAACTCAGGAGTGCTCTACCACTGAGCTACACCTGTAAGCCGTTTCATTCCTTATTTTGAGACGAGGTCTCACTAAGTTTCCTAGGCTGGGCTTGAACTTGGGATTGAGTGTGCAGAGACCCATTTTGAAGTTGGGATATACATTTAATCATGTAGCTCAAAGCTATAAAAAGCTACTACACTAAAATTGCAGAAGCATTGAAAATCAAATTGTTTTACAGATTTTCAGAGAATTGTCAATGACACCCTATCATCTTTGGGGAAATATTTCCCTAAAGCTCTAAGCCTCTTGGTGACTGGAATAAATAAATTGGCCTCCTTCCTTTCCATCTCTCCATTCTCAGTCCCAGAGGGTCAAAAGGAAACCATCTCATTTTAAGATTTCAGCTTTATTTGCAGAAATTTCTAGCTAGTCAAACTGAAAGCAAGAGGGACTGGGAGCGTAGCTCAGTGGCCCATGCTTGATAATCATGAGGCCCTAGGTTTAATCCCCAGCACCACACCCCCGCACATAAAACACCTAAAATCAAGAAGGGCTATTTCATGTTGGCATAATAATAGAAAGCAGCTAGCCACATTCTAGTCTAATGATGTAAGATTATTGAATCTTAATCTCCTCATTTAACTAATACAGTTGGTTTCTTGTTTTAAAAAAATGCTTTACAAAATCTTGACCTCTGATATTTTCACCTGTTTGCCCTTTTGCATTTTGAGTGAAAGGTACTATATCATGGATCATTAGTTTCCTTGAAAACTTGAGAAAAACTAACAGTTGGAAGAAAATTCAGGCATAAGATAACACAGAGAACTGAACCTGCAGCAAAATGGGGTTTCTTCACATTAGTTATCAGGAGAAGCAACAGAGAAGAGCAACTGGCAACAGGAGATAACCTTTTTATTCTCAGGGCTAGAAACATGCTGGCAGAAGCTTCAACTAACTAAATTTACTTGCAAGTTCTCCGAAGGGAATGATCATCTTGCACCAGGGTCATTTTTTCATAACACATACTTTGCAAACAAATTCCTAGGATCTTGTAAAATATTAAATCCTGAACCTCAACCTAAGTATAAAATGCCAGCACATCCATAACATATCCCAACTACAAAAATATGAGCTTAACTATTCACTGAAAATTCCAATAATATTTATGATTTACGAGAGCATAATTTTCATTTTATAAAGACCTTAAGCCTCTAAGAGATATTTATCCAAAATTAGCATCCAGTAACAGCACCTTGGGATAGCCCTGTTTTGGCAGCATCTGTAGACAGATCTGGTTACAGTTAAATAAATCTAATGCTGGAGCCATTGACCTCAGGAAGACAGGTGTCTTTTCCAACAGCAGATCTGAATTCTGGGCTATGAGAAATGTGCTTGATTAAATTGCCCTGACCCCTGGTCTGTTTGCTTGGGTATCTGGCCAGCATAGTGGCCCCTCCAACAAAGGAAAGTTTTCATCTCTTCCCCAAATAAGCTGCTCTGTAATTAATTGAGCATTATATTTTCCAAAAGAAACATTTGCTGCTTGGCTGAATACAAAACAATGCCGCTAGTCAGTATATTAATTATACAATATTTATTGAATACCTACTATATACCAAGCATTTGGCAGGCCATGGAGAAACAACTATCAGTGGCAAAGAATCTTTTTCATCAATAAGCTCAACAGAGTAGTCCAATAATTGAAGAACCCAGAATAGATCTGTCCGTATTTTTTTAAGATTTATTTTTTAAAAACCTTTATTTGTTTTTTATGTGGTGCTGAGGATCTAAACCAATGCCTCACAAATGTTAGGCAAGTGCTCTACCACTAAACCACAACCACAGCCCCAGATCTATCCATATTTTATCCATCCAAGCTAATCTTTAAAACCCATTTCAGATTTTATCTTCTATTGTATTCACTTACGAAATCTTTATTGGGTTCCCAAAACTGTGCACTTGAACTACAATAATAAGGAGAATACAATCCCTATCAAGTTTCTAGCATTGTAGGGAGAAGGAAGTGAGGTAGACAGGATCAGATCAAAGAAGACAATGTAAGCCAGGCTAATCAAGGACTAGGAATCTTACCCATAGCAGAGAGGAGGTATTAGACAATCTAGGAAGAGAGAAGCATGATTAAACTTTCATTTTGGAAAAATCAGCTCAACAAAGATAAGGTAGATAGATGGTGAGGAAGTGGCTGGAGAAAAGAAAGAGAGGGGAGGAAGAATCAAATTCCAAAGCTATTGAAGAAATAGAAAATAACAAAATTTAGCAACACATTTAATGAGCAATCTTAGAAAAAAGTGAAATTTAGGATGACTTCTAGAGTCATTAGCAGGTGGGTGCCATAAGCAGGAAAAAGAGGAACTGGTTAGTGGGGAAAATGAGTTCAAATTCAACCACACTGGGCGTGGTGGTGCACGCCTATAATCCCAGCAACTTGGGAGACTGAGGCAAGAGAACCGAGAGTTCAAAGCCAACCTCAGCAACAGTGATGTACTAAGCAACTCAGTGAGGCCCTGTCTATAAATAAAATACAAAATTGGGCTGGGGATGTGGCTTTATGGTCGAGTGCCCCTGAGTTAAAAAAAAGGGGGGCCCTGGTACCCCCTCAAAAAAAAATTCACCATGTTCTATTGCAAGTGCCTACAAGAACATCCAAGCATCAGCCTTGAGTTTGCTGTTTAAACATAAGCAGCAAGAATCCAGGAGCTGTCACCTTATAGATGGCAGCTGAAACATGCTCATGAAATACACTGCCAGCTCTGTAGCCATCCCATACTACTCTGGTCCCAAATCCCTTATACTCGTTCATCATTAGTTTTTTTCATTAATTTGCTATTCTTTAATACATTTCTTCTTTGGCCAACAATACATATGGGACTCCTATATCATATTCTAGGTAACATAAAAGATTCTGGGTACCCGTATATGAATAAGCTTTTATTCCCTATCCTAAAATATCTCATAAACTGACTGTTCATTATCAGCTGACTAATTCTCTAATTCCCTGTGTGTCTAGGTCTTCTGCCTCTAATAAGAGGATAAACTTTGAGGAGTTTATCCTCTTAGGTTCCTTTTAAACCTTTCCACAAAAATCTAAACACAAAGTTCTTTTCTTTGTAGGTGCTCATGTGACCCTTGAGTGACAAATTGGTAGCCTATTTAAAACATAGACAAATTTACTTAGTTTTTAGTAGTTTTTATAGGAAAGGTTCTGATTAGAAGAGTATTAAATTTCTATTATTAAAAATATAGAAACAACATTAAAAAGATAAAGAAAATAATCATTTTCAATGTACTATCCAAAGATAACTACTATTTATATTTTATGCAAAATAGTCCACCTTTTTCTAAGAATAAAAGTGTCTTTATTATACTTTTGGTAAAAGGTGTCATATTAAATATTTTTATGCCACTTTTTTTTCATTTACTAATGCTATATAATGAACGTACTCTCATGCCATTAAAGATAGACTTATGTTGTTATTTTTTTAAATGTCTCGTTGTATTCAATTGTAGGGCTGCACGTAATTTATTCAGCAGGTTCTATGCTAATGGAAATTTATGTTGTTTCCAAATATTCACTACTATAAACACTAAGGATATATTTAAACTTAAGACTTTATGCATCACGTTACCTTTTCCATAAAATAAATTCCTAGAAATGAATTTATATGTTTCTAAGACTTTTTTTTTTTTTTTTTTTTTTTTTGGTACCGGGGATTGAACCCAGGGGGCTTAAGCACTGAGCCACTCCCTTTTAAAAAGTAGTTTATTAGTGAAAGGGGCTAGATATATACCTCCGTTGATAGAGTGCCTGCTTCACATGCACAGGGCCCTGGGTTCAATCCCCAGCACCACAAAGAGAGAGGGAGAGGGGGCGGGTGTCTCACTGAATTTCTTAGAGCCTCACTAAATTGTTGAGGCTGGCTATGAACTCAGGATCCTCCTGCCTCAGACTATGGAGCTGCAGGGATTACTGGCATATACCACGGTGCCTGGAGAAGGTTTCTAAAACTTTCTAAGTATATTCCCGAATTGTTCTTTGAGACCATTGCTATCTAGGTTTGTATTTCAAAATCCTAATTAAGATTCCTTATTAAGGCTATTTACAGGCGGAGGGCAGAGACCTATTACCTTTAAAATTTTGATACATAACATAAATACATAAAAGTTCATAAATCAACAGAGAATTTGAGGGCTGGGCTTGTGGCTCAGCAGTAGAGTCCTCACCTAGCACATGTGAGGTCCTGGGTTCTATCCTCAGCACCACATAAAAATAAATAAGTACAAAAAAGGTATTGTGTCCAACTACAACTAAAAATAAACATTTTAAAAAGAGAGAGAGAGAATATGATGAGTAGTTATAAAATGAACACAAGCATGAAACTCAGATTAGGGAACAGATCATTACCAAACCCCAGAAGTCCTCTCTATCTTCTTCCATTCTCTTCACAACATTGACCATTTTCTTCCAGGAAGCTCCCAGCCAATGACTGAACACAGAGTAGGCAGTGGGATCTGGATATTTCTGTCCAATATGAGCCCCCTCTAGGAGGTGGCTAAGATTTTCTCTGAGCTGCATACAGCTTAGTCTGAAGTTCTTGCTACTCAATATTCCTTACTTTCCCCACTCTTTTATAGATGTCAAAACTGCATCTTGGCCTACAAACTTTCCCTGGCTATTCCTCCTGTATCCCTTTTGTCCTTTATCAAGTATTATCCACAATAAATCTCTCCTACTTCAAACTTTGACTCCACAGTGCTTCCCACAGGACTCAATCAACACAGCTGGTACTGAAACAAGCTCAGTTTGGAGCCTGGACCACATTCCTCCATCCCAAGTGGTGTCTTAGCAGGGATAGCCAGCCACAGTTTCTAGCCCAATTGTTAAAAACATCACCAGTAGTGACCTGAGAGTGCCATCCCAGTGATAAATGCACAGGCTGGTGAGTTGGTTCAAGCCTTTGGAAAGCACAGGTTCCAGGGAAGAGAGGAGACAACACATAAAAGAACAATGGAATTGATTGATTATTAAAAAGTTGCATTGCCAGTCGCGGTGGCACACACCTCTAATCCCAGCGACTCAGAAGGCTGAGACAGGAGAAGCGCAAGTTCAAAGCCAGCTTCAGCAAAAGTGAGACACTAAGCAATTCAGTGAGACCCTGTCTCTAAATAAAATACAAAATAGGGCTGGGGATATGGCTTAATGGCTGAGTGCCCCTGAGTTCAATTCCCAGTACCCTACCTCAAAAAAACAATTGCATTGACATTCAACAGAGCAATAATTGGGAATGGAGGGCAGTTAACAGACAATTACAGTTAAGTGTGAGAGCTAGAGGGTCTCTTTGGTAGCTTATAGTATGGAGGAAAGGGCACAACCATGTCCAAACTCAGGATCTGATGGGGTCAGAGAGCTTCCAAGATGGTAGAATGTTTAGTCAAGACCACCAAATTATGTCCTGGTTGAGAAAATCTGGAGCCCTGAAGTGTGGGCTAGGAGAATCTGGGTAGGTACCCTTAAAGATAGCATTTCTGCAGAATCTCTTGTACCCTCAGAATCTACACAGCTGCCCATGCCTCCCTGTGCAGGAAGATACTGCAGAGACCTGTCCCTCTCCAGGCAACAGGTCCTCTCCTCAGGAGCTGTGCCCACCCCCGTTCATGGCTGCAAGCTTGATAAGATGGATTAAATCCCAGCATAACTTGACAGGACATGCTGGACCCGACTAAGGTGCCAGTGCCCCTTCCTTAGCTCAGACCTATGGCTATAGGGAACATCCAGAGGAGGAAAAAGCCCAAGCTTGCTTTACAGATGGGTCACCTCAATGTGTGAGTGCAAGTTTTATCATTGGAACTGACACAGTGGGCATATGAAAAAGTGCCCATGTGGCAGAGATGGAGGCTACATACAGACCCCAAAGCAGGGATTCCCACTTATCAAATCTGATCTTTCTATTGCTGTCTCCCAATATCCAAGCTGTTGGAAACAGAGACCACAGATAGCTCTGTCCCCTGAGGAGACTTACTCATAATTGACAAATTGGACCTCTTTTGTCATGGAAGAGGCAGAGTTTCATTCTGGAATAAAGATAATTATTTGAGTATGGATTGGTTTTTTTTTTTTTTTTTTTTTCTGTCCTCAATGCCACAGCTGTTATCACTATTCAGGGCTTCCAAACATGGAATTTCACACAGCATAGCATCTGCCTAGGGAACCCAACTGCTGTGGTCAGCATGTTTGTGTTTCCCCAAAATTCACGTATTGAATTCTAACCCCAAAGAGTGGTATTAGGGGATAGAACATTGGGAGGCGATTAAGTCATGAGGCTGACATCTCCTGAATGAGATTAGTAACCTCTTTAAAGAGCTTGTTTCTCTCTTCCCCTCATGAATACATAGCTGGAAGGCATCATCTGTGAGGAAGCAGGCCTTCACTGGACACCAAATCTGCTGGCATTTTGACCTTGAACTTCCCTGTCTCCATTTCTGTTATTTATAAGCTACCTAGTTTGTGGTATTTTATTGTAGCAGTCTGAACTAAGATACCACATACCGGATCTGAACAAAGGGAGTGTGAGTGTCGGGCCATGGCTTTGGGATTCACTGCAGCAACAGAAGCTGCCAACTGAATAGAATGATGGAATGACCTGCTGAAATATCACTGTGGTGGCAAGACTCGTAAGGATATAGGGTGCTCCTCTGAGATGTGGTACATGTACTAAATCATACATGTACTGACCTCCATATAGTCCTTTGTCCCTACTAGAAAGAAAATATGTATCTAGAAACCAAGAAGTAGAAGCAGGAGTGGCTCTACTTATCATCCCTTTCAGTGACCTAGCAGGGGATTTTGTTTCCCTCCCCTGCACCTCTGGGTCCTGTGGAGCTAGAAGACCTGATAAGGTAGTACACGCTTGCCAGTGGACACAGAGAACTATAAGCTAGGCTGGGCACTTGAGATTCCTCATGTCCAGGGCTCTGCAGGCAGCAAGACAAGTAACCATTTGGCAAAGATCATCATCCCTGATCGGCAAGTGGAAGTGGGGCTCATATTACACTATGGGGGCACAGAAGAATGTGTGGAACTCAAGTTGGCACTTGAGTGCCTCTTGGCACACTACTACTGAATTGTGACTGAGAATAGACAAGTGTATCAGTCCTCACCTGAGAAGGGTATGGTTACAAAAGCTCAGACCCCTTAAGAGTGGAGGATCAGGAAGGAGCTACTTCTCAAACCTGTGGGGATCATGGCAACCATGGACAGGTGCTCTGTTCAAATGCCCCTTCAAGAAAGAATGTCATGATCAGCTGCAAAGACAGCAGTTGGCTGACAGGCTCCAGTAGCTTTGCCTTTGGGATCTGCTGGGTTTCAGGGAGTCCCAGCCAATGACTGGGCATGGGTTCCTTAGGTTTGCTACCTGACAGGAGTAACTGTGTTCTTATGTGTGCTGGCTCCCAGGGCCGAAGTTGATTGGTCTAAGGGTGGATGCCCAAGTCAGTCCACTTGCAGTCCTTCTCTGGATTTATTTTTAATTTGTTTGTTTATTACTATTTAACTGAGAAGAGAGTCTCTTGGGTAGAGGAAGTTGTAAGGGATAGACTCAGAAGTTGTGGTTTCTGGCCACATGAGGGAGCCCATTTGCAGTGAGCAAGAATGAAACACACTACACACACACACACACACACACACACAGTGTAGAGACAAGAGAGAGTGCCTCAGCATTTGAGACCCAGCTGTAGCCAGCTCTCCTGGGGTTTGATTGTTCCAACCTTTCCTTTAATTGGATAAGATGGTTTGGTATGCTCCTAGTAAACACTCTAATTGAAATCAGCTGTCTCTCTCACGTGACCAAAAAAGTTCTGACACACTTTTAGAAATATCCTACACCTATTTTGTATTGAGTTAACATAAACTGAGTTGAGGATTTATTATGCCAGACAGCGATCTAAGTACTGTACATATCTGAATTCATTTAGTCCTCCCAGCCACAATATGAGTCCACCTTCTTTCTATTGTTCCTCCCAACCACATATAAAGAAACTGAGGCTGCTTTGTTTTAAAATCAAGAATAAATAAGATACTTTACCACAGGGGACCTCCAGAGAACACAGACTTTGGGAATGTGCAATCTGTATCATATTAGTCTCACCAGCTGATGACTGGTCTGGTTGTGGCATGCACAAGACAGGTTTGCAGCCACGGGTGTCCTACAATTTCCAGACAGGGTCATTTTAGGAATAAGGAAGGCAGCAGGAAAAACTGATCACTTCCTGCATGTATACATTTTGTGCCATTGGTTAATTTATGAACTGTTTTTGTGGTTGGTATCTTTAGTTCAGATGGCTTTTGCTCTGGAACTCCAAGTCCCGCCTGGCCCCCCTCTGTCTTCTCTGACCTAGAACAAATGATTAACCACATAAAACAACCATCAACACTCTTTCCAAGGACATCAATGACCTCATTAAGTGCAAACCCATGGGCACTTTCTCTTCTACCTCTTCTGCAACGTGTGATGCTGTGGCTTCTCCCTCCTCATCCTGGCTCTCCTCTAACATTCTGGAGGTCATACCTCCTCCTGCTTTTTCAAATGTGAATCTTATATTACTGCTTCCTGGGCCTGAACCATTCACATTTACTCCTAGAGCTATTACATTTACTACCAGGCCTCAGCTTGGTGTCCCTAAAGTGATGATTCCCAAAGCTGTGCCTCCAGCTCCCACTTCAGCTTCAGGCCCAATTTAAACCTCCTCACTGCCCTCTCTTCCTACATGACCTACCTCTGACTTTATTCTCCTTCACCTCAAACCTCCCAGTTCCCACTTGCTGTGAGTGGAAAAGGGGAAACACAGTGACTTGAAGCACCCACGTGCCTCCTCCAGGACTAAGCACTTCATTTAACCTTCACAATGACACCATAAAGAAAGAGCTGCCAGGGCCAGTGGTAGTAGTGGTGTATGCCTGTAATCCCAGCAACTTGGGCTGTTGAGGCAGGAAGATTGCAAGTTCAAGGCCAGCCTCAGCAACTTAGTAAGACTCTGTCTCAAAAAAAAAAAAAAAAAAAAAAAATTAGGGCTGGGGATGTAGCTCAGTGATAGAGCATCCCTAGGTTCAATCCTCAGTTCAATAGATGAAGGAGAAGAGGAAATTACAATCTCTATTCTACAACTGGAAAAAAAAAAAGAGAAAGAAATAAGTGTCAGGGAAAGAAACCAAATCCAGGTCTGTCCAAATCCAGACTCCATGCCCTTTCCAACCATAGGTCTGCCTTCCATAATTCAGCCGATAGATGGAAGTTCTTTGCAAGATGGACTGTGTGCCATCTGCCCTCTGAAGGTGTGCAGTTCAGTGAGAGAGACAGAGAAGATAAGTAGTTTGAGAAGTGCTGTGAGAAGGTCAGGAAAAGCTCCATCAAAGGGAAGATATGCCGAATCATGTAGGAGAGGGAGGATAGGGAATACACTGGAAAATAAAGGGTAGGGAAGTTGATCTTAGGCAGAGGGAGTGGTGAGCAGCGAGGAGGGCAAATGCTGAAAGGCCTGAAAATTGAGGGGAGAAAACTGGGAGGCAGCAAATAGTTTAGTGTGACAGTAGCCAAAGCAGAAGAAGCCTGAGATGAAGGTAAACATAGGCCTGCTAGAACCTAGTTTAACAGTGCAAGAATCCAGCCAGGCATGGTAGCACACACGTGTAGTCCCAATGGCTTGGGAGGCTGAATCAGGAAGATCGGGAGTTCAAAGCCAGCTTCAGCATTTAGCAAGGCCCTAAGTAACTCAGCAAGACTCTGTCTCTAAATAAAATGAAAAAAAAAAAAAAGGGGGGGGGGCTGGAGATGTGGCTCAGTGGTTAAGTACCCCTGGGTTCAATCTGTGGTACCCCCCCCCAAAAAAAAAAAAGAATGCAAGAAACCATTAAGTGCTTTTAAACAGAGGAGGGGCAGGTTCAGATTTGCATGTGAGAATCATTGTGGCTGCAATGCAGAGAACAGACTCAAGAGAGCTTTAGCTGGGGTTAGTCCAGATGAGAGATTAATTAAGGTAGTGACCCCTAGATGCAGAGGAGTCCCGAGATATCCCGGATGTTGATTACACAGGACTGGGAGCTTGATTAGATGTGGAGGGCAGATAAAAGACTGGAGGATAAGGTTCACATTCCCAGGCTGGGCAACTGTGTGCATGAGGGGTGGGACACTAAAAGAGGGACAGGAGGTGGAGCAGGTGTGGGGAATGATGATGCATTTCACTTGGAAACATGTGGCGTGAAGGTGGCAGTGGGACATCAGATCAGGACATAAGGTAGACAGTGGTTAATGGGTTTGTAGCTGAGGAGAAAGAACTGTTTGGGATAGACAAGAGATTTAAGTGACATCAATGGTAATGTGAGCAGTGAAGGTATATAAAGAATCCAAAGGGTATGAAGTGAGAGGGAAAGCAGGCTGAAGAGAGAATGCTGAGGAACACCAGCATGGAGGAGGTGAGCAGCAGAAGAAAGACCTTTGAGACTGAAAAGAATCCAGGGTGGGGGAGGATAAACAAGAAAATGAAAGTCTGCTGGAAGTGAAGGGAAGAGGAGAGTGGAGTCAAAGACACTGAAACCAGTAATTAGTTTCAACAATAGGGGGTGGTTATTGGTAAACTGATTGAAAACAGTCTAGGTGGAGTTTGGGTGGCAAATCTAGTCTAAGCAGAGAATTGAATGCAAAGTAAAGGTGGATGATGAGGTTGGCAACTCACTCAAAATGTCTAGTTGCAACAGTAGAATGAATTGGACATAACTTTCTTATGTTCATATATGAACATACAACCAGTGTAACTCCACATCATATACAACCACAAAAATGGGAAGTTATACTCCATGTACTTTGTATATGTCAAAGTACATCCTACTGTCTTGGGTAACTAAAAAGAACAAATAAAAAAATATCTAGTTGCCATAAATGTACTGTGAAGCTGAAATGAGATCATGAATGTAAAGCAATTAGCATAATAGCCTGACACATATCAATAATTCAGTAAATGTTAGCTATTATTATATTAAGGAATACATTTCAAGGAAGGAGAGAGGTGATGCAAATTTAGAGAGGATTTTTAAGGCTTTTCTTTCCACCATGTTAAAATAAAGAAAGAGGAAAATTTCTAAGATTCACTATAAGACTACATGCAAATGATTCAAAGAAGCAACAATTTCTTTTGGGCCACCCTTCCTCAGTAGGAATCACCACTGTGATCTGCTTTTGTTGGAGTAACCTGTATATTGCTACTTTACCTCCTAATAGGTCTATTTCTTGACTTATCGGTCTTAGATATTACCTACTTCCTGAGATGCTCAGTGAGAATTGAGTTCACCTGTATCCTTCTTTATCCGCTCTCTCCTCCAAAGTGTACCACCATTCTGTTTCTCCACTGACCTCCTTTACAACCAACTTAAACTCTATTTATCATTCATCTGCATCTCTTGATTTCCTGTTTGTAAGATAAGGACATTGATAGACTATTCTTCCCACCAACTCCCAAAAGGGAAGGCTTGTTTTGTTCTGTTTCTAAAATATAGGAGACTCGTGAATAGGCTTCAATGGAAATGAATCATTGAAAGCAGACAACTGAAAGTAGATGACAAAATAATTGTTGACAAAGAGTCCCTGGAGAGACAGAAGAGGACGATTCAAGCCTAGTTTGGGACCTCTCCTCTAAAAAAGTATCAATAATTTCCTAGCACAAGTTTTGGACTCTTTGCACCCTGAATCCAATCAACTATAAAATTCCATTAGATTCATTTCTTCAGCTACCATCTTTCTATTATTTTCTCTCCTGCCTATGATTTTAGTTTGTGTTTTCATTATTTCTGATTTGGAAAATAGACTCCCCTCCCCCAATATTGGAGATTGAACTCAGATGTGCTTTAATCAGAGCTGCATGCCCAACTCCTTTTTATTTATTTATTTTTTTATTTTGAGACAAGATCTTGCTAAATTGCTAAGGCTGGCATGGAACTTGCAATCCTACTGCCTCAGTCCCCCTGAGTCGCTGGGATGTGCCACAGTGCCCATCAGAAAAATAGGCTTTTACTGATCTCCCTCTTTCCTCACTTTTCCCACTCATCTATCATACAGTAATGCTAAATTAATCTTAAAGCCGAACCCTCACCTTGTTCAATCTCATAGTCTGGCTTTTAAGCCACTCACAATGGGATAATGGAAGATCCAATCAGAAAAGAATGAATGGAAGTCAGGGGCTAAAAGAATATGTTCCCCAGATATAAGTGTAGTCTTCAGACCTATTCATCAAGAGCATCAGGGCCCTCCCAACAGAGATAGGTGCTGGTTAGACACTCTAAACTTGTCTATTGCAAAGTCAATGACCACAGCATTATCTTTGGTTCAGAAAAATCTCTTAATAGCTCCTTTAGAAAGTCACAGAAGTACAACCAATAAACATATTTAAACATCACTAATCCAGAATTGCAGCCATAAAAAGGTATGTACCATTTTTTAAAAGAAACCAGACAGTTTAGCTGGCAGCTGCTTGCCCCCACTTCTCTGAGCTAAGTCATTTGGAGAACTGGATATGCCTGGCTTAGGGCACTAACTGCAGAGAGCATGTGAGGCATGTACCTCTGTGTCACCAAAGCTCTGACACTGAGCAAGATTATTTTTAGAGGTGACCTTCTAGGTTCCACAGAAAAGTAAACAGACAGATGCACGTGACGTGATTTCCTCCAAGAGAGACTCCCGGTAAACAAATCAGCACACATGAACTCACTCTTATTCTGTGTCAGATGAAGAGCTTTATTGAAAGCTTGAGACTAACCAGGAGGAAGCGGGGAAACTGAGCAAGAGTTCAGGGCATCTAGCTACTCTGTGAGAAAGCCACAGCAGAGCAACTTGCCCATTCCAAATTCTTGGAGAATGTGTTGTTGTAAACAAAGTGTCAATACTTCCCCAAGAAAATATCACTAAAACATTTATTTGATAACTCACCTCTTATTGTATATGATTATTTTTTACCTTTTTTTTGTTTTTACCTTTATTGTTTTTCTCTGTATTTTTAAAAATAGGAAGAAAAACACCATAACCTTGCCCTTTATTGAATAGTTCGTTGTATATAACTTCACATAGAGTAGGCATATACTTTCATCCATATATCTACAAAAGAAAAACATACTGTAATAACTTCCTTTTATTGTCTAGTACTATGTCTTGGGCATCTTTCATGTTGGTATACATAGGTCTGTCCTATTCTATTGATGGACATTTAGGTTATTTCCAGTGTTTTACTAATATAAACAATGCAGAAGGGGCTGGGGTTGTAGCTCAGTGGTAGAGTGCTTGCCTAGCATGTGTGAGAAACTGGGTTTGATTCTCAGCACCACATATAAATAAGTAAAATAAAGGTCCATTGACAACTTAAAAAAAAAAAAAAAAAAAACAATGCAGAAGCAAGGCATCTTTGAACGTTGTTTGGGCACTTGCATAAAAGTTTTTGTTGGAGCCTGAGGAAGTGGTGCATATCTGTAACCCCGGTGACTTGGGAAACCAAAGCAGGAGGATCACAAATTTGAGACCAGCCTGTGTGACTTAGCAAGGATATTGTTCAGGGTAAAATGCCCCTGGGTCAATCCATGGTACCAAGAAAGAAAGTGGGGGAAGAAAAGAAAGAAAGAAAACCAAGTTTCTATTGGACAGCTTCTGGGAAGAATAATTTCTACATCAATACATTTACTTATTTTAAATTTTTAGTTCAGTTATTGCCAAATTGCTGTCCACCTATTTCCTAAAATGTATGAAAATAAATTAATTTCTCATGAAAATTTCTCTTCATGAGAAACAGTGTGTGGTACGTAGGAGCTGTCCATTAATTGCTAATTAGATTAAGTCACCATGAATATTAGTTATTATTCTGGTTGTGAAAAAGGGATGCCTCACACTGAAGTGTATTGTCCTGTTTGCTTCACTCATAATTGTCCCAGACATCTGAGGTATTTAAGTGCTGGTAAACTGTCAGATTCACAGTAAAGTTACAGTAGGAACAAATATAATTTAAAAGAACGGTACATACCACAACACATAGCACTTCTGGTTGTCCCCTTGCTAGCAGCTAATTATTGTCACGTGGAATCATAGAATTCTACAGTAGATGGGAGCCTAGAAATAAAATATTCTGTGCCTTATTTTTTAATATGAAGAAGTGAAAACCTAGAGAGGCAGTGATTAGCCAAAGGTTTGAGAAGTATAGATTCTACTTAAAGCACCTCTTCTTTCCCATCTTCCTTTCTTGACTTAACTGTATTTATATGGTATAATTTTATTTCATTTGACTATAGATACAAATTAGGCATATGTTTCTTTTTTAAAAAACTTTTATTTTTTATTAGTTGCTCGAGACAATACAATGATTTTGAGAGGCATATGTTTCTTTAAGTTTTTTAGTTCTATCAATTTACCTGCCTAGAACTTTTCTTCTTGCCTTTTTGATATTTCTGCTTCAAGTCAGCCAAGGATTGAAAATGAGATAACCAAGCAAGTGCATGTCAAGTGTGAACACTATCAGAATTGTACGTCAAATGGTGGGATCTAAGTGTGAGTCTAAGGTTTTCCTATGAGGGAAACAAAAGACTCAATACCTTTTTGTCAGCTATTCTGGCTACTTAGGATAGCTTGTGTGTGTGTTTGTGTGTGTGTGTGTGAGAGAGAGAGAGAGAGTGTGTGTGTGTGTGTGTGTACATACGCACATATTTGTGTAGGAATAGTTCCTAAACTTTAGTAGTGTTGCCACATTCTGGATAGATGAGATATTATATGTGTATATTTCACTATATATAGTGAATCTTGGAAAGTATTCAGAATCCTCTAGTTTTAAAAACTTTCCAACTCCTAAGGAAATAAATAGCCAAACAATTTTTTTTTTCTTCAAATGCTGTTAGCATTTGGCCAAAGTCTATTTAAAGAACAGTGAGGACTGTGTGTGTAGCTCAGAGGTAAAATGTTTGCTAGCATGCTAGAGACTGAATTCAATCATCAACACTGGGGGGAAAAAAAGGAAAGGAAAGTAAAAATCCTTTCTCCATTAGTTTACTAATATATAATACTAGTTTGGGTTTCATTATCAGAAGTTTCAGCCGGGCACAGTGGCACATGCCTGTGATCCCAGCAGCTTGGGAGGCTGAGACAGGAGGATCCCGAGTTCAAAGCCAGCCTCAGCAAAAGTGCTAAGCAACTCAATGAAACCCTATCTCTTTTTTTTTTTTTTTTAATTTTTTAATATTTATTTTTCAGTTATCGGCGAACACAACATCTTTGTTTGTACGTGGTGCTGAGAATCGAACCCGGGCCAACGCATGCCAGGCGAGCACACTACCACTTGAGCCACATCCCCAGCCCCAACCCTATCTCTAAATAAAATACAAAATAGGGATGGGGATATGGCTCAGTGGTCAAGTGCCCCTAAATTCAATCCCGGTCCCCACCCAAAAAAAAAGAAGTTTCAGGAATAGTGTCTATAGCAGGTAGAATAATGACTGCTCAAAGGTGTCAATTTCCTAATTCCTGAAATCTGAGAATATGATACCTACATACCATTTTGTAGTAGTAATTAAATTAAGGTTCTTGAGCCAGGCATGATAGTGCATACCTGTAATCCAAGCAACTCAGGAGCCTGATGCAGGAGGATCTCAAGTTTGAGACCAGCCTCAGCAATTTATCAAGGCCCTAAACAAATGAGTGAGACCCTACCTCAAAATAAAATATGAAAAAAAAGTGGTTGGGATGTGGCTCAGGGGTTAAGCATGTCTGGGTTCAAACTTAAGTACCAAAATTAATTAATTAATTAATTCAGGTTCTTGAGATAGGGAGATTATCCTGGATCATCCAGGTGGGCCCAATGTAATTACAAGGGTTCTTATATATGAAAGAGGGAGGCAAGAGAGCCAGAGTCAGAAGAGAATGATAATAGAAGCAGAGGACAGAATAATAACAACTTCTAGAAGAAGATACCATGAGCCAAAGAATGCAGGCAGCCTGCAGAAGCTGGAAAAGACCAGAAAATGGATTCACCAGTGGAGACTCCAGAAAGGAATGCAGTCCACTACTACACCTAGATCTTAGCTGGGGGAGGCCATTTTGAATTTCTGATCTCTAGAATTTTAATATTAAAATTTTGTGTTATTTTGAGTCACTGGATTCATAATAATTTGTTTTAGCTGCAATAGGAAAATAATACAATAAGGTAATGCAAGTCTGAGTGTTCTGATGTTGTTGTTTAGGTACTAGGAATTAAACCTGAGCCTTGCCCATGCTAGGCAGACACTCTACCTTTGAAATACACATCCAGTCCTTTTAATTTTATTTTGAGATAAGGTCTCACTAAGTTGCCCATTCTAGCCTCAAATTTATAACCCTTCTGCCTCAGCCTCCTGAGCAGCTGGGATGACAGGTGTGTGCCACTGCACCGGCCAAGACTATTTTGATAGTCTATTTTGATTGAAGGACAGCTGTTCTTTTATATTTCAATCAGAACAGAAGTATTTTAAGTGTAAATGACAACTTAGGCCACAATATTTAAATAGTATTCAGTGAGAATACAACTTCCTGGTGTTATTTCCTTTTCAAAGAATTACTGCTATATATCTAATAAGTACAAATGATTTGTAGAAATACAGGCAGTATTTACTATTTTGAAGTACATGATCATAATTATTATCAATATCTGTTCTCCAAAAGTGATAATAAAATTATACCACTTATCATTATGTAAATTGTTTTTACTACATACTGCTTCGTAGTTTTGCATACAAACATTATGCTAAATGAAATTAAACATTATTATTACCAATTAACTGATGAGTTTGATGATGACAAGGCATCTCAAGAAAGAACAATATCATATTAAGCAATGATCAAATTCACATAATTCTTTGACTTAACTGAAGCTGTACACACTTTGATAAATTGTTTTTTCAGAATGCTCCAGATAACCAAATATAGCTGAGGTTTCATAACTTGTATGGGATTGGATGCAAAGCATTCTGGGTCCTTAAACTAGGATGAGGTGACTGAAGCACTCACTTTTGGTACAAAATTCAAGGGGGCACCAAATTTTAAGCAATCAACATCAATAATATATTGATGTAATTAAAAAAATAATAAATCAGCAAACTATGACCTGGGATCAATTACCCGCTTTTCTTCCTTCCTTCCTTCCTTCCTTCCTTTCTTTCTTTCTTTCCTGTAGTTGTGTATGGACAGCATACCTTTATTTATTTACTTATTTATTTTTAAGTTGTAGATGTACACAATACCTTTATTTTATTTATTTATTTTTATGTGGTGCTAAGGATCAAACTGAGTGCCTCACACTTGCTAGGCAAGCACTCTGTCACTGAGCCACAGCTCCCCCCTCCCCCCCCCCCCCCCCCCCCCCCCCCGCAGCTACCTGCTTTTTGTAAATAAATTCCTATCAGCAACCCTGATGAGTGGAGCAGGGAGGAACAGGGGCTAAGGAAACTAAACCTAGCTACAGTATCACCCAAGACAACCAGGAAAACAAATGCTCACACTAAAAATGCATACATTCTGAAAAGCTACATAAAAACATGAACAATGAGCAAAACAAACAAAAATATCTATCATAAATATGTCAAAAGGGGCTGGGGATGTGGCTCAAGTGGTAGCACGCTCTCCTGGCATGCGTGTGGCCCGGGTTCGATCCTCAGCACCACATACAAACAAAGAAGTTGTGTTCACCGAAAACTAAAAAATAAATATTAAAAAAAAAAAATATGTCAAAAGGGTAATATCCTCAATGTATACAGTCAATGAAACGAATAAGAAAAATACTGACATACAATTATAAAACTGAGCTAAGAATATAAGTGGTCAATTTAGGAAAAAAGAAAAGGAAAGCAAACTGGCAGTGAAGCACTAAAAATGTTCGATCTCAGCAGAAAGTAACATCTATAAATAAATAGAGAAACATTTCTAATTATCATTTTAATTTGCTTTTAAAAGATAGTTCAGGCAAGCAATCTCAAGGAAAGAATAAATCAGTATAACATTTTTGGAAGTCAATTTGGCAATATGCATCAAGAGCCTGAAATTTTTCATATTTTTAGACACAGTAATCTCACTTCTAGGAACCCATTCTGAGAAAATATTGCATAATATTTTCCATATGAAGAGTTCTGTACAAAATTTTTCTCCAAAACATTAAACCTTCATTTATTCATTCAACAAATATTTGTTGATTGCTTATTGGCCAATAATAAGAATTATTTGTTTTGATCAGAAACAAACATGGAACCCTGCATGGTGGCATGAATTTATTGTCCCAGCTACTCCGGAGGCTGAGACAGGAGAATCACTGGAGCCCAAGAGTTGGAGACCAACCTGAGCAACATAGCAAGGCCCCACTCAAAAAAAAACAAAACAGTGAGTGTGGGTTTGGAGGTACAGCTCAGTGGTACAGTGCTTGCCTAGCATGCTGGGGCTTTATACCTAGTGCCACAAAAAAACAACCGGCACAGACTTGAACCTCTGTCTCTGACAAGCTACAAGTCAAGATACAATATTCGTTACAGGGTCTGTTATCATGCTAGTTTTCTTTGAGTAATTATAAAGATTGGTTTTTTGGGGAGTGTTTTTTGGCGGTGCTGGTGATAGAATACAGGTCCTCCTGCACAGTTGGCGGGCATGCTAAGCACACAATCTATTGCTGAGCTACACCCCCAGCCCCATATTGATGGAATGTGTGATCAAAAGATAGTACATATATTGTACCCATTTGTTGAAAGTCCTACCATTTGTTGAAAGAAACATAATTTGGTACATGTTTCCAATTGGGTTTAGGTAAATTTTAAACCCACATGAATGGAAAATATGTATTTCCATACACTGGAGGCAGAAATATACACTGGTAAAACCTTATTAGGGAGTTTTTAAATAACATCTACTAACTTTTAAAATATTCCTTTCCTTTGGCCTAGCAATTCTACTCCTAGGAATTCATTTTATTTAAACACATACAAGTATGACATAAAGATAGACAGATAACACAAAGAAGTTCATTGCAATGGTATTTGTAATACTTAAAAAGAGAAGAGCCGGGAGCAGTCATGAAGGCCTATAATCCCAGCAGCTCCGAAGGCTGAGGTAGGAGAATCACAAGTTTGAGGTCAGCCTCAGTAACTTGGCGATGTCCTAAGCAACTTAATGAAACCCTGACTCAAAATAAAAAAAAGAGCTGGGGATGTAACTCAGTGGGCAAAGCACCACTAGGTTCAATCCCCCACCCTCCAAAAAATCAGAGACAACTCAATTTCTAATATGGGGCATTGGATAAACAAATCATTGTACTTCCATTCGATAGAATAGTATTTAACTATTGGGGTGCTTGTAAACTGACTCTCCAAAAATAAGTAAGCAAACAAAAACTTTGAATTGCAGCATTTGCTAATTTTTATGGTGTAAATTCTCCCACCATGGCCCATTTTGATGTACCCAGTTATTGTTGAACTTGAAATTGAAAGTAGTAGTAGTACGTATTTGGCTCTCTCAAACCTGAGGTTGCATAATTACACAGATAAGGAAAAAAGAAAAAAAGAAAACAATGGGATAGATCTGACATATAAATGTGTTCAAAATGTATTGTTAGCTGAAAGAAACAAATTGAAAAGCATTAATGCATAATTTTGTAAAATAATATGTACAGAGTATATGTTAATATATTCAAGGAAAAAGCTGAAATTCAATATACTTGACAATTGATGTTTACAGATAAATACTGTATCTCTAAGCAATGAAAAATATGTGAACATTCACTTTCTGCATTACATATTTTTTAATATTTGTATTTTTATAACCCATGAATGTTATTTTCATAATAAAAAAAAATACAGTATTTTAAAATAGAAGTATCACAAAAGGATCTTAACTGACTCTTACCAGAACTTTTTGTTTGTTTGTTTGTTTGTTGCAGTACTACAGAGGTTCTCTAACACTGAGAAATTTTTGGTTTTTTTGTTTGTTGTAGTAACCAGGGGTTCTCTACCACTGAGCTACATCCCAAGTACTTTTCATTTTTTATTTTCAGACAGAATCTGGCTAAATTACCCAGGCTGGCCTCAACTTGTGATCCTCCTCCCTCAGCCTCCCAAGTAGCTGGGATTACAAATGTGCACCATTGAGTCAAGCTAGGAGCACCATTTTTAAAGTAATAACTTTTCTAGGATGCTCTCACACTTATCTGTTGGCAATACAAAGTGCAGCAACCTTTCTGGAAGGCAACTTGGAATATAAATCAAAGCTCTAAAAATGGGTGTCTCTTTTGGGCCCAGTAATTCTACTTCCAGGAATTTATACCAGGAAAATTATTACAGATTCAAGCAAAGATATAGCTGCAAGAATAATTCTTGTAGTAGGCACAGTGGCGCACACCTGTAATCCCAGCAACTTGGGAAGCTGAGGCAAGAGGATTGCAAATTTGAGGTCAACTTCAGCAACTTAGAAGACCCTCAGCAATTCAACAAGATCCTGTTTCAAAATAAAAGGAAAAGGACTGGAGATGTAGCTTAGCAGTAAACCACACCTAGATGGATCTCCACTCAAAATAGAGAAGAAAAAAAAAAGAATATAACTTGTATTATCATTTGTTAAACTAAATGTTCTAATAATAAAGAACAAGGAACAGATTACATAAATTCTTTAAAAAAATTTTTTTTGTAGTTATAGATGAACAGCATGCCTTTATTTTGTTTATATTTATATGGTACTAAGGATTGAACCCAATACCTCACACATGCTAGGCAAGTGTTCTGCCATTGAGCTACAGCCCCAGCCCAGGTTATATAAATTCTTGTTTACTCATATAATTTATAGGCATTAATAATATAGAAATATTTTTTCTTGCTGCACTAGGAATTAAACCAGGGTACTCTAACACTGATCTAAATCCCCAGTCCTTTTTGAGACAGGGTTTGGCTAGATTACCCATGCTAGCCTTGCAATCCTCCTGCCTCAATCTCCCAAATTTATAGAATAAATCACTGGGTGCCCCATCATGCCCTGCTTTACAGAAATCTATTGATGTTAAAAGATGTTTACAACTTGTTTGAAAGTACAAAAAAATAGCTAGGAACTTCCCTCAGTGGTAGAGTGCTTGCCTCATTGATAGAGTGAAGCCTTAGGTTCCCTCCCCAGCACCACAAAAAAAAATAAAGAGAGTTTCCACTAAAGTGTTTGACCCACATGGTGGGGCACACCTGTAATCCTGGTCACTCAGGAGGCTGAAGCAGGAATATTGCAAATTCAAGGACATTCTCAGCAACTTAGTGAGACCTTGTCTCAAAACAAAAAATACAAAGGGCTAAGGATATAAGTGGTTTTGAGTGCCCCCTGAGTCTGATGTCCTAGTACCACACACACACACACACACACACATATGGTAAAAAATAAAAGCAGATTGCAAAGTCATATATGCAGTGTGATTCTCATTTTTATAAAGCTAAAGCTACAAATGCCAACTTCACCCAGTCCATGGCTCACATTCAATTCAAATCAATATCTAATCTGTAGAAGGGAATGGGGCTACATGTTTGTAAACTGTGATTTTTCCCAAAACAATTCAGAAACTTGAGTTATGTCCCATGTCCTGAAATGACCTTCTCTGATTCCTCTGTGTGAGACATTTTATTCAGGCTCCTCATCACCTATTACACTGTTAATGGTTATGTAAATTGGTACATTGGAGAGTTATTTGGCAATATATATCACTTTTAAAGTGTGCATGTGATTTACAAAATTTCATTTAAGGTTTATCACAATCCTATGTCATTAATCTATTATTAGATGAGAAAGTAAAATAAAGGAGGTGAAGAATTTAATTAACTTTAAATAAGCAAAGAGATTAGCCAAAGTCTCCAGCAGAGGCACAGAATTCCATCCTCTCAAACCAAGCAGAAAAAAACCCCTAAAAACAGTTACCATAAAAATTAGGTAAGGATACAATTTGTAATGTTTTTCTCTCTCTTTTTTGGGGGGTGATGGGGTAGACAGGTGCAGGGGATTGAACACAGGGCATTGAGCATGTTAAGAAAGTGCTCTACCACTGTGCCATATACCCAGCCCCAAATTTGTAGGATTTCTAAGGGACTGGCAATGTCCTAGATTGTGAAAATAAATCCCAGCAGAAATGCATGGACATTGAAGTCCCACTAAATGGCAGAATATCCAAGCTGTTATAAGAACTCAGTTTGTGGGCTGGGGATGTGGCTCAAGCGGTAGCGCGCTCGCCTGGCATGCGTGCGGCCCGGGTTCGATCCTCAGCACCACATACAGACAAAGATGTTGTGTCCGCCAAATACTAAAAAAAAAAATAAATAAATAAATATTGAAATTCTCTCTCTCACTCTCTCTCTCACTCTTTAAAAAAAAAAAAAAAAAAAGAACTCAGTTTGTTAACTAGCAGCCCAGATGGAATTCCCAGGAGGTATGCTTTCCCCTTTTCTCTTCCTACCCCCAAGAGGACTTTTTGATCAATAACCCTAAATCCATAACTCTAATCTCAAGTCCCTGACAACCCTGAACATATAACATCAGGTCAACAGTCCCAAAATAAATCTGTTCCCCTCCATTGGAAAATGACAACCTCAAATAACCATGATGAAGAAATTAATATGGTATTAATTGTATTTAACAATACACAATAACAAAGTTTTACTCTCTTTGCTGAGTATATAGTCTCTGTGTTTTAGATAATTTAGATGTTTGAAGAATTTACAGGTTGGAAAGATAATCTGACTTTTTTTATTAATTCTTTAATTGAAATACTTAGGATGTGACCAATTAGAGCATTCCTGTAGGAGTGTTCCTAGGCCCTGAAAGGGTTAGCAGCATAGACTCCCAGGCAGATTGCAGGTTTAAAAGTGCCTGGCAGGCACTAAATCAGGAAAGGCTCACAAAAACTGTGCTGAGGTGAGTACTACTGCTAGTCCCATTTTCAGATAATAAAAACAGAGGCACAAAGAGTCACATGACTTTCTCAATGTCAGGCAGCCAACTTGTGGATGAGTCAGAATTTAAACCCTAGTATCCTGGTTGGGAGCTCACTGTTATAGTTTGGATCTGGAATGTTCCCCAAAAGGTGCATGTCCAAGCCTTGGTCCCCAGACTGTGGAATTATTGGGAGGTGGTGGAACCTTTAGAAGGCATAGCCTAGTAGAAAGAAGTTAGGTCATTGAAAGTGTGTCCTTCAAAGAAATATTGGGACTTCAACCTCTCCTCTTCTTTGCTTTCCAGCCACCATGAAGTGAACAGCCATCCTTCATATGTTGCTACCATGATATACTGCCCCAACATAGGCTCAAGGCAAGACAGTCAAGTGACCATGGACTGACACCTGTGAAACCATGAGCTAAAATAAACCCTTCCTTCTTTTAAGTTGATTAGCTCAGGTATCTTGTCAACATGACAGAAAGCTGACCAATAAACCTACACTCTAAACAAATCAAAGCCATTTCAGTGAATTGGAAGACTCCTACAGGCCTACACTAAAGGCTCAGACTGGGCTGAGAATGGGCCAAGGTGATTTACAGAGTATAAGTATGCCTTGTTATTGTTAGAGATGTGAAATACTTGAGACAATCAGACACAGCAATGTGTGGATTTTACAATTCAAGGAATTTAATAAATGGAGTCTATAAAGTTTTAAATATAAAAGGAATTTGATTTGTTCAATATATATGCTTTTGTGACTTTAATATGCAATGCTTAATAAGTCTATTACATTTATAAATAGTGCTTAAATGTGAAGTTTAATAGGTCAAATTACTGAGCTCACTGAGTATTAATCAAAGAATAAATGAAAGTTTTTTATTTTAACATAAAATTGATAGATTTATAAGTAAACTTGAGAAATGTGGTTAAAAGTTTAATAACAACTAGGTTTAAAACATACAGCCATAATAAATCAAAGTGCAAGCAGCTTCCTTCTTGAGCACAAAAAGCCCTCTTACATTTAAAATCTCAACTGACAATTGTTTTAGATATAGCCCTATTTTGCAGATGGGGAAATTGAAGTAAAGAAAAATAACTTCCCAAGATGATAGAGCTAAGAAGTAGTGGACCCTATATTCCAGCCCAGGTAACACCAGATGTCAAAGCCAGCACACTTGACCATATTCCTATACCACCTTCACCATATGGAAATTCTATTCCTACAGAAAACAATGTCAGAAACTGAAACTGCAGCTCTGTGGTAGAACACTCAAGGTCTTTGGTTCAATCCTCAGCACCCCCCAAGAGGAGGGAAAAGTCAGTCAGGAATATATAACCTTGCAGGATACACTAATATGTTAACACCAGTCTTCTCTGCAGCAAGAAGTACGGGAGGGCCATTATTTTTATTTCTGTAATGTTTGGGATTTTGGGGTTTTGGCAATAGCAGGGATTGAACGCAAGGCCACTCTACCACTGAGCTATATCCCCAACCCTTTTTATTTTTTGGTTTTGAGACAGGGTCTCTAAGTTGCCCAGACTGGCCTTGAATTTTAGGTCCTCCTGAATCAGTCTCCCATTAGTCTGTAATGTTTATGATTTGAGGTAAAAGGAATTATCTATCTTTTCATGCTATTTTTCAACTCTCTTTTTTGACAATTTAAAATGAAGGAATTCTGCACATTTTACTTTCTTTTCTGTGTTGTCAATGAGTACTCTGAATTAACTTAATAATATCTACCTCATGGGATTTACCTCCCTTTCTCCCTTCCTTCCTGCTTTCATTTCTGTTTGTGCTTCGAATACCCTCTCAGAAGGGCATCATTCTTGGGTAATATCTTTCTTTAGGTTCCCATTCCTCACACCCCACAGAATTAGTCTCTTCACCTATATTATCTTTGTCTAGAATATGCTTTTATTATTAAACTTGCAATAGAAAACTATAGTTGTTTTCCTACTCATTCATCTTCTTTTTTTAACTTATTTTTTAGTTGTAGCTGGACACAATACCTTTATTTCACTTTTTATTTTTATGTGGTACTGAGGATCAAACCCAGCATACTGAGGATCAAACCCAGCGTTTCGCACAAGAGCGCTCTACCGCTGAGCCACAACTCCCCCCTCCCCCCATTCATCTTTTTTTAAGTATCTGTATCGTATTTGTCTCTGTTATTCCAGGGTCTACTACATAAACTGGTTGATTAAACCAAACATATTTTTACTTAGGGAATCTGAAGTACAATTTGCACAGTTATACAGTTTTGTTTTGCTTTTGCTTTTTTGTGGTGCTAGAGATCCAATCCAAGGTCTTGCCTATGCCAGAAAAGCATGCTACCAATGGGCCACACCCCTGTCCTCTCTTGGTCCTTTACCACTGACCTATCATTGGAATACATGACACAATCAAGATAAGTTGAACTTAATGTGAAGGAATTCTGCTTAGATGGTGTCACAAAACTAGCAAAAGTGTACAGCTTCTCTGGGGGAAAACAACAACAACAACAACAAACACAATGAATTATTTTGTAAGGAGGAGCTGAGAGTCAAGCTATGTAACAACAAATGAGAAGGAGGCAGAATCTTGTCTCTGCATCCCACGGTGTTCTGTTGTTCGGAAACTAGACAAGTCGCTACACACACTATTTTCCAGGGTCCGATTTTCTACTTAAAAGAAAAATAAATAAAATTTTAAAAAAAAGCAGTGAACTCCTTTATTAGAAAAATGTTATTTTATAGACGGGACCTAGGAATACTTTAGTTATCCTGATCTTGGTGTATCCTCACCTTGTCCTGGACTGGTTTGGTGGTGGATAGTGTATTCTACTTGCTCGCAGGACTCTGCTCCCAGGACCTTTGCCACGCGGCCACTTCCTCCCCCACCCCAGCCGGGCTGGGAAAGTGAAAATGAAAACAGAAACTGTCCTGCGTGCCCCTTCTCGGGAAGGTCACCGACACTAGCTAGGCGCGTGCTAGAAAGGGCGGAGACAGGGGTTGGCTGGCGGGAAACTCTCCTCAAGGACTGCCTCCCACTTTAGGACCCAGCCCCGCCCTTGTACCCCGCCTCTCCCGGCCCTTGTGTCCCGCCTCTCCCCGCCCTTGTGCCCCGCCTCCAGCGCACTCCTCCCCACGAGGCCCCGCCCTGTTCCTGCATCTCCGCCCGCTTCCGCCCTGGGGCCACGCCCCCTGGACCCAGCCCAGCCCTTGAGTCCCCATTGTGCTCCCGCCTACCGTGGGGAGGAGCCTCAGCGACCGCTCTTGCTCCTCGTTGTATAGTTACACGGGTATCTCAGCTCTTTGGGGTCGTTGAGCGTTTCAGAGTCGCTAGATCTCTGGAAGAAATGGAGAAAGGAACGACACGAACTTGGGCTTGTTCCTCACTAGGGACCTATCCAGGCTTAGGGGTTGGGCTGTGGCGAGCAGCCTGGGATTCAGTCCCCTTCTCTCAGGAGCATCTCCGCAATGAACCAGCCCGGGAGGGTGGACCCTGAACCTCCATTTGGGAGTTTCTTGCTCCTGGCTCACCAGGCCCACCCAAGCGGAAGTGATAGGAAAGGAATTATTGCAGCCGAATTACCTAGGCAAGGAAAAATCAGGGAACAAGGACATGAGTACTAAAATTGTTTGAGGTGAATTCGTTGCCAGAAAATAGAAATGGCTAGAATCACCATCTATCGTTAATTTCAAACTGCCTTTAAATTATAATCCTATAACTACTTTACTTACTGTAAATGCATGACCTAATACTTGCAGGCCAAATTTAGCTGGCAGTATTTAGAGAAATGCACTATGAAGCAAGAAAATGGGGTGTTGGTGTTTTCAAGAGTCTCTTCAGGAATCTGAACGATATTGGGAGAAAAAAATCAAAGAATATATAGCTCAGACATATAACAAATGGCATGAAGCCATTACCAACTTGGTTCTTCGTGTCTGACATCTGATTGCATTCACAGCAAGGATTAATTGTCTGGTATAATTCCTTGTGATCAAAATAAAGCCAGGTGATTTGGCCCGCACAGTTGATTGCCTCTGTTCTTTGAAACTAAAGAGCATTGCATGCTTCTCATAAAAAGTTTAAAGGTGGTGAGAGGGGAGGGGAACCCTTTACCTTCAAAGTGCTTAGCATTGCACTAGAGTATTTATAGAAGCTATTCTTCAGCTTCTGTGAATTTTTGCCTAAGAAAATGTGTAGTTGTGAGACATTCTTCGTAACTAGTTATTTATAGTGAAACTTTGTCCTTTAGAATTAATAAAGCAGAGCAGAGCACAGTGATGAAAGCCTGTAATTTCAGATACTTAGGAGACTGAGGCAAGGGGTTCGCAAATGGCAGTCCAGCCTGGGCAACTTTTAGCAAGATCCTGTCTCAAAATTTTAAAAAGGGCTGGGAATGTAGTAGCTCAGTGGTAGAGTGCTTGCCTAATAAGCATAAAGACTTGGATTCAATCCCCAGTACTTTGAAAAATAAATATCATGCAGAATACAGGTGTGTACTTTCATCTAAATGCATTAAGCTATACAGTTAAAATGGGTGCATTTTACATAAATTATACCCCAGTAAACATTTTTTTTTAATTATGCAGGATGAATTTTAAGTTTTCTATCATAAAACTCATCAAAAAAACTAACTATGATTTTACACATGACAGTTTTGGGAAAAAAATGATTGGTATGTAGAGTGTGTGTGTGTGTGTGTATGTGTGTGTGTGTGTGAAGATTAATGCTAGAGTTTGAATCTTGAATGTCACCCAAAGACCTGTGGTAGAAGCCTAGGTCCCCTACTGGGAAGTGATGGAACATTTGGGATGTGAGGGTCTAGTGGAAGGAAGTTAGAATACTGGGGGCATGCTCTTGAAGGGATACTGGACCCTTGCCCTTTCTTGTTTCTCTGTTTTCTTCCCAGCTGCTGTGAGGTGAACAAACCACTGCCACAAGTTCCCACCTGTACTACCACATGTCCAAAGAAACAGGACCAAGTGACCATGGATTGTAATTTCTCAAACTTTGAGTCAAAATAAACCTTTTATTTTCAGTTGATTAGCTCAGGCTTTTGTAACAGTAATGGAAAACTAACACAATTAGTGTTGTTTCTGTCAAGGTTTGTTCGTTCAGGTGACCCCAAACTTCAGATATGTGGAAATTTTAGGAATATGGATATATGTAGGGATATGCAAAACTGTGGTGGAAATCAACAAATGAATACAGAATTGGTAGCTACCAAACAAATCATCAAAGTACATAGTATTAAAAAGATCAGATACTTTTGTTACTGTGTATACATTAAATTCACATTTTCAAATTTTAAAAAATTCACATTTTCTGCATGTAATATGGTCTGTATTATGCTAAACATTGTGATTGCGAGTTGTGCAGAACTTACAGACTTTTATTTTCTATTAAAATTTATTTGATATCAAGCATGCATGAGAATTGATACCCAACACCCTCCTTCCCCACCCTCCCCCAAAAAAATTTCAAGTTTGTCAAAATAAGCAAGGCACTAGTTTTTAGTATTTTTGTATATTTTAAGGCTGTTTGGCTGTTTAAGGACAGTATATTGACTATTACTTCATTTTATGGTGTTCCTTTTTTTGTACTGGGGATTGAACCCAGATGTTTTTTACCAATGAGCCACAAACCCAGCCTTTTTATTTTTTATTTTGAGACAAGTCCTCACTGAGTTGCTCATGGCCTCACTAAATTGCTGAGGTTGACTTTGAACTCTGATCTTCCTACGTTAGCCTCCTGAGTTCACTGAGATTACAGGCATGTACCACCATGCCTGGAATTATGGTGTTCCATTTTGGAGTTTCACCAATTTCAAAATTATTTTTAATTTAAGGATTTTTTTCAAGTACTGGGGATAGAACACTGGGCCTTATATATGCTAGGAAAGTGTTCTACCACTGAGCTAAATACTTAGCCCTGAATATAAGTTTTTAATGAAATTTCTGAATCAGATATTTTGTGAGTTGAGTATTATTGTTTTAAGATATGGTGTCTCACTGTGTTTCCTAGCTTAGTCCAAACTGCTGGAATCAAGTGACTTTCTGCCTCAGCCTCTGAAGTTCTGGGACAATAGATCTATACCACCACACAGGGCCCAGTTGGGTATTCTGAATAATTTCTGAATAATCATGATTGACCATGTATATGTAGAAATCAGGCACAAAATAGTTCAGTTTTTCCATGAATAGAAAAACTGGTTCCACTTATGGAAAAACTGGTTTTCTTTTTCTTTTTCTTTTTTTTTTTTTAAAGAGAGAGAGAGAGAGAGAGAGAGAATTTTTTTTAATATTTATTTTTTAGTTTTCGGCAGACACAACATCTTTCTTTGTATGTGGTGCTGAGGATCGAACCCGGGCCGCACACATTCCAGGCAAGCGCGCTACCACTTGAGCCACATCCCCAGCCCATGGTTTTCTTTTTTTTAAAAAAAACTATTTATTTATCCTAATTTGTTATGACAGCAGAATGTATTTCAATTCATAGTACACATATAGAGCACAATTTTTCATGTCTCTGTTTATACACAGAACCACATAATTTGTGTCTTCATACATGTACTTAGAGTAATGATGTCCAACTCATTCCAATGTCTTTCTTATCCCCATGACCCAAAACTGGTTTCTTAGGATGTTTAAGCCCCTGGGTTATCATTTTCTTCACCCAATATATATGTCTGTATTGGTCAGTTTAACAGTTTTCCAATAATATCAGACTCCACAAAGCCACAGAATAGGCTATAATGGCTGGGCTTGGAGGTGCACATTTGTAATCCCAGTGGCTCAGGAAGCTGAGGTAGGAGGATCACAAGTTGAAAGGCAGCCTCAACACCTTAGCAAGGCCCTAAGCAACTTACAGTGTATCTCAAAATAAAAAGTAAAAGGGGTGGGGATATGGCTTAGTGGTTAAGCATTCTGGGTTCAATCCCGGATACCAAAAAAAAAAAGGGGGGGAGAGGGAGGGGGAGGGGGAGGATAGGGTATGACAGATTTGATTTCATTGTTAGAAATTCTGTGCAGGGCTGAGGATGTGGCTCAAGTGGTAGCGCGCTCACCTGGCACGCATGGGGCCAGGGTTCGATCCTCAGCACCACATACAAAAATCAAAGATGTTGTTTCCGCCGAAAACTAAAAAATAAATATTAAAAATTCTCTCAATAGTCTCTCCAACAGCAATCATGAATAAAGTAATATATCTTGAATGAAAAAGAAAATAGTGCAGGGAATGTTGGCACATTCCTATAATTCCAGCGACTCTGGATTCAAGACCAGCCTCAGCAATTTAGTGAGGCCATAAGCAATTTAGCAAGACCCTATCTAAAAATTAAAAAAAAAAAAAAAAAAAAAAGGTGGGGTGGGGTGGGTATATAGCTCAGTAGTAAAGCACTCCTGGGTTTAAGCCCCAGTGCCCTACCCCCACAAAAAAGTAAAAGAAAATAGCTGTGAAAGAAAACATGAGTCTTAGGGCATTTTGTTCAGTGCACATACCCTTTGAAATGCAGGAGGAGACAGATCAGCTGTTTCGAACAGCAAAGTTCTTTTGCAAGTTTGAGCATAACAACAGAAAATTGCTAATCTTGATAATTAGAAATAACCAGGATAATCAGGGAACAGCTTGAGCTGAGACCTTAGTGGGAACACCTTAACTTTCTGCTGGTGGTTACTCTCTTTACTATTCTACCTGTTTAGACTTTCTTAAATATTAGTGCAGCTTTCTTAGTCATAAAAGCAGCTGTTTCTTCTCAGACATGCATAAGACTATAACAGGGACAAATAAAAAAGTTTCAACTCTCTCACTAATTTCTAGTAGTTTTTCTAAATTTATTAATAGAATTTAGGGAGATTCATTCCAGAAATGTACTTATTTACTAGAAATAATTCTGAACAGATGGAAGCAACTTTAATACATGGTGTGTTTTTCATAACAAATGCATATTTGCTTAACCAGTAGCATATCACATTGAGCTCCTCTATCTGAATGATAAAAATCGAGATACAGCCAGTCATAGTGGCACACACCTGTGATCCCAGCAGCTTAGGAGGCTGAGGCAGGAGGATCGGGAGTTCACAGCCAGCCTCAGCAAAAGCAAAACTCTAAGCAACTCAGCGAGACCCTCTCTCTAAATAAAATACAAAATAGGGCTAGGAATATGACTCAGTTGTCAAGCACCCCTGAGTTCAATTTTTTTTTTTTTTTTTTTTTGTGGTACAAAAAAAAATCGAAATACAATTTCAAAACTATACTTCAATTTCTTTTCTTTTTTTTGGCAATATTAAGGACTAAACCTAGGATCTTGTATATGCTAGGCAAGAGCTTTACTACTGAGCTATAGTCCCCATTCCTTTTTTAAAAAATTTTATTATTTTAAAAAATATTTTTAGCTGTAGATGGACAAAATACCTTTATCTTTTACTTATTTATATGTGGTGCTGAGAATCGAACCCAGTGCCTCATACATGCTAGGCAAGCGCTCTACCACTGACCTACAACCTCAGCCCCTTTAAATTTTATTTTGAGATAGGAGCTTCCTATGTTGCCCAGGCTAGCCTCAAACTTTAGATCCTCCTGTCTTAGCCTTCTGAGTAGCTAGATTACAGGTGTGTGCCAACATTTACTTCAAATTCTTTTTTATTTCAGGTGTCGGGGGTGATACCAGGATTGAACTCAGGGGCACTCGACCACTGAGCACATCCCCAGCCCTATTTTGTATTTTATTATAGACAGGGTCTCACTGAGTTGCTTAGCACCTCGCTAAATTGCTGAGGCTAGCTTTGAACTCTCTATCATCCTGCTTCCACCACCAGAGCCACTGGGATTACAGACATGCACCACCACATGTCTTACTTCAATTCTTAAGAATTACTTCAAAATCTTAAGATAATTTTTGGCAAGGTAATAGGAACCTCTAAAAAGTTTGGGACCTCTTAGACTTCTACAAAAAGGAAACAGAAATTTAACCAAGATTTTATATATAAAGATGTTCATTACAATAGCATATATATGGTCTGGGGATGTGGCTCGAGCGGTAGTGCGCTCGTCTGGCATGCGTGCGGCCCAGGTTCGATCCTCAGCACCACATACCAACAAAGAAGTTGTGTCTGCCGATAACTAAAAAAATAAATAAATACTTTAAAAAAAAATAGCATATATAATGATAAAATTAGAAAATCTAATCTAAATCACAATTATCAAAAATTTTAAATAAATGCATATATCAATTTATGGTTATTTAAAAACGTTTGTCAAGTTCATTTGATCTTATGGAGTATCATCCCAACTTTGCAAAAATATGTGCATATGTATAGAAAAAAATAAACTAGAAGAAACAACATTAGAATTTTAACTGTGATTATTGCTGAGTAGTATATTATGGATCATTTAAATATTCTGTCTGTATACTTTAAGATTTTTTTCATATTCTCAATAATTAGCAGTTTGCATTTTTTAAGAATATCTTCCCCACCCTTCTTTTTGTTGTTGTTGTTGTTATTTTTTGTTTGTTTCTTTCCAGTTCTGAGGGTCAAACCCTGGGCCTCTCACAGTTTAGGCAAGCACTCTACCACTGAGCTACACCTTTAGCCTAGCAATTTTTTATAATCAAGAAAATAATAAATACTACTTTTAAAAATTATTAGAGGGCTTAATAAACACTTGATTTATTGATCATAGCTAATAGAATAAAATCTTACTGGTTATACATGTTAAATATCGAAGAAATAACCCCAATGACTACTTTAGAAATCACCCAGTCTCACTCTGCCTCTTCCTCTCTTTTATTCTTATCCTTAACTAGTTAGAAATATTTCCTGTGGTTGAAGCCTGTTTGTACTAAAGTAGTTTAGAAAGCCTGTTTGTTCTAAAGTAGAATAGTATAAAATGAAAGTCTAAAAGCTTACACCAAATAAACCCAAAGTGTTAAAATTATTTTTTTAAAATTGATAATACAGGGCTGGAGATGTGGCTCAAGTGGTAGCGCGCTTGCCTGGCATGCGTGCAGCCCGGGTTCGATCCTCAGCACCACATACAAACAAAGATGTTGTGTCCGCCAAAAACTAAAAAATAAATATTAAAAAAATTCTCTCTCTCTCTTAAAAAAAAAAAAAAAGATTAATAATATAAACCCAAAAGCGAGTTTTGTGTTTAATGACATGTTTCCTTTTTTCCAAAAAGCCAGAAGTCTCAGTGTCTACGTTCATTTTTGAGCAGGGTCTCTCTGTGCTGCACAGTCTGGGCTTGAACTTTCCATCCTCCAGTCTCAGTCTTTTGCACAGTTGGGACTATAGTCATGCACCATCTGTGGAAAATAAATACTGTAGAAGTGCCAAAACTGAAGGCTTTTTGTAAATAAAATACTCATTTGAATATATATAAATATTTAAAGTCTTGAAAAGGCTATAACTTGTTTTATAATGTACAAATAGAGTACTTTGTATATTTTTTTAAAAGGGGGTTTTTAGTATCATTTTTTAATATCTTTATTTAATTAATTTATTTATTTATATGTGGTGCTGAAGATTGAACCCAGTGCCTCATGCATGTGAGGCAAGTTCTCTACCACTGAGCCCCAGCCCCAGCCCTTTAGTATCATTTTGATGACAACAAGAAAAAAGGTGCTACCCAGAACTGTTAGAATTAGTCCCTTTTGACTGGAAATCCATATGCAACAAAATGAAACTGAATCCCTTTCTCTCGCCATGCACAAAAGTTAACTCAAAGTGGATCAAGGAACTTGATATCAAATCAGAGACATGGCGTCTGATAGAAGAAAAAGTTGGCTATGACCTACATACTGTGGGGTCGGGCTCCAAATTCCTCAATAGGACACCCATAGCACAATAGTTAATAACTAGAATCAACAAATGGGACTTACTCAAACTAAAAAGTTTTTTCTCAGCAAAAGAAACAATAAGAGAGGTAAATAGGGAGCCTACGTCCTGGGAACAAATCTTTACTCCTCACACTTCAGACAGAGCCCTAATATCCAGAATATACAAAGAACTAAAAAAATTAGACAATAAGATAACAAATAACCCAATCAACAAATGGGCCAAGGACCTGAACAGAAATTTCTCAGAGGAGGACATACAATCAATCAACAAGTATATGAAAAAATGCTTACCATCTCTAGCAGTCAGAGAAATGCAAATCAAAACCACCCTAAGATACCATCTCACTCCAGTAAGATTGGCAGCCATTAGGAAGTCAAACAACAACAAGTGCTGGCGAGGATGTGGGGAAAAGGGTACTCTTGTACATTGCTGGTGGGACTGCAAATTGGTGCGGCCAATTTGGAAAGCAGTATGGAGATTTCTTGGAAAGCTCGGAATGGAACCACCATTTGATCCAGCTATTCCCCTACTCGGTCTATTCCCTAAAGACCTAAAAAGAGCACACTATAGGGACACTGCTACATCCATGTTCATAGCAGCACAATTCACAATAGCAAGACTGTGGAACCAACCTAGATGCCCTTCAATAGACGAATGGATAAAAAAAATGTGGCATTTATACACAATGGAGTATTACTCTGCATTAAGAAATGACAAAATCATAGAATTTGGAGGGAAATGGATGGCATTAGAGCAGATTATGCTAAGTGAAGCTAACCAATCCCTTAAAAACAAATGCCAAATGTCTTCTTTGATATAAGGAGAGTAACTAAGAACAGAGTAGGGACGAAGAGCATGAGAAGAAGATTAACATTAAACAGGGATGAGAGGTGGGAGGGAAAGGGAGAGAGAAGGGAAATTGCATGTAAATGGAAGGAGACCCTCAGGGGTATACAAAATTACATACAAGAGGAAGTGAGGGGAAAGGAGGAAAAATATAAGGGGGAGAAATGAATTACAGTAGAGGGGGTAGAGAGAGAAGAGGAGAGGGGAGGGGGGAGGGGGGATAGTAGAGGATGGGAAAGGCAGCAGAATACAACAGTCACCTGAATGGCAATATGTAAATCAATGGTTGTGCAACTGATGTGATTCTGCAATCTGTATATGGGGTAAAAATGGGAGCTCATATCCCACTTGAATCAAAGTGTGAAATATGATATATCAAGAACTATGTAATGTTTTGAACAACCTACAATAAAAATTAATTTAAAAAAAAAAATAAATAATTAGTCCCTTTTGAAACTTCAACTTGCAACTAGGAAAACAAAGTACTAATTACTCATAGTATAGAGTTTTGACAAACTAAATAATGTAGCTTTATATTTGATATCTGTGTAATACTTTGGAGGAAAACAAACATAAAGCAATTTAGGAAATTCTTCTGGAAAACTTAACTGTGCAGCAACTATTTAAATAAATTAAAGAACATCTTCCATTAGCAATTTTATCAATGGAGTCATACATCAGTGAAAGACAAGTTCTTTAGCTAGGAATGTTCTTGAGCTAGGGATGTAGCTCAGGGTTAAGGTTCCTGCCTAGCATGCATGAGACCCTGGGTTCAATTCCCAGCATTGCAAAAAAACAAGACAGGTACTACAGTAGAAAAAATTAAAAGAAACACTATATGGAAACAGCCAAGTTCTCTAAAAGAACAGCATTAAATTAATAATTGGCATTTAAAATAAGTGGGACTTTTTTGCATGTCAGGTTTTTTAAATGGAATATTATCAGTGAGTTGGTACATGGCTGCTCATTTTACACCGTCTACTAGCATAATGTTTTACATAAATTAGATGTTCAGTGCCTTTTTATAAAAAATTTATTCAAACTTATGAAATAGAAAATGATTCCTAAACTTAATTTACAAATTAAGTTTATTCACCAGACAAAATATATGATACTAAACTTTTCCCCTAAATTTGAGCATCTGGAAGAGAAGTTTTCATTATTTTGAGTACACGTCTAATGAAATGAAACAAAGCCATCATTGAGGCAACATGATATACTAAAAAGAGTCTTGAATCTTTTCCAAACATTGTCACTGACTAACTTGCAACCTTGAACTTCCTTTTCTTCCATGGTAAGGTAAGATATTAAATCAGATCATCTGAAAGATCTGCTTAAGTTTGTATGGGGGCTAAGCACAACCTGGATCAGTGAAAGAGCCTTGTTTGGTATGTGTGAGGTTCAATCCCCAATACTTTAAATATTTTTTAAAAGGCCTGTGGTCTGAAAACAAACAGGGAGATTCTGAATGATAGAGAAAGCTGATTACCTGAAACCTACTGGAAATCAAAGAAACAGTGGTGAGCCTTCTGTCTCATATACTCCAGATTTGCAGTCAAGTAAGCCAGCAAGTAGTACAGGTAAAGAAAAGCTGAACAAACGCCTGCTCTGTTTACCAAAAGGATCTACAAGAGAGCAGCCTAACAAGATAGAAGGCCTGGACAATAACCTCCAAACTCAAGTCAAACGTGACAGAAAAAAGCTATGATCCCAATACACCCATACCACTGGAGACAAAAATGGGGAGCCTCTACTCTGCCGACTGCCGTTGCCAGTGTGGTGTCAAAAGAAGCCTAGTGGAGAGTAAGGACTTTTACTTCAACATAGCAGTAATGAGACTACTTAGAGGCCCCACACATGTGATGTCAGTGGAGTTCACTTAGAGAGTTTATTGAGATTCTCATATACCTCCCTGCCAGCAGGTAGAGTCCTAGTTTGAAGAGCTGGAACCCCTGTCTCCATCAGAATACTGAAAAGCACTTCCAGCTGAGGTGCCACCAGAGGCCTCTCATCAGGAGCTGAGAGAGTTCAGTACCCACCTGGACTTCTGCTCCCAAATGGCAGTAGTGTTGTGGACACCCCCAACCCTTCCCTGAAGCTACGTCAGAGGAAACCAACTAAAATAGATGTTTAAATAAGATTCATGTGGTCTTCTTTGAAGCACAAAAGTTTTTTTATTTGATGAAGGAAATTTGTCTATTTTTTTTTTCTTTTATTGCTTATGGTTTTGGTGTCACATCTAAGAATCCTTTGCCAAATCTAAAATCATCAAGATATACCCCCTACATTTTCTTGAAAAGTTATTATAGCTTTAGCTCTCACATTTACATCTTTGATCAATTTTGAGCTAGTTTTTTAGTATAAGGTAAGGATTCCACTCCATTCTTTTCCCTATGACTATCTTCTTGTTCCAGTACCACTTATTGAAAATTTACCCATTGAATGGTCTTGATACCCTTATCAAAAATCAATTTACTTGGGGCTGGGGATGTGGCTCAAGTGGTAGCGCGCTCGCCTGGCATGCGTGCGGTCTGGGTTCGATTCTCAGCACCACGTAGAAACAAAGATGTTGTGTCCGCCAATAACTAAAAAATAAATATTAAAAAAAAATTCTCTCTCTCCTCTGTCACTCTCTCTTTAAAAAAAAAAAAAATCAATTTACTGGGGCTGGGGTTCTGGCTCAATAATAGAGCATTTGCCTACCATGTGGGAGGCACAGGGTTCCATCCTTGGCACCACATAAAAATGAATAAATAAAATAAAGGTATAAAAAAATGTTGTATCTGTTAAAAAAAAAAAAAAATCAATTTACCAGGCAGGGGTTGTAGCTCAGTATTAGAGTGCTTGCCTAGCAGGCGTGAGGCACTGGGTTCAATCCTCAGTACCATATAAAATAACAATAATAATAATAACAACAACTAAATAAAATGATGTTCCTGTGTTCATCTACAACTAAAAATATTTTTTTAAAAATCAACTTACCAGGCTGGGATTGTGGCTTCGTGGTAGAATCTTGCCTAGCATGTGTGAGGCACTAGGTTTAATCCTCAGCACCACATAAAAATAAACAAATGATTAAAATTATGTCCATCTATAACTAAAAAAAATAGTTTTAAAAAATCAACTTACCATTGATTTATAATTTCATTCCTGGAATGTAGTTCTATTCTGACCTATATACCTATCCTTATGCCAGTACCATGTTATTTTAATTACTATTGCTTTGAAGTAGGTTTTGGTATTGGTTTTGCAGTACTGGGAGTCAAACCAAAGGTCTCCCACATGCTAGACAAGAACTCTACCATTAAGCCCTATACCCAAACCCTTGAGGTAAGTTTTGAAGCCAGGAAGGATGAGTTTCCAATTTTGTTCTCATTTTTCAGGACTGATTTGATTGATTTGGGGTCTCTTACAATTCTAGCTAGTCAATTTCTACAATGAAGATTCTGACAGAGATAAGATTGCTATAGATCCTTATAAGAATGTTGCTATCCTTGGATGATTGCTTACCTAGCATGTACAAGACCCTGGGTTTGATCCCCAGCATTGCCAAAAAGAAAAGAAAAAGAATATTGCTACCTTAACAATGTTAAGCCTTCTAATACAAGGATATGGGATAGTTTTTCATTTCTGTAGATTTCCTTTAGTTTAGGGATTGAACCCAGGGGCACTGTATCACTAAGCTATATCCCCAGTCTTTTTTATTTTGAGAATGGTTCTCCCTAAATTGTCTAGGCTGCCTTGAACTTGCAGTCCTCTTGTCTCAGCTTCCTGAGTTGCTGGGATTCAGCCTCCTCAGCTACTGGGATTACAGGTGTGCACCCTGCACCTGGCAGTACTTTTTTTTTATGATATTGGTGAGTTAAATTGTTTTCTTAATTTTATTTTTGGATCGTTCATCACAATTGTCTAAAACTACATTGATTTTTGTATATAAACTTTTTTTATAATACTGGATTGTATATAAATCTTGTATCCTGCAACCTTGCTAAAATTATTTCCTGGTTCTAATAGATTTTCAATGGATTCCTTAGTGTGTGTGTGTGTGTGTGTGTGTGTGTGTGTGTGTGCATGCGCGCGCACACACTCATGTATGTATTTTATACCTATATCTCTATATATACACATACACACACATAAATATGTATTTTTTATGTCATGGTGATTTTATTTCTTCCTTTCCAATATGAATGCCTTTTATATCATTTTCTTGAATAATTGTCCTGACCAGAATCTCTGATACAATTTTAATAGAAGTAATGAGAATGAATATCATTGTGTTGTTCCTGATCATAAGGAATCATCCAATATTTCACGTTTACCTATGAAGTTAGGTGTGTTTCTTTTTCTTTTTGGTACTAGGTATTAACCCAGGAGTGCTTTATGACTAAGCTACATCCCCAGCCCTTTTTTATCTTTTTCTTTCCTTCTTTTTTCTTAAATTCTGAAACAGGGTCCTCATTAAGTTGCTTAGGGTCTCATTAACTTGCTGAGGCTAGTCTCAAATTTGCAATCTTCTTGCCTCAGCCTTCTGAGTTGCTGGGATTCTAGGCATGTGCCACCATGAATTTTTCATATTTACTCTTTATCAGATTGAGAAAGTTCCAGTCTAGTCTTACTTTGTAGTGATTTGATAATGAAAGGTATTAGATTCTATCAAATGCTTTTTATGTGTCTATAGAGATGATCATGTGATTTTTAAATTTTTATTCTATTGATATATATATTATATTAATTGACTTTCAGATATTGAGCCAAACTTGCATTCCTGGAAAAAAATCCCATTTGGTCATAGTGTCTAATTCTTTTTATATGTTGCTGGATTGTGTTCATTGGTTTTTGTTTTTGTTTTGTTTTGGTACTGGGGATTGAACTTGGGGGCACTCAACCACTGAGACACATCCCCAGCCCTATTTTGTATTTTGTTTAGAGACATGGTCTCAGTGAGTTGCTTAACGCCTCACTGTTGCTGAGGCTGGCTTTAAACTCATGATCCTCCTGCCTCAGCCTTCAGAGCCACTGGGATTAAAGGCATGTGCCACAGCACCTTGCTGTTTGTCAGTATTTTATTGAGGATATCTACATTCATATGATATCTGTAGTGTAATGTCTTTGTCTGGTTTCATATAAAGATAATATTGGCCTTACAAATAAGTTGGGAAGTGTTCTCTCCTTTGCTAGTTTTTGGAATTGTTTGTGAAAATTTGGTATTAATCCTTTTTAAATTATGTCATGTAATTTAGTAGTGAAACCATTTGTGCCTAGACTTTTCTTTGAAAGCAGTTTGCTTTTTTAATCACTAATTCAGTCCATGGTAATTGCATGTTTAGTTTTCTTTCCTTTTCTTCTTCATTTTTTTTAATACTAGATATTAAACTCAGGGGTGCTTTACCACTGAGATACATCCCTAGTCCTTTTTAGTTTTTATTTTAAGATAGGATCTCACTAAATTGCTCAAGCTGTCCTCAAACTTGCAATTCTCATGCCTCAGCCTCCTAAATAGTTGGGATTACAGGTATGTGCCACCACATCCAGCACATGTTTAGTTTTGAGTTTTGTTTTTGTTTTGTGGTGGTGGGGATCAAACTCAGGGCCTCATACATGCCAGGCAAATGCTCCTCCAGTGAGCCACATCCCCAGCCCACATGGTTAATTTTTTTTTTTTTTTTTTGGTAGTGGGAATTGAACATAGGGGCACCTAACCACTGAGTCACCCTTCCTAGCCCTTTTTGTTTTTTATTTTGAAACAGGGCCTCACTAAGTTGCTGAAGCTGGCTTTGAACTAGTGATTCTCCTGCCTCAGCCTTCCAAATTGCTGGGATTATAGGCATGTGCCAATGTGCATGGCCCTATATATTTAATTTTTCAAAGAAACTGCCAAACTGTTTCCAAAGTGCTAAACTATTTTAGATTTTTTGAACTATGTATGATTGATCTGTTATCTCTGCATCCTTGTGAGTATTAGGTGTTGTCAGGTTTTTTTTTTTAATTTTAGGATTTCTGATAAGTATATAGTAATATATCATGTCATTTTAATTTGCATCTCCCTAATGACTGATATAGTTGAACATCTTTTTTTTTTTTTTTTTTTTTTTTTGATACTGGGTATCCAACCAGAGGCCCTCAACTCCTGAGCCACATCCCCATCCCTTTGTATTTTTTTAACTTTTAAGACAGGATCTTACTAAGTTTCTTAGGGTCTCCCTGAGGCTATGCTTCAATTTGTAAACCTCCTGCCTCAGCCTCCTAAATTGCTGGGATTACAGGCATGCACTATTGCACCAGGTTGATTGAACATCTTTTAAGTATTGCTTATTTGAAATACACACACACACACACACACATACAAACAAACAAACACACATATTCATGCATTTTCTTTGGTAAAATGTCTCTTCATATTCCAATTGAATTCACTTTTTTTAATATTTTTTTTTTAGTTGTAGTTGGACATAATACCTTTATTTTACTTATGTATTTTTATGTGGTGCTGAGGATTGAACCCAGGGTCTCACAAGTGCACAGCGAGAGCTCAACCGCTGAGCCACAACCCCAGCCCCTTGAATTCACTTTAATTTTTGAGTTTTGAGAGTTCCTTGTATATTCTAGAAACTAGTCCTTTGTTGAATATGCAGTTTACAAATATTTTCTCATAGTCTGTAATTTATCTTTCTATCCTCTTCACAAAATTTTCTACAGAACAAAAGTTTTAAATTTTGATAAAGTCCAATTTATAGATTAGATTTTTTTTCCTTTTGTGTATTGACTTTGGAAATCTTTGCTTTGTCTTAGCTCTCAAATGTTTTCTCCTATTTTTTAAAATGTTTTATTGTTTTATGTGTTACATTTAAGTCCATGATTCATTTTGAGTTCATTTTTGGGGGTACAGGAAGAGTACTGGGGATTGAACTCAGGGGCACTCAACCACTGAGACACATTCCCCAGCCCTATTTTGTATTTTGGATCTCAGTGAGTTGCCTAGCACCTTGCTTTTGCTGAGGCTGTCTTTGAACTCGAAATCCTCCTGCCTCAGCCTCCTGAGCCACTGGGATTACAAGTGTGTGCCACTGTGCCCAGCTTGAGTTCATTTTTGTATAAATTATGACACTCAGGTTTATTAGTTTGTCTTTGAATGTCCAGTTACCCCATACTGATGGTTGAAAAGCTATCTTTTCTTCATTGAATTGCTTTTGCAAATTTTGTCAAAATTCAGTTGGGTGAGAGCCAGACAAGACACATGTGCCTTTAGTCCCAGTCACTCAGGGGGCTGATACAGGAGAATTACAAATTTGAGACCAACCTCAGCAATGGAGTGAGACTCTTTCCAAAAATTATATATATATATATATATATATATATGCCTGAGAATGTAGCTCAATTATAGAGCAACCCTGGATTAAAACCCCAGTACAAGTTGGGCTGTATTTGTGTGCACCAGCTATGGTTTGGATAAATGTATTTCAGATGGTCCATGTGTTTTAAAAAGTGGTCTATGGTCCTCAGCCCATGGCACCATTGGTAGGTGGTAGAATTTTTAAGAGATGGGGCTTAGAGGAAGGTCAGAGGGTACATGCCCTACAAGGGGAATTTAAAGTCTCCAGATCCTCTTTTTCTTCTTTCTTTGCCTCCCAACTGCCATGAGATGAACAGTGTTCTCTGTCACATGCCCCCTACCATGTTGTATTGCCTTACCACAGGCCTAAATGCAAGGAAGCCAAGCAACTATGTACTGAAATGGAAACACAAAATAAAACTTTCCACATTATCAATTGTGTGTGATTGTGTGTATGGGGGTGTGTGGGTATGGTACTGAGGATTGAATCTATGGACATGTACCACTAACCTATATTCCCAGATGTTTTTTATTTTATTTTTAAAGCAAGATCTTGCTAAGTTGCCCAGGCTGGCCTCAAACTTGCAATGCTCTGCCTCAACCTCCCAAGTAACTAGAATTACAGGCCTGTGCCACTGCACCAGTTTCCCCATAATTTGATCATCTCAGGTATTTTGTCACAATGATGGAAAGCTAACATGGCACCTAGTTCTGGGTTCTCTATTCTAGTCTATTGATTTATCCTTCTGCCAGTGCCACACTGTATGGATTGCTTTAGCTCTGTAATTAAGTCTTAAAATGAGTAGTGATGTTTTTCCATTTTATTTTTATTTTTAAAATTGTTTTAGGTATTCTAGAGCTTTTCTGTTTCCATATAAATTTTAAAATAATCATATCAATAAAAAATAGTGCTCAGATTTTGATAGAACTGTCATTAAATTCATGTATCAATTTGGAAGAGAATCAACATTTTTACTTTGTTGAGTTTTCTAACCTCTGAATGTAGAATGTCTCTCCATTAATTTAGATCTTGATTTGTATAAGTACCATTTTGCATTTTACCAAAGAGGAGATGTATGTATGCATGTATATTTAGGAGATAGAGATAGCTAGAGATATACATGCATACCAATAAACAAATACTGAAAAGAAGTTTAATCTTATCAGTTCAATAGAGAAATTCAAATCAAAATGATAGTGAGATATTACGATTTGCTGATTACAAAGCCTAAAATAAAAAATAGTGACAATATCAAATGCTAAAACAGTCCCCTATGTTTAGTAGACTTATAACTAAGTACTTCATTAAGGGGAATGACTATAACTCATTTTTAATTTTGATGTCCATATGTTCATTGCTAATATATAGGAATGCAATTGGTTTGTGTGTTTATCTTATATTCTGTGTTACCACCATTCACTCAATATTTTTAGGTCAAAATCATTCTTTTTTTTTTTTTTTTAACACATTGTTTAGCGGGTTGGATAGGTACTGAGGATTGAAGTCAGGAGCACTCAACCACTTAGCTACATCCCCAGCCCTGTTTTGGTATTTTATTTAGAGACGGCATCTCGCTGAGTTGTTAGCACTTATTTTTTGCTAAGACTGGCTTTGAACTTGCAATCCTCCTGCCTCAGCCTCCTGAGCTGCTGGAATTACACGTGTGTGACACTGTGCCCAGCTAGGTCAAAATTATTCTTGTTTCCTGGCTTCTACTCGTAGCCCACATTCAATTGTCAGCAGATCCTTCCAATCTATAATGAATTACTTCCTAATCTCATCCTTCTAGTGTGAGCCATCAGAATCAATCTCTCTCTGCTTCCATTTTTTGTTTTTCTCTCTATAGATTATTCCCTAAATGATTCTTTAAAAAAACAAAAAAAACAAAAAAAACAACTTTTTTGGGGGGGACACTGGGGGATTGAACTCAAGGGCACTCAGCCACTGAGCCACATCCTCAGCCCTATTTTGTATTTTATTTAGAGACAGGGTCTCACTGAGTTGCTTAGCACCTCACTTTTGCTGAGGCTGGCTTTGAACTCACCATCCTCCTGTCTCAGCCCCCCAAATCACTGGGATTACAGGTGTGAGCCACTACACCTTGCTCTTTTTAAAATTTAAATCAGTCATGTCACTCCCCTATTCTCAAGCTTGCAATGGGTTCCTAGTGCTCTTATTGAGGCCCTTTTCATGATCTGCTCTTCTGTTTCCTTACTCTCTTAGTTCATTCAGGCTACTATAACAAAAAATGCCATAAACTGAGTTACTTATAAACAACAGAAGTTTTTCTTACACCACCAGAGGCTAAGAAGTCAAAGATCAATGTGCTAACAAATGTAGTGTCTGTCAAGAACCAGTTTTCTAGTTAATATATAAGAACTTCTTGCTGAGTTCTCACATGGTACAGAGGCAAGGAATCTCTCATAGGCTTCTTTTTTTTTAATATTTATATTTTTTAGTTGTAGTTGGACACAATATCTTTATTTTTATTTATTTATTTTATGTGGAACTGAGGGTCAAACCAGGGCCTTGTGTATGCTAGGCAAGTGTTCTACTGCTGAGCCACAATCCCAGCCCCTCACAGGCCTCTTTTATAAAGTCACCAGGCCTATTCATGAAGGCCTGCCCTTATGACATAATCACCCCACAAAGGCCCCACCTCCTAATACCATTACCTTGGGAGTCAGGATTCTACATATGAACTAGAGACGCACAAACATTCAGACTATACCACTTACCCACATTTTCTCCAACTCCATCTCCCATCAGGCTACCCTAGTACACTCAGCTGTGTTTGCATCCTTACTCTTCTTTACACACCAAGCAAATTCACATCTCACAGCCTTTGTACTCTCTGTTCCCTCTATCCAGAACACCCTTCCAGCAGGTATTTATAAAGTTATCTCTTGTTTTCAAGTCTCTGAGAAAATGTGATGACTTCTGAAAGACCTGCGTGCCTAACCACCCCAACTAAAGTATCAGCCCTATCATTTTCTGGACTTTTCTCTGTCTGTGTGGCACCTACTACCACCATCCTTGGCTATTTACTTATTATCTGCCTCCTTGTTTAGGACATCGGCTCCATGAGGTAGGACTTAGTTTACCACTGAATTTCCAGAGCCTATGTCAGTGTTTGGAACACAGAAAGTACTCAATAAATATTTAGCAAATTAATTGAATTAAGATAGTAGGGAAGCTAGGCACAGTGTCGCACACCTGTAACCCCAGCAGTTCAGGAAGTTGGGGCAGGAGGATCACGAGTTCAAAGCCAGTCTCAGCAACTTAGTGAGACCCTAAGCAACTCTGTGAGACCCTGTCTCTAAATAAAATACAAAATAGGGCTGGGGATGTGGCTCAGTGGTAGAGGGTCCCTGGGTTCAATCCCCAGTCCAAAACAAAACAAAACAAACAAAAACCCGACAGTTGGGGAAGCTGGGCATGGTGGTACATACCTGTAATTCTAGCTTCTCTAAGGCAGGAGAATCACAAATTCAAGGCTAGCCTGGGCAGCTTAGTGAGTCCCTCTCTCAAAAGAAAAGGATTGTAGCTCAGAGGTAGGGCACTTGCCTACTATGTTCAAGGTACTGGGTTCAAGTCTCAGCACTACATATAAATAAAATAAAGGTCCTTTGACAACTAGAAAAATATTTTTTTTTAAGGGTTACAGATGTAGCTTAGTCCTAGAGAGTATTTGGCTAGCACACATAAGGTGCTGGGTTTAATTTCCAGCACTGCAAACAAACAAACAAAAAAAAAGCAGGGGGCGACGTGGAATGAAACATTAAGTTTTCCACAGAGATTATCCAGGCAGAAAGATAAACATGAGAAGAAAATGGAGGAAAAGTCATACTGACCTTCGTTGAATACCTCAAATTGAGCCACCTAAGTATCAAAAGATGTTCCTGCTTTGCTGAAGACCAGCAGTTATGTAATAACAATCTAATAATATCTTTAGTAGAAGTAAGACATTAGTAACAAGGACAGTACCTGTACTCATGTTGCAGTAAATATTTTTATAGATTAAGATGGAGAAGTGGGCCAGACATGGTTGCACATGCCTGTAATCCCTGCAACTCAGGAGGCTGAGGCAGGAGGATTGCAAATTCACAGCCAGCCTCAGCAAAGTGAGGCTGACTGAATCTTAGAAAGACCCTGTCTCAAAAAAAAGACTGAGGATGTGGCTCAATGGTTAAGTACCCCTGGGTTAAATCCCCGGTACCAAAAAAGAAAGAAAGAAAGAAAGAAAGCTCAGTTGGGGATTTTGTAATATTAAGACAATCTTGGGGGCTGGGGATGTGGCCCAAGTGATAGCACGCTTGCCTGGCACGCGTGCGGCCAGGGTTCAATCCTCAGCACCACATACAAACAAAGATGTTGCGTCTGCCAAAAAATTAAAATAAATAAATAAATAAATATTTTTTTAAAAAGACAATTTTGGGTAATGATTATGGCCATGGGTTAAGATAAACTTTGGCCACCTTTTTTTGAGTAACTTTGAGTCCTTAGTGAAGTTCATGAAACTTGACCTGATTTAACCACAGTGACACCAATTTCCTGAAGCAGCAATAAGCTGCTCACTTTATATCAGTATAACCTACTTTCTGACTAATTTCCACAGGTGTTAGTATTAAGGCCTTGTTGCTGGAGACTTTTGGATTTAGAATATTTTTAATACCCTGTTACTCCTCAGAACGAATAGACTGCCTAGTGGTCTTAATATTGAATGTCTGATCAAATAGTAAATGTCATAGAACCTGTGCATAGTGGATCCAAAGTCAACCTGGTTCTAACCCAGTGTAGGAGTGTAGATGATCCAGGTGGTTCAGCAGCATCTCTGTTTGGAAAGAGAAATTTAACCCACCTTATTGATTTCCTTTCCTAACTTCATCAGTCCCTTACTGCTAAGGTAAGTACAAATTTCCTCATCATTAGGCTTAATGTTACCTATTGTACCTAAGTTTGTTAGAATTCAGTGGGAAAGCCATCTGGACCTGGGCTTTTCTTTGTGAATAGTTTTTTAAATTAATAATTACTATTTGCTTATTATAGATCTGTTCAAAGTATCTGTTTCTTCTCTGATTTTGGTAGTTTGTATCTTTCTAGGAATGTTATCTAATTCTTTGACATATAATTGTTCATAATTTTACTCTTTATCACTTTACTTTCCTGCCCTTTCATTTTGGTACTTTTTGCTTTCAGCTTAATCTCTGTAGACTAAAATGTGTCAAATACCTACTAGGTCCTAAATATTCTTCCAAGTTCTCTAAGGAATACATGAACAAATAGATTAAGTTCTTAGCTCTCAAAGACCTTTTCGTCTGGTATAATGTTTTCTAAAGACTTTTCTTAAGAATTCCTACAAGATGTAACTCATAGGCATGTTTATTGGTCCAGGAAATTCTGCCATAGAGAAGTTCAGTGTTTACCCCAGTGTGTGCCAAAGTATGCAATCACAGAACCCTTTGAACTCTCTTTATATGAATATTAACAACCCAAAGCACTTCTATTCTACAGAACACACTTCAGGAAGCTGTGAACTAGCTAAAATATATATCCAAGTAATTACAACACAAGTCAGGATTTCATAACTGAGAAATAATCCTTGAGTAGGAAGGACTCGGGGGAAATGAAGGCCACACAGATAAGGGAACATAAATGACAAATTATAGGAAATAGAAAGGAAAACAGAAGAGGTAGAGGTAATAAGAATTAAGCTAAGGAAAGAGAAAGTGAGTCAACAATGTAAATAGGGTCAAAGACACCAAGAAATGACTCTTAGATTTTAAACAATCTTGAAGTCAATATTAGTTTTCAGAAGAAAAATTCCAGGAAAATAGTGAAAGAAGATTAAAAGAAAATAAGGAGTAAGTAGAACAGTATCTGAGCTTCAAGGAAGTAGGGATTTATGTCTCTTTTATTTGCTGATGTACCAAGCCCTATAATCATGCCTGGCATACTGAAAGCTCTCCATAAACATTAGTAGTAAATGAATCAATGTGTTATGAAAGGTTTTTAAAAAAAAGTAGAGCTAGATACAATGGAACACAGCACTCCCATAATAGCAACTACTCAGGAGGCTGAGATAGAGCAAGAGTTCTGGGTTCCATTCCTAGTACCATAAAAAAAAAGAAGAAGAAGGAGGAGGAGGAGGAGGAGGAGAAGGAGAAGGAGAAGAAGAAGAAGAAATAAAGGAGAGTTGGAATAATGATGTAGTTGAGGAAAGGGGTAATTTGAACATGCTTCTTGGTGGAGGACTTCAGTGGAAAAGGAGAAATTAAAGTTACAAAATAGGGTCAGATCATAATAGAAGCAATAAGAAATAAGAACAAGGTCATAACCCACAGGAGGGAGGAGGAAAGGGGAAAGAGAAATACTTGGGAGTGATATGAGCCAAATTATATTTTTATATTGTGTGCATATGCAAAATGTAACAACAAATCCCACCATTATGTATATCAATCAAAAATGTGAAAAAAAAGAACAAGATCACAGATAGTACGATAGGAGGAGGCAGGTCTCATTATGGGTTCCATATTCCCATTAACCATAACCCAGCCCATCTAGCTGCCCAAGCTAGAAACTCCAGTCTTCCATCTTCTTGACTTTCATCTTCTTGACTGCTTAAATGGGCACCAACTTTTCTCAATTCCATACCTACATTGCTCCACTTCCATTCCCATTTTTCACTGGCAGTAATTTACCATATCTTGCCTGGAATATTATGATTTTCTGCATCTACTATGAATTTAGTAGCTTTCTGCTGTCAGCCCTTTCCCTAGACTACCATCAGAACTATAGTTGTAAAACAGATATGGTCATACCATTTTTCTGTCTGAAAGAGAGGTAATAGGGCTGGGGTGTAGCTCGGTGATAGAGAGTGGGCTTATCATATACATGGACCTGGGTTTCATACAGAACCAAAAAGAGAGAACGTGCACAGAGCAATAGACCATTCCTATCACATTCCTGTATTTTCCGAGTGCCTTATATGTGCTGCCTCCTGGGCATGCTCTGGTAAGTTATGATAAAGTGAATATTTCAAATTAGGGGGTAAGAAATCAATGGTCATAACAAAATTAAAAGATACTCAAGAATGAAATGTTATTTTTCTCCTTTGAGACTGACAAAGATTAAAAAGAATGAAAATACCCAATGTTGGCAAATATGTGGGTAAACAAACAACTTCATCCGTGTTTTGGTCAGCTTTTTCATTGCTATGACCAAAAAACCTGACAAGAACAATTAGAGGGGGAAAAGTTTATTTTGCTTATGGTTTCAGAGGTCTCGGTCATAAACAGCTGACCATATTTCTGGGCTCAAGCAGAGACAGAACATCATGGCAGAAGAGTGGGATGAAGGAAAGCAGCTCAGAACATGGCAACAGAAAGCAGAAAGAGCTCTGCTTACCAGGGACAACATACAAACCCCAAAGGCACACCCGCAGTGGCCTACCTCCTCCAGCCACACCCTACCTGCTTACAGTTCCCACCTAGTTAATCCATGGATTAAAGCACTGTTTAGATTAAAGCTTTCATAACCTGATCATTTCATCTCTAAACTATTTTACACATGAGATTTTGGGGGACACTTTACATCTAAACCATAACCATCCACTATTCATGGGAGTATTAATAGGCACAAACTTTTGTTGTTGTTTTGGTGCTTGGAATTGAGTCTGCTTTTTACCACTTAGCTACATTCCCAGTTCTTTTTTATTTGTTATTTTGATACAGGGTCTCACTAAATTGCTTAGGACCTTGCTAAATTGCTGATCCTGGCCTTGAACTCGTCATCCTCCTCCCTTAACCTCCCTAGTCACTGGGATAACAGGTGTAAGACACTGTGCCCAGTTTAGACACAAACTTTTTGGAAAAGAATTTAGCAATACCAACCAAAATTTTTTAAAAAGAAAAAAATTTGAATGATATTCTGGGGTTGTATAATTAGAAAAGATTTTGTAGTTGTCACAGTATTTTTCATGACTTTTTATAGTATTTAAATGTTTATAATATAAGAGTATATGTGTGTCCCAATAAAAAAAAAATGAAGACACAAAAATGGGAGTAAATCTTTCTTTGATAAATTTACATTTTTTAGGTCAATTCCCCACAAGTCCGATTGCACCTTTTACCATTCCCATCACATTTCCCAGGTAATACTTTTCCCTCTCTCTGCCTCTGCTATTCCTTTAACTGGAATGCTTCCTCCCTTCTCTGTTAATCAAAACAGTGCTCATCCCCTCCCAGAACAACTCAGTCTTCCTCTGTGAAGCCCAACCTCCCATCTGGATTAAATTGCCCCTCCTTGGTTCTGAAGAGGTAGTTTATTTATACCTCTAGCAGAGCACAGTTTGGCCTGCATTGTTGTTACTTATGTCTAGTGTCTCCCTTGCCAACATTTATTCTCCACCTTATTTGCCATTTTGGTGAAGTAAGTGTTCATTTCAAAATATTTATTCAGAGTCCTGTATGTTCTGTACATAAATTCACACTTAAATTATACAGCTCCTGGAGATACAGCTCAGCCATATAGGCAATTACCTCCAAATCACAAATACTATTTTGTATTAATTTGTATTTGAAGAGAGTGCAGGAATTAATTAAACATGTCTATAGCTGCTTAGTGTTTATTCACTGACAGTGAGCCGGAATTATTACCTCACTTTAAGCCTTTCTCTGGTGATTTGTTTACGGAGAGTTGTGCTAAATAGCTGAATTGTTGTCATGACCCTTTGCCTAGATCTTTTCAAAACAGTCATTAGATTTGCGTTTTCCATAACAACAACAACAAAAAAAAAAACATGCTAAATCTCATAACCAGTAGAAAAACTGAAAACAATTCTTAGAATTTTAAACTTGCACTTGAGTTAAGATTGGGTTTATAGTAATGGGCATAGCCTGTGATTTTGTAACTCAACAATAATTAGATTTGACTACTTGTAAGTACTGAAATGTCTGTGGTTGCCAAAAGTAAACTGTAATAATGTGTAGAATTAAATAACCTTAAACGAACTTGATCAATAGGGCTCCTTCCAGTAAATCAAAGAATCAACCACTTTTTGCTGTTTGGGTAACTACACAGTTTCGGGTCCCTGAGTGGGAGTAGCTCTTAAAGCAAAAGTGGCAGCCCATTATCATTTGTAAATTTCCACTAGCAAGCCAGCCTGGCTGTGTCTGCTGGCAGCATGGGCTGTGACCTTTCTAACAGTCTAGTATTGTCATTGTTTTGTTTAGGAGCATCTATATATGCCATGCAGGTCTGGGGAAGAAAGATTCAGAAAAGAAAAACTGAAACTAAGAAGGAGATCAAAAGCAAAAAGTCAGAACCTAATTCTTTAGCCTTTTTCTTTATGATCTCAGGACTTCAGGGACCTTGAAAGATTGATTTCCTCTCACTCACATTTCTTATAAAATTAGCTTTGGCTCATACATCTGTTACACAGTAGTTAATTTTACAAGATAAGCAGTACAGGGGAAATGTATCTGAGGGGAAAATTGAGTGCTGCAAGCTCGAGAGACACTTATAAGGTCACAGAACAAAGCTAGTACAGAAAGTGGTCTTACTATAGATCTGCAAATAGCAAAGGGTCCGCTTCGGGTTAATTTCAGTGTATCTTTCATGGCATTTCACTTTTATTTTCAGCCAGCATTAAATATAAGGGGGCTTTACTCAACCTGTGCTGTGAGAGCCTTTTGAATTGTTCAGCCTAAGAGCAATCACGGTTTAAGTTCATGAAATTTGAACTTTGTATTTTAGCATCCACTTCCCTGTAATGATCTCCCAAACTGTACTAGCTACAGCAATGAATATATTAACTTGTTCTTCATGTTCACAGCTACTTATGCCATTTGTAGATACTAAATGTGCTTTAGATAAGCACCATTGTCTATCCTAGCTGGAAAAAATATTATAGTCTTTTAAATTCAATCCTCTCGATTTAAAGAAGGGGTTCCCAAGGCTCAGAAAGGCTCCTAAAGATCAAGCAGAATGTTTGGGAATGGAGCTGGAATTAGAACCAGGTATCTCAGCTAATCTTAGATTCCTAATGTAGAGCTGTTTATACTGGGGTGACTAAATACCAGAATAATTCCTCATAGTCAGAGAAAGTCTCAGTGAGTTAATTATATATATAATTAACTATATATATTCATGTGTAAAAACCTCTTTTAACTTCATATATGCCAGCACTGAGAAAATACTCACAAATGGACTTTCCTAAGAAGAATTTTATAGATGTCTTTTAAAGCATTTTGATGGGACTAGCCCATAAAACTGCTTGATGATCCACAAATGGCCAATTTTCACTAGAACATTAATGAGGACCATTAAATAACACACAAGGCTACTTTGCCTCACCTCCTCTTCTAGAGCCCATGAAGATTTGGCATTTCCCAAGTGTATCTCTTAGAATATTTACTTGGATTTGAAAAAATGATTCCATTGTCAAGTAAATTTAAGAAACACAGTTAACCTCATTTCTTTTATTATTCTCATTCACCTATATATTCAACAAATATTTGTTCAATGCCTAGTATGCATCAGGCACTATTTTGGCCTGATGTATAATTAGAAAAGACACAGGGGTGAACAAAAAGGACACAATCTCTGTTTTCATGGAGCTTGTAGACAATATAATATATATATTATATATATATCTTTTTCATTCTGCTGGATTAATTTCAAGTGAAATGTCAAAATTGGACAATGAATTGCATAATTAATAATTTGCAAAACTAAAAGGTGCTATAAGGAAAAATCTAAATTGCTATAGGAAGATGTGATAAGAGGATTTATTAGGGAATTGTTATTAGAATCACTTATGGACCAGTTGCTTACCTTAATGAGATTCTAAATCTGACTGTGGGCAGCAAGAACTTGGTATTTTGAAAGCCCCTCCTGGTGCTATTGGCTGCCTGCCCAGCCTGCTTTTCCTTTGTGAGAACACTACACCACACTCTGGAGCCCCATTCCCCAGGCAGAGCTAAAACCCAGCAGAGTCAGCTACTGTGGCCTCGGGCACTTCTTCCCACCCCCACATGTTCTGGATGAGCAACACACAGCAATTACTCTAGGACTGAAAGCAGGGCAGGAGGGAGTGACTCAAGGCTCTCACCATTAAAGACTTTTGACAGTTCCTCCAAACTTGACATCTAAGCAAACTTTCCAAAATGTAAAAAATATTCACTTTTGCGTCAAAAACCATGAAAGTGTCCATACCCTTTAACAGCACTCCTACTCTTAGGAATTTAACTTAAGAATTAATTCAACAGAAGAATAAAGCTATAAAGAAGAAAGGGGAAAAAATGAAAAAAAATACACACACACAAAAAAAAAAAAAAAAAAAAAAAAAACCTTAATTTTTTTTCTTTTTCTTTTTCTTTTTTTTTTTTTTGGTGGTGTTGGGGATTGAACCCAGAGCCTTGTACATGTGAGACAAGCACTTTACCAACTGAGCTATATTCCCAGCCCTAATTAAAAAAAAAAAAAAAAAGACTTTCCAATTTGTCACTATAGTATTAAAGTATAATATAAGGAAGAAAAAACAAACTGAACATTCTACAGTTGGGAAACAGTTAAGTAGATTGTGCTATGTTAATTTTTAGGAGTACTAACTCACAGCCCTATGTTAACTGTAGAAAAACATGAAGTAATGACAGCAGAAAAGGAAGAATGCAAATTAATATGCCAGTGAAAACAAACTATATAAAAATTGACATAAAACACAGATGACAAGGCAAAATAGAAAACAGAATCAATTTGGTAGGGTGATGGGACCACAGAATAGGAACCCATTTTGAACTGATTTAAGCAAAAAGGAGAAAAAATGTGTAGGGCAGAGAGGCACACAACTGTAATCCCAGCGATCTGAGAGGCTGAATAAGAGGATGGCAAGTTCAAGGTCAACCTCAGTAACTTAGTGAAGCCCTAAACAACTTGGCAAGACCCTATCTCAAAATAAAAAAGTTTCACCCAGTAGCTCAGGAGGCTGAGGCAGGAGGATCATGAGTTCAAAACCAGCCTCAGCAAAAGCAAGGCACTAAGCAGTCTCTACATAAAATACAAATAGGGCTGGGGATATGAGTCAGTGGTTGAGTGCCCCTGAATTCAATTCCCAGTACCCAAGATAAATAAATAAATAAGAAAATGGACTGCCTCAAATAACTAAGTCCTAGATTGAGCAAGGTGGCACTGGCTTTAGAGATGTCTCAAAACAGGGCCACAAATTATAGGGTTTCTTGTCCCTCTCTGTCTTCACATCCTTCTGAAGGGAAGCCTCTTTTCTCTCAGACCTGCTTCTTCCCAATATAAGAATCTGCCTTCTAAATTTACATTCTTCTGTCTTCTAATCAGGATGAAGGCACCTCATCTCTTAGCTCTGGTTTAAGAATAATTCTGGGGAAATATTGTGATTGGTGTGGTATGGGTCATGAGCTCATAACTGGCACATCAGTGGTTAGGCCATGAGAATTGGTAATCACTCCTCAACCAACCCTTGTGGTCAAGGTATCTAGATCATTTAAGAAGGGGGCTGGTAGAGCACTTGCTTAGCATGCAATAAGGCCTGGGTTCAATTTTGAGCACCAAGAAGAAAAAAAAGAGAGAGAGAGAAATTTCCCTTAGGATTCAGTGTTTATTTGTCTATCATCCAATTTAACATTTTAGAAAGATATCCTGCTTCCTCAGTACTACTCCCAATAGCAAACTGAGATCCTTGATGCAATGTCCTTTATTATAAGGCCACATGGTGCAGTGGAGCACTACACTGAACAACAGGAAAATAGATTTCAGTTCTGGTTCTGCTATGAATAAACTGGTGTGTGTTAGTCAGCTTTTCATTTCTGTGACCAAAATACCTGACAAGAACAACTAAGAGGAGGAAAGATTTATTTTGGCTCACAATGGATTCATGGTCAGATGGCTCCATTGCTCTTAGGCAAGACATCATGGTGGAAACACGCGGTAGAGGAAAGTGTCTCAGTTCATTGCAGCTGGGAAATGGGGAAAGAAGATAAACCCTTCCGGGGCATGCCCCCAGTAACCTACTTCTTCCTCCTATGGCCCACCTCCCAGTCATCCATTTAGTTATCAGTTGATTAATCCATCAAGTGGATTAATCCACTGATGAAGTCACAGCCCTTGTGATCCAATCATTGCCCATGAGCCCCACTTCTGAACCTTGCTTCATTAGAGACTATGATTTCAACACATGAGCTTTGGAGGTACATTCAAGATCCACAACACTGTGAGCCCTTGGGCTAGTCCCCAAATCTCGCTGGATTTCAGTTTCTTCACTCCTGCCAGAATACTGTAATCAATATGAGGACAAGAACCACATCTATCTGAGATTCAAAATTGATAGTAATTTAGTGACTTGGGTTGGACACAGAGACAAGTTCAATTGTGATATAGTCACAACAAAGAGTTCATATCTCCTGGACAATTGTGGCCTCAGATGGCTTTTCAAAGTTGTCACAAATTTCAGCAAAATGGCAGGCCTTTATATCTCCAAATAAACAAGACATTGTATGAAGGCTGTCCCTAAGAAGGGCCATAAACTTGGACAAGTGAGTTCCCTACCCTCAGGCAATTCCTGGAAGGGAAATCATTGTTGAGCTGATGACAACAAATTGGGCCAGCTGTCAGGTCTAGGTCCTGAATGATGAAACTTGGCAGCATACCACAGTAGCCACCACAACTAACAGATAAGGTAGGTGCAGATTAAACATCTGTTAAACAAATTAATTCTAAAAAATGAACTGGAGTTATGGTTCAATGGTAAAATCCTTGCTTACTACATGAGGCCTTGGGTTTGATACCCAGCACCAGGGAAAAAAAAAAAAAAGATTCTATAAAATGGAAAGTGAGAACTAGATAGTCCTTTTCCATGACATTACATACATCTGTTTGTCCCCTGGGGTATCTGTGCAAAAGGTAATGAGTCAAAATTCTAATAGGTTTTGTTTTTGTGTGTTTAGGGTGTTTTTTTTTTTTAACCATGCAACAATTTATTTATTATGTATAGGCATTTAAAATTATTTTCCCAATATCTCCAGACAAGAGCACAGATAATCATGCTACTTAACATATTGGAAAATGCAAGCATAATCATTGCCTAGAGAAGGGAAAACCATCTAATACATGCTTAGCCAGGAGGCCAATTCATCTGCCCACCTCCAAGAACATGCAGATGAACATGATAGACAGACTGTCCTCCATCTGCACCTTCATTCACCACCATCCGATAACCTTTCTTCAGGCCTAGATCAGCAGCACATTTCTTGCCAACAATCATTAAATGTCCAAGAAGATTTTCATCATCTTCTTCTGCAGCAGAAATCTGGGTTATATGTTTCTTGGGTACCACCAGAAAATGTGTTGGTGCTTGAGGGGCAATGTCATGGAAAGCAAGACACTGGTCATCCTCGAAAATGATTTTGGTGGGGATTTCCTTGAGGATGATTTTCTCAAAGATGGTGTTGCCGTCAGAAGGCTGGGCCACCTGAGCCTTGGCGATTTCATCTGCCATCTCGGCCACCCTCCCGCACGGTGGCCAGGGGAGAAGTCGTGTTTAGCATTTTGTTGTTGTTGTTGTTGTTGTTTTAATAAAAGAGGAGCAAGAATAGGAATAAGAAAAAAAATGTCTACTAAAATTGATATTGACTGACCTGTTTGTCTAAATACAGTAAAGCATTCTTTATGATTAACAGTAAAAAGTACTAAGGGAGCAATTAGGATGGATATTACATAGAATCCAACTGTGCTGTCCCAACACAGTAACCACTAGCTCCAGAACGTTATTTTTCTTTTATTATTTTAGTTGTAGATGAACACAATACCTTCATTTTTTTAAATTTATTTTTTTATGTGGTGCTGAGGATCGAACCCAGTGCTTCACATGTGCTAAGCAAGTGCTCTACCACTGAGCTACAACCCCAGTTCCAGAATGTTATTTTAATTAGTTAAAATTAAATAAAATTGAAACTGGGATTGTAGTTCAATGGTAGAGTGCTTGCCTCACACATGTGAGGTGCTGGGTTTGATCCTCAGCACCACATAAAAGTATATAAATGAAGGTATTGTGTCCATCTACAACTAAAATTTTTTTTTAAATTAAATAAAACATAAAATTCAGATTCTTAGTTAAACTGACACATTTTCAGTTTCAGTATACATTTGTGGCTTTTGGCTACAGCATTCAACAGTGCAGACAAAAATTTTTTCCTTCATTGTCTAAAGTTCTATCAAATAGCAGTGATCTACACTGAATAGATGTGGTTTTTAACTTCTATTCAATAATAATTTAATCTCGTGAATTCTGCTATTAATTATTTTGAAAGTGTTGGAAGTAGTCAAAAATTAAAAAGTTAAGGGAAAAAAAATGATTGCCCTGAGTCCAAGTTTCTTCTTGGAAATCCAAGTAGTACAGGGCAATATTAAAATGGAATAAATTCTTATTGTCATGTCATCCTGTTTCTGCTATCTGGATCATCTGGATTTAGCCAGGACAAAATGCCCTGGGCTTCTAAAGTGTGCTCTGCTTGTGACTCCCTACATCAGTGAAGAACACTGCTCTTTCAAAAATCAAACTTTCAACAGTTAAGACATTCACTATAATCCCAGGGATTCAGGAAACTGAGGTAGAATGATGGTAAATTTGAGGCCAGCCCAAGCCACTTAGCAAGACCATATCTCAAATAAAAATTTAAAAAGGACTGAAGATGTAGCTCTGTGGTAGAGCATTTACCTAGCATGTGTGAAGCCCTGGGTTCAGTCCCCCATACTGCAAAAAACAAGCACAATACCATTATAACATCTAAGTAAAATCAATAATTCCTTAATAACTTCAAATATCTGGTTATCCAAACAGGACCCATACAATGCAAATGGTTGATGTGTCCTTTAATTCTTTATGTGTCAAGGTGCGAGGTACCAGAATGGAACTCTGGGGCACTCTACCAATGAACTACATCTCTAGCTCCCCTTTTTTAAAATTTTTATTTTGATACAGGATCTTGCTAAATTGTCCTGACTGGCCTTGAATTTAGATCCTCCTGCCTCAGCCTCCTGAAATGCTGGGATTACAATAGGCGTGTGCCATTACACATGGTTAAGTCTTTAAATCTCTAAGTTCTCTGCCATCTCTCTTTTTATTCTTTATAAACTTTTGTAAAAGAAATCAGGTCATGGTCTGGAGTTACAGCTCAGTGGTGGAATGAGAAGTCCTGGGTTCAATCCCTAGCACTACTAAAAGAAAGAGAAAGAAAGAAATTCGTTTTTCTATTCCTGCAAAGGTTTACATTGTGGACTTTGTTCACTGCATCCCCATAACATGTCCCTCTGTCCCCTCTATTTCCTGTAAATGAGGATTTTGACTTAGAGTCTTAATCCAATTTAGGTTTGACTTTTTTTTTTTTCTTGCAAGACATTTTTAAGCATTGTGTTGTATACCTCTGTTGCAGTTCCTGATAATGATGCAATCAGTTATTGTAACTGTTATCTAGATTCATTAATTCAAACTAGGCTGCAAAACTGATATTTTAATTTATCATTTTCCTTTGTTTATTAGCTGAGATATATCACAAAAGAGTCACTTTCCATCAATGGAAGAAAGGCAGAAAACAAGCTTGATTTTTTTTTTTCCCCTTAATATCAGTTTTAAAAACAATGAGTCGATTCCCTACCACCTTACAGAACTTTATGAGTTTTTGTTTGCATAGTATCATTGAGGTGTTTCAATCTGTTGTTATTATTTTTTCTCTATTTATTTATTTATTTATTGCGGGGTGGGGTACCAGGGATTGAACTCAGGGGCACTCGGCCTCTGAGTCACATCCCCAGCCATATTTTGAATTTTATTTAGAGACAGGTTCTTACTGAGTTGTTTAGTACCTCACTGTTGCTGATGCTGGCTTTGAACATGTGGTCCTCCTGTTTCAACCTTCTGAACTGCTGGGATTACAAGTGTGCGCCACCGCCACAGGGCTTTCTCTCTCTTTCTCTCTCTCTCTCTCTTTTTTTTTTTTTTTTTTTGAGATAGGATATATACATTGCTGAAACTGGCCTCAAATTTGTCACCCTTCTGCTTTAGCCTCCCAAGTAGCTGTGATTACAAGTGTGTAATCTCAGCAAACCACACCTGGCTATTATAGTTATTTTTCTTACACAGATTTTTCTATCTTTGGCCCTTGGGTACCTCTTCAGGTTGATAATATTCTTACTACCTGCTATAACAATATCTTCTCATTTTCTAATCTATTTGCTTTGATATCATCCCCTGTTTCCCCTGCAAATATACCACTCATTCATGATTGTGTAATCTCAGAACCTGAAATGTTCTTATATGAAAACAGTAGTGCAACCCTTGTGTCTTCATTATGAATAATTTATGTCTATAGACAAGGTATTAGACACTAGTACGATGTACAATCCATCAGGAAAGTAGACAATAAGGTATATCAAGGGGCTGGGGCTCGATGGAAGAGCTCTTGCCTAGCATGTGTGAGGCACTGGGTTTGATCCTCAACATCACATAAAAATAAATGAAGGTATTGTGTTCATCTATAACTAAAATTTTTTTTAAGTATATAAATAGTTATGTGTAAGTGTGTTGTGATGAGAAGGGCTGTGAAAGAAAAGGATGGGGGCAGTGAGAATGTGACACCTGGCCAGAGGTGTTAGGGAAGGCTTTCCTGAGGAAGTGAGAAGCTGAAATGCAAAGGGGAAGTAGGGTGAGATTAGCTCAGCAAAGAAGTGAGGGACAGATCCTTTACATGTGCAAAGTCTGGAGGTGTGAGATACTTAATCGCATTCAAGAAACTGAAAGGCCTTTGTGAGCCAGAGTGTGGGAAGAGAGAGGACACTGTGAAGCTGGAAATGCATGTGCCGGTTAAATCATGCAAGGACTGGGAATGATGTTAAGGATTTTAGATTTTTTAAGAAGAATGAGAAGCCACTGGAATGCTTTAAGAGAGAAGCAACATGAACATATTTTTATTTGTATAAAGCCACTCCACACATTATATGGAGAATGGATTGGAATGGCAAGAAGGAAAATAAAAATTAGGGTGCTACCACAGTAGTTCATATAAAAGATCACAGTGTCTTGACCCAAGGTAGGAGCAGTGAAGATAGATTCAAGAGATTTTTGCACAACCCAAAAGCCAGTTTCACACTTAATGGGGAAGCAAGAGAAGCATTCTCATGAAACTCACAAATAGGATGAGGTTACCCATTTTCATTACCACCATTGAATGCTTTTCTAGAAGTATTTAGTCAATGCAGTTGTACAAAAGGAGGGAATTCATGGCATCAAAGCTGGAAAGGAGTTGTATCTCTACTTACAGATGATATGATTATATATCTGAAAAACTCAGGCGCGGTGGTGCAGACCTGTAATCCCAGGGACTGGAGAGGCTGAGGTAGAAAGATAGCAAGATGAGGCTTGGCAACTTAGTGAAATCTTATACCAAAAATTTAAAAAATAAAAAGAGGCTGACCCCCGCCTCCCCAGATGTGTCCCTTAAGTGGCTGAATAAAACATTGCTGATCCATGAACAACTAAATAAATGAATAAAAAATAAAAAGAGCTGGGGATGTAGCTCAGTGGCAAAGCACCCCTGGTTCAATCCCCAGTACCATCTAAAATAAATAAAGAAATAAAACCAAATGGAAAAGCCACCATAAATAAAGCAAGAAAGAATCCAATTAATTTTACATAAGACAACAATATGCTTGCAAATAGCAATCAATTCAGTATTGTGGGGAAAAGACACTAGACTGATAACAAAAAATGATGAATTCCTAGCCGTAAATTTGTCAAGAAATGTAAAAAAAAAATCTATAAGATGAAAACTTCAAATGTTCCTCAGAAACACAAAGACTTGAACAGATGGAAAGCTCTAACATGTTCTTAGATAAGCAAATCACAAAATATCAGTTATCTTTACATTAATCTACACATTTAGAAACAGACACTCCTTTTGATTATGTTTTTTTTTTTTTTTTTGAGAGAGAGAGAGAATTTTAATATTTATTTATTTATTTTAGTTTTCAGCAGACACAACATCTTTGTTTGTATGTGGTGCTGAGGATCGAACCCAGGCCCCAGGCATGCCAGGTGAGCGGGAGCGCGCCACCGCTTGAGCCACATCCTCAGCCCCCCTTTTGATTATGTTAACAAATGTAGTTTTGGTGGATTGACAGGTAAAAACAGAAACCAGGAGGCAGAAAGTTAGTTTGATTTTTGTTTTTGTTTTTAAAGGAGAAAGAGAATAGAATAGCATGTTCAGAGATCTGGGGTGGGAAATATTTGTCCAAGGAACTGAAAGGTAAGTGAGAAAGGACTATGCTAAGTGAGGAAGAGTGAGTCCGAGATGAATTTGGAAAGATAGTGAGTTCAGAAGTAGTGAATAGAGAGAGAGGCAGTGGAGACTGGGCAATGTGTCAGGGTGACTGGTAGTTCTGGGAGTGGGTGCTGATTTAGCAAGTGAATACTTTTGGGTCAGGGAAGTATTCAGCCCCACCCTCCCTCCCTCTAAGAGAGCACCTGGGATTCTTCATTGTACCTTCAGGATACTGCTGAAGCAGTACTACTGTCATGGGAGAAGAGATGTCTGTAAAGAAGGGGAACTCAACTCTGGACCAGCAGGGTTCTTGGCATAAGTGAAAGAAGAATTTCAGCATGCACTAGTCAAAATCATAGAGGTTTATTTAGGAAAGTTGATCCATATTCAAGGGAGAATGGAGCAATATCAAGAGAGAGAGAGAGGCCTTTGGGAGTAAAGCAAAGAATAGGCATTCAAGGGAGAATGGGAGCCATATCCAGAGGGGGAGGCAGCCACCCATTGGTGTGCAGTGTTAATATTTATATAGTGAGGTTGCTAAGGGCTGGACTAGAAGTGGAGCCAGGGTAGAGTTACACAATTTTGCACCAGTTTTCCCCGAACTTGCGCATTGGCCTCATGTTACTTTTTTTTTTCAGGCAAAGTCATGGGTCAAAGGCACAGAGTAAGGCATGGGCTGTCTTGCTCAGGAGTCCAACTGTTCATGGGGTTTCTGCATTTCAGTGGTTTGTGGGCATTTCCTGCATTTCGGAGGTTTGTGGGCACTCCCTTTTTTGTATCCCCAAATTCCTTTCTCAAACCTTCATGCATTTCTCCTGAGATCACTGGACAGAGACACCTTGCTAAGTCCTAAATCCTATTTCTCTCATGCAAGTTGGTAATTTTTTTAATCTTTCACAGGATATATACTGGGGCTTTTTCCACATTTTAGAAATTGGTGCATTATAATTGTACATAACACTGGGGTCTGTTGTTACATATTGTACATGCACACAATATAACAATATAATTTGGCCAATGTCATTCCCTAGCACTTCATTCCCCTCCCCACTTCCACCTGCTGGTCCCTTTCCTCTACTAGTCTCCCTTTGATTTCCATGAGATCTTCCCCCACCTTTCTTTTCCTTTCCCCTCTCTAGCTTCTACAAGTGAAAGAAAAAATATAATGCTCAACCTTCAGAATTTTGTTTATTTTGATTAATATAATGGTCTCTAGTTCCATCCACTTTCCTGCAAATGACATAATTTCATTTTTCTTTATGGCTAAATAAAAGTCCATTGTGTATATATACATATATATATATTTTTTTTTTTTTTCTTTATCCATTCATCTGTTGATAGATATCTAGGCTGGTTCCATAGTTTGGCTATGGTGAATTACGCTGCTATAAACATGGGTATGCATGTATCTTTGTAGTATGACACAGGATATATATACTGTTGTTTTCAATATCCCCACTCTTAGTGTCAGCAGGGATGAACTTGGCATTCATCGTCTGTTCAGGAGTAGGGAGGAATGAGGGAAACTCCATTCATCCCAGGTCACTTTTCCATGATGATCTGCTGCATCTAGGCTAGAAAGCCAGCTTCGCACCAGAGTGCAACTTGTGGTTAAGAATGAAGGTAAACTAACCTGATATTTGAATAAGCCCTGACTTCCTTACCCAGTTTCCTACTCAATAGTTAAATAATATGACAGAGTAGATTTAGGAATTCCTGACTTAATGCACCTAATTAATGCCTGATTTCCAGTCCCAAAGAAGCTTGGGCCCTGGGAAGGTGACTTGAAGTCTGTTTCCTGGAACAAAGACAATAGCAGTCCTGCTTTATGAGCTGCCAAGTAAAACTGCTAGAATCTATTTAGGAAAATCAGGCCAGTCTGGCAGTGTTTACTGAGAATGGCTGACTGAGACAAAGAGGAAAAGAGTTTTCACTCAATTCATTCACAGATATTATTGAAAACCTGCCATCCACCAAGTCAGGTTCTATGTGTTAGGGAAGCAGAAATGAGGCAAACTAACACAATGCCTATGCTTACAGAGCTTACATTCTGGTGGGAGGAGATACAACAAATAGAATAAGCAAAAGAATATTAATTAAAAACTGGTAATCACACATGGTACTGCATGCCTGTTATTCCAACAACTGGGAAGGCTGAGGCAGGAGGATCACAAGTTTGAGACTAGCCTCTACAACTTAGCAAAACCCTGTCTCAAAATAAAAAATAAAAAGCAGGGGCTGAGGTTGTGGCTCAGCGGTAGAGTGCTTGCGTAGCACGTTCGAGGACCTGGGTTCGATCCTTAGCGCCACATAAAAATAAATAAAATAAAAGTATTGTGTCCAACTGCAACTAAAAAATAAATATATAAAAACAATTAAAAAAAATAAAAAGCATTGTGGATGTGGTTAAGCCATAAAGTACCCTTGGGTTCAATACCCAGTAATACACGTATACCCAAAGACAGTAAGTGCTAAAGTTTCAGTTTGCATAAAAAAATATCTGTAGGACCTTTTTAAAACACCAATAAGGTGTTACAGCAGATAATGAAGAGCTTTCTGAGAAAGGGGGAGGGATAAGGAGAGAGTTAGGCAAGAACTGAGCATGTTCAAAACACAGAAAGATCAATTTCTGCAGCGTATTGCATGAGGGGAGAAATCCTAAACATGAAGTGGGGGAGGCAGACATACCCTGAGGAGGAGGTGAGCTCCCCCTAAGTTGACCTGGTTATTACAGCACAATTACCTATCCTACTGTGACACTGCCTACTCAGAGCTCACTGGCTAATCAGCTCCAAGGTAGGCTATCTTAAGTTCCAAAACAGACATAATGAAGCCTATTCTCTAAAGCTCATACCAACACTTCTTAAGAAGCTTCTGGGATTTTTATTTTATTTTTATATTTATTTAATGTAATCTACCAAGTTCATGGTAGATTACAAGCAGCAGATTCAAAGGGGAGGAAAGGACAGGCAGTCATTCTGTTAGGGTGACAATTCAGTGAATCGTTTTGTTTGGAAACCACCTTACTACATTACTGGCCTAATCTGATACTGCATCGACTCCAGGGGTCAACTGGATAACCTTATGATATTTATGATTGCTGTACCATGGTTTAGTGGGAAGGACATGGAGTAGTCCTGGATGCAAATCCTGATTTCACCATTCATAATTGTGTCCCCATTAGATTGCAAATGATTTAAGGACATGTGTCATCTTTGAACTCACAACCAATGCCCCTACTCCAGGAATAATGCCAGTCATTTAATACTGCTTGATAAATGAATTTTGAATGAGTAAATGAAAATATGATCTTTGCTTAGTTATTTTCTCTGATCCTCAGTTGTCTCGTTTATAAAATGATATAATATTACCTCATGCTTGCTTGGAATATTGAAAAACATAATTATGTATAAAACAATGTTAAGTATAACATATAATTTAAATGCAAGTTATTTTGTTACATAAAGCTGAATCCATGGAGTGTCCCTTCCAAGGGTCAAGGGAACCTTTAGGTCCTTGTGTCTACAACTTGAGTAGTTGCCACTAGATGGCAATATTTTCTTAAAGCATGCATAGCCATTTTTGAGTCTACTCCAGTGGTCTTCAAACTGGGGTCTTCTCATACTGCTGGGAGTACAAAAAGCTTTCCAAGTGTGCTCAGTTATCGAGCTTTGGGGAAATCAATTCTCCTATCTTCACCTTCTATGAATCCTCTTTCCTAAAACCAACCTGCTTGGAAAAGAGTCTTTTCCAAAAGAAAGGCAACCCAGTATTGATCGCAAGCTGATCAGGTGAATGATATCTACTATGGAGACATCAAAAGCAAAATCTCCTTCAGTGATTAACAAGGAACCATTCTATCTTTTAAGTCTGTCTTTTTATCTTCTAAGAGTGAAACTTGGCTTTAGTAATGGGGTACTTTGGCTCATTTTGTTATGGTCTGAATAAAATATTTGGTACAGCGGAGTAACAGAATAAGGTCTTTTTCATCCCCTAAGAATTATCAAAGAAAGAACTGATCTTTTTCTTTTTTAACATTTTTTTTTAGTTGTAGTTGGACATAATACCTTTATTTTCTATATTTATTTTTATGTGGTACTGAGGATCAAACCCAGTGCCTCCCATGTGCTAGGCAAGCGCTCTACCGCTGAGCCACAACCCCCTCTCCCCCCAACCCAAAGCATTGATCTTTTTTTTTTTTTTTTTAGAGAGTGAGAGAATTTTTAATATTTATTTTCTAGTATTTGGCGGACACAACATCTTTGTCTGTATGTGGTGCTGAGGATCGAACCCGGGCCGCACGCATGCCAGGTGAGCGCGCTACCGCTTGAGCCACATCTCCAGCCCCCAAAGCATTGATCTTAAGAAAGCAAAGCACAGACAGAATCTGTTTTTTTAAAAAAAGCTAAATGTTTTTTCACATACTTAAATATATTTTCAGCTATTCCCAATTCTTATCCCAAAGTCCTGTCACTAACAAGAAAGAAATATGTTGAAATGGCCAAACTAGTTGACTGTTTGATTAATATTAATTTTCGTGGTGCTGAGGATCAAATTCAGGTCTTCTGACATGCCAAGTATGCACTCTACCATTGATGCAAAAAAAATTTCCCCCTTTTTTCCTGATACTGGGTATCAAACCCAGGTCTTTGTCATACTAGACAGGTGCTTTACCACTGAGTAAAACCTCCAGCTCTAGTTGACTGTTTTAAATGTAACTAAAATATATTCTAAGATCATTAAATTTTTCATAACACACTAGCTGAAACAAACCAATAAAGCTTTTACACAATCTCTTTCACATTTGGCATGTATTATTCAATAAAATGGTTACAAAACATTTGTATCAAATCATATGGTATTTATTTCAATAATAGTCAATTATATGTTTATTTCAATTTATTTAATATCATCTATTTCCCACTTAAAAACTCCCACAAATTTATATGTTCAATTTATTTTTATTTTTTTGCTTTTTATTTTTACTTTTTTATTGTAATGAGGACTGAACCCAGAGTCACTCTACTACTTTGTGATATTCCCACCCTTTTTCTTGTTGTTGTTGGAGACAGGGTTTCCCAAAATTGATGAGGCTGCTCAAATTTGTGATCCTCCTGCCTCAGCCTCCTGAGTAGCTAGGATTACAGGAGTGCACCACCATACTCACCTTAGATCAATTTATTTTTGCAGTTTATATCTTCTCATTTCATTAAATATATGAAAAATTTTTATTGTGTTATCTAATGAAAATAACTGTTCTATTTCTGATTTTTATACCTGAGACATACTTATCATCAAAAGCTGAACCTAAGCCTGATGTGGTGGTGAATGCCTATAATCTCAGCAACTGGGGAGGCTGAGGCAAAAGGATTACAAATTCAAGGCCATCCTCAACAATTTAGAAAAGCCCTTAGCAAATTAGCAAGACCCTATCTCAAAATTTAAAAAATAAATAAATAAAAAGGGTTAGGGATGTAGCTCACTGGTAGAGAACTCCTGAGTTCCATCCCCAGTACCTCTAAAGAAATAATTAAATAAACAAAGCTGAACCTCTAAGTTTGGTTCATATGATACACTTTACCAAAGAAATATCGTGATTTGTATTGTATTCCTTGCCTTACAAATGGTTTATAACTTGGCTTTGCATTACTATAAATTAGGTCATGAAGAACAGTATATTGATTTATTATTTTGTTTTTATAACTTTAAAAATCAATAAAAGGGCTGGGGTTGTCTCAGTGATAGAGTGCTTGCCTAGCATGTGTGAGGCATTGGGTTCAATTCTCAGCATCACATTAAAAAAATAAATAAATAAATAAAGAGATTGTGTTCATGTACAGCTGAAAAAAAAATTTTTTTGGTGGGGGGGTAGGTACTAGGGACTGAACTCAGGGGCATTCGATCACTAAGCCACATCCCAGTTTGTATTTTATTTAGAGACAGGATCTCATTGAGTTGCTTAGCACCTCACTTTTGCTGAGGCTGGCTTTGAACTGACAATCCTCCTGTCTCAGCTGAAAATATTAAATAAATAAATAAGGGCTGGGGATACAGCTCATTTGGTAGAGTGCTTGCCTTGCATGCATAAGGCCCTGGGTTCAATCCCCAGCACCCTAAAAAAAAAAAAAAAAAAAAAAAAAAAAAAAGATCAATAAATGAAGAAATAGAAAAATAAATACTTACATTCCAAGCTACATCCCCACCCACTACCCTAGCCCAAGACCTTTTCCCTTATCACATTTTCAAAATTTACTACTCTTTGACCATTCAGCATATAAGTTACTCAGAAAACTGCTTCTTTGGGTCTTCATTTCTTTGAGGGCTCCCACGCCATGTAAAACTTGTATTGTACTTTTCTCCTTTTAGGCTTGCCACTTTTAATCCTAAAAACAACCCTTGAAATAAGTGTTATTGGGGCTGGGATTGTGGCTCAGCGGTGGAGCGCTCACCTAGCACTGGTGGGACCCGGGTTCGATTCTCAGCACCACATAAAAATAAAGGCATTGTGTTGTGTCCATCTACAACTAAAAAATAAATATTAAAAAAAAGAAATAAATGTTATTACTTCACTCACAGAAAATTAGATAATTTATTCATAGTCACAAAAGCCAAAAAAAAGGTCAATTATGCTAGTCAAATAGCTATCACAAAAAACATGTATTAATACGTAGGGAAGTTATGCTTTATATATTCTAATGGAAGAGGTTAGAATATTTTACTCTGTCCTATTGGTACCTATAATTATTTAATTTCAAGGTGCCTAAGAATCAGCAAGTTCAAAATATCATTTTGACCTTTGTGCTGTTTCTTAAAAACAGAAGATGAAATTCCCATGTGAAAGATGCCCTCCTCAGACTAGAAAACTGCTACATCTTATCATCAAGGACAAGAACGTTGTTCCTGCAGAAACAAGCCTTGTTAGCTGTCACTTATCTTCCTAGTTACTTCTTTACCCAATTAGCTATCCTAGTCAAGCCCCTTTCCCTTATCACATTTTCACAGTTTACTACTCTTTAACAAATTCAACCTATAAGTGGCAATAATGCTTCTTTGGGTCTTAATTTCTTTGAGGGTCAAATTTGTATTATACTTTTCTCCTTTTGATCTATGTTATGTTCGTTTACTTCTCAGACCCAACTAGGAATCAAAGAGGGTAGTGATAGAAAGTTTCCGACAAGGGGGATGGGATGGATCCTAAAATGACACCTTTAGTTGCTCCAGAGCCTGCAGATGGGACCCTGGGGGATCTGACAAAAGCTGGCAGAAGGGGGGCTAGGATTGTGGCTCAGGGGTATCCTGCTCCCCTAGCTCTCCAGGGTTTGATTCTCAGCACCCATAAAAATAAGTAAACAAAATAAAAGTATTGTGTCCAACTGCACTAAAAAAAAAAAAAAAAAAAGCTGGCACAAGGTAGGAATTCTTCTAAAAGTCATTGCTCCCAAATCTCTGCAGTGCTAGGTTGAGAGAGGAAGGAAAAACAAAGACAACTTTTCTTGTCTTTTCCTTTGTAAATATGGATTGCTGGGGTGAGGGTAGGGAAACAGTTTTAAGAATCTTTGAATTATGACTTGTGAATTTGGTTCTGGATACCCACTGATGATTGATTCACCACCTTCCAGAAACATTTCTTGTTTCTTTGTTTTTTGTGTAGTTTATCAAATGAGGAAAATCATAATAAGATTCTCTTTTCATCCTGTTTTATGTCTTGAGAGTGTGGCTTTGTGCCAGTTAAAACAGTCTCTGTGGTCTCCACCAACTGGGGCAAAAGTAGTTAGGTGTATGGCGGGCAGCTATTTATCTGGCTAGGAGTTCAAAACACAAAGTGTCTGTCCTACCATACAAGCTCTCAGGGGAGTTTGTCTTAATTGTCTCAACCTTCCTTGCTCTTTTAACAATGAGAATCTTTGCTTTGGGGGAGCAATTTAAGAACTTGGATATTGATTAAGAGGGATTGTGTATTTTGTACACACTTTGGGGACACCATGATTAAGCCTTCAAAGACTTACTAGTTATAAGTCTTACAAAGACTTACGGATATTGAGTCACAATTGAAGTAGGTATACCTTTGGAGATTTGAGCTTCTGTATATAAAATTTCATTTCTTTAGAGAGCTCTCATCCTAAACAACTGTCCTATTGGCACCTATGTGAAGATTTGGTAAAAACAAAAATGAGGGGCTAGGGTTGTGGCTCAGTGGCAAAGTGCTTGCCTGGAATGTGTGAGGCACTGGGTTTGATTCTCAGCACCACATATAAATAAATGAATAAAGTAAGGTCCATCAACATCTAAAAAAATTTTTAAAAAAAGACCCTTTCAAGAGTGGCATATCACCTTTAAAAGAAAGAAAGAAAGAAAGAAAATGACAGCTTATTTAAATTAAAAATTTTCTCAGAAAAAAAATAGAAGCTAACTTAAATGTTTTTTGGTAAATAAAAATACTTTTTGGTAAATAAAAAAAAGCTAAACCAGGCATGGGAGAACACACCTGTAATCCTATCTACTTGGGTGGCTAAGGTAGGAGGCAACTCCTACCTTGGGCAACTCTGTCTCAAAATTAAATTTGAAAAAGGCTTAGTGGTAAATTGCCCTGTATTAAATTCCCAGTTAAAAAAAAAAAAAAAATTATAAATGGGTCTTTTTTTTTTTTTTTTTTTTGTACCAGGGATCGAACCCAGGGGTGCTCAAGCACTGAGCCACATCCCCAGCCCTTTTTACTTTTTACTGTGAGACATGGTCTGGCTAAGTTGCTTGGGGCCTTGCTAAGTTACTCACACTGGCTTTGAATTGGCAATCTTCCTGCTTCAGCCTCCTGAGGTGCTGGGATTACAGGTGTGTACCACTATGCCCTGCTATAAATGGACTTTTCAACAATGATTGTTTTACAAGATATGTCTGCTTATAATATTCATAAAATCTTGATAACTTAATTTTTTTTTAAAAATTTTTTGTAGTTGTGGACAGATGGAAAGAATGCCTTTGTTTTATTTGTTTATTTTTATGTGGTGCTGAGGATTGAACCCAGTACCTTACTCGTGCTAGCACGTGCTCTGCCTCTGAGCTATAGCCCCAGCCTGATAACTTAAATTTTTAGTAACTCAAATTATATAAAATTAAATTAAATATGGATATTCCTTGAATATCAGTGTCATTTTCAAATAAGATATAATTCTGAAACATTAATTGCTAAACATAAATCTAAGCTTCTATACCTTTGGCTTCTTATTGAAGAGGAACAAAAGATATTTGAGCCAGGCACCGTGGTGCACTCCTATAATCCCAGCAGCTCAGGAGGCTGAGACAGGAGGATCACAAGTTCAAAGCAATACTCAGCAAAAGCGAGTGCTAAACAACTCAGACAGTGAGATCCTGTCTCTAAATAAAATACAAAATGTGGCTGAGTGGTTGAGTGCCCCTGAGTTCAATCCCCAATAGCCCTCCCAAAAAAGATATTTGAATCTATTCATAAACATATCCTATGCCACACTGAAAAATTGGGCAATGAATATTCTAATTAATGTATGTAATTAAATTAATACTACTAAAAGTAAAGACAAAAAAAATTAAATTAAGAATAATGCCAGATGCAGTGGCACATGCTAGCAATCCCAGATACTCAGGAGACTTAAGGCAGGAAAATCACAAGTTTGAGGTCAGCCTGGGCAATTTATTGAGACCCTGTCTCAAGAAGTAAAGGTCTGTGGATGAAGCTCTGTGGTAGCGCACCCTTGGGTTTAATCTCCAGTACTGCCAATAAATAAATAAATAAATACTCTGACAAGTACTTTGGAATATAGGTTTGTAATAACTTTAAGGGCATACTGTTGTATGAGTAAGAATTTCTAGAACTCTTAGGGGAAAATTGGATTAATAAAACTGCTAATTCAAGATCAAGCAAAATAAGAATTAATTAAACAGGACTGAATGAACTGATAGAAAAGAATCATAAGGGCTGGGGATGTAGCTCAATGGTAGAGAACTTGCCTAGTGTGCCCAATGTTCAATGTCCCCACCATAGCAGGGGGCAAAAAAAAAAAAAAAAAAAAAAATATATATATATATATATATATATATATATATATAGAGAGAGAGAGAGAGAGAGAGAGAGAGAGAGAGAGAGAAAAGAGAGAGAGAAGAAGAAGACTTTTTGTCTGAAATATTGCTGATTCTTTTATGTTTTGTTTTCCAAATTTTAGGAAATCTTTTTCTCTTTTCTCTAAACTGTCTATACCTTTAAAAGTCTAATGAGGGGCTCGGTTTGTGGCTGAGTGGTAAAGCACTTGCCTAGCATATGTGAGGCACTAGGCTTGATCATCAGCATCACATTAAAAAAATAAATAAATAAAATATAAAGTTATTTTTTTAAAAAGTCCAATCTGAGATTCTTCATTAAAAATTCCAACAAAGCTGACTTTTAAAAACCCTGAGCCTGACATAGCAGCACATAGCTGTAATCCCAACAGCTCAGAAGGTTGAGGCAGAAGGATTACAGTTCAAAATCAGCCTCAACAATTTAGTGAGGCCATAAGCAATTTAGCAAAACCCTCTCTCAAAATATAATGTTAAATGGGATGGGGATGTGGCACAGTGGTTAAGCACCCTGGGGCTCAATCCCTGGTACAAAAAAGAAGAAAATAATAATAATAATACCCTGTAAAAAGCAGGCATTGTGGAGCAAGACTGTGATTTTCCCCTGTAACTCAGGAAGCTAAGGCAGGAGGATCACAAGTTCAAGGCCATCGTGGGCAACTTAGTAAAACTTTGTTTCAAAATAAAAACAAATAAAAGGACTGGGGGTGTAGCTCAGTACTAGCATGCCCTGGGTTCACTCCCCAGTACTGCAAAATCATCATCATCATCATCATCATCATCATCATCATCATATCATCAATTTAGTTTTGTTAAACATTTTACAAACAAATCAGTTTAACTTTGATTATCTTTTATAAAAATGAAAGGGATAGGGTTGGGAAGTGGTAAAATGCTTGCCTAGCCCACATGAAGGGATAATAATAGAAAAATCATGTTTCAGTAGAAAATTTTAAATGTTATTAGCTTCTAGTCTTCTCAGTGTTTTTGAGATTGTTATTATTTATCTGTACACTGGACTGAATTCTGAATCCTTCTAATCTCCTCCAATATCTGGCTATGACTCTCCAAATTAATATTTTCAATTTTTCTCCCACCCTTCTGGCTTGGAATCCCTAAAGATTAAAACTTCTCTATTTATTTATTTTAAAAAAATTTTTTTTTTTTTTTTTTAGTTTTTGGTGGACACAACATCTTTTTTTTTTTTTTTTTTTTAGAGAAAGAGAGAGAGAGAATTTTAATATTTATTTTTTAGTTATCGGCGGGCACAACTTCTTTGTTTGTATGTGGTGCTGAGGATCGAATTCCGGCCGCACGCATGCCAGGCGAGCGCGCTACCGCTTGAGCCACATCCCCAGCCCACAACATCTTTATTTTTATGTGATGCTGAGGATTGAACCCAGCACCCCGCACATGCCAGGCGAGCGTACTACCACTTGAGCCACATCCCCAGCCTTGAAGCTGGACAATTGATACAGACTTCAAAGAAATCATCACAACAGTTTATGTATGGACAATTTCTGTGCCTGTTGTTGAGTGGGATATCCATAAAGTTCAGTGGAATTCCCTATGCAAACTACAAATTAGGAAAATCTGTCAGATTGCCACTCCTTGCTCCCACTCCAAATAAAGATGCTTCAAGTAAACATCTAGAAATCTTCTCAACTGACTGCCCTATGAACTAAAAACTGGCATATAATTTGTTCTGACTATTAACCTTTGTTTTTATTTTCCTTTTGAGAGTGGGTCCTGGTGATTGAACTCAGGGGCACTCAACCACTAAGCCACATCCCCAGCTCTATTCTGTATTTTATTTAGAGATAGGGTCTCATTGAGTTGCTTTGTGCCTTACTGTTGCTAAGGCTGGCTTTGAACTCGTGATTCTCCTGCCTCAGCCTCACAAGCCCCTGGGTTTACAGGTGTGCACCACTGTGCCAGCTAACCTTTGATTTTCCATAGAAATGCCTCTTATTCTCATGGCATATAGAGTCCTAACTTAGATGAGCATCTATCTACAAAATCAGTTCCTAAAATGATACATACTGCTCACCTAAACTAAAACTATTCTCACAACTAAGAGACTGATTCAATATGAATTAGACAATATACTTAGATTTTTTTCTTTTCAGCTTTTTCCAATTTATGTTCTTCTCTCTATATATAGATATCTTGCTGCTCAGTTACTAATCCAAATTCTCTCCACAACCACCAACTCAAAGTTTAATATGAAACTTCAGTTTTGCATAAAATCCTTTCAACCCTACGTAATTTTATACAGATTTTCAAGTTCTTAGCAGAATAGGAGGAGAAATCTGGAAGTAGGGAGGAGCATCAACTATAAAGATACTTACACTAATAAAAGTAGATACTCAGCAACTTAACTGCAAAGAGAAACCTATATAAAGCAATTCTCAAAATGAAAAATGAAACTATTATAGTGAAGATACTAAAAAGTCCTACCCCAAATTGATGTTTTTAATTAAATAATTATTTCATGTCTACATTTATTATGGCCATGTAAATATTTTTTACTGAGTCACATAGCATATAATTATATAAGTTGGGCAACTTAATGTTTTCCCTGAAAATAACAACTGCCACATCTTTTTTATTATTTAGTTTTCCAGGTACCTATTGACATTGCTGCAAAATTTCTTGCAATGTATTCAGATACTTCAGGTAATGTTTCATTTTGTTTCTTGGAAACATCCTTCTGCAGCCTTTCATTCATTTGTTCCAGTCTGGACAGGTTCTATTTGCCTGTTACTAACCTGTCATCTCAGGACTTCATGTTACTACTTTTCTATACATTCTTTCCCCTGTCTCCTGTGCTCAACCCTTGTTTCTTGTTTCTGTTCTCTTTCATGGTTTAATCCTTCATTTCAATGGAATATGTCCTCCAATAAATTCCTGAGAAATGATGAGCAGAAAGCTATACATTCTTAAAAATATCTATAGCTAGGACTGGGGTTGTGGCTCAGTAGTAGAGCGCTCACCTTGCACCTATGAAACACTGGGTTCAATCCTCAGCACCACATAAAAATAAATGAATAAAATAAAGGTATTGTGTCCATCTACAGCTAAAAATATATTTTTAAAAAATATCTATATCCTACCCTTAGACTTGGTTATAGTTTAGCTGGTTATAAAATTCTTTAGTTTTCCAAAGGTTTTATTGTTTTTAATGTTATTGTTGTTGTTTGAGTACTGAGGAATGAACCCAGGGGCACTTTATTCCTGAGATATATCTCCAGTCCTTTGTTTTATTTTTGGTTCCATGGGATTGAACCCAGGAGTGCTTAATCACTGAGCCACATTCCCTAACCCTTTTATATAGAGACAGGGTCTTGATGAGTTGCTTAGGGCCTCATTAAATTGCTGAGGCTAGCTCCAGTTCTTTTTTTTTTATTTTTTATTTTGAGTTGCTGAGGATCTCACTCAATTGTTAAGGCTATCCTGAAATTCATAATTCTCCTCACTCGGCCTCCGGCGTTGATGAGATTAGAAGTGCAACACCATGCCTGCCTTATTCTTAGAGTTTTCAAGACTTGTCTTAGTTGTCTTCTAGATTCCAGTGTTTGTTTTGAGAAGTAGGGATGCTATCCTGATTCCCAAATCTTTATGGGTTACCTATTTTTTTTTCCTGTGGAAGGCCCAAGTGTCTGGAGTGTCAGGATAATGGATCTTGCTTTATTGAGATGCAATTTACATATTATAAAGTGTACCAATTTAAGTTTATAATTGGGTAAGTTTTGATATATATATAAATCATATCTACCACATTGTGACATAAAATATTCCTAGCATTCTGAAAAGGTCCCCTTTGTAGTTAATGCCCTCCTCCTATCCTATGATGCCTATCTCTGTAGTTTTGCCTTTTCTAGAATTTCATATAAGTGGAATAATACAGTATGAAGTCTTTTGTATCTAGCTTCTTTTCCTTAGCATTTTTTTTAAATTTTTTTAGGTATAGCTGGACACAATACCTTTATTTTATTTATTTATTTTTATGTGGTGCTGAGGATCAACCCAGCGCCTCACACATGCTAGGCAAGCCCTCTACTGCTGAGTCACAATCCCAGACTAACATTCATTCATTTTTAAAAATACTTTTATTTATTTTTTTAACTGTAATTGAACACAAAATCTTTTTTATTTATGTATATGTGGTGCTGAGGATTGAACCCACAGCCTCCCATGTTCGAGGCGAGGGTTCTACCGCTGAGCCACAACCCCAGCCCCCCCATTCATTCTCTTGAGATCTATGTATTTTGTTGTACCTCTCAGTAATTTTTTTCCTTTTGTTGCTAATAAGAGTTTCATTTTTTCAATGTGCCACAATTTATTTATCTAGTCACGGAAGGCAGACATTTAGAGTGTTTCCAAATTTTGGCTGAGACTGTGTTGCTCTTCACATTCATGTGCAAGTCTTTATACAAATCTGTTTTCATTTCTCCTGGGTTAATATCGACAAGTGAAATTTCTACATCACTTGCTAAGTGTATATTTAATAAGATTTTTGTATATTGCCTTTATATCCTATGAACTTGCTAAACTTATTTATTCTAGTATTTTTTTCTAGATTCTCTAAAACATTCTATATAGATAAGGTCTTATATAAACAAAAAGAATTTACTAATCTGTTTTTTCTTTAATTAATTTATTTTTATTTTATTTACCTTTATTTATTGGTACTAGGAATTGAACCTAGGGGCACTTTACCACTAAACTATATCCCCAGTCATTTTTATTACTGATTTTGGAGACAGGGTCTCATTAAGTTGCTTAAGACCTCAGTAAGTTGTTGAGGCTGCCCTTGAACTTGCAATCCTTGGTTTTCAGACTCTGGAGTCACTGGGGTTACAGGTGTGCACCACCACACCTGGTTTATTTTATTTTATTGACTTATTTGTCTTACTAGACTGTCTAGGACCTCCAGGACAATATTCAATAGGAGTGGCTAGAGTTGAAGCAAATAATTACAAGTGAAAGGAAGAATTTTTTTCTTCTGCCATCAATAAAACCATATTGCTATTATATATATATATATAGTTAGAGTGGTCATCCTTGACTTGTTCTTGATCTTGGGGGAATTCATTCACTCTTATGCCATTAAGCACATTGTTAACTATGAGTTTATCACAATAAAAATCTTTTTTATCAGGTTGGAGAAGTTCCCTTCTATTCCTAATTTAAATTTATTGGCAAAAAGTTGTTCATGGGCTGGGGTCGAAGTTCAGTAGTAGAGCACTTGCCTTGCAATCGTGAGGCACTGGATTCAATCCTCAGCACCACATAAAAATAAATAAATAAGAATATTATGGGAAAAAAAAGTTGTTCATAATGTTATCTGTGACCCTTTGTTTTGTGTGTGTGGGGGGGGCAGATACTAGGGCTTGAATTCAGGGGCACTCAACCACTGAGCCACATCCCTAGCCCTATTCTGTATTTTATTTTAGAGACAGGGTCTCACTGAGTTGCTTACCACCTCACCATTGCTGAAGCTGGCTTTGAACCCACCATCCTTTTGTCTCAACCTCCAGAGCCGCTTGGGATTACAGGCATTCACCACTGTGCCTAGCTCCTCCTGTGACCCTTTTAATGTCTGTGAGAATATCTTCCCTTTCATTCCTGATATTGGTAATTTGTGTCCCCCTCTCAAATATGGCTAAGAGGTTTGTCAATTTTATTGATCCTCTCCAAGAACTAGCTTCGGTTGATAATATTCTCTATTTTTGTTATGGTTTTATATTTCATTCATCTTCTCTTATCTCAATTATTTCCTTTCTTCTGTGTATTTTTGTTTTAATTTGACCTTTTGAGTTTAGTTTTTGAAGGTGGAAGCTAAGGTCGTTGAGACCTTTCTGCTGTTCTACTGTGGATGTTTATTGTAAATTTCCCTTTAAATACTGCTGAAATTGCTTCCACATATGTTCACATGCTGTTTTCTTTTTCATTCAGTTGAAATATTTACTAATTTCCCTTTTGCTTTCTTCTTTGGCCCACAAATTAGATAAAGCATGTTACTTAGTTCCTAAGTATTTGAAAATTTTCCAGAGACTTTTCTGTTTTTTGGGTTTTTTGTCCTGGGATTGAACCTAGGGGTCTTTAACCACTGAGTCACATCCCCATCCCTTTTTACATTTTATTTTAAGAGAGGTTCTTGCTAAAATGCTTATGAACTCTCTAAGTTGTGAGGCTGGCTTTGAACTTGCTGTCCTCCTGCCTCAGCTTCCAGAGTCACTTGGATTATAGGCTTGTGCCACCGCACCCATCTCTGTTATTTATTTCTAATTTAATTCTATTTGGATCAGAGAAAACACTTTGTATGACTTGCTTCCTTTTAAAATTATTGAGGGATGGGGATGTAGCTTGGTGGCAGAGGATTTGGCTAGCATGAATGAGGCCCTGGGTCTGATCCCCAGCACTGCAAAAAATAAATAATAAATAAATAAAATTATTTTGACCTGTTCTGTGGCCCAGAAGATGGTTAGAAATATAGTGCACCTACTGGGAAAAATGCAGTCATTATTATGCTAATGTAAGTTCTCAGATCTGAGCAATATGTTTCTCACTGTAGATTAGTATATTGGAGTTTGAATTTTATACATCATTCTGATGAACTCAGTAAATGTGAGTTCCCTCCTGAGAGAATAGGCTGCCTCTTAATGTTCTCTGTTCACAATGGCAAGGATTTTAATTGAAAACAGAACATTCCAATCTTCCAGGTATTTTCAAGAACAATATCCATATGTTTGTATCCATGTATTGTTTTAGTGTTAAAACATGAATGAAGATTTGGATAAATTATCCTTTCTTGGATTGCTGCTTTTCCTGTCAGATTCACAAATTAACTCAAATAAATTTAACTTGCTTTATTTAACAAGAAAGTATTCTGAGAGGCTGAACATCATGGTGGAAGAGGTTGGTGGAAGAATGTGGGCCAGAATATCACATCATGAAGCAGAGAGTAGAGGTAAGAGAGAGAAAATGTATATGGGAGAAAATATATACAAAATATACACCCCAAAGTCACGCCCTCAATGACCCACCTCCTCCACCTACACCCTACTTACCTACAGTAAACACCCAGTTCTCTCTCTCTCCTCCCTCCTCCCTCCCCCAATTTTCATTTTAAGACAAGGTCTCTCTAAATTGCCCAGGCTAACCTCAAACTTGCAATCCTCCTACCTTGACCTCCTAAGGATTATAGGTATATGCCATTCGTGGATGAAATTAAATATTTTTAGAAGCATTAAGGGTTATGTTAGGCAAGTACATTTTTTATTCAGATTTTTTTTTCTTTTCTTTTTTATTATCCTAGGGGTCACAGGGCTTTGAACATGCTAAATACATGCTCTACACCCCAAGAATATTTTTTAATGTGCTTCTGTAGATAATAATTGTAATATCTGAATAAATATTATTGGCCTATTAAAAGAGGTTGCTACCGAGTGTCAAAAAACAAAACAAGTCAGGCATGGTGACTCATGTCTCTAATCCTAGTGGCTCCGGAGCTGAGGCAGGAGTATCCCAAGTTCCAGGCCACCCTCAGCTATTTAGCTAGACCCTGTCTAAAAATAAAAACAGAAAAGACCTGGGGATGTAGGTCAGTGGTAGAGAGTTCTTGGGTTAAAACTGTACTATCACACACACACACACACACACACACACACACAGACACACATAAAGAAAAGAAAAAAATAATGAATTTCTGTTCCCCCCAAAAGCAGAGGGGAGAAGATGAGGAAAAAAAGTCCTTTCCTCCTCACAGCCAAATTTAACCTCTTTATTGTGACCAAATCCTTCTGTCCTCACATGACAGGACTATCTTAATTCTTGGGGGGGGGGGGAGGGTAGAGTGATAATAGGATCAGCTTAGGGCATCAGGCCCTTGTAAAAACTGTTTGCTCCCACAAGGCTACCTGGGCATTTCTAGCCATTATTTTCCAGTATCATCTTAAAATGTAGAGCCCACATGCCTCAAGCTAGGCAAGAGGTCTCTCAGTTACAACTCTAAAATTGTATGGAAAACTGAGAGTTTAAAAAAAGAAAGAAGAGAAAGGAAAAGAAAACTAAGCGTTATAGCATCAGAGCTCAGCAACTAATTCTATGAGTAATCATCCAAAAATAATTTTTTTTCAAGTAACTTTTGTTCTAAATTAATCACAAGTCTGGAAGCACTAGAATAAATTAATGGTCTCAATATAACATTAATGGTCTCAATATAACATTTCAATAACTCAACCATCTCATCTAGTAGGTGGGGTTTTTTTTGTTGTTGTTTTGGTACTGGGGATTGAACTCAGTGACACTCAACCACTGAGCCACATCTCCAGCCCTATTTTGTATTTTTGTTTTGAGACAGGGACTCACTGAGTTGCTTAGCACCTCACTTTTGCTGAGACTGGCTTTGAACTCGTGATCCTCCTTCCTCAGCTTCCCAAGATGCTGGGATTATAGGCTTGTGCCACCATGCCCAGCAAATATACTTGACATTCTTGATAAATTTTATTTAGAAAAGAGTGGAGCTGGGGGTGTAGCTCAGTAGTAGAGCACTTGCCTACCATGTATGATTCCCTGAGTTCAAAACCCAGCAACACAAAAAAGAAAAGAAGGAAAGGAGAGGGAAAGGAAGGGGAAAATAAGAAAAGTAAATGAAGCATTATCAGGGCTGGGTATCGTGGCACATGCCTGTAATCCCAGGGACTGGGAAAGCTGAGGCAGGAGGATTGCAAGTTTGAGGCTAGTCTGGGCAATTTAGCAAGACCCTGTCTCCAAATAAAAAAAAAAAAAAATTTAAATGCTGGGAATATGGCTCAGTGATAGGGCCCTCCTGGCTCTAACCCAGTACTGTGAAAATAAGTAAATTGATTTAATTTAATAAATAAAAATAAATAAATGAGGACTGGGTATGTAGCTCAGTAGAAAAGCATCTCTATGTTCAAACCCCAGTACTGGGGGTGGAGTGTGTGAGGCACTGGGTTCGATCCTCAACATCTCTTAAAAATAAATAAATGAAACAAAGGTGTTGCGTCCATCTACGACTAAAAAGAAAAAAAAAGTTTTTTAAAGAAGCATTATCAGTTTTATATTTAAAGCAAGGAAATGAAAGAAACAACTGTTGTTTCTGCCACAAATCTATGACAAGCTAGGCACTCAATCACCTCAAGAGAATAATGTTCCTGAAACTCTTCAGTAGCTTTTTTTCTTTTTGCAGTGCTGGGGATTGAACTCAGGACCATTGAACTTACTAGGCAAGTAAGTAGGCACGTACTCTACCCCTGAGATATATCCCCAGCCCTTTTTAATTTTGTTTGGAAACAGGGTCTTGCTAAGCTGATGAAGCTGGCCTGGAACTTGTGGTCCTCCTGCTGTACCCTCCCAAGCCGCTGGTATTACAGGTGTGTGTCACTGCATTCAGCCCTCAATAGGTATATATTTTTAATATTTTTATTTTTTTTAGTTTTTTCGGTGGACACAACATCTTTGTATGTGGTGTTGAGGATCGAATCCGGGCCACACGCATGCCAGGCAAGCGTGCTACCGATTGAGCCACATCCCCAGGCCCCTCAATAGGTATTTTTAAAATCATCATCATCATCTATAGGCTGTTAGTAACTCTCTTCACATTCCATAATGTCATTTTGTGGACATTATTCAAAGAGAAAGGAAGAACTAATATAGTAATATATAATTCAAGAATATTTTTGTAAGAGGTAATGAAATTAGGAAACAAACCCCCACAAAGAGAATACTCCAGAGCCTCTATTTAACTTTTCCTTGCTCCAAGGGAAATAAGAAAGAGACCACCTATATATGATCTGAGGAAGAAACCAAATTTAAAACATTGGATGGGGAAATCAGAAAACGCAAATGTTCGTCTCAGCATGGTTACTGACTTGTTGGGTGGACTGGAATTAAGCCACTTAGTTTTCTGACCTGGAGTTCTTTATCTTTAAAGTTAGGACTTTGGATGAATGACCTCCAAGTATCCCCTGGACTCCTTCCTTCTGCTTCCTGTGCTCCATGTTTCCCTGCTCTCTTTTCTCTGTTGTCTGTCAATTCTTCTTCCTATTATCTCGTAACTGTAGGAGTCTCTCCAGTGACCTGGTCTTGACTCCATTTTTTCTCTAATCCTCTCCTGCAACTTTGGTTACAATCTCTGAAGTGGGTACTGTTTCAACCAGGTCTCCTTCTGTACTGAGGCTTTTTTTCTCCCCCGCTGCTGGGAAGGTTGGAGGATGGCAGCTCTCATGTGAGTTCTGTCTGGGAATTGCACTCAAGCAAATAAAGCCACCTCACCCAAGGTCACATCCCTTCCCTGAGGACAGCCTGCATCCAATAGGCCAGACTGTTCCTAGATAACTCTGAAGGGTAATAACATGCTCCAGAATTACCCTGGTTTTCATTCTAACTGCACCCTTACTTTTGCCCAGTTCTAAAGGTGTTGATTCTGAGAAGACACCCCAACAAACCACATGTACAAAAATCTTCATCTCAGTGTCTATTTTCTGGACAACCCAACTGAAGATAGTTGATGCCAGAAATGGTTTGAGGAATCAAACTCTAAAATGGGATTTTGAACCAGGTGCAGTGGCACACGCCTATAATTCCAGCAACTTGGGATGCTGAGGCCAGAGTATCCCAAATTTCAGGCCAGCCTGGGCAACTTAGTGAAATTCTGTCTCAGAGTGAAAGTAAAGGCTGGGGATTTACCTTGGAGCTAGAGTGCCCCTGGATTCAATCCCCAATACCAATACATGAATAAATAAATAAATAAATAGGATTTTGAAACTGTATTACATATTTTCCAGTTGACAATGAAGACTCTATCACCCCTGGTAGGAGAAGTGTTGTATGTTCCTGGTATGAAATCCAACTGTTGAAACTTCCACTAGTGGTGAACGTGAATGGGAGAATACCAAGAGAAAATGTGCCAGCCAGTTCAATATCTATGGGGTTTTTGACAGACTTGGAAAGGTATTAACTATAAGGACAATGGAATCAGATAGTTCTTTCTGAGTATCTCTGATGCATCGAAGACAGACATCAGAAGACAGTAATTAATCAATCACCAGTTAAAGTCCAAGCATGAAAAACAGGGCTTCCCTGAAAGTTTATACAGAAACTCTCATCTCTTGCAGCTATAAGACAGAAAAGATTCGAGGTAAGGCCCTCCATTTAATTGTAAAAGTTTGCAGAACTCCAAATGAATTTTAATTCCTAGTCTCAACAAACCTGCTATGTCAAGATGAGAACCCAACTAGGAAGAAATGAAATCCTGAGACTTGAGTGGAGGTCATTGGATTGATGCACTTAAAAACCTTGAAACTACAGACCCCCCCCCATCAAAAAAAAAAAAAGAAACTACAGATCCTTCTAAAACCTTTGGTCCTACAAACATGACCCACTGTTAATAGATAATGCTCTTACTTGCCTGAAAAATAAAGCAGAGACCCTCTCAATCTATACAAGAAATCCAAGCAGCCAGATTAAAGGTGTGGTGCACACCTTTAATCCCAGTGGCTCAGGAGGCTGAGGCAGGAGGATCGTTGAGTTCAAAGCCGGCCTCAGCAAAAGCAAGGTGAGACCCTGCTTCAAAATGAAATGTGGCTCAGTGGTTAATCACCCCTGCTTTCAGTCCCCAGTACAAAAAAAGAAAAAAAGAAATCCAAGAATTTTGATCAAAAGTGATCCTGGCTGGGTACAGTGGCTCACATCTGTAATACTAGCAGCTCCAGAGGCCAAGACAGGAGAATCTCAAGTTCAAAACCAGTCTCATCAAATGGTGAGGCACTAAGCAACTCAGTGAGACCCTGTCTCTAAATAAAATACAAATTAGGGCTGGGGATGTGGCTCAGTGGTTGAGTGGCCCTGAGTTAAATTCCCGGTACCCGGCCCTGCACACCAGACATGTTTCTTGGGACTGGAGTTGAAGCTCTGCGGTAGAGTGCTTGCCTCAGAAGTGTGAGGCACTGGGTTTGATTCTCAGCACCGCATATAAATAAGCAAATAAAATAAAGGTCTATCAACAACTCAAAAAAATTATATATATATATATATATATATATATATATATATATATATATATATATATATATAGTCATGTTTCTTTCTCTTCCTCTCTGCCCACTGCTCCTCCCTAATCTCAGGGGACAGGATTAGCTGTCTTCCCCATTCTAGGCAGAGCTGTCTATCCTTGAGTACACACCCCACCATAGGAACAAAGTAATTCAGGCTCTGGGGATTACACCAGAAGTTCTCAGAAATGCCTACCTCCCAAATCAACAAGTGAATTACAACTCTGGACAGAACATGTGGAATGTAGCCTTTGAATCACCTCTTTAAAAGCCCCCTGTTCCCATGATGGGTAGAATCATAGCTTCTGGGACAGGAGTGCCCTGTGCTTCTCCTTTGCTAGCAAAACAATAAACATCTTTTTCCTTTTTCTCAAAACCATGCCTTCATTATTAGATGGGCACTGGGGACTAGGACTGAGCTTTTAATAACATTACCACCATCCATCTCCATAACTTTTTGTCCTGCCAAAATGAAACAGGACCCATGAAGTAGTAACGCTCATTCCCGCTGTGTGCAGAGATTCTACTTCGAGTGACTGAAGGTGGGCCCTGCAACAGGAGGAATTGTACCACAGTTGCAACAGAGGCCTTAGCTGACCCAGCAGGAGCAGGGATGGACTCTCAGAGGTGTCCCTCTTGGAGCAAAGGGGCCTAGATCTTACACCCAGGGAGAGAGAAAATGACCTGTGGCTGCTATAAGGTCCTTGCTTAGCATCTGGATGGCCATTTTAACTGACAGCCGCCATTTTAAGGAAAAAGCTTCACTTTCCTGCCCAAGGGCAATTCTGAGAACGGCTCACCACTCCCTCACACCAACACAACACTTAAGCTCTGCTTTAGGACCTGCCCTGCTTTGATTCCTGAGCCTCCCCCATAAAAGTCCCAGAACCCAAGCCTGTTTTGCCTCTCTCTCTTATAGAGAGATGGCCTTTATCTATCAGCTCTGACAAATAAACTCTCATGTATATCTTTGCCTGGTCTTTTGTCTTTCATTTCTCGCTTACCCATCTTTTGTTCCTCCCTTTCCCTTCGAAGACAGAGTCTTCCTAATTTGTCCAGACTGGCCTCAAATTTATAATTCTCATGTCTTAGCCTCCTACATCATTAGGATTACAGACATGTGCTACCATACCTAGCCCTATTCCTTTTTTTTTTTTTAATAATAATTTAATTTTCCTTCTCTTTAGCCTTGAAAATAAGTGCCATTTTAAACCTGGTTTCCCTATCATTCTGTAATGTATATCTCCAGCTTCCTCTCTGGTCCAATGTAATTAACCCATTTTTCATTCTTCTAGTGTTTGCCTATGGCCAGGCCCCAGAGCTAAGTTCTGGATTTTGGATTAATACTGCCATTCAGCCACTTACCTCCTAATGAGTGACCCACATTTCTGTAACTGAACCAAAGGATTTGCTTCTTGGCAAATGCAAAGCCAATAAGTACAACCAGGAGATAAGAGTAGATAGAGGTTTATTATTTGCAGCAAGTAAGGAGAGCATTGGAGATAATCCTCAAAGCAGTGTTTTCCCCAAACAAAGAAGGCAAGGGGCTTTCACTGGGGTAACATACATATTTTCATAGGAAAGAGTCATCACTTGAAAAGATGGGCACTTTCCTGAGCATGCTCAGTTTGAGGTCATGTATCATGTGTTCAAAAAAATGGTGGAGGCCAATACTCTGGGTGGAGAATTTAATATTATAATGAACATAGTTGACCCTAGTTCACCATAATAGAATGAATCAGAATGACTCCCTAGTCAAGAACCATAGCACATGCCTATAATCCCAGCAGCTGGGGAGGCTGAGGCAGGAGGGTTACAGGTTCAAAGCCAGCCTCAGCACTCAGCAACTTAGCAAGATTCACTCCCCAGTACCAAAAAAAAGAAGAAGAAAAACAAAAAAGGAAAAGAATGGCTCCAATATTTTGGTTAATTCCTTGTAAATTTCTCCTAATGACCTTAGCTGAAACAAACATACACACACAAAAAACTTCAAACTGGGGTTGTGGCTCAGTGGTAGAATGCTCATCTGACATTTCTGAGGCACTGGGTTTGATCCTCAGCACCACATAAAAAAATAAATAAATAAAATAAAGAAATTGTGTCCATCTACAACTAAATAATAATAATAATAAACCTTCCAAAGTGCGTTAACAGTCATTTAAAGGGGCAGCAGCCCCACCCCCATCATCGCACACAAGTAAGTATAGGAGCTTGCCCATAAAACTGTTTGCCTAGTGGCTGGCATTTCTACATGTCTTCAGGAATATATAGGAATAGTCTTTTCTCAGTAAATCAGTGCCTTCCTCAATACGCCAGAGTGCACCTGCCCATCTCTATCAGTATAGACAAGTTTCAAAGTTTAATTGCTTTGTATCTTCACATACAACTTCATATCTCTCCCCACCCTGTCTCTCTGTCCTCTCCCCACCACCCACTTTCACATGCTGGGGATCCAACACAGGCCTCCAGCATGCTCAGCAAGCACTCTACCATGAAACAACATTCCCAAACCCAGCTTTCTTCCCTACTCCCCCACAAGCAACTGCTTCATACTGGAAGTTGAATAGTGGGGAACTACATCCCAGCCTCCCCCCACACCTTTATTTTTTTATTTATTTATTTTTTACTGGGATTGACCCCAGAGGTGCTTTACCGTTGAGTCACATCCACAGCCCTTAAAAAGGAGGAGGTACTATTGGGCTTGTTGACTCATTCCTGTAATTCTAGCAACTGGCAAGGCTGAATTTAGGGAGATCCTTTCTCAAAAAACAAAATAAAAAGAGTTTGGGGGCCTGTAATCCCAGTGGTTTGGGAGGCTGAGGCAAGAGGATCTCAAGTTCAAAGCCAGGCTCAGCAATTTAGCGAGGCCCCGAGCAACTGAGACCCTGTCTCTAAATAAAATACAAAATGGACTTGAGTTATGGCTCAGTGGTTAAGCATCCCTGGGTCCAATCTCTGGTACAAAAAAAAAAAAAAGATTGAGGGTGTTGCTTAGTGTTAGAGTATTTGCCTAGTATGCATGAGGCCCTGGGTTCAATTCCCAGTACTGTGGAAAAATAAAAAGAAAAGAGGAGGTGGCCCAAAGTATATTGATAAGGAATAATCACCAATATGTATTGGTGAGGGAGAAAAGCAATGGGCAGGGGACCCCAGGGCCTCATTCATCTAAGTATATGCTCTACAACTGAGCTACACCCCTAACCACAGTGCATTTAGGATCCCACCATTTGTATTAGGGTTAAAAAAAAAGACTACAGACATATGTAAATATTTGTATGTGAATAAAGTATCTTGAGAAGGGTATCCAAAACTAACCATTTGCTGAGCTAAATAGCACAGCTGGGGAACTAGGTAGCAGAGAAACCAACTTCTAACTCCATACCTGTTTGATTTAATTTTTTTTTTTTTTTTTAGTTGTTGATGGACCTTTATTTTTATTCACTTATTTATATGTGGTGCTGAGAATGGAACCGAGTGCCTCACACATGTGAGGTAAGCACTGTACCACTGAGCCACAACCCCCGCCCCCTGTTTGATTTTTTAATTGTGTACTATCTGCAAAGGCCTGTCACATTGTATAGCCTGTGAGTGAACTGTTTGTATTATTTATTTATTTATTTTCTGTGGTACTGGTGAACCCAGGGTCCTGGGCAAGCTAGGCAAGGGCTCTACTGTGGAGCTGCACCTCCTACCCCCAACACTGCCAGAACTATTCATATTCTAATCTGTGCAAACAGCACCCCTGGAGTTGTGTGTGGCCTGTATGGCTGTACAAAACAGTCCTGGTATGCTCAGTGTTGGAGCGCTTGCCTGATATGTGTGAGGCACTGGGTTCCATCCCCAGCACCCCATAAAAAAATAAAATAAAATAAAATAAAGGTATTGCATCCATCTACAACTAAAAAAAATATTAAAAAGAAGAAGATGATGAAGAAAAAGAAAATACCTGTATGCCTTGCTGTCATCTGGGTAGAACAGCTTTTCTCTGAAACCATCTCAGTTAAAAAATCTTAGGGTTTCACAAATCTTTATCTGCATGGTTATTTACATGTTTCAGCCATCAATTTAAAATGAGCTATTATCATTATAAAAGATCAGCCACTCTTCAGGAAATTCCTTCAGTGCTAAGATGACCTAACAACTTTTTCCAACCTAAGAACTCCAAGGTGAGATTGTGGGAGGATCAATTCTAAAACCAGTCTAAGGGCTTAATTCCCTCTGAGCTTCTCCTGGGAGCTCTCAGTTGCTGTGTTATTATTTAATATGTACCATGACCTGAAGAATATTCTTCACTTTCAGCCCTCCAAATTTGACTACTCTGAATTTCCCACATTATCCTAAGGAAAGCATTAGAGGTATACACCAATAGATATGTACCAGAATGCACACTGTGCTTATTTCCAAAACAAGTGGTCACAAACTAAAGAGTTATAAATATAGGGATAGTAAAATCTCTACAGTTCATCTGGTAATGAAATTCTATTCAGCCAGATATTAGAAGAATAATGGTAGGAGAAACTGATTTACTTTGTATTAATAAAACAAACTACAAAAGAATAGATAAGGTGTCATCACAATTTTTAAAAAATTGTATAACTGTAGGTGGAAAAGTTACTCGCCAAAATATAAATATTGCTTATCTTTGGGAATTGGACTTGTTACAGATTATTTTTATTTCCTTCTCCATCCTTGCCTGCATTTTCCAAAACTACTACAATTAACATTTTCTTTCATAATTAAAAAAAGTGTTACTTCCACCTCAAATTCAATTTGAATAGTTCTGTGAGAACTTCAATCTGCTCATTAGTCTCCTGAAGTACTCTGAGGCATATATATTAATTAAATGTGAAACATCAGTCTTATGAGTTACATACACAGTGTTACACAGAGAATTCTCTCTCTCTCTCTCTCTTAAAAAAAAAAAAAAGAAAAAGAAAGAAATTAGAGCACTGTTTTAGCTACTCTGGATTGAGTACAGAGAGGGAGACAGGGGATAGAGAAAAGGTGAGGAGGGCCCTTCCCTGCAACTGATGTTTTGTGTGGTATCACATCCACCACTCCCAGTAAGAAGGCTGGCCCCTCTGCCTGCTTCATTCAACTAACTTAGCCTTTCCTGTGTGCCTTTAAGAAGATTATCATTAATATTTAAAAGTCCTATGTATGTTGAATGGACATGCCTTGACTTATTATGTGTTACCAGCAATGTCAAAACACATAATTTCTGCTCCTTTCTGTGATTTTTATATGGAGTCACTACAATCTAAAGCAGGAGTAGAAACCCTTGTCCTGGTCCCAGCTCTTCTAATTGGGTCCCCTATGTCTGCCAAATCTCAGTCAGTGAAGGGGTAGGTGGTCAGAAGAGGAAGGACATCCTATGGCCCATGTATAAGACAAGCTTAATAAGTCACACTGCATTGATTGCAATGGTGCCCACCTGTAATCCTAGCAACCAGGAGGCAAGGATGGAAGTCTGAGGCCAGCCTGGGAAACTTAGCAAGACCTGTCTCTAAAGTAAAAACAAAAGCTGCTGGGGATCTAGCTCAGTGGTAGAGCACCCCTAAATTCAATCCTAAGTACCAAAAGAGAAGGAAAGGAAGAGAGAGAGAGAGAGAGAGAGAGAGAGAGAGAGAGAGAGAGAGAGAGAGAGAGAGAGAGAATGGAAGGAAGGAAGAAAGGAAGGAAGAAAGAAAGAAAAAAAGATGGAAAATATATTGTTACACTTCTGCTCATTCAGCAAAAGTTTTGGAATCATTATTGCTGTCCAGGACCAGGCCAGGTACTGGGGATATAGTGGTGAGTAAATTAAACAGGTCCTGTCTTCAGAGAGTTTACAGTCTGTTGGGGAAATAAATATTAAACAAAATAATCACACAAATAGTTACTTAATGCAAATTGTGGGAATAATTATAGAGAAGTGTATGATGTAGTGGGCAAGAATGAGAGAACCATCTAGGTGCAGTGGCACATGACTCTAATCCAAGCTATTCATGAGGCTGAGGCAGGATGATTCCAAGTTTTGAGGCCAGCCTGTACAATTTAGTGAGACCCTGTCTCAAAATAAAAAATAGAGAGTGCTGGGAATGTAGCTTAGTGTAGAGTGCCCCTGGGTTCATGTCTAGCATGGGGGGGTGGGGATAATGGGAGAATCAAATTCAGATAGGTAATGGACCAGTGGTCAAGGACACTAAAGAAGTAACTTCTCAGAACAAATTGAAGAATAAACTGGAGTTAGCTAGAGGAAGAATAAGGGGGAGGAACAATCTGGATGCAGGGTAGAGCAGGTGGAAAAGCCTGGGAGAGCAAAGAGCTGAAGATAGTTAAGGAATTGAAAGAAGACAGTGGGTGGGGTAGCAAGCAAGAGCAAGAGCAAGAACAATTCAGGGTGAAGCAGTTACTCAATCTTTGTCCTTTACCTGAAAGTGTATTATAAATGATTTAATCTGTTGCTTTCCTAGGGAAAGCGGGGGAGGATGTTAAATTGCCCATAAGTTATACTTTAGGTAGCCATGGTCACATGTGACCTTTGAGCACTTGAAAAGCTGTTGGTCCACACTGGATTTCAAAGACTTCGTATTCATAACTTTTTTTCTTTTTGTACCAGGGGATTGAACCCAGGCCTTTTTCATTTTTTATTTTGAGACAAGGTCTAGCTAAATTGGTTAGAGACCTCGATAAGATGCTGAGGCTGGCCTAGAAGTTGTGATCTTCCTCCTTCAACCTTTCCAGTTGCTGGAACTATAGGGGTGAGCCACCATGCCTGGCAATAACTTTTTACATTGGTTATTTGTTGAAAATGGCAATATTTTTGGTTAAAAATAATTAAATTTATCATTAAAATTAGTGTCACCAGTTTCTTTTTTTCTTTTTTAATGTGGCTATTAGGAAATGTGAGATTATATATGTGGGCTGCTATATGTTTCTATGGGCAGCTCTGCACTAGTGTTTCCTTTAATATGAAGAAAGAGTACTTGACTGTGCAAAAGATTGGGTAATTTAGGAAGGGAGATTTAAAGATTTCAATCTCAGGAAAGCTTTTAAAACAGGGCAGCTAGGCAGTCACCTATCTTGAATGCCAGGTGTTTCTTTTTCCTTGAGGCAGGGAAGAGAACAAACCATTCAGGCTCTTAAGGTCTCTTCCAAGGATAACAGAATCCACTCATTACCAGGCATTAGTCAGTATACAAAATCATCCTTGGTAGGGCTGGAGGAACAGGTTCTAGGTGGAGTTACTGGGAACAAGCCCCAACCCCAGAATCACATTACTTCTTTTGTAGGAGGAGTGGGGAATTGTTGTCCCCACAGGAAGCTGCTGACCGTTGAACACATTGCCTCCTCTACCACAATTCATGCCAGTAATACAGATGACTCCTTCCCTATTTTACTCAAGCCTGAACTCAAGTCTCACGTGGAAGCCTCTGATTGGCAGAACCCAAGTTACATTCATCAGCTGAAAGGGATTCTGGGAAATGCACTTTTACATGGTCCAGCTTTGGCCAAAAACACACTCTAGAAGGGGGTTGGATACTGACTGCATCAATCCCAATCGTAAGTGCAGAGAGAATGTTTTCAAGAATGCTGATGTAGAGAAAGCTTTGTAGCACGAGTGAGGCTGGAACATATCAACTTGGTGAAGGAAGGAAGGTCTCAAAAATGTATGTGGAGCTGGCATGGTGGAAAACTCCTATAGTCTCACTTGAGGCTAAGGCAGGAGCAAGTTCAACACCAGCCTCAGCAACTTAGCAAGGCCCTAAGCAAGGTAGCAAGACCCTGTCTCAAATAAAAAAGGGCTGGGAAGGTAGCTCAGTGTAAAGCGCCCCTCAACTAAATCTCCAGTACCAAAAGAAAACATTATATTAAGTGAAAGATGTCATACACAAAGGACCACGTTTTCTGACTCCAGTTATATGAAATGTCTAGAGTAGACAAATTTATAGAGACAGGAAGTAAACTAATGGTTGCCTAGGGCTGGGGAGTGATGAGTAGATTGGTGGTTAGTGGCTAAGGGGTGCAGGGCTTCTTTTTGGGACAATGAAATGATCTAAAATCGATTGTGGTGATGAGTATACAACTCTGTAAATATACCAAAGGACATTGAATTGTGACTTTAAATGGCCAAATTGTATAGAATGTGAATTTTATTTCAACAAAGCTGTTTAAAAAAAAAAATCCTCCCAAGTTTCTGAAATGACAACCAAGTAATTGAAGTTAATTTTTTGTTTTTGTTTTCTTGTGTGCTGGGAATGAATCCAGGGACACTTTACCACTGAGCTACATTCCCAGCCCATTTTTAACTTTTTTATTTAGAGACAAGATCTCACTAAGTTGCTTGGGGCCTTGCTAAATTGCTGAGGCTGGCTTCAAACTTGTGTTCCTCCTGCCTCAGCCTCCTGAGCCACTGGGATTACAGGTGTGTGCCTCCATGCCCAGATGAAGTTAAAATTTTTTGAGGTAAGGGCTTTTATTTCCAGCAAAATAGCAAGATAAATTTTTCCAGACTGACCCTCTTGTTGGAAACAACTAAGATTGATGGTTTAAATATCAAGAGTAACCTCGGATTATGGCACACACCTGTAATCCCAGTGACTGGGTAATTCCAGCCACTCAGTAGGCTGAGTCAGGAGGATTGAAAGTTCAAGGCCAACCTCAGCAATTTAGCAAGATCCACAACGTTTTAGCAAGGCCCTGACTCAAAATAAAGAATAAAACCACTGGATTTGTAGCTCAGCGGTAAAGTAACCCTGGGTTCAATCCCAGGACACCACCCCCCAAAAAATAGCCAGGCATGGTGGCCCTCACTTGTAATCCCTTGCACTCTGAGACTGAGGTAAAGTGGATCTCAAGTTTGAAGCCAGCCTCAGCAACTTAGCAAAACCCTGTCTCAAACCAAAAAATTTAAAAAGGCTCAGGATGTAGCTCAGTGACAGAACACCTCTGGGTTCAGTCGCCAATACCAAAAAGAAAACATTACAACAAAACAAGTTTATATATATATATATATATATATATATATATATATATATATATATACACACAGATGTACACACATATATGTATATGTGTATTTATACACTTATATACATATGTATTCATTATACATATATATCAAAATAACTTTTTAAAAGCAGCTTTCAATTAAATAGTAAGGAAATATCATATTGAAATATCATAAGAGAAGACAGGATCCAAAAGAGGTAAGGTGGAGAATTGAAGCTACTTTTGAAAAAAATTTACCAAATTTGAACTTCAATTTTCTAGGAAGACAAAGTCCAGGACCCATCCAGGTTGTGAGGCTAGTCCTATCCTCATAAAGTTTGGGCCAGAAGTAAAACCATCCTGTAATGGTTTGGAATATGAGGTGGACCCCCAAATCTCTCATTTGCAGGTAAAAATGATTAGAGTGTGAGAGCCAAAGCCTAATCAAGTCATGCTGGTTTGAAAGGACTGATGACAGGTAGGCAGGCAGGCAGGGTATGGCTGGAGGAGATTGGTCACAGGGGGCATGCCCTAGAAGAGTACATCCTTCCTGTAGCCTCTTCTCCCTTCCCTCTCTCTGTTTCCTGACCATGCATGAGCCCAGCAGCTTTCCTCCCCTGGGCCCTTCCCCCATGATGTGCTGCCTCACCTTGGGCCAAGAGCAATGGAGTTGGCCATTTATGGACTGAGACCACTGAACTGTGAGCCCCAAGTAAATTTTCCCTGTTCTAAGTTGTTCTTGTCAGGTATTCTGGTCACAGTGATGTAAAAGCTGATTAAAGCACACACCCACCCCTACTCCCAGTGGACTGCAAAGAAAGTTGCTAAACAGAACAATTGGGGGAAATGCCTAGAAAATGTAACTATACACCATTCCTAATATAGGTTTGTAACTCAAATTTATATTACCTAACTGTAGTCCTTCAAACCTCAAATTATGAGTTAGGTTTAAAGTCCAGTACTAATAGGAAGTGGTAAAGTGACACTGTATGACTTCTGATTCTTAGGTCAGAAAAGGCCATGGAACTTTTTTTATCTCACTTTCAGGAGATTCCCACTCAGAACGCAGCAGCCTTATTGGGTGAGTGTGATGGAGCCTACTTGTAATCCCAGCTACTTAGGAGGCTGAGGCAGGAGGATTCCAAGTTAAAGGCCAGCTTCAGTAACTTAGGGAGATTGGGTCTCAAAATTTAAAAAAAAAAAAAAAAATAGGGGTAGGGCTATAGCTCAGTGGTAAAACACTTGCCTGGCATGCCTGTGGCCCAGGTTTCACTCTCCTATGTGATAAAAATTAAAAATAAATTTAAAAACAAGAGAAAGGGCTGGGGATGTAGCTCAGTGATAAAGTTCCCTTGGGCTCAATCCCCAGCTGAAAGGAAAAAAAAAAAAAAATACAGCAACCTCACTATAAGAAGAACATATCCGTGTGTTCCACTTACAGTTCCAGTTGAATTCAGCCTTTAAGACATTCTGGTCCACACACCAGACATGTGATATAGATTACTAGATGACTTTAATCCCCATCCAAATGAGTCACCCTATGTTCAAGTCTTCCCCTCTAAAGATCCAAATATTATGAAACTGTTTGAACAAATCCTGTTCATAGAGTAAGCCAAGTAAAATGGTTATTCTTTTATCCCAGTAAGTTTGAGGTTATTTGTGATGCACAAATTATAGTCAGAATAGAATTTATTACCTGGAAATGGTATCCTCCCTTAAGAAGGACCTAAATGTGTAATTTTAGGACTGGGTGGCAAGAAGCTAGAGGAATTTTTTTTTTTTTTTTTTTTTTTTTTAAAGAGAGAGAGAGAGAGAAAGAGAATTTTTTTTTTTTAAATATTTATTGTTTAGTTTTCGGCGGACACAACATCTTTATTTGTATGTGGTGCTGAGGATAGAACCCAGTGCCGCGCGCATGCCAGGGGAGCACACTACCGCTTGAGCCACATCCCCAGCCCAAAGCTAGAAGAATCTTTGCGAAGATTGATAGCAGAATTCTGGCAAGGTTCTGCATGATTGTCAATGACAGCTTAAAGGAAAATGAGAAAATCATTGGAAACAGGAGGAATGGAAAACTTTTTATTAGTTTTTGGGGACAGGATCTTACTGTTTTGCTAAGTTAGCCTCACACTTCTGGGTTCAAGTGACCTTCCTGCCTCAGCCTCCCAAGCAGTGGGAACTACAGGCATATGCACCATGGTATCCAACTCAAAGAAGTCTTTTTATATAGTAGTAGAAAGCTTAGCAACACTTTCCTATCATAACATGAAAAACAAGAACTATATCTAATGAATTCAGTGATATAGCTTAGCAGATTTCTGGGCAGAGTGTTGAAAGTGCCAAATGATTTCATTTATCTGCAATGATAAAATAGAGAGAGCCCTTTAAAAAGGTACAAAATTAGGAAGAACTATAAAGGAACAGTACTTGTTGAGTCTGAAAAATAAAATGGCCATTCCTGGTTATTCCAGACAGGAAAAATAATCTTAAATCTTAAAAATAGCCAAATGTGGTGGCTCACACCTATAACCCCAGCAGCTCAGGAGTCTGAGGCAGGAGGATCACAACTTCAAAGCCAGCCTTAGCAATTTAGTGAGGCCCTAAGTAACTCAGGGAGACCTTGTCTCTAATTAAAATATAACAAAGTACTGGGATGTGGCTCAGTGGTTAAGTGCCTCTGGGTTCAGTCCTCAGTAGCAAATGACAATAATAATAATTATCATTATTAATTAATAATAACAATATATAATAAATATAATTATATAATATGATAATTAATAACAATAGTTATTATTATTATTATTATTATTATTATTATTATTATTTAAATGGTTAGGGGAATAACTCTGTGGAAGAATATGTGCTTAGTATTCACAAGGCGCAGGGTTCCACCCCAGTACCAAAAATGCAAATTAAATTAAAATTAAAATAATTTCAGAGTAAAGGTCAAAGTCACAGTGGGCCTGTCAAATGCCTTGTTAAGACCCCAGAAAGAGGACTGGGGTTATGGCTCAGCAGTAGAGTGTTCGCCTAGCACATGTGAGGCCTTGGCTTCCATCCTCAGCACCACATACAAATAAATAAATAAAATAAAGGTATATAAGAAAAAAAAAATAGACCCCAGAAAGATCTAAGAGCCCAGAAGCTCAATTTAGTGAGGCCTAAAGCAACTTAAGTGAGACTCTGTCTCAAAAAAAAAAGAGCTGGGGATTTAGCTCAGTGGTAAAGTACCCCTGGGTTAGATCCTCAGTACCAAAACGAACAAAAAACCTTCAGCTAGATAAAGACCTTCTAAGGAATTTAAAGGAGTTTCTTATAAATTTTTCCCTATTAAAAACAGAATTTTTTTTTCTGGGGCCGGGGGTAGGAAGTACTAGGGTCCGAACTCAGAGGCACTTGACCACTGAGCCACATCCCCGGTCCTATTCTGTATTTTATTTAGAGACAGGTTATCACTGAGTTGCTTAGTGCCTCACTATTGTTGAGGCTGGCTTTGAACTCATGATTCTCCTGTCTCAACCTCCCGAGCCATTGGGATTACAGGCATGCACCACCGTGCCGGGCTAAAAAAACAGAACTTTCAACAATATTATGGGCATCACACCTGTGTAACCACACTGGGGGTCCAAAATTAAAGAAAAACCTTCTGCACTGTCACTCCATCAAGAAGTAAAACCAAATTCTCATTCCTTTGAAGCTGGCATCACGTATATCACTCTTGTAATCAGTAGAATATAGCGGAAGTGATGCTGCTTGACTTTTAAATCTGGGTCAGAAAAAGTCATGAGACTTCTACCTAGTTCTCTTGGAATGCTAGCCGTCAAGATGCTCCCTCTGGGAAGCTAGACCTCATGCTATGAGAAGCCTAAGTCACATGGAAAAGCCACAAGTAGGTGCTTCAGTCAACTGTCCCAGCTGAGGCCAGTCTGTGGAGAGCAGTTTAGGCACCAGCTGTGAGCCATGAAGCATTGAGATTATCATAGCCCCAAGCCATTCAATCACCTCCAGCATTGAGTCATCTAAGGTGAGGATCCAGAGGACACATCATGGAGTAGAGAAAACATATCTCCACTGTTCCCTGCACAAATTCCTAATCCTCAGAATTTGCACATAGTAACATAGTTACTGTTTTATACCACTAAATTTGGAGTAGTTTCATAGACAGCAATACAAAGAATAGGAATCCTGATACACTAAAGAATGAAATGTTTGCATAGCAGATAGAAAGGTGTGCTACCACTGTATACTTGAAGTACCAACCATCTCTGTTGTTTACTACCATCAGAAATCCAAAGTAAGATAAAGAAGAAAAAGGTAAGGTCATCTGAGACAGGTGTGGCTGGGGAAATTATGGAGGCGTGGCCTGTACCTTTATATGATCCCTAAACTAAGCAGAATACACTACTTTTTTTAGTCTTTCATAAGTATTTTAGAGATAGATACAGAGGTCTCTGGCCCTACCCAGGTTTGCTTTACACAAGGCTTTCTTACAAAGGAGGGCCCAAATCGGTCATGGTGGCACACCTGTAATTCCAATGGCTTCAGAGACTGGGACAGGAGGGTCCCAAGTTCAAAGCTAGCCTCAGCAATTTCACAAGGTTCTAAGCAACTTAGAGACCCTGTTTCAAAATAAAAAAATTTTTTAAATGGCTGGGATGTAGCTTCGTGGTAAACTGCCCCTGGGTTAGATCCCCAGTACCCCCCACAAAATAAATAAATACAAAGCAGGGCCCAACCAGGGCAGCTCTCACCTCACTGTGAGCAACAATAGAGCATGACTCTGTTCTTCTCCTTGTGAAATTGGCCTCCACATGACTCTGTTCTGCTCCTTGTGAAAGCCAGGCAAGTGCTATAAACTCCGGGACTGGGGCTGTTCCATTCCATCTACAGCAAAAACCGATCTCTGATGGTACTAGTTACTGATCACAGGAAATGAACAATATGAAATTTTATACACTTTCTTTTGGATTTTTTTGTTCCTTGAGTCATTCTCTCACAATGGGCATCAATTTCAAGGGCACACTGCCATGGCCTAACCAAATCTATATTAATTGTGTAACTATGAATTCTAAACCAAGAGGCATTAGACCTTTAGGTCACTTGCACATAGTTGGTTTTTTCCCCCCTTTATTTTATTTATTTTTATGTGGGTGCTGAGGATCCAGCCCAATGCCCCACATGTGCTAGGCAAGCGCTTTACCACTGATCAACTACCCCAGCCCCGCACATAGCTTTTACTGTGGAATGGACTCAGGGTGCAGGGCAAATGCCTGCTGACCCTTTGTTTATTTTTTCAGCTGTAACTGAAGTTCTGGTCCAGTTATAATAGATGAGAATGCCAACATCTTGTCTATTTTCAGCTTTATTGCAAATCTTGCATTTCATAGGGGTCATATTTCTACTCTTAGCATGTAAAATAAAAGCAATGTATGGTTCCAAAATAAATATCATTGTGTTTACCTCCCACCTCCACCCCATGGAAATATTTAAAAATGAAAAGATATGAATATGAAAAAATAATATTTCCTGCTTCTGGGTTGAGTATCATTAATATAAGATACATTTTTTAATTGTAAAGTTTTCTCTATCTTTTTTTTTTTCTTTTTTTGGTACTGAGGATTGAACCCAGGGATGCTTAACCACTGAGCTACATCCCCAGCCCTTTTTAATATTTTATTTAGAAACAGGATCTCATTGAATTACTTACAGCCTCACTCAGTTGCTAAGGCTGGCTTTGAAGTTGTGATCCTCCTGCCTCGGCCTCCTGAGCTGCTGGGATTATAGGGGTACACCACTGCACCAGGCTGCAAAGGTTTTTTTTTGTTTTTCCGTTTTTTAAAATTGTTTTCTATAACCTGTGACTACTATTCTGCCTATTTTGTATATTAATAGTACTCATTTTTCTTGCATATTTATTTTTGTGTATTTATTTAATCATTTAATATATGTTGATGGAATGCCTACTATGAGCCAAATATTGGAAACATAAGAGGGATCAGAACAAAGGAAATGAGATTCTTGCCTTTATGGACCTATGTTTGAGGAGAGGTTAAAGCCATTGAAAGAATTTTATTACTTCCCGTTCCTAGAGAGGGCGACAGGTGACATCATGAAGGAACATATGGGGAAGCACCAGGTTCTGTCAGGAGGCTGAAGCAGAAGCAATGGTTAAGCATGGTTCAGAGTTTTTGTGTTTTCCTTGGGGAAGCAGGGCAAGGGATACAGCTTAGCACTGCATAGTGTGAATAATGTCAAGGGGGCTCTGGGTTATTGTGGTGGTCTCTAGTTGTCAAGTCTTGGCCCTCGACTGGTTTAGGGCATGAGAAATATTGTCTTGATATGTAACAGATAAAGGAGATATTAGGGGTATTAATTGAGGATTAGTTGGAAGATTTGCAATGTGATTTTTGTGCATCTTGAAAGCGGATTTTGGAAGAGATAAAAATAATTTTGGTCATTAGTTTGGCCCTGTGATTAATGGATGCCAAAGACATAAATGTATCAATTAACAGAATGGGCCAGGTACAGTGCCACACACATGTAATCCCAGTCACTCAGGAGGCTGAGGCAGGAAGATCACAATTCAAAGCCAGCCTCAGAAACTTAGCGAAACTCTGTCTCAAAAAATAAAAAGAAGTGGGACTGGGGGCTGGGGTTGTAGCTCAGTGGTAGAGCGCTTGCCTAGCATGTGGGAGGAACTGGGTTCAATTCTCAGCACCACATAAAAATAAATAAATAAAAATAAAGGTCCTCTGACAACTAAAAAATATATTTAAAAAAAAAAAAAGGAGTGGAGATGTAGATTAGTGGTAAAGCACCCTTGGGCCCTGGGTTTAATCCTCAGTACAAAAAAAAAAAAAAAAAAAAAGAAAGAAAGAAAGAAAGAAGATACAGAACAGAGTTCAGGGATGGCCTTTCTGAGGAGCTATGATTTTTTGTAGGAGAGGTACTGGGCATTGAACTCAGGGGCACTCAACCACTGAGCACATCCTTAGTCCTATTTTGTATTTTATTTAAAGACAAGGTCTTGGCACCTCTCTTTTGCTGAGACTTACTTTGAACTTGCAATCCTATTTTGTTTTTCAGTTGTAGATGGACACAATACCTTTATTTTATTTATTTTTATATGGTGCTGACGATCAAACCCAGTGCCTCACATGTGCTAGGCAAGCGCTCTACTACTGAGCTACAACCCCACCACTAGAAGCTGTTTTTAAGGAAACCAATCATACAAAGAGGCAGGGGAAGGAAGGGGAAAGAGTTCTAGTAATTGCAGAATCCCTGGGGTAAAGGATTTGGAAGAAGCCAAAATGGAAGAAGCTTGGGGAGGTAGCCAGAGACCAGATCATGCAAGGCCTTATAGGCTTTCCCAGAAGGTAATTTTTTCCAAGGTCGTGAGATGATCAAGGGTGTGTGTGTGTGTGTGTGTGTGTGTGTGTGTGTGTGATATTGGGGCTTGAGCCCAAGGGAATCTCTATCAGGAGCTACTACTGAGCCTTTTTTTTTTTTTTTCAGTTCTCATTTTTGAGATAAGGTCTCATTGAATTGCTGAGGCTAGCCTTGAACTTGAGATCCTCCTACCTCAGTCTCTGGAGTTGCTGGTATTATAGGCGTGTACCACCGTGGCAGCTCAGGTTTTTATTTTTACATATCGTAGCTACTATGGCTGATGTAAGAAATGGATTGGGATGGGATTGGTGGATAAGACCAGAAGCTGGAGACAGGTCAGAAGACTGCCTCAGGTCATAAGAAGAGATTACTTCTCTCAGGTCATCAGCAAGGTATGTTTTGAGAGGTCTTTCAGGCAATGGTCACAGACGTGTACTGATTATTACACATCCACTGTAACACAGTTGGCTGGTTGGGTACTCATAAATGTTATGTCCTTCACTTGACATTTTCACCAGCTGAGCAAATCATATCATCAAACCCTGAAAATACAATATGTACAACAATTCAACACAACAAATAATTTTTGAGTACTAAATATGTGCAAGTCACGTGTTAAGATTTAGATATTCCCAGGTGTGGTGGCACACACCTTTAATCCCAGCAACCTAGGAAGCTGAGTCAGGAGAATTGTGAGTTCAAAGCCAGCCTCAGCAAAGACAAGGCACTAAGCAACTCAGTGAGTCCCTATCTCTAAATAAAATACAAAATAGGGCTGGGGATGTGGCTCAGTGGTCAAGTGCCCCGAAGTTCAATCCCCAGTACCAAAAAAAGAAAATGAAAGAAGGGGAATAAGGATGAGGTTCAGTAGTAGAGAGCTTACCTAGCAGGCCCAAAGCCCTGGGTTTAATCCCTAACACCACAAAAATCAGTAAATAAATCAAAATAGTAGAAGAAAGACAAACTCTGACCAATAATTACATTAATCCAGATGTTTTCTCTACAATGAAGATGTAATTTCTGGGAGCCAGACTCAAGAATCGTCTCAAACACTACTTACCAATATATCAGAAAATGACTAGCACCAGGGGAAAATGTACTAAGAAAAGGAACCATACTGGGAGTGTAGTTCAGCTGTAGAGATCTTATCTAGCATGTTGTGAGACCATGGATTCTGTCCACAATATTGGGAAAAAAAGAAAAAAAAAAAGATGAGGAAAGATAAAGGAAATTTACTAAATAAACCAGGCATAGCGGTACACACCTGTAATCCCAGCAACCTGAGACTAAAGCATAAGGACACAAGTTCCAGGCCAGGAACTTAGCAATTAGCAATTTAGCAAGACCCTCTCTCAAAATAAAAAGATAAATAAATAAAAAGGGCTGGGAATGTAGCTCAGAGGTAGAGTGGCTATGGGTTCAATTCCCAGTACCACAGGAGAAAAAGAAACGCAAAAGGCCAAAAAAGATAAATTTTTAAAAAACTTGCCTAATAGAGAAAGAAATACAAATTAAAGCCATGATTTAATACGATTTTTATCTATCAAATTAGCAATTTTTTTTTTTTTTTCAGTGCTGAGGATCAAACCTAGGGCTTTACATGTTCTAGGTAAGTGTTATACCACCAAGCTACATCCCAGCCCTGGAAATTATTTTTTAAATTGTATACTCAGTAAAGACAAGACAAAGTAATGTATGTACTTTACATATGTATCAAGAAAGAAATTAAATTGGTTCCTTCTGGTGTGTAATTTAGCAATCCACATAAAAAGACCTCAAAGTTACACATGTTCTTTGACACAGAAATTTTAAGTGTTTACCTTTTTTTTTTCTTTTTTTCAGTGCTGAGGGTATAACCCATGGCATCATACATGCTAAACAAGTACTCTACCACTGAGCCACATCCCCAGCCCCTCTAGGCATTTATCTTAAGGAAATAATCATTGAAACCCCAAAAGATTTTGCCACAAGAATTATATGATGGAAAAATTGGAAGTGGCCTATATTTCCACAATTGGGCATTTAAGCCAAGGTATATTCACAGAGTACTATGCAACCATTAGAATGTCAAAAAGAAAGAACAGTTTTAGGATGAGGGAATATATTTTCATTATTAAGTAAGAAAAAGTCAATTAAAAAAACATTTTTTATAAAAGCTTACTTGGGCTGAGGATATAGCTTAGTAGTAGGGTATTTGCCCAATATGTGAGAAGCCTTGAGTTCAATCTCCAGTACTGCCAGAAATAAAAATAAAAATTATAAAAAGTAAATTTTAAAAATTTATTTGTGTATAGCTTCAAGACTAAAAGAATTTACACCAAATTGTTACCCCTATTGATCTTAGGTGATACGATTCCAACCAATTTAAAGTTCCTCATTTGATCTTTGTATCTTCTAAATTTTCCTCAATAAGTGGGAGATAGAGCTCAGTGGAAGAGCACTTGTATAAATTTTCTTCAATACACACACACACACAAAAAAAAAAAATTAGTACCAGAGATTTAAACCAGGGGTGCTTTATCACTGAGCTACATCTGCAGCCCTTTTTATTTTTTCATTTTGAGACAAGGTCTCACTAAGTTGCTTAGGGCTCACTAAATTGCTGAGGCTGGCCTTGAACTTGTGATCCTCCTGCCGCAGCCTCCCAGGTCATAGGTATTACAGGCATGTGCTAGGCAAAATTACCATACCATACCTGGCCAGGCAAAATTATTTTTAAAAGTGTTTGGAGTAGCCAGGAGTGGTGACACACACCTGTAATCTCAGCAGCTAGGGAGGCTGAGGCAGGAGGATCTTGAGTTCAAAGCCAGCCTCAACAAAAAGCAGAGTGCTAAGCAACTCAGTAAGACCCTACCTCTAAATAAAATACAAAACAGGGCTGGGAATATGGCTCAGTGGTTGAGTGCCCCGTATTCAATCCCCAGTACCAAAAAATAAGTAAATAAAATGTTTGGAGTATTTTTTCTTAGTTACAAATCAAACTTATAAAGTCATTGGGTACTTTGTCAGGAAAAAGGCACGAAAGTCTCTACTCACCCTGATGTAGAAAAGATCTAGGAAGTTCCTTGTGAGGTAGAGTTTAAGAATATCACAGGGGGCTGGGGATGTGGCTCAGGCGGTAGCGCGCTCGCCTGGCATGCGTGCGGCCAGGGTTCGATCCTCAGCACCACATACAAACAAAGATGTTGTGTCAGTCGAAAACTAAATAATAAATATTAAAAAAAAAAATTCTCTCTTAAAAAAAAAAAAAGAAAGGGATGTAGGGCAATACAGAGTTTGGACAATTTGAGAAATTCTGAAGTATTTAGAAATTGATAGAATAAAGAAACACACTGATCAGGAATTTGAGGATCCTCTCTGTTTTAAGAAAAGGAAACTCAGTGTTTGATTTTTAAAACGTTGATACCAAAGATGACAGGACAAAGGGTTACTCCTGGTGCAAACCCTGAATTCAACTAATCAGCCAAATTTTCTTTCTTTCTTTCTTTCTTTTTTTTTTTTTTGGTACAAGGGCACTTAACTCTTGAGCCACATCCCTAGCCCTTTTTTATATTTTATTTAGAGACAGGATCTTGTTGAGTTGCTTAGGGCTTCACTAAATTGCTGAGGCTGGCTTTGAACTTGAGATCTTCTTGCTTCAGCCTCCTGAGCTGCTGGTATTATGGGCATGGGCATGGGCATGTGCCACCCGTGGCGCCCAGCTTTCAGATTTTCTTTAAACTTTAGTTTAATTAAATTTATTTTTCTACATTACATTGTTAAAATCTGAAAATGAGGTTATGTGCTTTACACCTAGGAGACTATTCATATACTTGACCAAGAGATCATATATTAAAAAATGGAGATTTAAAAAAAGATATGAGTAAAATCATACTTCAAATAGTGCCTATTTATGGGATGAACAAAAGACAGAGTGAAATAACACAGTTCATTTGGGGTCAAAAATAATTTTTCCTGGAACCAGGCACACACTTATAATCCTAGCAACTCAGGAGGCTGAGGCAGGTAGATTGTAAATTCTAAGCCAGCCTCAGAAATTTAGCAGAACCCTGTTTCAAAATAAAAAATAAAAAGGTATAGTTCAGTAGTAAAACTTCCTTGGGTTCAGTCCCCAGTACTGTTAACTCTTCAAGCCATGTTTTACTAGGTATATATGCCTTGGGAAAAGAAAATGCATAATCATAATATTCATGCTCTGCCTGAGCCTCTGAGAGACCCTCACTGCTCATATGTCAGGACCTCTCCAGAAGTTGACCTTTCCCAGGGTTCTCGTAGGCAGAATATCAAGGGTGGGGCCCATTCTAAATACCCTCAGAACTATATCCACAGAGCGAACCTCTACCCAGAAAGTCAATTGGTCCAAAATTTCACACTCCACGTTTGAAGAAAAAAGTCTCCATTTATACCAAATTGTAATTAGCAACCAAAGTCATTTGTACATCTTGGAAAAGACATTCTGGATTTCCCAAAGGAATGCTTGAAGGAATCCACTCCTCAAAACTGAAATTGTTATTCTAAGTCTAAGAAGTGTCATTTCATACTTCCAAATGTATATTATGGGTATTGTTTTGTTTTGGCAGGGTACACATTGCTCTAATTATATGGAAATTATATGGAAACGGTTCACCAAGGAAGCACACGGCAACCATCATGCAATCTGAGAGTAATTAACAGCTTCATTCTGTTGTCTAAACCACAGCTACCCAATAAAATATTAAAATTGTAAATAACATACTAGTAAATTTTGTTAACTCTTCAAGCCATGTTTTACTAGGTATATATACCTTGGGAAAAGAAAATGCATAATCATAATATTTTCAATTTCTCCAAACAAAAGGACTTCAAACAAAAGAAATGCTGAAAGACTTTACATAGCATCTAGCTAAAAAAGCTGAACTGACTGTTTTTGTCTTAAGGAAACTGTGATGTATTAGACACCCAGCTTTGGGGGCAATGGAAACAAAATGTGAGTCAACTCTGTTAATTTTGCTTTATTCATTCAAAACCAAAAGGACCCCAGCCTGTGAAAACAGAATCAGTCAAAAGTGATTCAACATTTGATTACTATTTAAGTCCACCTCGGGGGCTTTCTCCCTAAAGTGCTCTCACATTTTTTCCAGCTGTCTAGATACTTATTATTCAACAAATATTTGTATTAAGGACCTTATATGTGTCAGTTAAGGAGATTCCTAGGGAACTTTTTTGATCCCTGCAATTGTCCTTGTGCAGTGCTGAGCAAAGAATCCAACAGAGCCCCAAAATGGGTCATGACAGAAAATTCTAAGATTGCTATGGTAAGTTTCAGGCTGGCTGTCTCAGCCAATGATTCCATTAAGCCAAGCACTGAGGGTGAATAGGGCCCATCAAGTTGGCAATAAGCTATTTAGAATGTAAAGCTAGAACCTAGACATTTCTGTCAAAGCCAGCCCTCGATAGGGGGACTGCATGCATTTACAGGCCACTAAACTTCACAAATGATCTGCACCATGCATTTGTGGGAGAATCAAAGACTGAAAAACACAATTCTGATGTGTCATGAGAGTTTGTAGTCAAGCTAGGGATTAAGAATTTTGGTGCTGCAAAGAACTTTGGGGAAAATAAAGAGATCAAGGTACTATAGGACTAGAAAGTCTCTCATGCTCTCCAGATAGTCAATGCTGTGCATGGCTACCTCCTGCCCTGCTAATCACAGAGGCTTTGCTTGTACCAGAAAGGCTTTATAAATTTTTTTTTCTTTTTTGTAATTTATTTTTTAGTTGTAGGTGGACACACAATATCTTTTTTTTCATTTTTATGTGATGCTGAGGATCGAACCCAGTGCCTCACACGTGCTAGGTGAGCACTTTACCACTGAGCCACAACCCCAGCCCAGCTTTGTAAATGTTTATTTGAGTTTTAAGTAAATTATTACATGTTATTCCATATACTAATTTCAAACAACACAAAAATGCATAGAGTAAAATGTCCCATTTATCCTTGGTCCCTAGCCATCCAATTCCCTACCTCAGAAGCTACCTAAAATTACAACTTTCTTACATATAATTGTGTAGATGAGGCATATCTGTTTGTGGAAAGACATAGAGATATATACAAAATCTGTTCCTTTATTTTCTCACCTATTTTTGTTTTTGTTTTTGCTTCATTTTTGTTTTGGGTACTGGGGATTGAACACTGTTTTACCACTGAGCCACATCCCCAGCACTTTTTTGTTTTTGAGACAGAGTCTCACTAAGTTGTTTAGGACCTCGCTAAGTTGCTGAGGCTGGCCTTAAACTTGTAATCCTCCTACCTCAGTCTCCCAAATATTTTAGATTATAGGCATGTTTCACTGTGCCTGGCTTCCTAACTCTAATTCTCCTTTTCTTTTTTCCTCATTGGTTCTAAGGGCCTCATGCATGCTAGACAAGCACTCTACAACTGCACTACAACCTCAGCCCTTTTATTATTTTATTTTGAGATAGGGTTTCTCTAAGTTTCCCAGGCTGGCCTCAAATTTTGATCCTTCTGCCTCAACCTCTTGAATTTTCAAGACTACAGATGTGTGCCACCATGCCTGACAAGGTGTACTTTATATATTCTGAATATTAAACCTTTATTAAATATATGAATTGCAAATATTTTCTCCCATACTCTAGGTTGTCATTTCACTCCAAGGATTGTGTTTCTTTTAATGTACAAAAATTTCTAAATTTGATGTAGTCTCATTTGTTTATTTTTGTTTTGGTTGCCTGTGCTTTTGATGCCATATCTAAGAAATCACTGCCCTCCTTTAAGTCTTTGTTTATTTTGTGGTCTTGGGGATTTCAACAAGGGCTTCACATGTGAAAGGCCAAAGCTCTACCACTGAGCTAACTTCCATTCCCATATCTAAGTGTTTAATTCATTTTTAGTTTTTAGTTTTTGGGGGGTTTTTTTGTATATGATGTAAGATAAGGATCTAACTTTTATTCTTTTTCATGTGACTATCCAGTTTTCCCAATAGCATTTGATTGAGAAACTGTCCTTTCCCCATTGAGTATAGTGGTTTCCTTTCAATATAAACATTCTTGAGTCTCTTTCATTATAAAGACAAGCAAATAAGCTAGGTGTTGTGGGTTCATGCCTGTAATCCCAGCAGTTTTGGAGGCTGAGGAAGAAGGATCAAAGGTTTGAAGCCAAACTGGGGAGTCTGGCACATGCCTGTAATTCCAGTAGCTGGGAAGGCTGAGGCAGGAGGATCACAAGTTCAAAGCCAGTCTCAGCAACTTAGCGATGTCTGTCTCTTGATAAAATATGAAAAAAGGAGTGGGGATATGGCTCACTGCTTAAGCTCCCCTGAGTTCAATCCCTAGTACCAAAAAAAAAAAAAAAAAGTTTGATGTCAGTTTCAGCAACTTCGCAAGATCAACTTAGTGAGACCCTGTCTCAAAATAAAAAGTAAAAAGGGCTGGGGATGTGTCCGAGTGGTAAAGTGCACCAGGTTCAAGCCTCAGTACCAAGAAATTAAAACAAAAAGCAAAAGCTTTCCTTTGTTTCTATTTCTCACTTGTATGAGTTATTTACTACTGTGTGTGTGATATACTACGCCAAAATTCCATGATTTAAAACAACAATCACTTATTTTCTCACAACTCTGCAATTTGGACAAAGACCCATACTTTGCTCTATGTGGCATCAGCTCAGCTGGCTTAACTGGAGGACTAAGAGGGTCTATTGTCAATTTAATAGTGGCTGTCAACTGGGCCATGATCAGAGTCTTAGTTCTTCTCTACATGGCTTTTCCATGGGCTGTTTGGACTTCTTCCCCACACTGTGGCTGTGTGCAAACATGAGTGTCCCAAGAGTAGACAGAACCAATATCTTAAAATTCTACCTTCTGTAGTTAAAGAATTGAAAACTGATAGGAAATTTCAAAATTCTTCTAGCACTTATAAATCTCACAATAGCATCTAAAGCATTTTCTGAGCTCATAAGGATAGGAACTACATGTGTCTTATTATTCACTGTTGTATTCCCAAAGATATCAGTTCTGGAACCCTCCAAGGTACACATACAGCACTCTAAGAATGCTTGTTAAGTGAATGAATGAATGAATGAATGAGTGAGATAACTGGTGGGCTGGGGTTGTGGCTCAACGGTAGAGCACTCACCTCGCATGTGTGAGACCCAGGTTCGATCCTCAGCACCACATAAAAATAAATAAACAAAAGAAAGATATTGTGCCCTCTATAACTAAAATAAATATTTAAAAAAGAGATAACTGGTATTAACTAATTTGTATACTTCTCTATAGTATAGGGACTATATCCTTTTGAGTTCAAATGTTTTTAAAAATATTTTTAGTTGTAGATGGACCCAATACCTTTATTTTTTTATATGATTCTGAGGATCAAACCCAGTGCCTCATACATGCTAGGGAAGCACTTTACCAATGAGCTACAACCCCAGCCCTCAAATGATTTTATTATCAATAACATCTTGCTTATCTCTATCAAAGGCTCATTTCATCTTATTTCCTCCTTGGTAGAAATGACCAAAAACAATTTGTTAGGGGCCTCATTTTTTTTCTTTCATGATGGAAAAAAAAATGTATATTTAGATTTAGTCAGCTGGACTCAGTTTAGATGCTAACAAATTTGTCAGCAATATCCAAAGCATCATAATCAGAAGCCAGTTGAACATATAACCCATTTTCTCCTGATCAGGGTATTGACCTGGCTACATCAGTGTCATAGAGCTTCCTAGTCTGTTTGAGCTGGTGTCTGGCCTTGACATACACAATGAACACAAGTGTGTATTGTCTTATATATTCTTCACGGTGACAGAGTTCTCCTAGGGTATCTTCTGAGGCTACCTGGGACCTACATGTCTTGGGTTGCTAGAAGGTAAATGATGTATAGATCTTCTCCCGCCCCTCCTTTGAGACAGGGTCTTGCTAAGTTGCCTAGACTGGCCTTGAACTTAGATCCCCCTCCCACAACCCCCTAAGTATCTGGGATTACAGGTGTGTACCCTTTTGCTCAGCTATGGATCTTCTTGTGTGTGGCTGTAGACTCCTTTTAGCACTGCTTTCTTGGCTTTTAAAATTTTTGCTTTGGCTTTGGAGCTTCTGTCTTTGCTTTTGGTGCCATCTTGGTGAAAAAGCAGAGTTTTTTTTGTTTTTTTGAGACAAGGTCTTACTATATTGTCCTGGCTGGTCTCCAACTCCTGGACTCAAGCAATCCTCTGGTCTCAGTCTCCCAAGTAACTGGGACTACAGTTTCACACCACCATACCAGGCTGGGAGCCTCGTTTTAACATTCCAAATGTTTGAAGTAATTTGTGGACCCTCTTAAGTCTTCCCTTTCGGCAACTGAACAGTCCCAAATCTATCTATCTATCTATCTATCTCTCTCTCTCTCTCTCTCTCTCTCTCTCTCTCTCTCTCTCTCGAAGTACTGAATTGAACCCAAGGACAGTCTGATACGGAACACAACCCCAGCCCTTTTTATTTATTTATTTATTTTTTTGATTCTTCACTTTTTAAATTTTTTTTTTTTTCTAATTAGTTATACATGACAGTAGAATGCATTTTGACACATTGTACCCTTTTTATTTTTTATTGTAAGATAGAGTCTTACCTGGAATGGTGGCACACACCTGTAATCCCAGCAGCTCAGGAGGCTGAGGCAGGAGAATCAGGAGTTCAAAGCCAAGGCTGGGGATACATCTCAGTTGGTAGACTGCTTTTTTGCATGCATAAGGCCCTGGGTTCAATCCCCAGCACAACAACAACAACAACAAAAAGAGTTCAAAGCCAGCCTTAGCAATTTAGCAGTCCCTAAGCAACTCAGAGAGACCCTGTCTCTAAATAAAATGCAAAAAAGGGATGAGGATGTGGTTCAGTGATTCAGTGCCCCTGAGTTCAGTCCCTGGTACAAAAAAAAAAAAAAAAAAAGTCAGGGTCTCATTAAATTACCATCGATGAACTTGAACTTCTGTCTCAGCCATCCCAGTAGATTAGATTACAGGCATCACCACTTCATCTGGCCAATTCTTAACTTCTCTCAAATATCAATTTAGTTCCTGTTTGATCATTCTGACTTCTCTGAGTTTTCAAAATCTTTCTTAAAATGCAGATTTCCAATTGGTTCATGATGCTTTAGTTAGGATGAGACAGACATATTGAATATTGTAGAAGAACTATTGCTGAAGGACATCAGGTTTATGCATTCTCTCCTTAACACTTTCCTGTGATAGCTTGTCAAGTATACCTTTTTTTTTCCAGAGATGCCTTGGATTTGAGAAAATGTTCATAGAAATCTTGAATCTCCACCTCCATCATTCTGGCTGAATGGCTTTCAATTCATTCATTCATTTCATCCATTCAACACATAGTTTTTGAACCTACTCTAAGCCAGGTACTGTGCTAGGTACTAAGGATAAAGTACTTAGCAAACAGACCCAGCCTCTGCTCTCATAGAATTTATGTTCCAATTAACAAAAGGAATAAGTAAAATATACTCTCTTAAATAGTGATAAATACTAAGGAGAAAAATAAAAAACAAAAAGGAATAGGGGCCGGGTGTGGTGACACAGAGATGTGGCTCAGAGATAGAGTGCCCCCAGGTTCAATTCCCAAAACCGGGTGTGTGTGTGTGTGTGTGTGTGTGTGTGTGCAGGGATTACAATTTTCAATAGATTTAATAGCCAGTATGGTGGTGCACACCTTAATCCCAGCAGCCCGGGGAAGCTGAGGCAGGAGGATCACAAATTCAAAGCTAGCCTCAGCAATTTAGTGAGGCACTAAACAACTCAGTGAGACCCTGTCTCTAAATAAAATACTAAAAGGGCTGGGAAAGTGGCTTAGTGGTTGAGTGCCCCTAGGTTAAATCCCCAGTACCCCCCCCCAAAAAAAAACCCAATAGAGTCAATAACACTTTTTTTGGACTATGATATCCTAGAAGGTGATAATTAAGTCAAAATCCTAAAGATGAAAAAAAAAATACTAAAGAGGCAAAGCAGTGAATTGTATGGATTTTTGTGGATAAAAGAGAATAGTGCAAAGGCCCTGAAGTGGTAAATGGCCCTGAGAAAGAGCAGGGAACTAGTGTGGCTGAAGAGAAGTGATTAGAAGACCAGAGCAGAGTTCACAGGGGACAGCTTCCACCAGAGAAGAGGGCATGGGAGCTGGTCAGTGAGCTGTGACTCAATTAATTCATTTCTGACAATTATAACAGCATCTTCTTAAAGTTGTTGTGAGGTTTAAATAGACTAACGTACATAGAAAGTGCCTGGCAAAGACTAGGCCTTCAGCAGAAATGAGTTTAATTGTCTGCAAGTCTTTGAGACTATTTTCCAAGTTGGGGAATTGAATTGGTTTTTCCTAATGATTTGCTTTGAGTGATTAGAGAGATGTTTCTGTTCTGGAGCATCTTCATGGAACAAAAACAAAAGCATGTGCCTAATGTCAATTAAAGTGTTAACCCACATACCAGAGATTTTTTTTTAAGGTGTCAATGGACCTTTATTTTCATTGTGGTGCTGAGAATTGAAACTAGTGCCTCACACTTGTTAGGCAAACACGCTAACACTGAGCCACAACCCCAGCCCCAGAATTGTTTGTTTGTTTTTGTTTTTAATCTAAGAGATCCAAAATTACATACCCACCCATTGATGACTTAAAGAATGCTGTTGTGAGACTCTTTTTTAAAGGAAGCTGAAGATGAGGTGAGAGAGGAACAGTGACCCTAGGTCTCTGGGGAATGATGGACTGATTTAGTCAATTCTGCAGAATATTCAGTCAATGCATAAATCTGATAGTCTAAATTCTCTCTGATACATGCTGAATATCATGTCTAAAATAAGAGTTTCCAGTGATAGTACTGCCTAACCAACAGGTGTTTCTCTGCCTGTTTATTTTTTGGAAGGTCGAGATTTTAGTTAAAGATAAGGGATAGAGGCATCCTGACCAATCAAGCAGCCAATCAAGAGACATTTGTTCAAGAACAAAAGTGAAAGAAAACCAACGGAGAGTAAGCTCCAGTTCCAGAATCCAAAGGTGGAAATTGTTTTCATTTGTTTTCTCAAAGAAGCCCTCCCTTTCTGGTCTCTAGAACAGTCTTGCTGTTCTTGCAACAGATAGAAACCTAGGTGGAGTAAACCTGGGCATGGTGGCACACGCCTGTAATCCCAGCAGCTCAGGAGGCTGAGACAGGAGGATCAAGAATTGAAAGCCAGGGCTGGGGATGTGGCTCAAGCGGTAGCGCGCTCGCCTGGCATGCATGCGGCCCGGGTTCGATCCTCAACACCACATACAAACAAAGATGCTGTGTCCACATCTTTGTTAATAAAAATATGATAAATGTTAATTTATTAATATAATAAAAAAATAGATATTAAAAATTCTCTGTCCCTCTCTCACTCTCTCTCTAAAAAAAAAAAAAAAAAGAATTCAAAGCCAGCCTCAGCAAAAGAGAGGCACTAAGCAACTCAGTGAGACCATTGTCTCTAAATAAATAACTCAGTGAAACAAACAACTCAGTGAAACAATTCAGTGAGACCGTTGTCTCTAAATAAAATACAATTTTGTCTCTAAATAAAATACAAAATGGGGCTGGGATGTGGCTCAGTGGTTGATTGCCCATGAGTTCAATCCCTGCTACCTCAGGAAAAAAAAAAAAAGAAAGAAAGAAAAGAAAAAGAAAGAAATCTAGGTGGATTGAATTAATTAATTTTTCTATCTTGAATCCATCAATCACAGGCCTTTTAAATATTAATGGATCAGGCTAAGACAACCTCAGATTCTCTAAGAGGTATCTAGGTAACACAGTTCAACTATATCATCAACTAGAATTAAGCTAAACACACACACAAAACCATAATGACAAAAGACTAGTTGTGTTAGGCAATAAGATTACTTTATCTTATTTTTCAAAATATTGAGTTTAAAATTAAAATGGGGGGCTGCAGTAAATGTAAATTACCTATAGGTTTTATGTAATTAATTTGTAGTTGAAGAGGAAAGGGACCAGGAGGCAGGAAGAAAGGAGAGAAAGGGAAAATATTGAAGAATAATATTGACCTAATTATATTGTTATATCTTGTACATATGTGAGTATGTAACAACAAAGTCCACTGTTACACGTAACTATAATACACCAATAAAAATGTGGAAAAAATTTTTGTTAAACCTTCATATACGGGGCTGGGGATGTGGCTCAAGCGGTAGTGCGCTAGCCTGGCATGCATGCAGCCCGGGTTCGGTCCTCAGCACCACATACAAACAAAGATGTTGGGGGCTGGGGATGTGGCTCAAGTGGTGGTGCGCTCGCCTGGCATGCGTGCGGCCACATACAGACAAGGATGTTGTGTCCGCCAAATACTAAAAAATAAATATTAAAAATTCTCTCTCTCTCTCCCTCTTTCTCACTCTCTCTCACTCTTTAAAAAAAAACAAAACAAAACAAAGATGTTGTGTCTGCCAAAAACTAAAAAATAAATATTAAAAAATTCTCTCTCTCTCTCTCTCTCTCTCTCTCCCTCTCTCTTTAAAAAAAAAAAAAATTCATATAGGTGTAACAGAGGTTCACTTGATGCTTTGACTATATCCCTTATGGCTTTGAAACTTATGTTTTTTTCTTTTTCCCAACCTTCTTCTCCCTGATCTCCTCTCTAATCTTCTTTTCCCTAACCTTCTCCTTCCTGATCTCTCCTCCCTTATCTTATTTCCTCTGAATCACCTCTATAAAAGCCCCCTATTCTTACTGACAGGGAGAATAACAGCCTTTGGGACAAGAGTCCCTGTGTTTCTCTTTTGCTAGCAAAGCAATAAACCATCTTATTCCTTTTTCTCAAAACCATGTCCTCATTATTGGATTGGCATTTGGGACAGGACAAGCTTTTGGCAACATAGGGTCTGGGTTGTGGCTCAGTAGTACAGCAATTGCTTAGTACATGTGAGGCACTGGGTTCGATCCCCAGCACCATAAATAAATAAATAAATAAATGTGTTGTGTTCATCTACAATTATATATATCCTTCATATAAAGAAACAACCTGGAGGCTGGGGATGTGGCTCAAGTGGTAGCGCGCTTGCCTGGCATGCGTGCGGCCCGGGTTCGATTCTCAGCACCACGTACAAAGATGTTGTGTCCGCTGATAACTAAAAAATAAATATTAAAATTCTCTCTCTCTCTCTCTCTCTCTCTCTCTTCTCTCTCTCCTCTCTCACTCTCTCTTTAAAAAAAAATTCACTCTCTCTCTTTTTAAAAAAAAACAACCTGGTGATATATGCCTATAATCCCAACAAAAGGGGCTGAGGCAGAAGAATTCAAGTTTCAAGAGATGTCTGAGCCATTTAGCAAGACCTTGTCTCAAAATAAATATTTTTAATTTGATTATTGTACATTTTATTTTTAAATTATTTTTTACATAAAGGGAGCACAACTTTTCATTTCTCTGGTTGTACATGATGTAGAGTCACACCATTTGTGCAATCATACCCATATATGTCAGTGTCATTCCACCATCTTTCTCTCCCACAGATATCCCCTCCCCTCCTATTCTTCCCCTCTGCCCAATCGAAAGTTCCTCCATTCTTCCTTTGCCCCCACCATATAGATATAGATCAGCATCCACTTATTAGAGAAAATATTTGGCCTTTGATTGACTTTCTTTGCTTACATAATATTCTCCAACTCCATCTATTCACCTGAAAATGCTATAATCTCATTCTTCTTTAAGGCTGAGTAATATTTCATTGTGTATATATACCACAGTTTCTTTATCCATTCATCTATAGAAGGGCATCTGGGTTGGTTCCACAGTTAGCTCTTCTATTTGAGCTGTTATAAACATTGAGGTGGCTGCATCACTGTAGTATGTTGATTTTAAGTCCTTTGGGTATAGAGTAAGGAGTGGGATAACTGAGCCACATGGTGATTCCATTCTAAGTTTTCTAAGGAATCTCCATACTGTTTTCCTCCTGCCTGCATCCTGCATAGGCTGTGGAAATGGATTCTTCTTGGTGGAATGAGCTGGCTGGGAAATAAAGGCCAAGAAAGACAAAGCAATTAAAAAAAAAAAAAAATACAGAACACAGGAAATATTTTTAGAAAGCGAGGGTGGGACTTGCTAGCCAATCTTAGGGATCGAGCTTCCACACTGAAAAAAGACAGCAAGCCAAATGGAGCCTGCACTTGCTTTATTTATAGTGGGGAACATCAAAGGTTTTCCATGGAATATTCTTTGCCAAATAAGGTAAGAGGTGGGCTATGCAGTTCCCAGGGGGTTAAGACCAACTCCGGAGCTACCAGGGTAGAGCGGGGATAGAGGTCATGTGCCTTGGGCAATCTATTGCGCAGGGGAGCCGGGATTATTCCCAAGGAAAAACCTAAATCTCCAAGTCTCCATACTAAGTGAAGTCCCTCAAGTAATTCACAGGTGGCTCCCTGCACTTTCCAAAGTGGTTGCACCATTCAAAATAAAATCTTAAAAGAGGACTGAAGAGGGCTGGGGTTGTGCTCAGTGGTACAGCGCTAAACCTCGCCCTGGATTTGATCCTCAGCACCGCATTTAAAAATAAACAAGTGAACTAAAGATGTTATGTCCAACTACAACTAAAGAATAAATATATATTTTTAAAAAAAGAGGATGAGAATATACCTATAGGGTCTTGATTTAACAAGCAGCCATCTTGAAGGTTAACCACCACCTTAGATAAGGTTCGCTTTCCTGCATTTTCTCTTAGCCGAACTCCCCCCACCCCCATTAGTGACCTACCCCATGGTACCACAACCCTCAGCCAATCCCAGAAGGACACGATCCCTTGGCCCTGGAAAGCCCCATGGTGCCATCAACCTAAGCCAATCCCATGCTACTCCCATTCGCCCCACTCTGAGGCAGGCACCTGAGCCTGTCCCACAGCACCACAGCTACACCTCCAAACCCCGGCCCCACACCTGAACATCTCCTATAGAGAGATGGCCTTCATTTGTCAGCTCTGACAAATACACTTCGTGTGGATCTCTGGCTGGTCTCTGTCTTTCATTTCTCGCTCCTGGTTCCTTGCTTTCCTTTCAATAACTCGGTGGTAGAACACTTGCCTAACACTCATAAGAACCTGGGTTTGATCCCTAGTACCACAAAAACAAAACAAAACAAAACAAACAAACAAAAAAAAAACGCATACATAAAATAAAAAAATAAATAAAAATAAGGCTGAGGATGTAGCTTAATAGTAAAGCACCACTGGATTCAACCCCCAGTACTGGAAAAAAAAAAAAGTATGTTAGAAGTACAGTAGACATACATTACTTTGTTATTTAAAAACATTGTCCGCTGGACATGGTGTCCCATGCCTGTAATCCCAATGGCTCAGGAGGCTAAAGCAGGAGGATCATGAGTTCAAAGCCAGCCTCAGCAATTTATTGAGGCTCGAAGCAACTCAGCTAGACCCTATCTTTACACAAAATATCAAAAAAGCAGCTGGGGGTACACCTCAGTGGTTAAGAGCCCCAGAGTTCAATCCCCAGTACCAAAAAAGATTTTTAAAAATTGTCTGAATTTTGTGTTAATTAAAATTCAGCTGCCTAATATTTCTAAAAATCAAATTTGCTTTCTTACTAGAAACATAAATAAATCAATTCATTATATTTACTTTCTTTCCAGAAAATGGCTTGAGAAAAGCATAGAAAAGCATACCGTCATAAAGGTTTGTGTCCCTATGATTTAATAATGTTATTTTGTACTAGGTACAGTTGGTCTTTGCATGTATTCATATATTGCCTCATCTCATCTGCACAATCCCATGAAGAAGTTTCTACTAAGGAGCCAATTTTAGAGATGAGGAGACTGAGGAGAAGAGAGGGAAATAAATTACCCAATTAAGTGGTATGAGGCACAGATCTAGGTGGATTTAAAGCCTTTACAACTATCGGATGCCGCACTACCTTTCAGAGAGGTGAGAGCATTAAGGCAGCCCAGATCACCTCCTCATCTACTGCCTCCCACAACTGTGGCATTCCCCTGCTTCCCGCACCTCTCCTCTCACTATTTGTAGCTGGCCTGATTTCAGGGGAAAAGAGAATTCCTTCAGCTTCTATCTTTCCCTGCATCATCTCTTCCCCCTCTAAAAGAGACACTTCCATTCAATGTTAATTCCTCAAAGACTGAGGCCCCATCTTTATTCTCTCTTACCCCTCACATCCACAGCATGTCTTTTTACTCACTCTTTCCTCTTGGGATATGAAGTGGGTTGCCAGATTTAATAACCCTATATTCATTGCAATCTTTGGGATATACTTATGCTAAAAACTAGCTGGGTACAGTGGCACACACCTGTAATCCCAGCAGTTCGGGAAGCTGAGGCAGGAGGATGGTGAGTTCAAAGCCAGCTTCAACAAAAGCGAGGTGCTAAGCAACTCAGTGAGACCCTATCTCTAAATAAAATACAAAAAGGACTGGGGATGTGGCTCAATAATCGAATGCCCCTGAGTTCAATCCCCAGTACAAAAAACAAACAAACAAACAAAAAAACTGTTCATTATTTAACTGAAATTTTAATATAATGAGTACCCTATATTTTAGGTGATCCTATCTATGTAGTCTTCCTTTCATCATTTTCTTTCTTTTTTTTTTTTTTTTTTTAGGTACTAGGAATTGAACTCAAAAACACTCAACCACTGAGCCATATCCCCAGCCCTATTTTGTATTTTATTTACAGACAGAATCTCACTGAGTTGCTCAGTACCTCACTAAATTGCTGAGGCTGGCTTTGAACCCAAGGTCAGCCTATCAGCCTCCTGAGCTGCTGGGATTACAGGCATGTGCCACCACACCCAGCCTTCCTTTCATCCTAAGAAAACATACCAAATCAATCTTAATCCCTCATCTCCTTCCAACCTCCAATTGTCCAACCAGAAGACACCTATCACACCCATGCCTCCTCCCAAGGAAAACTGAATGACAATAAAATCACATCTGCTGTTGCCCAAATAGCCCTTGTTTGGACCAGACATGATCTGGCCTCCTCTGCCCACTGCCACCACAGCAGATTGGAGGCAGACCTAAGAAATCACTAGACTTCACCTCCGAACTCTGAGCCAGTCTGCTAGTCTAGCTAAAGACCAACTGTCCCCAAAGATACAGTAGTGTTGATGCACTAGGAGACCTCTGCTTGTAGCAGACCCAGTGCCCATCACCCTTGGTTACCCTCTGCAAGTATCAAATGCAGCCTCAGCCTGACAGTATCAGCACTTCTCCCCCTAACCTCACTCTCAACCCCTAGAAAAGGAGTGTTGCATGGGCTCCGAGTGTAGCTCAGTGGTAGAGTATTTGTAAAGCATGCACACGGTCTCCCACCCCACCCCACCCCACCACCACCACCACCAAAAGGAACCTGGTCCTGGCTTGCTGCCATTCTCTGAGAGGTGGGGAATATGTAACACTTCAGGAAGAGACTGAAGGATGATAGATATTCCTGAAACTTGGGTTTTGTCCCAATCACATAATTGTATTATACTATGTTTTCACAAATTTCTTGAAAGCAAGAGCCGTAACTTTTATGTTCAGATGCTGAGAATAAGTACAAGGCCTAGGTAGTTATCCATGAATGAATGAAAGAAAGAATAAATCTACAGACAAAATGGCCTCAATAAGAGAAAATTAAGCAGGGTGTGGTGATGCATGCCTATAATCCCGGGACTAGGGAGAATGAGGAAGGAGAATCACAAGTTCCAGGCCAGTCTCAGAAATTTAGCCAGAAAAAAAAAAAAAAAAAGTCTGGGGATGTGGTTCGGTGATAAAATGCCCCTATACCAAAAAAAAAAAAAAAAAAAAAAAGAGAGAGAGAGAGAGAAGAAGAAGAAAGAAAATTAAACTGTGGCATCTCAGCTCTCTGAAATACCAGATACTTATTCAAAGCAAAAAGCATTTCTCGGGCTAGGGTTGTGGCTCAGCAGAAGAGTGCTATGAGGCCCTGGGTTCGATCCTCAGCACCTCATAAAAATAAATCAATAACTGGGCTGGGGATGTGGCTCAAGTGGTAGCGCGCTCGCCTGGCATGCATGAGGCCTGGGTTCGATCCTCAGCACCACATACAAACAAAGATGTTGTGCCCGCCAAAAACTAAAAAATAAATATTAAAAAAAAATTCTCTCTCTCTCTCTCTCTCTCTTTAAAAAAATCAATAAAATAAAGGAACTGTGTCCAACTACAACTAAAAAAGTAAACAAATAAATATTTTTTTAAAAAAGCTTATCTCAAGGGGCTGTGGTTATAGCTCAGCATTAGTGCACTTGCCTGGCATGTGTGAGGCACTGAGTTAGATTCTCAGCACTGCCTATAAGTAAATAAAGTAAAGGTCTATCAACAACTAAAAAATATTTTTTTAAAAAAATCTCAATTTATGGTAATATGCAAATTAACCAATTGAATTCAGAAAATAAACACTGACTCATTTATTTTTATTTGTATTTTTATTTATAACTATGTTGAAATCTACGTACAAATCACAATCAAGCACAATTAAGACTGGCAAAAGCCTGGCATGGTGGCACATGCCTATAATCCCAGTAACTCGGGAGGCTGAGGCAGGAGGATAAAAATTTCAAAGCTAGGAGCTGGGGTTGTGGCTCAGTGGTAGAGCACTTGCTTAGTATGTGTGAGGCATTGGGTTCGATTCTCAGCACCACATATAAATAAAGAAATAAAATTTAAAAGTCCATCAAAAGTTCATCATTAAAAGAAAAAAGTTCAGGACTGGGGATGTGGCTCAAGCGGTAATGCGCTCGCCTGGCATGTGCGGGGCACTGGGTTCGATCCTCAGCACCACATACAAACAAAGATGATGTGTCCGCCGAAAACTAAAAAATAAATATTAAAATTCTGTCTCTCTTAAAAAAAAAAAAAAGAAATAAGAGGCCTTGGATAGCATACAAAATCTATTTTTAAAAAATTCTCTCTCTCTTCTCTTAAAAAAAAAAAAAAAGTTCAAAGCCAGCATCAGTAACTTAGTGAAAACTTAATCAACTTAATGAGACCCTGTTTCAAAAAAAATAGAAAAGTCTGGCAAAAAAAGTTTGGAGTTTTAATACTTTAGAAACTAGTATTCAGTAAAGGGTATTCTATGGTTTCTTTGTTTTGTTGTTGTTCTATTTTGTTTTATTTTGTTTTGTTTGCAGTATTGGGGCTCGAACCCAGATATGCTCTATCAGAGCTAGATCCTCTGCCTTTTTACATTTTTTTAAAAATTTTGATAACAGGATTAAATCTAAGGTGCTTAATCACTGAGCCACGTCCCCAACTCTTTTTTATTTTGAGACAAGGTCTCAGTAGGTTGTTTAAAGTCTCACTAAATTGCTAATGCTGGTTTTGAACTCCCAATCCTCCTGCCCCATGCACTTGCTGGGATTACAGACATGCACCACCATACTCGGATAATATTCTATAAATTTACAAATATTATTATTTGTTTATAATTTTTAATATTTTTTTTTAGTTGTAGATGGACACAGTATCTTTATTTTATTTTTATGTGGTGCTGAGGATCGAACCCAGTGCTAGGTGAGCTCTCTACCACTGAGCTACAATACCAGCTCTAAATTTATTTTTATAAATTTATAAATATTCTATAAATTTTCTCAATTTCAAAATAAATATTTCTTTTTAATTTTTTTAAAGAGAGAATTTTTTAATATTTATTTTTCGGTGGACACAACAGTGCTGAGGATTGAGCTCAGTACCTGATACACACAACTCTACCACTGACCACTGACATATATCCTCAGCCCCATTTTTTTTTTTTTTTTTTAAAGAGAGAGTAAGAGAGAGAATTTTTTAATATTTATTTTATTTTTTTTAGTTTTCGGCAGGCACAACATCTTTGAATGTGGTGCTGATGATCAAACCCGGGTCACATGCATGCCAGGCGAGCGCGCTACCTCTTGAGCCACATCCCCAGCCCCTCAGCCCCATCTTTTTACCTCTTATGTCTGAATAGGTTATTTTGTTTGTAGTTTGGGGGGTTTTTGTTTTTGTTTTTTGTTTTGGTACCAGAGATTGAACTCAGGGGGCACTTAACCACCAAGCCACATCTATAGCCCTCTTTATTTATTTTTATTTTGAGACAGGTCTCACTAAATTACTTCGGGCCTTGCTAAATTGCTGAGGCTGGCTTTGAACTTGTGATCCTCCTGCCTCAGCGGCTTGGATTCCATGTGTATGCCACCACACTAGCTTGTTGTTTTTTTGTTTTTTGTTTTCTTTGTTTTCAGTACTGGGGATTGAACCCAGGGTACTCTACCACTGATTCATATCCTGAGCCCATTTTATTTTTTATTTCGAGTCAGGGTCTCGCTAAACTGCTAAAACTGCCTTGAATTTGCAATTCTCCTGCCTCAGCCTCTCAAGTCACTGGGATCATAGATGTCAGTCAATGTGCCTAGCTCAAATTGTGTTTAAATTCTAGCCTTGTTCCTGAAATAATAGCTACAGATTCATGTGACTCTCTAAACTACATTTTCATTGGTGATCCTCTGTTAAAACCCTTGGTGGCTCCTGGTTGCCCAAAACTAATTCCTCAGCCCACTGAATTCCAATCTGCTCTTTCAATCTTATCTTTCACTAATCTCTTTTTCTTAACTAAATGCCTAATACAAATGCCTAATTCAAGCCCTACTTTATACATTCCTCAGGTCCTCTCTATCAATGTTTTGGATTCCTTCTCCTTTTTTTTTGCCTCAAAAAGTGACATTTATTGGAAAAAAAAAAAAAAAAGACAACATGTCCATTCCTCAGCTCCCTTCCCCTCTCCTTCCAATTGTTCCTTAGCCCGAAAAGGACTGAACACTGGCTGGGGCTAGGTAGCAAGACAGCCCTTCTTAGATGAGGTCAGCAACAATGAGGGGCATCTCTTCAATGGAGATGTTATAGAAGGTCTCAGTGTTTCTAAGAGTCCTCTTGTCTTCTTCTGTCACCATGTAAACAGCCATATCTTATGGCCAAAAGTCCTACTTTGACCAATTCTGGGGGTGTGGTTTTCCTTGTTGGTGGGAAGGTGATAGTTGATGATTAGAGAAACCTGCTGCACATCAATGCTTCTGGTCAGTAGGTCAGTGATAATCAAAAATTGGCTAAAGCCAGACCAGAACTCCCTCATAATCACATCTTATTCCTTTTGATCCATATCTCCATGCATGGCAGAGACAGTGACGTCTTGGGCACGCATGTCTCAGTAAGCCAATCAACCTTCCTTTGGATATTGATGAAGATCACTGTCTGGGTAAAGGTCAAGGTTTCATAAAAGTCACACAGCGTGGCAAATACCCTCCAGGGTCAACTCTTCCTTCTTTTTTTTTAATTGGTAGATGGACACTGTAATGTACTTGCTTAGCATCTGGATGACCATCTTAAGTGACAAGTGAAAGTGAAAAAGTTTTGCTCTCCCGCCCAAGGGCCTTTCTGAGAAAGGTTCACCACTCCCTCTTATCAACCCCACCCTTAACCTCTCGCTCTCCTTCTAAGAGAGATGGCCTTTATTTGTTATCTCTGACAAATAAACTCTCCTGTGTATCTCTTCCTGGTCTCCAGTTTCTCACTCGCCCATCTCCAGGTTTCTCACTTTCTTTTCAGACACAATACCTTTATTTTATTTATTTATATGTGGTGCTGAGGATCAAACCCAGGGCCTCACACATGCTAGGCAAGCACTCTACCACTGAGTCACAATCTCAGTCCAGCTCTTCTTCTTGACAAGAATCCAAATGGGGTCCCTCATTAACTTCTTGTCACATCAAACACATCAGAAGGCATTGTAACTGACAACAAAACCACTGGGTACTGCTGTTGAGCTTCTGGAAAACATCATAGATCTGGTCCTTGAATCTGCAGCTTAAAGTTTCATCAGTTTCATCCAATGCAAACATCTGGATATATTTGGGAGACAGGTATCTCTGGTTGAGCATACCAAACACTCAGCCAGGGGTACCCACAATGACATGGGGAGCCTCCATCTGCAACTTTTGCACCTCAGCACGCACATTGGTGCCCCCAATGCAGGCATGACACCCAATTCTTAAATGGGTGCCAAGACCAAGGACTGGATGGACTTTAGATCAAATTCAATCTGCTGGAGAATTATATGGCAAACGTGGCTTTTTTCCTAGTCCCAGACTGGGCTTGAGCAATCACATTATAACCCTGGATACAAGGAAGAATGGCTCAATGCTGAATGGCAGAGGGCTTCTCAAAACCATAGGTATAGATGTCACAGAGGGTCTCTTGGGCTATTATCTCTGAATCAGGAATCCTGATTTGCAGATATGATCCTTAGAAACTAGGCTCTTCTCTTTTTGTTGAAAAATCAATCTTCCTTTCTTCCTTTCACCAGGGATTGAACCCATGGGTGTTCAACTACTTAGCCACATCCCCAGCTCTTTTGATTTTATATTTTTGAGGCAGGGTTTCCCTGAATTGCTTTGGGTCTGGATAAATTGCTGAGGCTAGCCTTGAACTGGCAATCCTTACACCTCAGCCTCCTGAGTCTCTGGGATGATAGGCAAGTGCCACCACACCTGGCTAGAACATTTCTTCTTTGGAATTTTCTTTGGCCCTTATCATTTTCTGGGATTGTTAATATCCTTTATGTGTTTTCATTTGGTCTTCACAAGTAAACAATATCATCACTGAGGTGGAATGAACCAGCAAGCTGATCTTCACAAGATAGGTTAGGGCGTCATCAGACAGATATAGAAGTTCAACTATGTATACTCCTATTAACTGAGTGGTATTTTATAATTTCCAGAAATAGCCAGATGTAGTGGTGCACACTTGTAATCCCAGTAGCTCAGGAGGCTGAGGCAGGAGGATCATGAGTTCAAGGCCAGCATCAGCAATTTAGTGAGGCCCTAAGCAATTTAGTAAGACCCTGTCTCTAAAATATTAAAAAGGGCTGGGGTTGTGGCTCAGTGGTTAACTGCACCTGGGTTTAATCCTTGGTACCAACAATAATAATAACAACAACAACACGGTCAGATTTTAAAACTGAATCATGCTAACTAAATCCTAAGGAAGATTTATAACCATAAGAACATACACTTTTTTTTATAGACCTTTATTTTATTTATTTATTTATTTTTATGTGGTGCTGAGGATTGAACCCAGTGCCTCATAGGTGCTAGGCAAGCATTCTACCATTGAGCCACAACCCCAGCCCCTCAAGAACATACACTTTTATTTGAAATTTTTTTTTCAGATCATTTTTATCTGGCAACACCAGTAGACATTTGTATAGGCTAGTATCCTGATATGAACCAAATTACAGATAAAGAAGTTTCAGCCAGCCCTGGTGGCACACTCCTATAATCCCAGCTACTTAAGAGTCTGAGACAGGAAGACTAAATTCCAGGCCTGTTTGGGCAATTTACCAAGACCTGTTTTAAAACAAAAAGAACTAGAGACACAACTCAGTTGATAGGGTGCTTTCCTAGCTTTCCCAATTGAACCTAGCTTTATTGGATTCAGTTTCCAGTACAGGAGAAGAGAAAGATGAGGAGAAGGAGAAGGAGAAGAAAGAGGAGGAGTGGTAGGGGAAGAAGGATGTGGGGTCAGGGTTGTGCAGCTCAGTGGTGGATACTTACTAGCAGAATACTTATCTGCGTGCAAGTTCAGTTTTCTAGGAGGAGGGCTAATTTACAGTAAGTAGCTGTAAGAGGGGAAAAAAGGAACTGGCTTTGTAATTATCTATGTTTTCTATTGCTGTTATAACAAGTTACTGTAACCTTGGTAGCAAACAATAAACAAATATACTATCTTATAGTTGTTTGGTTTAGAACACCCGTCTTAGTCCAGGTGGGGTGGCACATGTGTGTAATCCTAGCAACTGGCAAGTTCCAGGCCAACCTCAGCAACTTAGAATGGACCTGTCTCAAAATAAAAAGTAAAATGGGCTGGGTATCGGGTATGTAGGTCATGGTAAAGGGCGCCTGGGGTTCAATCCCCAGTACAAAAAGAAGAGGAGGAAGGAAAAAAAAAGAGGAGGAAGAAGAAAACAACAACACCCATTGTAGTCTGCACAAGATCAAGATGTGCTTCTTTCTGGAAAATCAGGGAGAGAATCTGTTTCTTTGTCTTTCCCAACTTCTACAGGCCCTCATATTCCTTGCTTCATGAACCCCTTCTTCAAATCATGCTAACATCCTCTTCTACTTCTCTCCCTTTTTTTTTTTTTTTTTTTTTTTTTTTGTGCCAGGGATTGAACCCAGGGGCACTTAAACACAACCACATCCTCAGCCCTTATTTCCTGGCTTCTCTTCCACTATTTACTTATCTATTTTAAATATTTATTTTTTAGTTGTAGTTGGACACAATACCTTTCATTTTATTTATTTATTTTTGACATGGTACTGAGGATCGAACTCAGGGCCTTGCACATACTAGGCAAGTGCTGCTCTACCTCTGAGACACAACCCCAGCCCTCTCTTCCGCTTTTAACAATCTAGGTGATTAAATTGGATTTAGCCAAATAATTCAGGATAATCTCTTCTCCATCTGAAATTCCTTTCTTCCTTCCTTTCTTTTTTTCTTTCTTTCTTTTTTTTTTTTTTTGGTGCTGGGTATTGAACCCAGGGGTGCTTAACCATTGAGCTACATCCTTAGCCTGTTGCTGAAAGCTTGGTCCATGACCCCAATGCCAGTCCAATAACGAGGACACGGTTTAGAGAAAAACGAAAAAGAAGGTTTATTGCTTTGCAAGCAAAGGAGAAACACAGGGGACTCCTGTCCCACGGGCTGTGATTCTCCCCATCAGCAGGAACAGGGGGCTTTTTAAGAGGTAATTCAAAGGCTACATTCCATATGTTCTCTGTCTGGAGTCGTAATTCACCTGTTAATTTGGGAGACAATTATTTTGGAAATCTTCTGGTATCACCCCCAAAGTCTGGATTACTTCCTTCCTATGGTGGATGTGTATTTAGGAACAAACTAACTTTGCCTAGAATGGGGAAGATTTTTTTATTTGGTGCTATGTATTGAATCCAGGGGTGCATAACCGTTGAACCACAACCTAAGTCTTTTTTTTTTTTTTTTTTTTTTTTTTTTTGAGATAGGGTCACACTGAGTTGCTTAGGGACTCACTGAGCTGCTGAGGCTGAACTCAAAATTGTGATCTTCCTGCCTCAGCCTCCCTAGTTGCCAGGATCACAGGTGTGCAGCACTACCCCTGGCCTAATTTTATCTTTTTGTTGGTGGTGATAGTGCTATGGGCTTGCACATACTAAGTACATGCTCTACCAGTGAGCTACACCCCCCAGTCCCTTATTTATTTTTATTATATATATTAAGGTGTAAAACATGTTTTCATACATACACATATACATAACAAAATAATTACATAAGTTTCTTTCTTTCTTTGTAGTGAGAAAAGGTGATCTCTACTTTTTTAGCAAACTTCCAGTATACAATATTATGAACTATAGTTATTATGTTGTACATGAGATCTCTGGATCTATTCATCCCACATAACTGCAGATTTGTACCCTTGACCTACATCTCCCCATTAAAACCATCTTGGTCACATATACAAAATCTAAGGTGGTAGAAAATTAATTACCAATCATTGTTGAAGGGACCTTATCTGGTGCCTGAGTTGCCAGAAGAAGAACTCAAATTTCTGGAATGGAATGCCAAAAAAATTTTGGTCTCAGGCCATGTAGTTCCCTAATGCCAAATGGCACTCAGCTGCGTGGAATTATGGGCAGTTTTGCCCAAGCAGGACATCTTGGGGTGCAGTTATCCCAGATTCCCAATCTACTCTGGGATCTTCACCCCTGCCGGGCCCTCAAAGTAATAATAATGTTCCTAGGTCTCTAGCACCCCTCCTTAGCACCCCTCTTCATCACCCCCACTCCTTCTCCCCAGGCAGTTGCCTCTCTTTCTTCCCTCCCCTTCTTTACCGGATTTACTGGATTTTACAAAAGACTTGAAGAGCTCTTGGTCTTAAGCTGCTTTTGGCTTTCCTTCTTGCAAATTCCTAGGGAAGAAATTACAAAAGTCCTATACAAGAAGGACCTGTGCAGAGTGGGATAGTGGAGCAAAACACAGTGTTATAGTTAATAAATTATCACACAAAAACACTCCTGTTAAGTAAATACAGCCTACTATTTTATCTTTTTTTTAACTAGAATTTTTTTTTTTAAGATTTTTATAAGCCAGGCGACATCTGTTTACATTTGTCACTTATCTGAATGTTTCTCATACTTTATCTTACATTAGCTATTTTAACCTGGATGCTCCCTTAAGATATTTCTGGACATGTTGATAACCCCAGCTACACAGGAAGCTGAAGCAGGAGGATTGCAAATTCAAGGTCTGCAATTTAGCAAGACCCTCCACAATTTAGTGAGATGCTGTCTCAAAAAAAAAAATTAAAAAAAAAAAAAAAAAGAGGATGAGGATGTATCTCCCTGGTAAAATGTTTTGTTTGTTTTGGTAGTGAGGAATGAATCCAGGGGTGCTTTAACACTCAGCCACATCCCCAACCCTTTTAATTTTTTTATTTTTTGAGACAGGATCTTGTTAAATTGCTTAGAGTATAGCAAATTGCTCAGGCCGGTTTTGAACTTTTAATCCTCCTTCTTCAGCCTCTAGAGCCCAGGATTATAGGCGTGCATGACCACACCTGGCTAATTCAGTGGTCCAAACTACAGTGCTGTGCAACCATCATCACTGTCCAGTTCCAGAATTTTTTATCACCCCAAATTGAAGCCTGGTACCTATGTAGTCATTTCTCACCCTCTCTAACCCAACCCATGATTTGCAGAGGTGTTTTTGTTTTTTGCTGTGGGGATTAAGCCCAGGGCCTAATACATGTTAGATAAGCACTCTACTGTGGAGCTACACTCCCAATCTCAATAGTTTTCTTTTTTTTTTTTTTTTTTTTTTTCTGGTACTGGAGATTGAATCCAGGAGTGCTTTACCACTGAGCTACTTATTTTTTACCTTTTGTTTTTGTGTGTGTGTGGGGGGTGGTACTCAGGGACATTTGACCACTGAGCCACATCCCCAACCCTATTTTGTATTTTATTAGAGACAGGGTCTCACTAAGTTGCTTAGCTCCTCACCATTCCTGAAGCTGGGTTTGGACTCATGATCCTCCTGCCTCAGCCTCCCAAGTCCATGGGATTATAGGTGTGGGCCACTGCACCCAGTTTATTTTTTACTTTGAGACAGGGTCTTACTAACTTTCTTGGAGCCGCAATAAATTGCCAAGGCTGGCCTTGAACCTGGTATCCTCCTGTCTCACTTTCTTGACCTGTTGGGATTACAGGTGTGCACCACCATACCTGGCTAACACCCTGAGATAGCAAGTAAATATATGAAAAAATGTTTAACCAAGCAAAGTGGCACACACCTGTAACCCCAGCAACTTAGGATTATCACACACAAACACTGAGACAGGGGGATCATAAGGCCAGCCTTGGCAATTTAGTGAGGTCCTAAACAACTTAGTGAGACCCTCTATGAAAATAAAAATAAAAAGGACTGGGGATGTAACTCAGTGGTTAAGCCCCTCTGAAGCTCTTCTGGGTTAAATCCCAAATTACCATGACTGCCCCCCTTCAAAAAGAAAATATGTTTCACATCATATGTCATTAGGGGAGGGCAAATTAAAACGATGATGAATATCATTATACACGGATCAGAAAGGCCAAAATCCAGAACTATGAGAGCAAGAACTCTCAAACTGGGCGTGGTGGTCCATGCCTGTAATCACAGAGATCTGGGAGGTTGAGGCAGGAGGATTGTGAGTTCAAAGCCAGCCTCAGCAAAAGCAAGGCGCCAAGCAACTCAGTGAGACCCTGTCTCTAAATAAAATATAAAATAGGGCTGGGGATGTGGTTCAGTGGTTGAGTGCCCCTGAGTTCAATCCCCAGTATTCTTCCCTCCCTGCAAAAAAGAACTCTCATTCACTGCTGGTGAAATATAAAATAGCGGGGCCACTTTAAAAGACAGTTTGGCAGTTTATTACAAAAAGAAACACATTCCAATCCCATTACCTACTCTACATGCCCCCCCCACCAAAAAAAAAGAAATATACTCTATATAATCCAGCAATCATGCTCCTTGGTATTTGCCCAAAAGAACTGGAAACTTACCTCTACACAAACAGCTGTTGATGCTTATAGTGGTTTTATTTATAATTGCCAAAACCTGGAACCAACCAAAATGCCCTTAATTGGTGAATGGATCAACTTTTGTATATCAGACAATGGAATATTATTCACTAGCAAAAAGAAATGAGGTAGCCAGTCAGAGACATGGCACATGCCTGTAATTCTAGCAATTTGCAAAGCTGAAGCAGTAAGGTCTTAAGTTCGAAGCCAGTCTCAGCAATTTAGTGAGACCATGTCTCCAAATAAAAAATCAAAAGAACTGGGGATGTAGCTCAGTGGTAGAGTGCCCCTGGGTCCAATTCCCATTACAGAAAGAAAGAAAGAAAGAAAGAAAGAAAGAGAGAGAGAGAGAGAGAGAGAGAGAGAGGGAGAGAAATGAGGTATCAGAGCAAGAAGACCCTTGGAGGAACTTTTTTTTTTTTTTTTTGGTAGTAACGGAGATTGAATCCAGGGGTACTCTACCACTGAGCTACATCCCCAACTCCTTTTGGATCTCACTAAATTGCCCAGATTGGTATACTCTTCCTGCCTCAGTCTCCACAGTCTAGGATTAAAGGCATGGGCCACTGTGCCTGGTTCATGGAGGACCTTTAAATGCACATTATTCAATTAAAGACATGAATCTGAAAAGATTAAACCTAGTGTATGTTTCCAACTCTGGCATTTTGGAAAAGGCAAAAGTGTGAACAGTAAAAAGATCAGTGGTCACAGGGGTTGGGGGAAAGAAAGGATGATAAATAGAATCACAGAGGATTTTTAAGGCAGTGAAGCTATTCTATATGACAGTACAATGGTAGACACCTGTCATTATGTCTGCTTGCTAGGCAGATAGTTTTAGGGGCGATTGTCTATGCTTCTAGGGTGGATGGGAAACAACTGCTTTCCCTTGAAATGGTTGTTAACACTCCTTCAAGTTGTTCTTTGGTTTCTGATAAGGCCCTACAGAGAAACCTGCAAAAATCGCTGAGTCACTTACTCTTCTTGGTGACCAAGCATAAACTTGGCTCATTTTAATAAATTTTTCCTGCACAGGAAGCTTTCAGATCTGCCATTTTTTGCACATATGATGTATGAAGAAGCATGATCTCCCAATGACCGTGCTCAGCGATGTGCCTGCCTCTACCTGTATTGTCTTTCCTTTATGAACATAGATGTTTCTCCAAGGAAAGTCCCTTGCTTTTTTTTGTTCAGGGAAACACACTGCTTTGGGTGTTTTTCCCCATGCTCCCTTTACTTGTAGAAATAACAAACCTTTTTTTGCTCTTTCATCTCCTAATTGCACACTGGCTTTGTACCCACCAAGGAGCAAACTCTTGGTGTTTGATTAAAGTTCTATATTTGTCAAAACCCAGAGAATGTGCAACACCAAGAGTGAACCTTAATATCAAGTAAGGACTTTGGATAATAATGATGTGTCAGTGTAGGTTCATAAATTGTAACAAATGATACCACTGTGGTGGGGGACGTGGATAGTGGGGAAGGCTATGTAGGTTTGGGACCTGGGGGTGGGAGCGGTATAGGAAACTACTTTCTGCTCAATTTTGCAGTGAAACTAACATTGTTCTAAAAAATAAAGTGTATTTTAAAACAAACAGACAAAAAAAAAAAAAAAAAAAAGAATGTAGCACATTACTAAGATAAACTCACCCAAGATGTAGCATTAGGTGAACCAAGGAAGTTCAAACTGTTTTATGGGCTGATTTTGTAGGAGTTGGGGGAGATACGTATGGTTCAAAAACATAAATAGAAGGTCATAAAGAATTTGCTAGCAGGGGCTCCTTCTGGGGAATGGATTGGGGAATCAGGACTGGAGAATTTTTATTTCCTTTGGTATATAGACCCAAATTGTAACATGAGCTTGTAGTTCTGGTTTTCCTTGATTACAGACTTTATTTAAGTTAATAAATTGATATATGTATTTTCTTGTCAAAATATTCTAACAATTCAGATAATAGAAAAGTGACCTTGACCTCCCTCGCTCAACCCCACCCCTTCCTGGGAGATAACCACTGCTGGAAGTTGTTTGTGTTGCTTTTTTATCATTCTTAAAATTTCTATGCAAATCCCTTTAAGCTGCTTCAATTGCTGTGTTTACTAGTAATTGTCAAAGTCCCCAATAACCACAGAAATGCTGTTTATGGGGAAAGGGAAGTTTTAAAATAGGGGAGCAATAATGTTTGTAATAAACCAGCCAGGCAGCAGGGAAAACCCCAGCCTTTTTTAGCTCTCAGAGACCAGGAGGATGGCTTAAGGTGACTGCCCAGAGGCTGGGAGTGGACAAAGAAAGGAAGCCTAAAACAATAGGGTCACTCCACCTCTGCCCATTGGGAGGTGTGGCTGCTTCAGTAAATGTGGAATTGGCTTAAACCAATGTAATTTAGGGATTGAGAAATTACCAGAGTGAAACTTTCAAATCTTTACTTTGAGTTTTAGAATAGGCTGTGATGAGAGGAACGGAATCCTCTAAGAGTCAAAGGCTTCTTTAGGCCCAAACTTAGTTTTTGACTTTTTTTTTTTTTTTTTTGCTATACTGGAGATTGAACCCAGAGCCTCACACATGCTAAGCAAATGCTCTAACACTGAGCTACACAACCCCAGCCCTTAGCCCAAACTTTCTAAAAAGTAGCAACTAAGATGGTGGCACTAAGATTATTCTGCTGCCTTACAGTTTCTGTAGGGATTAAAATAGGTGCATGCCACAGAATCTTTTAATTAAGAAAGTTGTTCTCACTGGTACAGTGGCACATGACTGTTACCCTAACTCCTTGGGTAGCTAAGGCAAGAAGATTGAAAGTTCCAGGCCAACCTTGACAATTGAGCAAGACCCTATCTCAGAATTTTTTAAAAAATAAAGTTTCTGTTTATGTCATCTTTGGATTACCTGACAATTTTTGCAAAATATTAATTTATTCCCTAATTATAAAAAAAAAAGTTACAATATTTTTACCAAGTTCGGGCCAGAAAATGTATCAAAAGACGGGGAAACTCCTAATGTGGGCCTCTGATTTAATTGAAAAAAACCCAAGACTGAGACTCTCATCCTGCCTCTAACCACTGTGTGAGCTCATGCTTAATTGCATAATGCTTTATTTGTCTCATCTGTAAAAGGAGAGTGTTGGTACAAATGATTTCCCTGCTCCGAAGACTCAAAAATCTAATCATTGAACTCATCTAGTTAATGTAAGACTGTCAGACTGAATCATACAGTCAAAATGAAGTGGAGAGTTGGATCAATGGTATGGATCATTCTGGGGGAAAAAAATTGGACCTCAATTAGATATATTTCAGGCCAAATTGTTTATTCTATTTTATTTTTCTGGGGCTGTTGCGACAGAATCCTACCTGATGGATTGAGGTCACTTATTTGTTCTCAAATCTGTTTGACCTAGCTGAACTCCTCAGAGTTCCACACCCTTATACCAAACAAAGCGTAGTGTTGCCCTATATACTCTGAAAAGGCAAAGATGTTCTTTCAACCCAGTGCTGACTAGTGTCTACCATCACTGAGTTAACAGCCCATCTCAAACTCAAAAGTGCCTATGATTCATCTGGGGACCTTTTAAAATGCCAGTTCTGATTCAGCAGATCTGAAGTAAGGCTCAAGATTTTTTGCTTTGTTTGCGATTGATCTCAAGGTCTCATACATGGTAGACAAGGATTCTATCACTAAGCTATATCCCCAGCCCAAGATTCTGCATTTTTTTTTAAATTTTAATATTTATTTATTTATTTTAGTTTTCGGCAGACACAACATCTTTGTTTGCATGTGGTGCTGAGGATCGAACCCGGGCCGCACGCATGCCAGGCGAGAGCGCTACCACTTGAGCCACATCCCCAGCCCCAAGATTCTGCATTTTTAACAATCTCCCAGTTGCTGCTGGTCTGTATTGTACATTTAAGTATTGAGAGGTGTGTGCCACTTACTGCAAGCCAGTCACCATTCAATATGCTTTACATTTATTAACTCACAACAACCCCTTAAGGTGACACAAATTTCATTGTGTGCTTGGCCTATAGTAGTTACCCAATGAATACCATTGAATGAATGCATTCCTCTTTTACAGATGGTGAAATGGGACTTAAGGCCTTAAATTACCTAATATTGCACAGCTAGAAAGTAGTTTAAAAAAAAAAAAAAGTGACACAGGACAGTCTGACTATAGGGTCCATGAATAATGTCTCTTCTTTTTTTGAGATAAGGTCTTACTATGTTGCCCAGGCTGATCTTGAACTCCTGGGCTCATGTGATCCTCCTGCCTTAGCTTCCTTCTCAAGTAGCTGGGATTCAAGGCACACACCACTGCAGCCAGCTCACTATTTCTTATCCTAGTGATTATTCAAGTTGACCAAGCTAGTTCATACTTGCCCATTCCCCACCCGCACTCCCACCACCAGTGCTGGAGATTGAGCCCTATACCTTGCACATACTAGGCAAGTACTCTACCACTGAGTTACAGCCCCAGATTCATACTTACCCATTTTTATTCAGGTTTCAGTCTGATATGACTTTCTCTTTTCTCCTTTTGGTCAGGGATGTTCTTCTTAGTCTGAAGTACCTAACTTTCTCACGACCACCTCTGGGAAGTCTTCCTTCACCCTGAGGCAGAACTACTCACTCTTTCTCCTTTTGTTCCCATAGCATTTTATTCATCCCTGTAATTACAGACACTCTAACACTATATTATGATTTATTTATGTGTCTACATCTCATCAGGTTGTGTTCTCCTTCAGGGCAGGGACTAAGTTTCATTCATGTTTGTATCCATAGCCTGGCATTTAATCAGGATTCAATAAATGTTTGTTATGTGAATGAATAAAAGAATGTCTTTTATTTGACTTTACAAAAGATATAGGAAATATTTCTTTGAAAGGACATTTCTTACAATCACCTTTCTATAGAACCTAAGGGCATAAGATTAAATCTTAACTTTGCTGATGCTTTGGCAAGAAATTATTTCAATACCAACAAGGTGTCTCGCTTTCTGACATTACTTAATTCAAAGGTGTCAAGGAATAGTTATAAAGTCAAATCTTAAGTGCACTTACATGGGAGAGGCTGAACAAATAAATATGAATGGTTTGCTGATAGTAGCAATCCAAGGATTGAATCCTAGGGAACTCAATAGCCAAAAAAGCCTCAACTATGTTCATTTACCTTTTAAATTTTAGACAAAGGTGTCAAGAACAGAGGGGAAAAATTACCAGACACCTATGCTCAGTCTGTTTTTATGACTTCTAGTTTCAATGCCTTATGAAAACACTGAAGACTTCAGGTTCCCTACTGTAAGTAATGTGTCATCTCTTCTTTGTCTATGCAATTAAAAAAAAAAACCCTTTATTTAATTTATTATTATTATTATTATACTATTATACTGGGGATTGAACCTAAGGGCACCAACCACTGAGCCACATCCCCAGCCCCGTTTTGTATTTTATTTAGAGACAGGGTCTTGCTGAGTTGCCTAGGGCCTTGCTAAATTGCTGAGGCTGGCCTTGAACTCAAGATCCTCCTGCCTCAGCCTCCCAATCTGCTGGGATTATAGGCAAGTGTCACCACTCCCGGCAATTATTTATTTCTTTTTATGTGTTGCTGAGGATTAAACCCACTGCCTCACTTGTGTTAGGCAAGCACTTTATCACTGAGCCACAACCACAGCCCCGACTATGCAATGTTGATAACAGTGAGTTCAATTCCTCAGACCAGTCATTTGATAGGTTATTCACATAGTTGGGTCTCTGGAAATTGTTAATTCCTGCCAACCTGTTTTACTAACTTTGAGATACAACTGACCCATTGAAAAATCCAGAAGTAAAGCCATTGTCTTCACTGGTATGCTGTTATATGTGATAATTATTTCAATATTATTTTTGGTGACTTGATTAAGACTTTCTGCCTTTTCCCTCCTCATCTTTCTTTGTGTAACCAAAAACATCAGTTGCAAAACTCTCAAGTAACTTCTATTGCTGGATATGGTGGTGCACACCTGTAATCCCAGCAATTCGGGAGGCTGAGGCAGGAGAATTGAAAATTCAAGGCCTGCCTCATCTTCTTATTGAGGCCCTCAGAAACTTAGTGAAAGGTTGTCTCAAAATTAAAAAAAAAAAAAAAATTAAAAGACCTGGGGCAGGGCTGGGATTATGGCTCAGTGGTAGAGTGCTCGCTTAGCATGCATGAGGCACTGGGTTCCATCCTCAGCACCACATAAATGTAAAATAAAGATACGGTGTCCACCTAAAACTAAAAATTAAATATTAAAAAAAAAAGACCTGGGGCTGTAGCTCAGTGGTAAAACATGCTTGTATTCCATTCATAGTACCAAAAAGAAAGAAACTTCTCTTAATTCCATAAATATGGCCCAAAGCATCAACTCCACAGTGATAAAGTTTGAATGAACTATATATGTACAAACATCTTCTAGCTATTTCTCATTGTTTACTCATTAAAAATCTACTTGCCAGAAAGGAGCCAGGATATCAAAAAGGCAGTGGATTTGTGGGTACATCCCAGAAGCATTTACAAGTAGACAGACAGGAACCTTCACGCTGACCCGAAGGAGTTGTTGAGTTATAACTTAGTGTTTGAAGACTAGTGAGCCAAAGAGATTCAGGATTCAGAGAAAGAGGATGATTAATAGCACAAAGCCCAAGAGAACAGGGGTGGGGTGTGTGATCCACAGCATAGGTGGAAAAAATAGCCTTAATAGGTGAAAGGAAGGGTGTTATTTTGGAGGCAGGAAGTCAGGGGAGTTCCTTTTAAAGACTTCTTGTTTTCTCTGAAGTTGGAGGTGAGGTCATTCTTGGAGGGAGAAGCAGGAGGGTCAGAGGTTTGTGGAGGTTTGAAATGGTTGTTGGCAGCTCTGAGGGGCTCCTTGCAGGTGGCACTACAGAAAAGCTAAGGGATCTGAGGATATAGTTCAGGGTAGACCCCTGCCTAGCATGTGCCTAGCATGTGAGAGGCCCTTTCAATCCTCAGGACCAGGGAAAAAAACACAAACAACAGAAAAGCAACGGGACGATATATCAGTCATGGTGATGGGCCAAGAGTCACGGCTAGAGAAGGAAGAAATGATGGCAGAAGGAACACAACAGTATAAAATGATTACATTAAGCTAATTAACACATCAAATACTTATTTTTTAAATGTTGAAAACATTCAAGATTTACCCTCAGCAATTTTTAAATATACAATACATTATTGTTATTAACTATTGTCACCTCAAACTTTTTTCTTCTTTAACTCATGGGAATTGAACCCAGGGGCACTCTACCACTGAGCCACATCACCAGCCCTTTATATCTTTTTCTTTTGAAGCAGGGTTCTCCCTAATTTGCTGAAGTTAGGTTTGAACTTTTGTGTGTGTGTGTGTGTGTGTGTGTGTGTGGTTCTGGGGATTGAACCCATGGCCTTGTGCATTCGAGGCAAGCACTCTACCAACTGTAGCTTTGAACTTTTGATCCTCCTGCCTCAGTCTTCTGAGTTGCTGGAATTACAGGTGTGCATCACCATGCCCTGTGTCCTGGTTTTTTGTTTTGTTTTGTTTTGCTTTGTTTTGTTTGTACTAGGGATTGAGCACAGAAATACTTAACTTCTGAGCCACATCCCCCAGTCCTTTTTATATTTTATTTTGAGACAGGGTCTCCCTAAATTGCTGAAGCTGACTTTGAACTTGTCATCCTCCTGCCTCATTGTCCCAAGCTGCTGGGATTACACACATATGCCACAATGCCTGGCAAGATGTTCACTCTTAAAACATCAAAAAAGAACAAAAACATCAACTTAAAACAAAAAACATCATGAAGCAAACTATATAAGTGTTTGAAATAATTTCAAAGCTACCAAACTAATTTAAACTAATGTCCAGACCCACATCTGAAGTTTTTAACAAAACTATGAATGTGCAAGAGATGAGTTAACATTATTTGTTTTGTTTTGTAAATGGTGTGCTGCAAATTTTTGTGGGAACGGAGGCGTGACAGGAGTGAGTGAAAAAAAAATGTGTATAAATAAAATATTAAATTGCTAATGAATATACTTTAAATTTACTGGAATAAAACTTATTCTGTTTTTCCTTTCTTTTCTTTGCCTTTAGTGCTATGGAAGCTATAGTCTGTCTAGTATTGATTTACATCCCCAGCCCATTTTTTATTTTGAGATAAAGTCTTGCTAAGTTGTATAGGCTGGCCTTTAGTTTGTGATCCTCCTGACTCAGCCTCCCAAGTATCTGGTATTATAAGCATGAGCCAATATGTCCAGTTTCATCATTTATTTATTTATTTATTTTATTTTATTATTATTATTTTTTTATGGTGCTGGAGATTGAACCCAGGGCCTTGTGCATGCAAGGCAAGTACTCTACTTACTGAGCTATATCCCCAGGCCCCAATTTCATTTTTTTTTTTAAATGGTACTATATAGAAATGGTCTATTCATTTATTTAATGTTTTTTTTTTTTTTTTTTTTTTTTGGTACCAGGCATTGAATGCAGGCATGTTTAACCACTGATCCACATCCCCAGCCCTTTTAAAATATTTTATTTAGAGACAGGGCCTTGAATTTGTAGTCCTCCTGCCTCAGTCTCCTAAGTGCTGGCTGAAATTACAGTCTGGGATTCTATGTGCCCAGCATAGAAATGGTCTTAATATGTACATACTACCATTTTTTCTTTTTTTTTTTTCCCCTCTCTGTTTTTTTGCTTTGTTTTTGAGTGCCGGAATTGAACCCAGGACCTCACTCATGCTAGATAAGTGCTCTACCCATGAACTACATCTCCAGACCAAAATATATATCTTTTTTTTTTTAAAGAGAGAGTGAGAGAGGGGAGAGAGAGAGAGAGAGAGAGAGAGAATTTTTAATATTTATTTTTTAGTTATTGGCGGACACAACATCTTTGTACGTGGTGCTGAGAATCGAACCTGGGACGCACGCACGCCATGCGAGCGCGCTACCACTTGAGCCACATCCCCAGCCCTCTTTTTTTTTTTTTTCTTTTGGTACTAGGATTGAACCAAGAGGCACTTAACCACTGGACCACATCCCCAGCCCTATCTATCTATCTACTCTTTTTTTTATTTTTAAAATTATTTATTATTATTAATTTTTTTAGTTGTAGTCTGAAACAATACTCTTATTTCACTTATTTATTTTTATGTGGTTCTGAGGATGGAACCCAGGGTCTTGCAAGTGCGAGGCGAGCGCTCTACTGCTGAACCACAACCCCAACCCTCCATCTATTTATTTATTTATAGTACCAGTGATTAAACCCAGGGGTGCTTAGCCACTGAACCACATCCCCAGTCCTTTTAATTTTTTTACTTTGAGGGCTTTGGTGAGGGCTTGCAACTTAACAAAACTGAGGCTGGTTTTGAACTCATGATCCTCCTCCTCTGCCTCTGAACTACTGGGATTGCAGGCGTGCAATAGGATACCTGGCTTATGCTATAAAATAGACTCAGCTCTATTTTTATTAATTTTATCTGGAGGAATTCAATTAGTTTTATTAATTAGATCAATTTCTAAAGTTACGTACCTAAAGAATCATGTTCAAATAATGCTTCATCATCTTCTCCTTTTTATTTTTTAATTTATTATTTTTTTGGGGGAGGTACTGGGTTTGAACACCAAAGGGTGTTTTACCATTGAGCAACAGCCCCAGTTTTGTGTGACATGGTCTCGAGAAATTGCTGAGGCTAGCGATCCTCCTGCTTCAGCCTCCTGAATTGTTGGGATTACAGGAATGCACCAGCATGACTTGCTTCCTTTTGAATATTTTTACATCATATCCAATACATGTTTTGTTGTATCGGTCAAGTCTTCGAAAATAATATGGGAAAGTAGCTGCACCTTACATTATAGGCAAAAGCTAACCTCCCTTATGTTAGAAAAAGTTCCTACCAAACCCAGAGAAAAAGTCCTAGAGAAAAATGGACAGGGGGGGCTGGGGATGTGGCTCAAGCGGTAGCGCGCTCACCTGGCATGCGTGCAGCCCGGGTTGGATCCTCAGCACCACATACAAACAAAGATGTTGTGTCCACCAATAACCAAAAAATAAATATTAAAATTCTCTCTCTCTCTCTCTCTCTCTCTCTCTCTCTCTCTCTCTCTCTTAAAAAAAAAAAATGGACAGGGGCTAAGAATAAATATTGCAGAGAAGGAAATACAAACTTAAACGCAAGGAAAAATGGCACAGCCACACTTAAGATGATAAAAATGCTGTGGTGCTGTTTTTTACCCATCAGATTGGCAAATCATGGGAAGTTTGTTAACATGAGTGCTGTAGGAGAATAGGTGATCTCTTCTACTGCTGATGGGAATGTAAATTGATTTAATCCTTGTGGAGCAAAATTTGGCAATATCTGTCAAAATTACAAATGCATATACCCTTTGACCTAGCAATATCACTCCTAGGAATTTATCTAGAAGATATATTTGTACACGTGTGAATTAATCCATATGCATGGTTATTTATTACAGCATAGTTTGTAACAGCAAAAAACCGAAACAAACGTTCCTCAACAGGGAATGGAATAAATTGTAGCATGTCCATTAAATGGAATATTAGGCCACCAAGAAAGAATGATGTGTTGATAAAGATCTTTGATATATGTCACTAACTGAAACAAATAAGGTGCAGAACAGTGTGTACGGTATGCTACATTTATGGTGGGAAAATGTGGCAAAATATTAATATATAGTTTTATTTGGGGTACTGGGAATTGAGCCCAGGGGCCCTCAACCACTGAGCTTCATCCACAGCCCTTCTATTTTTTTTTTTTTTTTTTTTTTTTTTGCAGTGCTGGGAATAAAATCCAGGGCCTCACATATGCCAGGCAAGCACTTTACTGCTAAATTACACCCCTTCCCAACCCTTTTATCTTGTTTATTTATTTATTAGTACTGGGGATTTAACCTAGAGACACTTTATCACTGAACTATAACCCCAGTCTCTTTTTTATTTGTACCAGGGATTTAACCCAGGGCCACTTTACCACTGAGGCACAATCCAACCCTTTTTAAAATTTTTTATTTTAAGATAGGGTCTCACTAAGTTGTTGAGGATCTTGCTAAGTTGCTGAGGCTGGCTTTGAATTTACAATCCTTCTGCCTCAGTCTTCAAAATTGCTGAGATTACAGGTGTGCACCCTGTGCCTGGCTTTTATTTTTTAATTTTTATTTTGAGACAAGGTCTTGCTAAATTGTCCAGGCTGGCCTCAAACTTTGGATCTTCCTGTCTCAGTCTCCTGAGTAGGCTAAGATTACAGGTTGAGTGCTAAGATTAAGCCCAACTCTGATACATGTGCTTTCACTTGTATATTCTTAAAGAAATTCTAGAATAATACATAAGGTACCTACAACAGGGATTCTTTTGGTACTCTGGGTCTGAGCCAGTGGGATTCAGGAGTGGGAAATGTTTACTGAACCTGTTTATATTTTAAAGTGTTTGAACCATGAAAACGCATTGTCTATTTTTAAATGTGGGGGGAAATATGTTTAAATTGGCTATTATGGGCTCCTTTGAAATTGTTAACAGTGCACAGTGAAGTAGCTGGACACATATCCACAGGGGCTCACCGCTGAGGTGAGTATATATGTAGTTTTCTGCTTTGGAATCAAAAGACCTCTATATGCTGAGCTCAAATATTGGCTGTGGCCTTGGGCAAATTCCTTAACCACACCCATGAGAATACCAACCACAAGGGGTTGTCACTGAATTAGGGATATGATGTTATATAGGTTTTAGATCAGGGCCTGGCATGCCTTTTCATATCTTCTGAGAGTTGGCACCTGTTCCTCCCTTCTCCCAAAGGCATTGGTACCCATTTCCCTTCCAAGTCCAAGGTAGTAATTTGTTTACAAGTCTGATCCTTGTATAGACAAACACCATGTCTTGCTCATCTGGGCTACCTGCTCCCCACCCAGAACCATTGCCCAGCATATAGTAAGCTGTAGTGGGCACGTAATAAATGTGTATTCATTTATCTAGTGTAGATCTATTGAGCACCTATCATTTTGCTGAGTGCTCTCTTGCTGCTGAGCCTTGAAAAGACCTGTGGCTCTTGTTGACAGCTTAGAAGAAGAGATCAACATTAGACAGATTTTTTTTTTTTTTTTTTGGTACGGGACATTGAACCCAGGGGCACTTAGCCACTAGCCCCCTTTTAAAAAAATTTTATTTAGGGATAGAGTCTCACTGAGTTGTTTAGGGCCTCATTAATTTGCTGAGGCTGGCTTTGAAGCCACAATCCTCCTGAGCTGCTGGGATTACAGGTGTCTGCCACAGAGCCAGCTAAACAGATACCTGATTACAGTGGGATGAGTGAAGAGGATAGTATATAGCACAATGAGCTGGGTGCGAAGATGCATGCCTGTAATTCCAGCATTTCAGGAGGCTGAGGCAGGAGGGTAGTAAATCAAAGCCAGCCTCAGCAAATTAATGAGGTCCTTAGTAACTTTGCAAGACCATGTCAACAAAATACAATGAGACTATGAAGAGTCTCTCTTAGGAAGTGGCATTTATATGTGTGTGTATCTAAATATGTATGTACTGGGATAGAACCCAGGGGTGCTTTATCACTGAGCTACATTTCCAGACCTTTTAAAAAATTATTATTATTATTATTATTATTATTTTTTAATTAAGAGGTCTCACTAAATTACTGAGGCCAACCTCAAACTTGAGGTCCTCCTGCCTCAGCCTCCTGAGTCACTGGGTTTATAGGTATGTTTAACCACACCTGGAAGGAAGTGGCTTCTAAAATGAGAACTGAAGCCTGGTGTGGTGATGAAGCAACTTCAATAGCCCTGAAGGCAGACTTGATAAAACTTGTTAACACTGGTGGACTTGGTAAGAACAACTGGTTTCTAAGAAGGGTTTAAGATAGGAGAAAGAAATTGATTAGATGTGAATTTCTTAAAATCTTTCTGGCTACCCTAGAAACAATATTAGTAGATTTTTGTCATGTCTATGGATAAGTGTTAAATGAATGAGTAAATGAACCCCAATCAATTCATCAACAATTATCTTCAAGTGCACTATAATACAATGTCCTTTTTGGCACATTCTTTTGTATTTTCCTGAGACAATATATCATTTTATTTTTTCATGGGGGTACTGGGGATTGAATCCAGGGACACTTTACCACTGAGCTACATCCCCAGCCTTTTATTTTTTATTTTGAGACAGGGTCTCGCTTAGTTGCTGAGGCTGCCCTTCAACTTGCTATCCTCCTGCTTCAGCCTCGCTAATGACTGGGATGCTGGCATGCACTAACATGTCCAGCTCCTCTTTACTCTAGATCTAGGAAGTCGCAGACATCTTCAGCTCCAGATTAGTAACCATTTTTAAGATGATTACAGATTGATCCTATTACTTTTCAATATAATTTTACTCTAGAAGATCTTCAAATCTTAAAACTCTTTCGTGGGTGGGCTTCACAGTCTTCATTCCACCCAGGGCACCAGCCATACCACCACTCTCTGCTCAAACATCCCAGTTACTGCTGAGGAGACACCTCAAGGAACATTCCCAAAACAATAAACAAGTAAGTAGTTCTGGCAAAGGAGCAAAGCAAATAGGGACTGAGGAACATCAGAGTAAAGCCAGCTTTCATCTTAATTAGTGTGATTTCTACAGTATTTGCCTTAAGCATCTAGAAATTGATTTGGGTAACATTTCAGAAAGTGCTACCCTTACAATTATAATAACATGAGGGAATCAAATGGATCAATCCCATCCATTTGGCCAAAGTTAACAGAATTCAAATGATATAGCAACAGATTCTGGTTTTCTTACCAAAAGAAAAGTAACAGTACAAATAAATGGTTTAAAACTCTGGAATTACTTTTATTCTGTTCTTAATCTTAAAAAGAATTTGACATTATTGCTAACATCATCAAGATAATAAAGTAATAAAGTAATAAAGTTCTGAATCTCTATTTAGAAAGTTATAACTTCATGAGGAAATACCTTTTGCTTTTCCTTCTGTGGCAATCTAAGAAAAGGAAGAAGTCATTGCCATATAATATAATTAGTGCTGTAGATATCAAACATGGCGCTGCAAGCTATCTAAACGAATACAAATTCCAAAGAAAACAGTCAAGACTGTAAATGTCTTCTTGAAAAACATTTCTTCACCAAAGGTCTGTAAACATCTGAAAATGAGTCCCTGCATGCTGGAATCTCTTGTAGAGTGGCTTGATGAAGTTGATAATCACCCTGGGTGACAAAATTGTTCTTTGACTGTGAGGGATAGCTATTTGATAATTATTTAGAACTTGAATTTTTGGTTTTGTAGTCAAGGAAAACATTGCATTTTTGGTGAAGTAATTAACATAACTATTATCCGAAAACTAGTTTGTCATGGGTACTATTTGTCAGTGAAACAAAAGATGAATCCTGACAGCAGTATGCCTTTGGATGCCTGAGAGTGCCTGGTACCATGGACTGTACATACACATTCAGAAAACACCTAGTGACTCTAAAACAACCAACAAGAGGAAGCAGCAGCTCTTTGCTTCCTGGCTGCCAAGAGGTGAGCAGCTCCTCTGCTACACTTCCCCACCACTGCACTTCAGGCCCAAAGACAACCAGGCCAAGCAACCATGAACTGAAACCTTTGAAACAGTGAGTCAAAAACAAACCTTTATTTATTTATTTTTTTAGAGAGAGAATTTATATATATATATATATTTAATTTTCAGCGAGCACAACATCTTTGTTTGTTTGTGGTGCTGAGGATCAAACCCGGGCCGCACGCATGCTAGGCGAGGGCCATACCGCTTGAGCCACATCCCTAGCCCTGACCTTTATTTCTTATAAGATGACTATCTCAAGTATTTTGTCACAGTGAGGGAAAACTGACTAACACAATAAAATTCTAGTATCATTTTAATCAGTGCACATTTCAAGCTCAAGTTTAAAATTTTTCTGACAGAGAAACAGATTTGGGGAAGAGTTAGATAAATATTTTTCATCTGTAGTCCTGTGTTTCTTTTTTGTTTGTTTGTTTGTTTGTTTAGTACTGTGGATTGAACCCAGTGATTCTTTACCACTGAGCTACAGACCCAGTACTTTCGATTTTTCAGTTTTGATACAGGATTTTGCTAAGTTGCTTAGGGCCTCTAAAGTGCCCAGGCTACCCTGAAACCTGCAATCCTCCTGCCTCAGCCTCCCAACTTGCTGGAATTGCAGGTATGTGCCACTACATCTGGCCGGTTGCATGCTTTAATGTGGCACTGACTTCACAAAATAAATTAAATCTCAAAGACAGTTTAAAAAAATAGTTGATCATTTGGGTTGACTGGCCAAGAACAGATTAAGGAAATGTTTCAAGAAACATGTCACCACAATGAGCTTAGAGAATTCTTTAATGGACTGCTTCAGAGGAGAAAGGTGGGAGGTCAGAGTGACCACCTTGTGTGTGCAGTTTTCTTAATTTTCTTTGGCTTAAAATATGCAGCATGTCAAAAGGCCATTTTTTGGGATATCTGGTGCTGATGCTGAGTCCTACTGTGTGTTGTATTATACTATTGGTGTAGGGTGGATGGGGTGGGCTGTCTCCAGACAGTGTGGACATGCTTTCTGATGGTTGTTTGGGAAAAGATAGGAAGGAGAATCAATCTCTCTCTCTCTCTCTCTCTCTCTCTCTCTCTCTCTCTCTCTCTCTCTATATATATATATATATATATATATATATATATATATTTTTTTTTTTTTTTTTTTTTTTTTTTTTTTTTTTTTGTGGTGGTGGTGGTGCTGGGTATATTGAACTCAGGGCCTTGTGAATGCTAGGCAGGCACTCTACCAACTGAGCTATATCCCCAGCCCCAGAAAGGAGATCATTAAAAAAAAAAAAAAAAAAAAGGAGGAGGAAGAAGAAGAGAATTGGATGTCTACAAGTAGCAGGCACTTTGATACAAACTCTATAGGCATAACAGGTGTTAACTACTGGTTCTCACAATGACCCTGTGAAGTAGCTCTCTTGCTGTTATCTTCACTTTGCATATGGGGGGACTGGGCCTGACAGGGCAAGTAATTTACCTGTACTTAGTCACAGAACTAAGTAGGAAATTTGGGATGAAAAAATTAGACTCACTCACCCAAGGGCATTCTACCACTGAGCTACATCCCCGCCGCCTCCCCTTTTAATATTTATTTTTTAGTTGCCTCGCACATGCTGGGGGAGTGCTGTACTGCTGAGCCACAACCCAGCCCCAGCCCTTTCTATTTTTTAGTTTGAAACACAGTCTCACTAAGTTGCCAAGGCTGGCCTTGAATTTGAGGTCCTCCTGCCTCAGCCTCCCGAGTCACTAGGATTATAGGTATGTGCCACTGGGCCCAGCTCAAAATAGACATTTATCTTTAGAGTTTTTAATCACTATGCTATTGCTTAAATGTGGGATGACTAAAGTTGAGTTTTTCAAGCAGTAGGTCATAGTCCATCATTTTATTTGGTCTTTTAGAAAGAATAGCAAAGAACAGAATAGAATGGAAGAGAACATATCAGAATGCATTTACAGTAAAGGTAAGTCATGTTTCATAGAACTGCTGTCCTGTTTCAGGTATTTACGTATAGATGAGGAAATGTGAATGGAGTGTAAATTTAATTCTTTTGGGTTGACATAAGTCGCTTATGGCCCTGCTAACTTGCTGAGTAGGCCTGGAATTTACTATCCTTCTGCCTCAGCTTCCTGAGTCCTATGTCACTGTGCCAGCCTGTTTTGTTTTTTTGGTGCTGCTGGGGATTGAACCCAGGGCCTTATGCATGCAAGGCAAGCACTCTACTAACTGAACTATATTGCCAGCACCCTCCCTGCTTTTTAAAAACAAGCAGGAGTTTATTAGGAAGGGTGAGAAGTATAGATAACAAGCAGTACAGGTGCTGCACAGTCACCAGAGAGGATGCTCATAGCTTGAGATCTTCTATGGTAAAGAAGCTTTCTTTCAACTAAATTAAAATTTTGGGTGGAGTTCAAACTATTTTCATCTTTGATCCTTTTTAGTCCTTTCAATATTTTCAGGAAATACAATTGAGTTGATTTATTTTTAGGTTTAATTTTGCAAGCAAAATAAGATTTTCCCTCTGGCAAATTAATTCTGTTAAGTTTATATGTGTGACAATCAGGTTATTTGCTACTGTGTGGTAGATTATTTTCAAGTTTTGAAAAAATAGTTTGTTTCTTTCCTAGTTTACCACCAAGAATTATGCAAATGAAAATGAATTTGTTTTCATGACTTTGCTTCTTATTTCATGTATGATTAATTGCAATTGTGTTGAAATTTTTTTTTTTCTTTTTGGTGGTATTGGGGATTGAACCCAGAGGTTCATGCATGCTAGGCAAGTGCTCTACCACAGAGCTATATCATCAACCATCAACGCTCTATAGATTGAAACTGTCTCCTTAAGTGGACCAGTCTGGCCTTGAACTTGCAATCCTCCTGCCTCGGCCTCCCAAATAGCTGGGAAGCTGGGATGACAGGTGTGATCCACTATGCCCAACCTGAAGTATTTTTTGACAGGATACTAAACTTGGAATTTTTAAGCTTTTGTCATCACTTCTTTGATTTTGGATTAAGTAAAGGTTAATAAATGATTTGAAGCATTCATTACGTAGGCTAAATGTGTTTATAATGTTAACTGTTAAGATTATTGCTGATTCCCACTAATGGGTTATTGATTAACTATAATGACCTCCTCTTCCGTATCTGATATGTCCATTTGTGAGTTGGCATAGTCTATAATTTCAAGAATCATAGTTCAATATTTTATGATTCAAAATAAGATTTGTAGGCTGGGCACAGTAGCTCACACCTGTAATCCCCAGCAGCTCCATGGGCTGAGGTAGGAGGATGGTGAGTTCAAAGCCAGTCTCAGCAATGGTGAGGTGCTTAGCAACTCAATGAGACCCTGTCTCTAAATAAAATGCAAAATAGGGCTGGGGATGTGGCTCAGTGGTCAAGCACTGAGTTCAATTCCCGGTACCCCCCCCCAAAAAGGAAAATAAGATTTCTAGAAAGAATCTGAAAATATATCAGATTTTTCTGTAAAGTAAGCACTGAAAGCCCTTTCTGACATATCTAAGTGACCAGATTTTTCATAATGAATGTAGCATACAATAGCATACAATATATATTTTTACACTGCATTGGACAAAGGTTCTCCATGTAATGTGATTCTAAATGCCTGGTTGCCCACACTTTTTGTATACATTGTTTAAAATGAGATCCCTTTGAGCATTTGCTTTATAATAAGAATCTGGAGGTTTCCTTTCCTTCAAGGAGTAATGAGAAATTGTACAAATTGATTTTATTTGCCTCTTTTGACAATAATAATACCATATGGGACTCAAAATATTTTATTTAAGTAAATAAGTATTTATTCAAGTATAGAGAAAGCTTCCTTATGCTATGTATTCCCAAAATTTCTAATGAAAAAAAAATTTTATTCCAATGACTTGGGAGGCTGAGGCAGCAGGATTATATTTTGATGCCAGCTTCAGCAACTTAATAAGAACTTGTCTCAAAATAAAAAATAAACCCAGCAGCTCAGGAAACTGAGGCAGGAGGATCTCAAGTCCAAAACAGGCCTCAGCAAAAGTGAGTCGCTAAGCAACTCAGTGAGACCCTGTCTCTAAATAAAATATAAAATATGTGGCTCAGGGCTAGGGCCGTGGCTCAGTGGTAGTGCACTTACCTGGTATGTGTGAGGCACTGGTTCGATTCTCAGCACCACGTATAAATAAATAAAAGTAAAGATCTATCAACAACTAAAAAATATTTTTTTTTAAATGTGGCTCAGTGGTCAAGTACCCCTGAGTTCAATCCATGGTATCCCCCCAAATAAATAGAACTCCTGGGTTCAATACCCTGTGTCCCCCCCCAAAAAAAAACCTCATAACCTTACACTTCTTTATCTCTTTCTATCTATATCTATCTACACAGAGATCTATTTATTATGGTATTACTACTCAGCTACATCCCCAGCCCTTTTTATTTTGTGGCAGGTTCTCATTAATTTGCCCAGGATGGCCTTAAATTTTCAATCCTCCTCCCTCAGCCCCAACACTACAAGTTGCTGGGATTACAGGCATGTGCAACCTCACCTAGCCATCTCTTGTAATGTTCAAGAAGACAAGAATACACAGACAATTGTCACTGAGCCAGAAAGGACATTAGAAAACTTCTGGTAGTTTGACCACTTCACAGATGGTGAGGAGCACTATTTTTTAGAGCTGACCCGGAAGGGGAATCTAGACTTCCTGATTCCAAGCATTTTTCACTGTCCCATTTTGTGATTTATTGATTGATTGATTTTATTTGTTTGTTTTTGGTATGGAGAATTTAACCCAGGGGAACTTTACCATTGAGCTGCATCCCCAGCCCTGTTTCATTTTGCTATAGGGTCTTTCTTGCTAAATTGCTGAGGTAAAGCTGTCCTCCAACTTGCTATCCTCCTCCTGCCTCAGTTTCCTGAGTTGCTGGGATTACAGGTATGCTCCACCATGCCTGGCTGGTAATGTTAATTATTTTTTAATACTTTTTTAGTTGTAGATGAACACAATATCTTTATTTTATTTATTTTTTTATGTGGTGCTGGGGATGGAACCCAGTGCCTCATGCATGCTAGGCGTGAGCTCTACCACTGAGTCACAACTCTGGCCCAGTAATGCTAATTTTTAAAAGAATGTGGCAACATTTAGAAAAATACTGTTTGATTCTGTGTAATTTTCTTTTTTGGTACAGCTCACTTATCTCTCCATAGTGCAGAGCTACTACAGGACCATATATATCCTGTAGGAGCAGAATTTGGAATATAAATGAGGGACTCGTACAAGAAAGTATTCTTGTCCCTTGAGCAAATCTTGTATGTTTGCTGTATACCAGTCATTTCTACAGTTTAAGTTGTTTGGCTGCAGTTTCAGTAACCAAGGAAATTATGTTATGCACAAGACCTTGGGGATTTCATGTTCACTGGGGCCAATAAAAAGCAAATTGTGTCATGCTTCCTTACCAAGAACTTCATTATGATATTCTGCCAGTTACCTTCTTAGATCTGCATGTGATTCTGTTTCTTTCTCAAGATTCTTAGGCAGTTTTTCATTGAAACCCTGTTTACTCTGTCCTCCTACTGGTTCTTTTCCTTTTGTTCATATATATCTATCTACTGTGCTAGGAATTGAACCCAGGGCCTCCCACATGATAGGCAAGCACTCATATTAAATTACCTCCCTTTTAAGTCCCTTTAGTAGTCCTGCTCTCCCTCCTTCATCCCTCTTTCTCCCAGCTCTCACCCTCACTTCAAAGAAATATGTTTGCAAATCTTTCCCTCCAACTAAAGTTTCCATGCCTGTTTTAGTCAGCCTTTTCATTGCTGTGTCTAAAAGACCTGACGAACAATTTAAAAAAGAAAAGTTTATTTGAGGGCTTACGGTTTCAGAAGTCTCAGTTCACGGACAGCAGGCTCCATTTGAGATGAGATTGGTAGAAGGAAGTGGCTCACGGGAAGATCAGCAAGCAGAGACTCCACTCTTCAGATACAATATATATACCCCAAAGGCATGCACCCAGTCACCCATCTCCTCCTGCCACACCCTACCCACTTTGGTTTCCACCTAGTTAATCCCATCAGGGAATTAATCCACTGATTGGGTTAAGACTCTCATAACTCAATCCTTTCTCCTCTAAAGCTTCTTGCATTGTCTCACACTTGAGCTTTGGGGGACACCTCACATTCAAAACCATAATAATGCCTGAAAGCACTCTTCCCACCCTACACCATTCATCTGCAAAAAAAATTAGAAGGGAGAAATAACATTTGCCCCATCCTCAGTTTTGCTTCCCCTAAGGCAAAGATGACTCTTAGAAGCTGGCTTTAGGATTGACAATAGTCCTTTGGGGCTTCTCTGGAGAGAACTGCAGTTTGAGATGTGAAAGCCTTGGTGGGGAGGGCAGGGAATCCTTGTTTTCTTTTTAGTCTGGGTCTGTGGAAGGGCACTCACATCTCCTATTTTAGGGATTTAGCCTGAGGGGCCAGCTGACCCTGGTGAACACAGTAACAGAAGCAACAGAAGTTTGGGAGTCCAAACAGGCTGCAGACTACATTTTTCAAGTACTATGAATAAGTGAACTCTTCTGTTGGAAAGATGATGAGGAGATGTTTAAATGCTCAACTGAATGAATGTGGTGGTGCAAGCCTGTAATCCTAGTGACTCAGGATGCTGAGGCAGGAGGATCACAAGTTCAAGGGCAGCCTCTGCAATTTAGGGAGGCCCCAATTGAAAATCAAAAATAAAAAGGGGGGGGGCTGGGGATGTGGCTCAAGCGGTAGCGGGCTCGCCTGACATGTGTGCGGCCTGGGTTCGATCCTCAGCACCACATACAAACAAAGATGTTGTGCCCACCAATAACTAAAAAATAAATATTAAAAAATTCTCTCTCTCTACCTCTCTCTCTCTCTTTAAAAAAAAAATTAAAAAAAAAATAAAAAGGGGGGCTGGGGATGTGGCTCAAGTGGTAGCGCGCTCGCCTGGCATGTGTGGGGCCTGGGTTCGATCCTCAGCACCACATACAAAGATGTTGTGTCCGCCAAAAACTAAAAAATAAATATTAAAAAAATTTTTTTTAAAAAAAGGGCTGGGGATATAGCTCAGTGGTAGAGTGCCCCTGGGTTTAATGCCTAATTCCACACACACACACACACACACACACACACAAATAAATAAATAAATAAATTTAAATGTCCAACTGTCCCTTGAGGTCCTACAGGCTTATTGAATTCAAGGATTAGGTTTTGTACTTTTGTATCTTTCTGTAGCATCAGAGCTGACACTACTGTGAGTAAAAATGAATAAATCCTTGTGACACAGATGAATGAAGGATTCCATTGCCTCCAGGTTTTCCTAGCCATGACACTGGACACATGAATTCCTTAGAAAACCAAGATTGTTGTGGACCTGCCTGGATTTTGCAAATGCTAGAATAGATTCAGGACTTTGGGAGGCTCTCTGAACCCTGGTCTAATTTCTATGGCCTGGGTTTCTTGGCCTCCTGACTTACTCTCTTCCCAACCAAAAAAACTGAGTGGGTGGCACACACTTGTAATCCCAGTCACTCTTAAGGCTGAGGCAGGACGATCGCAAGTTCAAAGTCAGCCTCAGCAATTTAATGAGACCCTGTTTCAAAATTTTAAAAAATACAAGAAGGGCTGGGGAAGTGGCTTGGTGGTGAAGCCCTCCTGGGTTCAATCCCTGGTACAAAACAAAACAAATCACAAAACCTGAAACCCTTGTCCTTGATAAGGAGATATGCATCCTGGTTATGTAGAAAGAAGTTAGAACTGTTTACACTGGTGTCATTCATAAGATCCCCTTCTTGCTTCTCTGTAACTTCCTTGAATTGAGCCCACTGGTCTATCGAAAAGATAAAGAAGATTGCAAATGGTGCAAGGGTAATTAAGCTGATGATCTTCATCATCTCTCACCTCACTGCCTCTGAAGGCCAGCCCAGCACTGTTTTCTATTTCCTTACTCTGGTGAACCTGTAGGCTTGTTTTTTGTCTCAGTCTCCTGGACAGCATACGATTCCCACTAAGCTCATGCATTCCAGCCTGGACTGCACACCCCTTCCAGCCATGGGGGCCCATTTGTTCCTGAGTTGCTACACTGCTTCAGCTTCAGCTTCACAAACTCTCACCCACTTTATTAGCTCACCTCATGCTCTCCTTCTCTCTCCAAATTCACTGTAAAACCCTTTGAGGGGAATTCTATTATTACCTAGTAAAGAGAAAGAAGTGTTGTTTGTCTTGGTGTAAACAATCTGGAAAGAAAAGGCTGTATGGTGCATTTGTGATGAGTGTAGAAATTATATTTAGGTTTTACAAAAAATCTATTGTGAGTCAGACACTGTGGTGCACACCTGTAATACCAGCCACTGTGGAAACTGAGGCAGGAGTATCATAAGTTCAAGGCCAGTCTGGGCAACTTAGCAAGAAACTGTCTCAAAATAAAAATTAAAAAGAAGACCCGGGGGCCTGGTGTTGGAGCTCAGAGTGCTCACCTAGCACGTGCAAAGCCCTGGGTTTGATCCTCAGCACCACACAAAAGTAAAATAAAATAAAGGTATTGTGTCCAACTACAACTAAAAAATAAATATTAAAAAAAAAGAAAAGAAAAGAAAAGAAAAAAGAACACCTGGAGATGTAGCTTAGTGACAAAGCAATTGCCTAGCATGTGTGAGGACCTGGAGTTGATCCCTAGGACTGCAAAAAAAAAAAAAAAAAAAAAAAATAGTGATCCAATTATTATTCATTTGAAAATCTTCAGATTTTGGTCACATTACAAATAGAGTTATATTGGCAAATCATGCTAGATCATTCTTCAAAAGTTATTTTTCCCCCATAAAAGTGAAATTACTGGGTATATCCTGAAGTCTGAGATGATAGACTATTCTTAAGAAAATATTCCATGAATTGTTACAATTTTCAAAAAACGTCTGAGCAAATGTAGTACCTGTTGTTGAAATAAATCTCTTCCTTTTCAAATTTCTCCATTTAAAGATAATAGAGCAGTTAAATAAATAAATATTAAATAAATAAGCAGCTAAATTCTAGGGTGTATGTTAACTCTTTTTCTCTTGAATATATGTGTGTGTGTGTGTGTGTGTGTGTGTACTCTTGAAAAATATATATATTCTCTTGAATATGTATAGATATATTTTTATTTTATTTTATTTTTTGATACAGGGGATTGAACCCAGAGGGACCTAACAACTGAGCCACATCCCTAGTCCTTTTTATTTTTTATTTTGCCACAGGGTCTCACTAAGTACTTAGGGCTTTGCTAAGGTGCTGAGGCTGGTCTTGAACTTCCAATCCTCCTGTCTCAACTTTCTGAACCTATGGGACAACAGGTGTGAGCCACTGCACCCAACCCTCTGGAATATAACACACACACACACACACACACACACACACATATATTGGGGGGGGGTACCAGGGATTGAACTCAGGGGCACGCAACATACCCAACCCTGTTTTGTATTTTATTTAAAGACAGGGTCTCACTGAGTTGCTTAGTGCCTCACTTTTGCTGAGGCTGGCTTTGAACTCTCTATCCTCCTGTCTCAGCTTTCTGAGTTGATGGGATTACAGGTATACGCTACAGTGCCCAGCTCTCTGGAATATATTTTAAGAGAACCTGAAAGTTTCCAATTTGACCAGGCTATAATGAAGCTTTTTTAAAAAAATTATCCCATTGTACCTATATGTGCCAATCCATTCGGGAAATGGTATTTCTCTTTCTTTTCTTTCCCCAGTATTCTGGAATTTGTATTCAAATAAAAAGAATAAAGGGGCTGGGATTGTGGTTTAGCGGTTGAGCGCTCTGCCTAGCATGGGCGGGACCCGGGTTCTAGTCTCAGCACCACATAAAAATAAAGGCATTGTGTTGTGTCCATCTACAAAAAAGATTCTTAAAAATAAATAAATAAATAAAAACGAAAGGGTTCATTCTTTCTAGAAAACTTCCTTATACTTTAGTCATTCATTTACTCTATTTATTTTTCTATCTATCTATTTACTTATTTATTTAATGTTTTGATACCAGGGATTGAACCCAGGGGTGCTTAGCCACTAAGCCTTATTCCCAGCCCTTATTTATATTTTAGAGACAGGTTCTCACTGAGTTGCTTAGGGCCTTGCTAAATTGCTGAGGCTGGGTTTGAACAAGATCTTCCTGCCTCAGCCTCCGGAGACACAGGGATTATAGCTGTGCGCCACCATGCCTGGACTATCATTTACTTTATTTATTTATTAATTTATATAAGGGTATCCTTATATTCTTCTTACTTTATTTTCAACTACCTTAACTTTCTGTATTCATTTCTGCAATAATTATAATTCCTACCTAATTGGATTGTTGTGAAAATTAAATGATTAAATATCACAAATTACATAGAAAAGTTTCTGGCAAATAGTAAATGTTAGCCACTATGACACTTTCCATTTTGATTATTACCTTCATCTTGTGATCTGTCTGGGCTTATGGTCTATTTGATCTGTCATTCTGAGTAAGCATGTAGAAATCAATTCAAAAGGGTTTATAGATAATACCACCTAAAGGCAAAATGATGTACTAAGATTTTGCAAAAAATGCATTTATGATGCTAATTCAATTTCTTCAGAGAGGGATTTCTTATGCTCAAGAAGTGCATTTTAAAACTTCTCCTAGCAGGAGAAAATTATAAAATGTAAGCCATGTAGAAATCAATTCAAAAGGGGTTATAGATAATACCACCTAAAGGCAAAATGATGTACTAAGATTTTGCAAAAAATGCATTTATGATGCTAATTCAATTTCTTCAGAGAGGGATTTCTTATGCTCAAGAAGTGCATTTTAAAACTTCTCCTAGCAGGAGACATAAGTTGGTCATGTACTATTGACCTCAACATCATCTGGAAGTTGGTTAAAGATAGAGAATTTTCTGGGCACAGTAGCACATGCCCGTAATCCTGGCAACTCAGGAGGCTGAGGCAAGAGGATTGCAAATTTGATGCCAGCCTCAGCAATTTAGTGAGACCTCGATTCAAAATAAAAAAATAAAAAGGGTTGGGCATGTGGCTGGGGTTTTGGCTCAGCAGTAGAGTGCTTGCCTAGCACATGCGAGGCCCTGGGTTCGGTCCTCAGCACCACATAAAAATAAATAAATAAAGATATTGTGTCCAACTAAAAAATAAATATTAAAAAAAAGGGGGGTTGGGCATGTAGCTTAGTGGTAGAGTACTCTGGGTTCAATCCCTAGTACTGAAACAAAGCAAAACAAAACAAAAAGCAGAATTTTGGGCCTGCTCCAGACCTACCAAATCAGAATGTGCATTTCCATAGGCTTTCAGGCTCTTCCTATTTACAATAAGGTTTGAATAGCACTAATCTTGTTGAGAGGCAGCTTTCTTTCTCTTCCCCTACCCTCTGTAGAGGACCAGGATAACTTCAAGCATTTTATTTCTCAATCTCTGCACTACTGACATTTGGGTTGAATAATTTTTTGTCCTATGGGTTGTCCTGTGCATTGTAAAATGTTTTGCAGCATCCCTGGTTTCTACCCATTAAATGGCCAGTTGTGACAACCTAAAAGGTCTTGGGCTGGGGATATAGCTCAGTTGGTAGAATGTCGGGCGCATATGCACAAGGCCCTGGGTTCAATCTCCAGCATCACACACACAAAAACAATAAAAGGTCTCACACACACAAAAACAATAAAAGTCAGCCACTAAGTTTCTTTTTAGTATTGCCTTGACCTTTTGCCTACCTGTAATGTGCTCTATTTGTGCTTTATTGATGCTATTTTGTGAGATAATCCTTGATATTAATGTCTCATATGGGGGCAAAATTACCAACTGTTGAGAACTACTGAAACAGATTACTAACTGTTTTTTTTAGCTAACTTTGTTACATCCTTTATTTCTTCTAGAGTCAGGTTGCCTAATAGAACAGCTTCTTTTTTTTTTTTCTTTTTTATTTTTTTTTATAGAACAGCTTCTATCATTATAATCTATTTTGTTCATTATGAGAATAAGATTTTGAAACATGATATTGATAAAATTCTACCAAAATTTGAGAATAAATTTCTACTACTCTTTTTTTTTTTTTTTTTTTGGTACTGAGGATTGAACTCAGGGGCACTTGACCACTGAGCCACATCCTCAGCCCAATTTTTGTATTTTATTTAGAGACAGGGTTTCACTGAGGGTGTCACTGAGTTGCTTAGCGCCTTGCTAAGTTGCCGACTCTGGCTATGAAGTCATGGTCCTCTTGCCTGCATCTCCCAAGCCGCTGGGATTACAGGTATGCCCCCATGCACCCAGCTACTCTTTTTTCATGGTCCTAGGAATTGAATCCAGGAATGCCCTACCACTGTACTACATTTCCAGTCCTTATTTATTTTTGTTTTGAGACGAGTCTCATTAAGGTATCCAGGCTGGTTTTGAATTTGTGATCCTCCTTAGTTTCCCCATGCAATACTCTTGTCTGCTTTTTAAGCTTGGTGGTATACCTGAATCTCTTCTCTTAATCAACTAGAGCAGCAGATAGACAGTACAATACAGGGCAGAGTCAGACAGACCTAGTAAGTGGTGAAAATAAAAGAAAGTATAACAAACTTTGTTTAGAGTGGCATCTAGTTGCTTTTCTGCTTTTGTTCAATCATAGTGCCACAGAATGTTATCTAGTAGCATTTCCTCATTAGTATTAATTTCTAGGGGTTCATATGATTAGAAAAGCTAAAAAAAGATCTGGGCTCCATGGCAAATGCCTATAAATCCAGTAACTTGGGAGGCTGAGGAAGGAGGATAACTAGTTTAAGCCAGCTTCAGAAATTTGGAGACACCTGTCTCAAAACAAAAATTAAAAACAACTGGATATGTAGCTCAGTGGCAAAGTGCCCCTGAAAGAAAAAAGGAAAGTAGAGGAAGAGGAGCCAGGAGGAAGAATGGAAAGAGGAAAGACAAAGCCTTTACAATGAACTATGGTAAACCCCTACTTTCTCTGCCTCCCACTTGGCCCTCTCACTGTCTGACTTCATCTTCCTCTTCAGTGACTCTGATCACAACTGGCCTACTTGGCGTTCTTAAATACACAGTGGTGTAATGACAAATGCTTACCAAGAGGTACTCAGGGGAAAATATCCTGACATTTAGTTGACTTCCATGGTATATGTAATCCCACCAAGTGACCAATGTCACAAATTGTGAAATTGTGAAGAGATAAAGAAGTAACATATCATTATGTCCTATTTCTTGTGTTTGTGTGCGTGTGTGTGTGTGTGGGGGGGGTATGCTGGCACTTAACCACTGAGCCACATTCCCAGACTTTTTTTATATTGTTTAAAAATATTTTTAGTTATAAATGAACATAACACCTCTATTTTATTTACTCATCTTCATGTGTTGAAGATTGAACCCAGTGCCCCATTTGTGTGAGGCAAGCACTCACACAAATCACTGAGCCACAACCCTAGCCCTTATTTTTTATTTTGAGACAAGTTCTTACCAAGTTGCTCAGGGCCTCACTAAATTGCTGAGGCTAGCTTTGAACTTGTGATCCTGCCTCAGTCTCCTGAGCCACTGAGATTACAGTGTGTACTTCGCTCATATCCTGGGTTTTTTTTTTTTTTAATATTTATTTTTATTTATTTTTTTTTTAGTTTTTGGCAGACACAACATTTTTTGTTTGTGTGTGGTGCTGAGGATCGAACCTGGGCCACACGCATGCCAGGCGAGCGCGCTACTGCTTGAGCCACATCCCCAGCCCCCATATCCTGTTTCTATCATGCAGATTATCATCAATGTAAGTAACCTTAAGAGCACAGATAATAGTAAAGTACAATAACATAATAAGGAAGTCATGAGTTGTGTGTTTTTGTTTTTGTGGGATGGGGATGGAACTCAGTGGTGTTCTACCAGTGAACTACACTCCCAGCCCTTTTTCTTCTTTATTTTGTGATAGGATCTCCCTAAATTGCTGAGGGTGGCTTGGAACCTGACTTCTTCCTATCTCAGCCTCCCAAGTAACTGGGATTATAGGTGTGAGCCACTGTGCCTAGCTACCTTTGTTTTAAATACAATTTAATAGTACATTTGTGTGTGTGAGGGGAAGGGGAGAGAGAGAGAGAAAGAGAGAGAGAGAGAGAGAGAGAGAGAGAGAGAGAGAGATATGCTAGTGCTTGAACCCAAAGCCTTACATGTATTAGGCAAGTACACTATCACTGAGAAACATCCCCAGTTCCTTATAGTTCTTTATTTGTTACTTTCTACAGTCTTAACTAGAATTGCATCTACCTTTACACTTCCTGTTCCACTACCCTGATCCACTTCTTACCTTAGCACTTATCACCATGCAACATACTATTTCTTATTTATGTTATTTACTTCTGGTGTCCTCCATTTGAGTCAAATTCAATGAAATTTAGAATTTTTTTTAAATATATTTTTTAGTTATAGGTGGACACAATATCTTTATTTTTTATTTTATGTAGTGCTGAGGAGAGAACCCAGTGCCTTATGCATGCTAAGCAAGCTCTCTACCTCTGAACCACAACCACAGTCCAGAAATTTGGAATTTTTGTAGGATTTGTTTCCCCTGGAAACATCAGTACTTAGAAAAGTGACCAGTAAATGGGGGGCTCTCAATATTATTTTGAGTAAATGGATGTGTCATCTCTTCATCTATTTTATTTCCTTTTCTGTTTTCACTGCCTAATATATAATGGAATATTTTTATGTAAGAAGTGACATTCTTCCAATCTATAGGTACAAACTTCACCTTTCCAACTATAAATCAAAATGGACATGTTGGGCACAGGAGTACATACCTGTAATTCCAGCAATTTGGAGGCTGAGCCTTGGCAATTTAGAGACCCTGTCTGTAATCCCAGTGGCTCAGGTGGCTGAGACAGGAGGATTGTGAGTTAAAACCAGTCTCAGCAAAAGCGAGACGCTAAGCAACTCAGTGAGACCTTATCTCTAAATAAAATATAAAATAGGGCTGGGGATGTGGCTCAGTGATTAAGTGCCCCTGAGTTCAATCCTTGTTTCCAAAAATATATATAAATAAATAAAATAAAATAAATAAAAATAAAAAGGGGTTGGACAAGTAGTTAAGTAGTAAAGTACTCCTGGGTTTGAGCCCCAATACCCCCCACCAAATTGTAATGAACTGAATGTTTGTGTCCCCTGCTGAATCTATATGTTGAAATCCTACCTCTTTCCCCAATATAACAGCATTAGGAAGTATTAGGAGGTAGGACTTGGAGAGAGTGATTTTGTCTTGATAATGGGGCCCTCATAATGAGATTAGTATCTTATAGAAGAGGGCCCAGAGAGCCCTAGCCCTTTCATTCTCCCCTGACTTCATGGGGAGAAGTCAGCAGTCTGAAACCCTAAGGAAGACCCCCATTAGAACCCAACCACACCTGGCACCCTGACTTCCAGGCTCTAGAACTGTGAGGAATTTTTTTTTTTTTTTTTTTTTCTGACTGGGGATTGAACATGAGTACTCATATATGCTATTCAAGTGCTCTACCACTGAATCACTTTTCCAAACCCAGTAAAATGTGTTCTTTAAGACACCCAGAACACGACACTTTGCTATAAGCAATCCAAATTGATTGTTAGAGTGAACCTACAATCCCAGCTAGTTATTTTTATTTCTGGCTTAGAAATGCTTCAGCAAAATCAAGTATGGTTTTCCCTATCCTATCTGCGAATGATTCTAGTTAAATAATACTTCATCTTTCATTTCTCCACGAGTCATATTTTTTGGGATCCCTTGTTGAATGTCATCACATAGAGCTGTATAAATTTCTCAGACTGTCTATCAAGCAATCTTGTTAGATGCTTTTTCCTCTATGTTCTCAAAAAGGCATGGCTGGAGATATAGTTCAATAATTGATTGCTTGTCTAGCAAATGCAAGGCCCTTGGTTAGAACCCAGGTACCACCAAAAATAAACATCAAACAAAAGGCAACAACTGGGCTGGGGTTGTGGCTCAGTGGTAGAGAGCTCACCTAGCACATGTGAGGCCCTGGGTTCCATCCTTAGCGCTATGTAAAAATAAATAAATAAAATAAAGGTATTGTGTCCCACTGCAACTAAAAAAAAAAAAAAAAAGAAAAAGAAAAAGGCAACAACTTCCTTTTGGACAATTGCTGTTTCTGCTCCTGATTGAGAGTTCATAGACTCCATGCAGGTTATTCACTGAGATTCAGGTGATACATGGGCTTATCTCCACAGACATAATATTCACAATCATTTTCCAAAAAAACATTTTCAAAGCTGTAAATTGAGCTTGGTAGGAGTATATTTGCAATCTGAACTATGCCATTCTAGGTCATTTTTTGGTAGAAAAGAGCAGGGCACCCCTTTCTCTCCTATACTCATGCTTCAGCATTCTACACAATTATACTTTCATCTGAGTTAGATGGGTAATAGTTTTGGAATCTAAAGATATGGTGTTATATACAGTTTTTATTTATTCTATTTACTTATGTATTTATTTTGTTGTACTGGGGATTGAACCCAGCAGCACTTAACCACTTCTCCAGCCCCTTTTCATTTTTTGAGAAAAGGTCTTACTAAGTTGCTGAGACTGGCCGCAGACTTGATATCCTCCTGCCTTATCCTTCCAATTGCAGGGATTACAGATGTTTGCTACCATGCACAGCTCTCATGAAGCATTTCTAAAAACAAAAACAATTTCCTTGTAAGATATTCATGAAGAAATATTTCTCCCAGAGAAATAGTTTTTGTGTCTTCAGAGACTTAAAAAGTCACAAACATGGGCTTGGGCTGAGGCTCAGCGGTAGCGCACTTGCCTGGCATGGGTGAAGCACTGGGTTCAATTCTCAGCACCACATTAAAAAAAAAAGGTCTATCAACAACTAAAAAAATATTTTTAAAAAAGTCACAAACATGTCTTATAGATTCATTGGGGAAATATGCCCATGGAATTGTAAATTTGTGCTCAATATATTATGTGCACAGTTGCTCAAACTCATAGTTGTGTTCAGTCCAAGTACCTGTTTTTCATGGATGATGGGAAGAAATGAACATTGCAACATTGCTGTATCCCTGAGAGCAAAGAGTTTTTTTTCTCAAAAACAGTGAAATGTTCAATTGTTATTAAAATGGATTCATTACTTAACTTTAATTTTTTTAAAAAATACATTATATGGACTTTTAACCTTATGTTTATTCCTTGAGCTCACAGTTAGTGGATATCACCTTCAGAGCTCAAGGAATACACAAAAGGAGCAATATCCATTAAAGGTCAAATGAAAATGCTATTATTGCTCCTTTGAATTATTAGACTCGAGTGTGAATTTTTTTTTTTTTTTGAACGGGGATTGAACCTAGGGGTGCTTAACCACTGAACCATGTCCCCAGCTTTTTTATATTTTATTTAGAAACAGGGTTTCACTTAGTGGCTTAGGGTCTTGCCAAGTTGCTGAGGCTGGCTTTGAACTCAAGATCCTCCTTTCTCAGCCTCCCAAGCTGCTGGGATTACAGGCATGCGCCACCATGCTGGGCTAGTGTGAACTTTCTTACAGGTCCATGTCATGATTTCATTACCTATAAATGGAAATAGTAAATATCTATAACTTTGATAGACAACAAACAGGTGTTGTTCATATAGTTTCGATGGTATATAAATTAATAAAATTTTTTAGGGGACACCTTGGCAGTACCTATCAAGACAAATACACATGAACTTTGACACAGTAATTGGGACTTTAACCTAGAGATACAGCCACATTTGTGCCCGAAGATAAGTGTATAGAGAGATTCACTGCAGCTTTATGGGTCAGAGGGAGAACAGAAAACAGCCTAATTATCCCTTGTGGGGAAATGGTTGAATCATGTATGGTACTGAGAAGATGGGGAAGATTACAGGACTATTAACAAGGATGAGGTGAATTTACACGTTCTTACCTATTAAGTTATAAGCAAGTTGCTGAAAAATATGTCATATGTCATACATATTGAATAAACCACAAAGCAAATGGTTATGAACACACAGAAAATTTCTAAGTATACCTAAGGCTCCCTGGATGATTGCCTTTGTGCAGGCAAAAGGATTGGGGTACATATGAATGGGATTTTCACTTTTTCTGTAGATACTTGCTTCTCTGTGACTGAATTGTTAACCATGATCACATATTATTTTTAAATTAAAAATAATTTTTAGGGCTGGAGTTGGGGCTCAGTGGCAAAGCGCTCGCCTTGCATATGTGAGGCACTGAGTTTGATCTTCAGCAACACATAAAAATAAATAAACAAAAATAGAGACATTGTGTCCACGTATACCTTAAAAAAATAATAATTTTTAAAAACAGAAAAAGGTGAGAAGTGGATAAAAGGAATTTATAGGTTTCTATTTCTTTTATTTATTTATTTATTTAAAGAGAGAGGGAGAGAAAGAGAGAGAATTTTAATACTTTTATTTTTTAGTTATCGGCGTACACAACATCTTTGTTTTGTATGTGGTGCTGAGGATCGAACCCGGGCCGCACACATGCCAGGCGAACGCGCTACCGCTTGAGCCACATCCCCAGCCCTATTTCTTTTATTTTTGATGAGCATTACCATTTTGGAAGATAACATGAACTACCAGCCAGGTACAATGGCAAATGCCTGTAATCCTAGTGAGTCTGGAGACTGAGGCAGGAGGATGGCAACGTGGGAAACTTAGTGAGACCCTACCTCACTAAATTCTAAATTTGATCCTGAAAATATAGTGATCAAATTATCTGCCCCATCACTTTTTTCTTTCTTTCTTTTTTTTTTCTTTCTTTTTTTTTTTTGTGGTGTTGGGGATCAAACCCAGGGCATTGGGTTGGGGATGCGGCTCAAGCGGTAACGCGCTTGCCTGGCATGCCTGCGGCCCAGGTTCGATCCTCAGCACCACATACAAACAAAGATGTTGTGTCCGCCGAAAACTAAAAAATAAATATTAAAAAAATTCTCTTCTCTCTCTCTCTCAAAAAAAAAAAAAAAAAAAGAGAGACCCTTGAGAATGAAGCCCCTGGATATCACCCATCAAGAAGCCCAGACCACCCCTATTTAAAAAAATAAAATAAAATAAAATTCTCTCTCTCTCTCTAAAAAAAAAAAAAAAAAAAAAAACAACCCAGGGCGTTGTGCATGGGAGGCAAGCACTCTACCAACTGAGTTATATTCCCAGCTCCTTGTCACTTCTTTTTACAGTTGTTAATAAGTTTATATGCAATACTTCAATTTAGCTAATTCTAGGCAAAATGGATGGATCAAATATTTGCAACCAATTTACTAAAGTTAGAGAGAGATGTTTGGGGTGTATGATTTAAAGATGGCCTAAAAAGTCAAAGGGCTGGGGTTGTAGCTCAGTGGTAGAGCACTTGCCTAGCATGTGTGAGGCACTGGGTTCGTTCGATTCTCAGCACCACATATAAATAAGTAAATAGAATAAAAGTCTATCAACAACTAAAAAAATTTTTAAAAAAAGTCAAAGAAGGGGATTGAAAAATGAGACTATTTGACTTTTATAATCTATGTGTTGCTTCGATGGGTTATATTGCTCCTTCACGTCCATTTGATCTTTAACTCCAACTTGTGAAACAGGCACGAAGGATACCAATCCCATATAAACCATAAGAGGGAACCCGACACCCAAAGAGGTAGCAGTGACTTGTCCCACATCACCCTTTGAGCAAAGCCAGGTCTTACTCCCAGTTTTTTTTTTTTTTTTTTTTTGTACTGGATATTGAACCCAGGGGTGCTTTAGCACTGAGCTACACCTCAGCCCTTTTTATTTTTTTCTTTAAAGACAGGGTATAAGTTTGCTGAACTGGCCTAAACTTGAGATACTCCTACCTCAGTCTCCTAAATCACTGGAATTACAGGTGTGTACCACTTTGGGCATGGGCGATTGAATCAGGGTGCTTAACCATTTAACCACATTCCTAGTCCTTTTTTTCATTTTGAGAATGAGGTCTTGCTAAGTTGCTTACAGCCTTGCTAAAAGGTTGAGGCTGGCCTCAAATTCGAAATCTTCCTGGTTAGCTTCCCAAATTGCTGGGGTTACAGAAGTGGACCACCCCTGGCCCAGTTGGTTTTCATTCCCATTGTTCTGCCATCCAAAAACCTGGTGTGGCTTGGTCCAAAGGCTAAAAATGTGGGGGACTTGTGTCCTATTTTTAAAAAAATCTTGGATTTTCTGGTTAAAAGAATATAAGTATTTCAAATGACCAGTGTATATCATATATATTATATATTATAATTTGATATTAGTCAATAAATAAAAATCTTATATCTGAAAGCCAATCATTATCTTTTAAATACATCTAAGCATTGAGTTGTCACTAGGTTTTTCTTTATTGGAGGGAGAGGGAGTATCCTTAAGTGGCGCTTCCATGTTAATTGTACACTGAGTGAGGATTTGCTGAAGAAAATTGTGTTGCTTTTATAAGCCATTTGTCTGCCTCTTGGTGACACAATGGGCCTAGTAAATTTTGGTGGGCAGCTCGCTCTGTCTTTTCTTTCAATATTTATTTTTTAGTTGTGGTTGTACACAATACCTTAACTTTACTTATTTTTAATAATACTTTAACTTTACTTATTTTTACATGGTTCTGAGGATCGAACTCAGGGCCTCACATGTGCTAGGCATAAGCAAATGCTCTACTGCTGAGCCAACTCCAGCCCAGCCCCCTAGCACAGCTGCTTGCTCTCTCTTCTCTTTTTTTAGTTTAAGGACCTTTATTTTATTCATTTACTTATATGAGGTACTGAGAATCGAACACATACTAGGCCAAGTGCTCTGCCACTGAGCCACAACCCCAGCACAGCTTGCTGTTTCTTAAGAACAATCTGTAAAGCTGATTTGGAGGACACTTGGGGACAAACAAGAGGCAACCACGTGGAAGCATGACTTTCAGAGAAAATACTATTTGGTAAGATCAAGTATGTTAAGGGCAGCTATACTTTAAAGAAAAAAGTGTGGCAGATCAAGGGCACCAAGTGGGACTTATTTAGAATACAAGCTCAACCAGAGAAAATTCGCGTTACAGTGTTTCGGTTTTTAGGAATAGTTAAGTGTCTAAACTACCAAATCTTTCCCAGGACTCTTGAGATCACGAGTCGCCAAGACTGCATTTCCCGCAGCACACCGCCAACCTTATTCCTGGGAATTCTCATCTTAAATTCCTGGGCCCCAAACCCTGGCTTCGGAAATTGATTAGAGTTCCGGGGCCTACAATCAGCCTCGGAAGTAACCTTTTCACACTTTTCTCCCCCTCTATCCCCTCCCCGCATTTACAAGCAACTGGGTGTGCCCTCCCTTTTCCGAGCGCAGCCCCCATCCCAGGGGCGGGTCCTGGTCCTGGCGGGCTCAGGTCTCTGCAGGTTGGCGGGAGTCGACGGGGGCGGGCCGGAGCGGGTCCGGGTAAAAGCCCCGCGAACGCCGCCGCGCGCTGCGCTCCGCGCTCAAACTCGCGCCGCCACCAGTTCACTAGCGGCGCCCCACCCTCCTCGTCACCAAAGGCGTCCAACCAATGAGCGGGCGGGAAAGGCCTGGCCTGCGAGTCAAGCACCCGGAGGGGGTAAGGCGGCAGGGGGAAGGGAAGTCGAGGGCGGGCCGCATTTGATTGACAGCGCGCTCGAGCCAATCCTCCAGGAGGCTTCTCTTCGCTCCCTTCTCTGTATCGGCTCAGTTCTTGGTCCCACCTCCTCCTCCACCCCGCTCCTCACTCCTTTTTGACCCACCCCACTTCCCCTCCCCCACTCTGCGGGCAAATCGCTGCTGAAAAGAGGCGGGGGCCGAAGCAGCAGGCTCGTGTGGAGCTTTGAGGACGGATTGACAGTCATTGCAACCAATAAGATATAGGCTGATGGCGCGGCTGTGGCTGGAGTCGACCAATGGGCAGGCAGGCTGGGGGCGGAGGCCCAGGTTCCAAACGCTCCGCGGCGCCATGGGCTGAAAACTCAACCGAGATGGAATCTCCCAGTCTGAACCGGTTTCAACCGGTTCCGAGTTTGAGGCACTAGGAGGAGGGGGAGAAGCGGCTGCAGCGGCCGCGGCAGGAGCAGCGGGAGCTACAGCATCAGCAAGAGCAATAGTAGCTACAGCCCCGGCGGCGGTGCTTGTTCCAGTCTTTGCTGCTGCAGTCCGTGCAACCACCCAGAGGGGGAGGGGGGAACCACCAGTCGCTGAGGAGCAAGAGAAGGGGGGAAAGTTTAGGCGAGCCGGGGTGGGGGGGCCCAGCGCCGGAGCCGCGTGAGAGTAGGAGCCGTGTTTTGGTAGGGGGGAGTCGGACTGCAACTGGCAGCAGAGCGTTTCCCCCGACCGTGTGGACTCTACACCCCCTACTCCTGCCGCTCCTGCTGCCGCCTGTGGCTGGAGGGTCCCCCTGGGGCTGAATCTTTGGGACTTGACCCCGTTCCCCTCCCCCTTTGCTCACTCCCCAGCCGGGCGGGAGCATTTATCCCTCAGATTAATTCCCCTTTTTTTGGGGGGGCGGGTGGGTGTGTTGGGGGGAGGTGTCCCTGGAATAGTAAATATTGAGCTTTTTTGCCCTTCTCTCCGTTTTTTAATTTCCTTTTTTTAAGGTGGGAAAACTGAAACCCACCTTGATTTCCTCCCCTTTTCCCCTTCCCCACCTTCCCTCGCCCTAAACCCCGACAAGGAAGGAAGAAGCAGTTGGTTCAATTTCTGGGTAAGTCGACTGTGTCTTCAGGGCCGAGGGTCGGGCGGCGGCGCGGCCGGGCGGGAGGAGGCCGGCGTGGGGCGCGGTGGCGGCCGCGGGAGGCAAGCCCGGGAGGCGGCGGCGGGCGCGACGGGCCCACGGCGGAGCCTGCGATTGAATGGAGACGCTTCTGCCGCTGGGGGATGGAGGCGGGGAGGCGGCCGCGGGAGGGGAGCGCTTGCTGGGTCATTCGAGTGTGAGGGTGGCGGTGGAGGAAAGCAAGGAGCGTGGTAGTGAAGCGAGGCCCCGCGAGGGGGTGGAAGGGCTTCCCCGACCCATTGGGCTAGGCAGAAGTTGGGGTGATTTGGAAACATCTCAGTAAATTATGAGGAGTGGAAGTTTCCAGAAATATTTAGTGCAGCAGCATTGAAACGTCCGCCTGCATCACGTGGCCCCCTCGGTGGAGAGCTTGGGATGGGGGAGGGAGGGGCTGCCTAGTCCGTGCTCCTTCTGCAAGAAAACTCTATAAAGATTTCTTGAGTTTTTTTTTTTTTTTGCAAAGTAGGATGAGAAGTAGGAAAGATTAGTTAATTTCTCAGGGATCTGCAAATGGGGTTCCGAGTTGTGTAGTTCTTTTCGGGGATTTGAATGTTTTAAGTTGGTCGAATCACTGAGACTGCTAGCAGTGTACGGTAGATGATGCCCTGATTCTCCTTCATTCGGATGTCTCTTGAGTTTGGGGTGGAGGGGTGGAAATGGTGTAGTAGAGGAAGCATTAATTACATGCCCAGCCCGGCCGCCTGTGATCACGCAGAGGCCGTGCTACAGAGAGAATGGGGCAGTGAACTTAAGGCGACTGGTCTAAATGCCTCCTCCGAGTATGGGCGGGGTGAGTGCGTGCTCCTGTGTGCTATAGTTAGAAGTGCTGCAAATCGGTTCGAGTGGGAAGCGAGGGGAGGGCGGGCCCTAGTGAGGTGTGTTTCTCTTGAATGAAGCAGGCGATTGCCCACACACCTAAGTAGCAGTCTTTTGCCTTGTAGCGACTTGTTTTTTCACATACTGTGAAGTTACCATTAAGCAACCGTTGTGATATTTTTCTGGTTTGGGGGTGGGAACTGGTACTGTGTAGTTGTTGCCTGTTCAGATAGAAGTGGCAGTGAAGGTATTTTGGTAATTGCTTCTAGCTAGAGTCACCGCATTGCTGGATAATCCTTTAGAATATGCAGTCCGGTGAGTGGATTTTAGGTTGAAAGGATCCAACGAAAAAGCGTTGTGTGCTTACACCTCTCCCGCTTTTGCTGTCTGCCTAATTGTATATCTTAAGCTTGTGGACACTGATGGTAGTGGAAAGAATGTTTTGGAAAAGGTTTGATTTGGGGGTACTAAATGCTTGGCATTGACCACAAAGCCGCCATTTCTGTACTACATTCAGTTCAAGAATAGGTAGGTCATTTTGAAGATAACCACTAGTTCTGAGGATTGCAAACTACTACTGTATTTAAACGCTTCTATTCTAAACCTGATTTTTCATTTGAAAACTCTAGCAAGAAAAACTCTAAGAACAATGTACTTGAAAGTAACTTTTATGCAGTCTATTAATCCTTTTTTGTTTGGAATATAAATTATGACAAGTAGGTGAAAAGTTTAATTTTTAACCAAAAAATCGAAACTTGATGTGTAGGTAGATCTTGGTGCTTATTGGACATTCGTTTTAAGCTTTAATTTTTGAAGTTTTATTCTTAAAATTAAGGCACTTGATAGTAGAGGTAAATTATATGTGGGTGTTTTTTTGTGGAATATACATTTTGTATCTAAAGTGTTTTGTTTGACAGGTATTTTGCTGCTTATAGAAAATTTTGAAGTTTTATCATTTACAAATTGTCAATAATGGACTAAAATACATTGAAGGATTGGAAAAAAAACCATGTACTCAATTTCTTGTCTTTTACATTACATTGTGTAATGTAGGTATATTTTACAATATCTCTAACCTAGGTGACTCATCTTTTGGACTTCTAACTTATTGTAATTGACATTTGATACTGACATTATTTTTAAGACATTTATGCTAAAATTGAAATTGCTGCTTTTGTTAAGGACAGTTATCAACTACTGTAAATAGCCAATAAATTTTTCCTTTCAAACTAATTTGCCCAGACACAATGTAATCAAATTAACCACTCATTTCCTGATCCTAGAAGGGGAGAAGTGAAGGTGACTATCTGACTTTGTTCTAAACATTTAAGGGTTTTATAGATGGGTTTCAAGGTGTTTTGTATCCTCTTTAATTGTATTCAAAATTGTGGCTTTACAAAATTTGGACTAGAACTATCATGTTTATGGTATCTTAATACCCTTCCTCCCAAAAGTTAAGGAACTATTGCCTCAACCAGTCTGATTTAAGTGGCATCTGTTAACTTTTTTTTTTTGGTAATGTGGAACTCAGGACTTCCCACGTGCTAGGCAAGCTGTCTACCATGAAGCTATATCCCCAGCCTTGAGTGGCATTGATTTTTGAAGGAAAAACAGGAAAGAATTTTGTAATTTTGGGCAACTAAAAATGTGAATATGTGCCAGTATCTTAGAGTAGAATCCTCTTAGAAGGATAACATTGCATATAAACCCCAGTAGGTTTTAGCCAATACATTCGAGTTAATTTACCACTTTGCCCTGTTGGTGACTACGTACCTGAAAAATTTTTTAAAAAATCTAATTTTGGCCTATTGCATAGGACTTATTACATAGGAGTGCGTATGTTCATAAGTGTAATTTTAATCCCCAAATTCATTGAAACATTTGAGTGTAGAAACTAATTCTTGAGGTTAAGAGAATTGTTAAAAAGATTTGTTGACACTTGTTACTGGTGATTTACAATAGGAAATCTTGTATGTTCATATTTAATGTTTATCATCGTCCTGTCTTTTCAGCATATCTTAAGAATTAAGATATTTGAAGGGAGCTTATACTGAGCTATCCTGAAGATCCTACTTAGAAGAAAAAAGCCATGTCTGCTAATCCATGCTTAAATTTGCCATCAAGACTTGTTAACTATCAATTTTTAGGGCTATAAAAGCCTAATAATGGATTCTCTTAAAAAATAGGTTAGCATACTTTATAAATGTTAGTAGTTTAGTAAAATTTTTCTGGGGTCTAAAACCCCTAGGAAATTAATGGACCCTAATAACTAATGTAGTTGTGCATTAGCTAAGTTCAGCTTTTGTTACTTGGCTGTCATTAAAGGTTGTTTTGTGATAATAAGGTAGCTTCTAAAGTTTGCTGTTTAAAATATTTGTAAGAATATGACTGAAGTAAACTTTAGAACTTTTTTTTTAACTGATAATATTAATTTCATGGCCAGCTTCAATTTTTTTCTTTCCTTTCAGTAATCTATGCCAGCAATTATGACAATGTTAGCAGACCATGCAGCTCGTCAGCTGCTCGATTTCAGCCAAAAACTGGATATCAACCTTTTAGACAATGTGGTGAATTGCTTATACCATGGAGAAGGAGCCCAGGTAAAGTAGCTGACCAAAACTTAATTATTAAAATGTAACAAAGTTGATAGATAAATTATCAATTTTTAAAAAGATACTCTACTTTTAATATGAATTTGGAATTGTATATTAACTGTAATGAGAATTTGGAGAAAGAGATTTCATATGTTTGATGGTTATGAGTAGGATATTGTAGAATATTATAATTACTATGTTGGTAACTTCAGAAATATTCACTATTAGATATTAAAAGTTAGTTGGGCATGGGGCACAGGCTGGTAGTGCCAACAACTTGGAGGCTGAGGCAGGAGGATGGAAAGTTCCAGACCAGCCTCATCAACTTATATGCTGTCAGTAAAGTTAAAAAAAAAAAAAAAAAAAGTCATGTGTATCTTTTGTGTGTATTAAGTTTGGAGTGGGTGTGGTTATTCTGTTTTAGTTTCTGTGGTCCTGGGGTTTGGACCCAGGCCCAGAGGCATGCTAGGCAAGTGTGCCACCACTGAGCTGCATCCCTAGCCCTTTTGATTCTTTTATTTTTAAATATAAAATTGCAGAACTATTTCACAGGTGTTTAAAAAAGTCCAATAATGATCAAACATTTTCATATTAGTTGAATTTTGTGGAATGTAGTAATGTGGAGAATTGTCTTAATATAAGCCGTGTTTTCATTAGTTCGAGTTTTTTTTTTTTTAACATCCAATTAAAAAAAAATAGGTGAACTGGATATGCTGGGGCCTGTAATCCTAGCAGCTCCAAAGGCTGAGGCAGGAGGGCACATTTAGGGCAATCCTGGGCAATTTAGTGAGACTCTGTCTCTGAATAAAAAAATATAAAGGGCTGGGAATGTAGTTCAGTGATAGAATTCCTTGGATTCAAATTCCAGTACCAAAAATAGACATAAGTGAAACAGGCATTACGTTTTTAGGTTATATGATACAAACTAGTCAGTCAGTCATGAATTTTATGGAATGAACTATTTTTGAGTAAAATTTCTGCAGTTGTATCAAAAATCTTTAATGTGATATAACATAATATCTAACATTACAAGTTATGTTGCCAAAACATTCCTGGTTGAACAGTGTTTTGCTAGTAGATAGGAAGTTATTTATATTGTCAAGATATTTGTATTTGTATAATTAAAAGACCCTGGGTGCTATCTTATTTTTTGGAAACTTGAAAAGTGGCTAAGTCACTTCTTATAGGTAGCCCAAAAAGAATAATATGTAAACATTAAGCAATCATAATTATTTTGATTACCTTGTGAAATCCACAGTGCTGATATCACTATAAGAAACAGAAACTTCAAAAAGCAAAAAGGTTCACAAATGTTCTAAAACTAGAAAAATGTATCCTGGAGTAATTTTGTGTTAGGGCAGGTTAATACTCCCAGGGACTTTTTGATAAGTATGTTTACATCTCCAGAAGTTACTGAGAAACTAATAGTTGACTGTGTATTAAATTTGTATATTTCTTTTTCTTATGCTATACATTCAACATGAGCTTAAAGCTTCATTTCTGCTAACATGGATGCATGTAAAGCAGCAGCTTTTGAAAGAGTATTAAAGTAAGTTTGAAAAGCATGAAGTAAAGTAGGTTCAACATCAAAGTCACTAATGGAAGCACTAGTCTATAGCAATTAAGAGGAAGAAAACCATTTACTTTCACATTGATTCAGTTGCTGATATCACTTAACCTTTGCTCTTCTTTTGTGGGGGGATCAGGAATTGAACCCAGGGTACTAAACCACTGAGCCGCATGCCTAGCTTTTTCTTTTTTACTTATTTATTTAATCTAATTAATTAATTTATTATTATTATTTTAATCTTATTTATTTATTTTTGTCTTTTTTGGAACTGGGGGTCGAACCCAGGGCTTTGCGAATGCAAGGAAGACTCTTTGCCACTGAGCTACATCCCAGCCGTAATTAATTAATTATTTATTTTGGGTGCCAGGGATTGAAATTGCACTCACAAGCACTTGACCACTGAGTCACATCCCCAGCTCTATTTTGTATTTTATTTAAAGCTAGGGTCTCACTGAGTTAAGCGTCTTCCCTTTGCTGAGGCTAGCTTTGAACTCATAATCCTCCTGCTTCAGCCTTGGGAGCTGCTGGGATTACAAGTATGCATCACCATGCCTGGCTATTTTTTATTGAGACAGGCTCTCGCTACGTTGCTGCAGCCTTGATAAATTGCTGAGGCTGGCTTGGAATTTTAAGTCCTCCTGCCTCGGCCTCCTGAGCTGCTGGGATTACAGGTTTGTGCCACCAAGCCAAACACATCTTTGCTCTTTTTAACATCTAAAAGTGTGATGAATAAGCCAAAATAGAAGAACTAATGGTAGTAGTGAGTTGTTGGGTTTTTTTTTTTTTTTTTTTTCCCCTTCTTTGTTTTTGGTATCCAGAATTGAATCAAGGGGCACCTAACCACTGAGCCACATCCCCAGCACTTTTTCCTATTTTATTTAGGGACAGGGTCTCACTAAGTTGCTGAGGTTGGCTTTGAATTTGTGATCCTCTTGCCTCAGCCTCCCAAGCAGCAGGGATTATGCAAACTGCCATTATGCCTGGCATATTACTTTTTAAATGTATTTAGTTGTTGATGAACTTTTATTTATTTATTTATATGTGGTGCTGGGAAACAAATTCAGTGCCTCACACATGCCAGGCAATTGTTCTACCACTGAGCCACAATCCCATCCCTGATAGTACTTTTTAAAAAAAAAAAAATCTTTATTTGTTTTTACTTTTTTTTAATGTGGTGCTTATGATCTAACCCAGTACCTTATGCTCGCTAGGCAAGCACTTTACCATTGAGCCACAACACCAGGCCCCCCATACTATTTTTAATGTTTCATAATATTAAGAGATTTATGTTTTATTGTATAAGTATTTTAAATTTTTTTAAATTGTAGATGGACAGAATGCCTTTATTTTATTTGTTTTTATGTGGTGCTAAGGATCAAACCCAGTGCCTCAGGCATGCTGTTACTGAGCTACAGTTCCAGCCCCATTGTTTGTAAGTTTTTTTATAAGGGCAGCAGCTTGTTGTACATAAGCAAGTGCCAAGTCAGTAGCATAAATAATCTGCAAACTATTATATAACAAATGAGGAAGCTGAGATTTAGAGCTTAATGCCATTTAAAAATTTCTTTTAGCCACTAATTGTCAAGTCTTTAAACTTCCAGGTCAGTTTAGTTTTCATATAACACCTCCTTGGGGATCTTACTCAAAAGCAAAAGGAGTTAGAGACCTTTAGTGGAAAATGTTTTTAGTATAGATGTTTTATTTGACATCCAGGAAGTTCTCTGGTCACTACTATAAAGTCTCATTTGTATAAAGGTAACCTATCTTCCAAGAGATTGAAAAGTTAGTCATGATATGTAAAGCATAATACATAGAAGTAAGTTCTTAGTACATAGAAGACACTGTAAAGGGTACATTTAGAAGTAAGTGTAAAATATTTAGCATGTTTTTGTTTCTCTAATTTATTTGCTAATGTCAAAATAAGTGCTAATAATGTGGCAACAAATTTATTGTGCTCAACTGTAGAATCCTAGTATTTTTTTTCAAGGATGAAATGGCATGTGTGGGGGGTGGAGTACTAGGGAATGAACCCTGGGTTTCACACATTGCTAGGCAAGTGCTCTGCCAGCAGCAGAGCTATGTCACCAGCCCTCAAGGATGAAATAACTTTAAAAAATATCTTCCCTTTTAGCCAGGTGCATTGGTGCTTTCCTGTAACTTAGTAAGACCTCAGCAACTTAGTGAGACCTCATCTCAAAAAGGACTGGGGATGTAGCTCAATAGTCAAGTGCCTCTGGGTTAATCCCCAGAACCCCCCCCCCCAAAAAAAAAAGGATATTCCCTTTTAATCTGTAGACAGAATTTTTGCCTAATAGGTAATTTAGTAAGATATTTAGCATTGTAATATTAGGATTGCCTTATTAAAAAGCATTTTTCTATTTTTTAGTCAAGAAGATAATTAAGAAAAAGATGGAAGTGATAGATGTTTTCTGCAATATTGTGTTCTTTTAAGTATCTTGAACTCATTTAACCTATTGCTTAGCAACTAAAATGCTTTCACCCATTCAGTTAGTAGCACAGGAGATGTTTGATTTTCCTCCCTCTTCAGTACAGTATACTTTTGTGTTTTTGTTGTTTAAACCCCTACTGGCATTTTAACATAATAAAAATATGTAAGGATGCTGGAATTAGGATAAAATAAAAATATTAGGGTGGAAGTACCTTTAGAGAGTAAAATTACAACTAATAGGAAAGAACATGGTGTATGGTAACATTGAAGTGAATGATGGTAGTATAGGAAGTATTTGATTTGCTCAAGTGTAGAAAACTCATCACTGTCAGAATATTGTTTTGACCAAGAAAGCTTTATTTGGCATGGATCTTTGGCAAATCCTATCCTCTCAGTATTTTCTATGTGTTAGTGCATATCTATAGTTAGATATGAATAACTAGTTATTCTCAGGTAGAGGGTGAAAACACAACTGAAGTCGGTTTTGACCCTAGGTAAGTTTATATCATTACTCTATCTGTGCGGTGCTGGGGATTGAACCTAGGGTCTGTTTTAGCTTAGGCAAGCACTGTATCACTAAACTACATTCCCAGTCCTGTGTCCTTATTCTTTCTGCCCTTTATGATTTCTTATATGACACACCACTTTATTGGATTCTATTAGTCCATTATTAAAATCAAATGTTAAATTGTGTATAATAGGCCAAGTGTGGTGGTGTACACCCTGACCCAGGAGGCTGAAGCAGGAGGCTCTGAAATCAGCCTGTGCAAATTAGTGAGACCTTTTCTTTAAAAAAAAAAAATATACCAGAGTTGGAACCCAGGGGTGCTTAACCACTGAGCCACATTCCCAGCCCCTTTATATTATTTTATTTGGGGCCTCACTAAAATACAGAGGCTAGCTTTGAACTTGGGAGTCTTACTTCCTCGGCCACTGGGATTACACCCTTGGGCCACGGTTCCTGGCTTTATGGTCTCACTAAGTTGCTGAGGATCCTGCTAAATTGCTGAGGCTGGCTTTGAACTTGAAATCCTTCTGCCTCAGCCTCCTCAGCTGCTAGGACATTATAGGTGTGTGTCACCATGCCTGACCTAAAATAATGAAGAAACAAGGAAAGGCTGGGAATGGAGTGGAGTGACCCTATTTTCAATCCCTAATACTGCAAATAAATAATAAAATTTAAAAAGTTTACACTTTAATGACTAACTTCTAATCCCATGTCCTCACAGTGGAATGCAGGCAACTGTGATTTTAATCTTTTAAATTCTGGTGGGATTTAGGGTAGAAAACCACTATAAGTTCTTGCTTATGTGTCTCTAAATAACAAGCAGTGGGTATTGCTGATTAAATAATAGGATAATCATGAATGGGTCATATTTGCTATTTGAGGAAAAGATTATTGTTAACATCAATGCAAAAAAGCATATCATTTTTTTGAAGTTCAAATCATAAAACCAAGCTATTGATTTTCAGGAATCTCTGTCCACTGAAGAAAGAATATTTCCTGTACCCTTTTTATTTTATTTTATTATTTATTTGGTCACCAGGGGTTGAGCCTAGGGGTACTTTACCACTGAACTGAGCCACATCCCCAGCCCTTTTTCCTTTTTTGTATTTTATTAAGAGACAGGGTCGCTAAGTTGCTGAGGCTTGCTTTGAACTCATGATACTCCTGAGCCTTCCCAGACACTGGGATTACAGGCATGCCCTACCTGGTTCCTGAATTCTTTTTGATATTTTGTTTATAATCCATAGAATTGAACCATTAATATAGAAAAGGGTAATTGATAATTGGGGAATGGGCTGGGGATTGAACCTAGGGCCTATTATGTGCTCATTGACAAATTTTAAAATCGTCAAACTTTAGTATTTTTCCTGTTGTAAGTTTTGTTAGAAATAAGAAACATCCAGTTGAACCATGTGTTCTTTCTGTCTGAGCCCCTCTAGTTGTTGGGATTGCAGCCATGTGCCATTGCACCTGTAATAGATGTGAATTTTTAGATTGTAAGTGCTAAGAACTGGTTTAACAGTTCTAACAGGGTAGGTCTTTGTTAGCATTTACCAGGATTTATTTTATGGGGTGTGGGACTAAACCTACTGAGCTACATCTCCAGCTCCACATTGGTTGAACTTATATTTAGTTTTGAGAATACCAAATAAAAATTTGCCCCAAAAGGCTGTTGTTTTTCAAAGAAACAAAGTATTCCTTTTTATTTTTTTCTATTTGGGATTGAACCCAGGGGTGCTTAACCATTGAGCCAACATCCCCAGTTCTTTTATTTATTTTTATATGGTACTGATGATCGAACCAAGTGCCTCGCACATGCTAGGCGAGTGTTCTACCATTGAGCCACAACCTCAACCCCTAAAATATTCCCATTTTTAATTAAGCCTTATTTAGAACATTTTTATTACTTTCTCAAATGTTTCCAAAATTAACAGAATTACCATCCTATTAGAATTTGACTCCCTTATTACTTAACATTTAAGTGAATGATTCAAAAGAAAAAGTTAGCTTAAAATTCTTTTTGTTTGATATTTTAGCAAAGAATGGCTCAAGAAGTATTGACACATTTAAAGGAGCATCCTGATGCATGGACAAGAGTCGACACAATTTTGGAATTTTCACAGAATATGAACACGAAAGTAAGCAAGTGGTGGTTTTAAAATGCATTATTTCTTTTCTTTCAGTCGTAAACTTTGAGGAAGGTATCTCATTTTTAGTATTAGCATTTGTTATCTCAAATCATTTTATATTGTAAACTTATTTCAAAATTTAGTCTTAAACATAGAATTAATTCTTGCACATAGTCCTAAGAATTATGAATGGAGTTTTGTAATTGGGACTAGTATGCAAGGTGGCTTTTTTTTTTCTTTTTATTTTCTTTTTTTTTTCCTTTTCTTTTTAGAACATGCATACAGGTCTAAGTAGCATAAATTCTGAATGTTATTCAGAGATGAAATAACATCTGAGGAATTATTTTGGGCAAGTAATCAATATAATACAGGCTAGGCATGTCCACTCAAGTTGTGTGGACAGCTTAAAACCCTACTCCATGGTACCAATGCTTTTAATGGGACAGCACTCAGTTTTCATTTGCAATTGAAAATGTTATGATTCTGGTCCTTTTTTTCTTAAGTTTGAACAGAAGGGTTGATCAAAATGTGTTTTGACTGTTTTAGGCTTGATGATTCACGCTTCTCTTTAAACTGCCTTAAAGTAATAAAATACCGTGGCGTTCTGTTTAATACACAAAAGGTTTCAATTTGATAAATCTTGTGTTAAAACAGAAAATAGCCATGTTCACATCTGTTTCTGAAATCAGACTGTGTTAATTAACAGTTTTAAAATATTAATTAATTTTGACATCTTGTAAATTTTAGGGAAAAATACAGTCCAGAACTTCCTCAAAGTGCTAACCTTAAGTAACATAACAGTGTTTGCCTGTTTGCTTGCCTGGTAAATTTTGCTTTTTATACTGACAGACATTACTAATGTTTAAGTTGATTTATCAACAGTATTTTTAAAAACTCAAATTTGTCTTGTGAAAAATGAGATGATTAGAGGAACAGAAAGAAAGCAACAGGTAAAGAATTCTTCAATTTACATAAATTACAAATGATTTGGTGCTAAATTTATGCACTATGACATTTGGCTTTTATGCAATCATTTTTTTTTCTTTAAAGATGTTAACACTACCTGATATTAATCATAATGTTCCATTATGTTGATTGCTTGTAATAGGAAGAAAAGGGGTGTCTTCCTGTGCAACTGACACAGCTAGGCTTTGACGGCAGGCCTCCACAAGGTCTACCCTTTTGATTCCCTTTAACTGAATTCTGTTCATCAATTGTTTTTGTTTCATGGGTGGTGGGAGGGGAAAGGGGAATTCAATGCATAAAATAAGTATTTCTAAGGGCTCAGTAGAAATTTCTACCATAGGGATCATTTCATGCATTTATTTTTTCATGCAGTCTTTGCTGTTATCTGTCCCTCATCTTCATAAATCAGCAGTGGATTTCTCAAGTTCTGAGATGTAAAACAGAAGTGAGTTTTAGAATGTATGGGTATTTATGGACATTTCTAAAGTAGTCATTTATCATTGGCTTTCAGATTTGACTGCCAGTTTAGATTTTTGAACCGAAATACATTTTTCCCATCTAAGGGAATGTGAATTGTTTTCCATGTGAAGTCTTTTATGTCTAAGAGGACTTTGGTGTTAGGAAATTATGGTGGAGGGTGGATAAAATAGATAGAGATTGATTGATTTCCTTTGACCTAAGCTGTGCCAAGCTTTTGTTAGGGTCCCTGCCTCAACCCATTTGGCAGAACGATGAGATATGCATTCTGTGTTCAATAAGCTGATACCTTTTTACCCTTGGAGAAAGGATTAGAGGTTAGTAAATAGGTATTTTAATTAATGATGTGTTGATCAATAAAAAATAAGTAAGTGAATGTGATAAAAGTTTGGTCAAAGTAAGATGAAATTTTAAAGATTTTGATTCTGATACACTTGTGGTGGATTTTGTTAGTATTTTAAAGGTCTTTTGCTTATTAGCAAGAAACATTTTTGTAGTCAGTACATTGTTTTGACTTTATAAGTCTTTTGATAGTCTGATCTTGTGGTTGAAAACTGAAGAAAAATTTCAATATGTTCTTAAAAGCTAATTTAGAATTTCTATCAATTGGGACCTCTTTTTTTTTCTTTTTGGTTAACATTTTTCTGAGACCTAGGTGTAGCTAGCTGTGTCCTTAAAAATGAACAGAATAGAAAGCTTCACTACCTTACTGCTTGCTGATTATGAAACATTTTAATGTCTTCAAATTTGTAATTTCAGAATTTCTTTGGCCTTGTTTTTATTCTGGAAGTCTGTAAGGAAGGTTCTGCAACTGTAGGATTGAAGTTGAGGTGGCCAAATTTTCCTGGAAAGTGTGAAATGTTAAATGTAAACAGCAAAAACATTAAACTGTTTGAGCACAATGTAGTTTGGGACAGTCTATATTGTGCTTTGGATAAAAAGCATTTGCATGATCCCTTTGGTTGAAATACTAATGCTCCTATTTTATTGTTTAATGACTAACCATTTTAAAGATGAACTCTTATTCTCAGCCAAAACTTGCAATCTGAGGTTATACGTCACTTCTGAATGAGTTTACCTTTCAGGTATTACAGGTAATTCTTCCAGCTAAAACATACCACATTATTTTTATCCCTTTTCTTCCTCCTGCATGTCCACACTAATTGGTCATAGTAATAATTTTAGGTAGTAGCTCTTGGAGCATTATAAATTCTTAAAAATATTGTTGACTGTATTTTAGAGTGTGTAATCAGCAAGAGGGACAAAATGGCTTGAAAGTGGTATCTTTTTAAACTTGTATATTTTTTAAATAACTTTTTTATTTAGGAAAGAATACCTGAAAGGTAGATGCAGATTGCAACATGCATTTGTATATTTTTTTGACTGTGCACAAAAGTTTATCTTTAAATTAGTAGAAATAGCAATTATAAGGGTGGGGTTAAAATTGAAAATAAACCCATGGGTTGTCTTGCTGCTCCTTAAGTAACACACCAGTGATGCTTAAAACAGTTTATAGAAAGTATCTGTGACAATACTTTAATATTTGGCCAAAAGCTTACAACTCCTAGAGGATGGTAGGAAGCTTGATAGCATCCAAGCTACTAAATTCTTAGGAGCCTGGTGGTGTTAAAGATGTGAGCTTATGAGCAGTCAGTTATGCTGTGAATTCATATCTGGCTGCTATTTTTCCTTCTACAGATAGGCCCATTTGGCTGCTAAAGAGGGCTTTTTTATTTGGTTCTTCCTCCTGGTGTGAGCATGTATAAACAGCAGGACTTTACATAGTAAACAGTAAAATGAGGAAAATGCATGAAATCTCAGTGTATGGGTGAATAGGTCCTTGTTTAATATATGTAATTAAACTTGATAGCATAATGTTTTTGAAGCTTTAGATGTAAATGTGTGAATGTCTGTCCATTTGTGAATTCCTAAGAGTAACCAGTCCTATGGCAATATATTCACATGCTTCTATTCTCCAATTTTCAGTATTATGGACTACAAATTTTGGAAAATGTGATAAAAACAAGGTGGAAGATTCTTCCAAGGAACCAGTGTGAAGGTAGGAAAATGTTCTAAAGAATTATAAATTCAGAGTTTTATTATTTCTGGTGCTTTTATTTCAGTGAGTGGTTTTGGGGGAGAACAAGGATTGTTGTAGTTTATTTTTCCCTAATGGAAATTATGTGCTTTCCTCATGTTGCAAGGCAGGTTTTGTTTACATTGGGAAAGGTGGTTAGGTTAAACCTTTGTAGAGACCATGCTGGTTAAACATTTTACAATACATATTGGAAAATATATGCAGGGCTGGGGGGTGTTTCAACTGGAAGAGAGAGTGCTTGCCTCACATGTGCTCCTCTGTTTGACCCACCACCACACGTAGCACAATACATACATACATAAATCTGAAACACATCTGGCAGTGAAAGAAATTTGAAAATTTGTTGAGTTCACAAGACAGTAATTTAAAAAGTAAAAGTACTTTAGCAGGTTTAACTGGGCTAAGGAAAACAAAGTATGAAAATTCATAAGATTGTTTGTGTTTTTTACCTTTTACATATTTTTGGTTGCTTTATATATAGAAAATGAAGATGTGGTGATAACTTGATTTTGGTGTTTAATTTTACTGCATTTTGGAAGTTATCTTTTAACAAACTTGAGGAAAGTTGGAATTCTTTGCAGTTCTAGTTGTCACTGACTTTATTATATATTTGTATCACACTTTTTTTTTTTTTTAGTTGTGATGGACACAGTACCTTTATTTTATTTATATGTGGTCCTGGGGATTGAACCCAGTGCCTCACATGTCCTAGGCAAGTGCTATACCACTGAGGCACAACCTATCACTTGTTCATTTCTGTTTAAAATATAAATAGAGCTGAGCATGATGGTATAAATCTATAATCCCAGCGACTCAGGAGGATGAGGCAAGAGGATCACAAATTTCAGACTGAGCAATTTAGTGAGATTGTGTTTCAAAAGAAAAAGGGCTGGGACGTAGCTAAGAGGGTAAGCATCCTTGGGTTTAATCCTGAGTACCCCTCCAAAAAAAGTATGCACACATATCCATTTGTCTGGACTTTGTAGTGGGGAACATATTATCTATCTATCTATTTATTTATTTATTTTGAGACAGGTTCTTATAAGTTGTTAGGAACTCACTGAATTGCTGAAGTTGTCCTTGAAATTGTGATCCTCCTGCTTAGCATCCTTAGTTGCTGGAATTACAGGCATGTGCCACCAAGCCCCCCTGAAGCCCTCTTTTGTTTTTGTTTTTATGGTACTGTAGTGAACCCAGGTTGCAAGCATACTAAGGAGGTACTCACCACTCACCTGTATCCTAGGTTGCCTTTGTTTTTATACACTTTCATCCCTGCTTTATATTACATAGGATTCTAATAAAGCTTTTCTAGCTCTAAGTGGTTAAGGATTGAATTTAATCAATGTCATATCTATTTGTTACTAAAAAAATTAGGCTCAAGGCCTTGAGATTTTGACTCTTTTTTTTTTTTTTTTTTTTTTTTTTGCTTTCTGCATTTATAGTAGTATGTTTTGGTCTGTTTATTTTTTTTTCCCCCATAAAGGTACTGTAACTCCCATGTTCATAAATTAGTATCAAGCATATATTACAGGGCACAAAAGACTGTTTATATTTTAAATCTGCTTTGCTTATAAAAGGGAGAGAGGAAGGAATAGTGATTACTCAGCCTGACTTAGAGATTTGTTCTGTTCGCATGTTACCATCCACAATGCTGATATTAATTACTTAATTTCTCTGCAAGTACTCTTAAGTTGTTTTTGTTTTTTGGTGGTAGGAATTGAACCCTAGCATCACTTACTTGCTCATTTTCTACTTCTGAGATGTCTTCCAGTCAGATTATCTTTTTGAAGCATCAGAATCACTTTTCTAACCACCTGAGTTTCTTTCACAGTAATAATGAGATTTGTTGGGATATAAAATTTTATTCATTTATTTTTGGTGGTGCTGGGGATTGAACCCAGGGGCATTTTTACAACTGACTTAATCCTCAGCCCTTTTCATTTTGAGACAGGGTATCCCTAAATTGCCAAGGCTGGCCTTAAACTTTTGATCCTTCTGCCTCAGCATTCAGAGTTGCTAGAATTCCAGGCATGCATCATTTTTCCTGGCAACACGTCATTTTTAGAAAAAGCATTCTAATAAAAAATTGTTTGCATTTCATAAAGTGTATTGCATTGCTGTGATTCTTATTTAGCATTAGGTCTAAAAGTTGTGTTTGTTTTTTTCTTAAATATTTTTTTAGTTGTAGTTGGACATAATGTCTTTATTTATTTTTCTATGGTGCTGAGACTAGAACCCAGTCCCTCGCACATGCTAGGCAAGCGCACTGAGCCACAACTGCAACACTGCGTTTTTTGTTTTTTTTTTTTTTCTATTTTGGTTTTTTGCTTCCCCCTTCCCTTACTATAACATAAGGATCAGAGAATGTTTTTGTGGCATTCTTATTGCTTGGTAAATTGTTGTTCAGTATATAATTATTCAGATGATTTGCCATTAATACAGTGATTATGTTCCCCATGTTATTGCTTTAACAATCTAAAGGGTTTCCAAATATTTTTGCTTATTTATTTTTCCATACTGGAAATTGGGAATTGATCCCAGGACCTTGTACATTCTAGGCAGGCATTCTACAACTGAGCCTTTTTTATTCTGAGATGGGGTTTTGCCGAGTTGCCCAGGCTGGCTTTGAACTTGTGGTCCTTCTGCCTAGCCTCTGGAGTAGCTAGGATTATAGGCTTTTGTCATTATGCCCACAACAAACAACAGCCTCAACACGCTCCCACCTCCGCCCCATGTACTGCCATGCTGGCCTCCAGATTGGAATCCTCTTGATTCAGCCCCTTGAGTTGCTGGTCTTAACAGGCATGTGCCACTAGACCCAGCTAAAAGGAATATTTGTTTTGATGAATTACTATACACTTAAAAATCCTTAATAAAAGCTTAAGAAAGGTGAAAGGGAAATTTTAATATGTGAACTAGAAGAATTTCCAAATAAGGACTGGTTGCTATTCACTGATGTCTTGAAAGGAACTGTGACTGCCAGTAATACTAATTATCTTAGCAGTACATGAGAGTCATGATTCAGGTAACCTTCCCTACCCTTTCCCCTTTTTTTGGTATCAGGGATTGAACCCAGAGGTGCTTAACCACTGAGCAACTTCCCCAACCCTTTTTTATTTTTAAAGACAGGACGCTGCCAAGTTGTTGAGGCTGACCTTGAACTTTTGCTCTTCCTGTCCCAGCCTCCCCATTTGCTGAAATTATAGGCATTTGTCACCATGTGTGGCTTCCTTCATTGTTGAAAAAAAAAATATTGGCTAATTAATAATTTTTTGCTCTGTAATATATGTAAAATTTGAGATGGGACTGGGGGATGTAGCTGAGTGGTAGTGTACTTTGTCTAGCATACAAGAGTTTACTAGGTTTGCATATGAGTACTGCAAAAGCAGGGGTAATATTTTCACTATTGTGTATGATTGACAAAAGCTTTTCTTCACCCCTGTGCTAGGAATCAAACCCAGAGCCTCATGCGTATTTTGCAGGAGCTCTACACAAAGCAGTTTTAAAACTTCCAGTTAATTTAACTGTTTAGTCTTAGTAGAGGAGGGATGTACTTTATTGCTCAATTATCAGCTTGCATCCATGTAGTAAATATGAGCCAGGAAAGTGTGTTTTGTTCAATGGTCATAGATTCTTGGTTCCTGTGTTATTTGTTTTTTGAATTTTCTTTTTGAGACAACGTTTTGCTGTTAAACAGTTGGCCTAAAACTTGGTGCTCTTCCTACCTTAGCTTCCTGAATTACTGGAATTACAGGCATGTTCATGATGTGCGGTTTATTATTTTTTGGAAAAATGACTGGATTTTTAGTAAAATTTCTGTTGGCATAATGTTATAACACTAACTGTATTTAACCTTTTTTTAAAGTATAGAAATTAATGTCACTAAGTACAGTGACAGTGTTATGTCCATTATCCATCTCCACAATTTGTTTTCATTAACCCGATTGAAGGTGTATTCATTACACAACTAATTCCCTGTTACCCTCTTCCTTCAACCCTGGCTGGCCAACCACTCTTTTTTCTGAATTTGCCTATGTACCTCATATAAATGGAATCATGTAATATTTGTCCTTATATCTGATTTATTTCACTTATAAAATGTTTTCAATATTAATACATGTTACAGCATATATCATTCATTCTTTGAAGGCTAAATAAAACTCCGGTGCACATATACACCAATTTGTTTATGTATTTTTGCATTGATGGGAATTTTGGTTGTTTTCATCTTTTTTTTTTACTGGAGTGAATTTTTTTTAAATATTTATTTTTAGTTCTCGGCGGACACAACATCTTTGTTGGTATGTGGTGCTGAGGATCGAACCCGGGCCTCACCCATGCCAGGCGAGCACGCTACCGCTTGAGCCACATCCCCAGCCCTGTTCCATATCTTTTTGCAGTTTTAGACCCGTTCGTTTAAGAATGGTGAATGTTGCTTGTTGCATTGGTATACTCCGGTAACCCATTGGCTTGGGAAACTGGGGCAGGAGGATTGCAAGGTCAAAGCCAGCCTTAGCAGCAAGGCCCTACACAACTCATTGAGATCCTGTTTCTAAATAAAATATTTAAAAAGTGCTGGGGATGTGGTTCAGTGTTTTTTGTTTTGTTTTTTTTTTTTAATGTTAGCCAAGTGCCATGGTGTACATCTGTATTCTAAGATATTCGGGAGGCTGAGGGAAGATCATTTGAAACTATGCATTCCAGCATTAAGACCCCACATCATAAATAAAATTGGTGTTTGAGAAATCCATTCTTAAAATGACTTAACATGTAGGCCTTAAGTTACAGTTTGTCTAGTCCTACTGTGGAACTATCGTTTATTAACCCCTTTTTAGAATTTTTCTCCCAGTTGGCTATTTGTTCTCACACAAATATTTTATTAAGTGGGAAAATCATCTGCATTCTCTTGCATTCCCTTGAAACAGCCGTCTTTTAAGTGATCATCTTTCCATCAGAATGATTTGAACAGGTCTAATTTTTCAGTTGTAGATGGGCACAATACCTTTATTTTTATGTGCTGCTAAGGATCAAACCCAGTGCCTCACACACATGCTAGAGAGGCAGTTACAGCCCCAGCCCTGTAATAAATATTATGGTTTTATAATAGGCATTGATAGAGAAATGTACAAAATATACATTTTCATAGCTTGAGAATAAGGTAAAAGAGGTTTTCACAGTGTTTGCAACTAAATTGAACTCATCTTTCCTATACCCACTTTGTAGTATATATTTGTTTTATCATTTTTTTTTTCTTTTGGTGGTGGTGCTGGGTATTGAGCCCAAGGGCCTTGTGCATGTAAGGTGCAAGCACTCTGCCAACTGAGCTATATCCCTAGCCCTCATTTTTTATTTTCAGACAGGGTCTTTCTAAGTTGCTTAGAGACTCACTAACTTGCTGAGGATGGCTTCAAACCTGTCATGCTTCTGCCTCAGCTTCCCAAGCTTCTGGGATTACAGGTGTGTGCCCATGAGCCCTGCTATGATTTGAATTTTGAAAGTTTTGCTTTTATAGAAATAATGATATCACAGTATGTTGTATTAATTTCTTAGAATTTAGTGAATTTTCTACATATAAAAAACGCTTGGCAAATACTCATGTTGTTTTACCTTTTATCCTATCATCATATATATCCATTATTTTGCAAAGCAATTCTAAGGGCTAATTATTTTTGCTGTGATTTGTGAGATGATATGTGTGTTCTAAGCCAGCATGGGAGTTATTTAATCTCGTCTTTTTGCCAAAATGGAGTTGGCAGTATTCTGTTGCATATTGATATTGAATAGTTGAAACTGATTCTTTCCCCCTGTGCTGGAAAGCAAGCCTTATGCATGGTAAGCATGTATGTGTTCTGCAGGTAGATTAATAGCCAAGCCCCGCGGTTTTTTTGTTATTCATAGTGAGAATAGGGTCTTGGGCCATTTGATTGTTATAATGTCAGTAACCAAAGAATTTACTGTTTGAATCCTTTGAAAATACAAATGATATAGTAAACATGGGAAGATAATTTTACTTGTGAAGACATTAAACCTCAATGAGAACTCATTCTTGATTTTACGTTTTTGGTGCTGGGTATCAAACCCAGAGCTTCATACATGCTTGGCAAATACTCTGCTGCAAGACATTGTTCAAATTTTATACCACATATTTCAAAGATAAAGCTACTAGAAGACATCCTATGTTTATGTGTACTTTCTGTGTAGTTAGAAAAGAAATTCCAAATTAATGCAGTTTTTACTGAATGATGTCTACGAAAGTAGTCTAATTATGTTTAAATAAGGTTGTTTTGCATGTTACATTTTGTAACTCACAGTCACTACTTCATTTGTCAGATTTCATAATTATTTGTTTAATCTCACACACAGAACTCTTTCTGCTATTTAGAAGCATTTGGATTTTCTATCCTATGTATTTATTGCATCGTTGGGTTTTTTTGTTTGTTTGTTTTTAATACCTTTATTTTCATGTGGTGTTGAGGATCAAACCCAGCACTCTGCAAGTGCTAGGCAAACGCTCTACCACCGAGCCACAACCCCAGGTTAGGAATGCAGGTCAGCAGTAGAGGGCCACTGGGTTTTGTAAAGTACTCAGAAATGATTTTCTTTCTTTGTGGTCTGATGGGGTGCTTAGCCACTGAGCCACATCCACAGTTGGTCTGTAATGTGGGATCCTTCTGGTACAGTCTCCTTAGTAGTTGGGATTGCAGGCATGTGCCACCAGGCTCAGTTCCTCCAGAGATGGTTTTTTAAAAAATGATGAGGGTGGATTAAATGCAACTACTGCACCATTTTAAAGAAGATAGTTGATATCTGAGAACTTTGATATCAGAGGGCATCCTGTTGATATTCAGGAATTCCTTTATTTCAGTTATATTTTCCAGTTGTCATCTTTTATGTTTTGCCTCAAGTACCAGTGAACTTTTAGAAAACCCTGAATCATGGGAAAAGCATCCACATCTTATCTTAATATATGCCAAATAGAGGCTGTAGTATTACTTTAAGACATTGTCTTGTCCATTATACAGATTTAAAGTACTGAATTTTCTTACAATGTGGTATTGTCAGTTATTTAATCACAAAATAAATAAAAGATTTTAGAGGATGGTTTACTTTTTGTGTCTACATGAAATTTCTTCTTGTTATTTACAAGTTAATGTAGAATTAGAAGAACGTCTCCTAAGAGAATTGTACTTCCTTAAAATTCTTCATTTTATTGTCACGTTGATGACTGGGCCTTGGTATAAATATCAAAGCCAGAAAAATTAACACCAATTGATTACTACTAGTCATAGATGTTACATTTCTTCCCTACTGTCCTTTTTCTGTTTCACATTATGTCTATCTGTCTCATTAATCTCTGACATTTTTTTCCCCTCTGGTGTGATTCTGGGAAATGAATTCTGGGATCTGATACATGCTAGACAAGTGCTCTACCACTGACCTACACATCCTCTGGTCCTATTATGATATTGCCTGCTCGTTTCTTATTTATATGATTTATTTTCTCTTCATAGATCAGTGTATTTTATGGAATGGAATATGTGTCACCTTGAGACTATGCTAGTTACTTTCTTTCCTCAAAGTTTTACCCATTGGCTTTAGTTTTTATTGGTATATATTGTTTCCAACAGTTACTGTGACTTTTCCCTAATGTTGACAGAACTTTTTTAAGGTTTTATTTGTTTTTATGTTACTGGGGATTGAACCTAAAGGCACTTTACCACTGAGCCATACCCCCAAAGCTTTTTAAGACAGGGTCTGGCTAATTTCCATAGGGCCTTCTGAAATTGCTAAGACCTGTCTGGAACTTTTAATACTCCTGTCTCAGTCTCCTGAATTGCTGGGATTATAGGCATGTACCACCAGTCCAGGCAACATTTTAATGGAATGGATATATGAACATATATGAATAAATATTTAATTTATTCATTTTAGTTGATAGATCTTTATTTTTTATTTATATGTGGTGCTGAGAATTGAACCCAGTGCCTCTCTACCACTGAGGCAAGCTCCCTACCATTGAGCCACAACCCAAGCCCCTTAATGGGATATTTGGGGGGGGGGGTATTTTTTTTATTGCCCTTTTTATTGTATGTGTTTCCAGTGTAACAGTTAAGAAAATTTGGTACTTGGCAAACAGTTCATTAATCTTTTCTCATACCATATGTATTCATACTACTTTCTATTGAATTTTTCATTTGATATATAGCCTTTATTCTGCCTATTGTGGCCTGTTGTATTAGTGAAGTTTTTCCAAGATTAGGAAAGTGTTTTCATGATACTTATAAAATGTATTTATTTTGTTTTTATTGGAGACATTGGAGGAAATTGAAATTGTTAGTTCTATCATAGTTAATAGAAATTGTATTTTCAAGTGCCAGTGAGGGGGAACCATGGTTTAAATGGTTGGATACATTTTCTAATTTGAGTGTCACTTTCTGAGCAAATTAAATTTCCATGTTCAGGATTTGGTAGGTGGGGCTTGAAGACACTATGTTTCAGTTAGCTCTGAAAACCGCATGTAAATCTTCATGATTCATTGATGGTGGCAAAGCCTAAATCAATCATGTGAAAATATTTGCAGTCCTTAATTCCATGTTGTGGGAAATATTCAATTGTTCAATTAGGGAACCTGCCTCGGATCTGTTTGGTATATTATATTAAAGATGTGTCACATTAAGGTTTTAAAAACTTCAAATTTTTTTTAAATAGGAATAAAAAAATATGTTGTTGGCCTCATTATCAAGACGTCATCTGATCCAACTTGTGTAGAGGTAAGAGGGCTTTTTTTGAATATTATTTTTGAAAAGGTAAAATAATTTAAATATTCTTGACTAGAATTTACTTTATAGATACACAAACATAGGCATATTTATAGTAATTATAATCATTGTCTCCCAGAAGGATTTTTTATGCTAATGTTCTTTGACTGTTAGGCCTTCATTAAGCTCTTACTTAATCTGTTCTTTTTCCCTTCCTCAGAAGGAAAAGGTTTATATCGGGAAATTAAATATGATTCTTGTTCAGGTAAGTTTAAACTTTTTTCATCAGAAAAGTAAACTATTTTTCTTAGGCATACTATTTGATGTAATTTAATACTGTTTTATCAAATGAAGTAGATTGATTTCTTGCAGAAATAGCAATAGTAATCTAACAACTATAATATTTATAATTTACTAGATAACTTTTGAAATGCTTAATTGTATGTGTGTGTGTGTGTATATATATATATACATGCACACACACATATACGTATATGTGTGCTGTGGTAGGAAACATCGAGTATTTTAGTCTTTTCAATTATATTACTCCATTGTGGATTAGACTGTATATTTGAGTGTTTCCGGTTTTCCATATGACTGATGTAATTTTCTCATTTGCTTGGCACTGTATTTTTCCCTTTAATATTTATTTTTTAGTTGTAGTTGTCAATACATTACCTTTATTTTTTCAATTTATTTTTATGTGATGCTGAGGATCAAACCCAGAACCTTGCACGCAGCTCTACCGCTGAGCCACAACCCCAACCCCTATATTAAGCTTTATTCTTATATCTTTGACTTGGTTTTTGACCTTTTTCTAATTCTCCATTAAGTCTTTTGAAACTTACTTTATTGTCTAAATGTAGAATTTTTATATATATATATATATATATATATATATATATTTTTTTTTTTTTTTTTACAGCATTGTCACAGTACTGTAAGTTTACCACTTACTCGTCATACCAGAGAATCTTTAGAAAAATCCCTAGCTTAATTAGAACAAGTTATATCCCATGCTGCTTCTTTTTTTTTTTCATTGTAGAGGGACACATATCTTTGTTAATTAACTTGAAGTATTTTGTCAATGGACCTTTAATATTTATTTTTTTAGGTATATATGGACACAACACAGCGCCTTTATTTTTATGTGGTGCCAAGACTCGAACCTGGGTCCTGCCCGTGCTCTGGGAGCTGTCTACCTCTGAGCCACAATCCCAGCCCTGACAATGGACCTTTTAATTAATTCATTTATATGCAGTGCTGAGAATTGAACCCAGGGCCTTTACACATGCTAGGCAAGGGCTCTGCTATGGGGCCACCACCCCAGCCTTTATTAATTTATTTTATGTGGTGCTGAGGATCAAACTAGTGCCTCACCCATGTTAGGCAAGCGCTCTGTAACTGAGCTACAGCCCCAGCCTGTAACATCCCATGCTCTTATATAGTCATGTCAAAATGAATCCAGTGTTGTTATAACTAACAAGACCCAATTAAAATATATATATATATAAAAGATGCACTTAAAAAAAAAATCCTATGGGATGGGTTGTAGCTAAGTAGTAGAGCACTTGCCTAGCATGTGTGAGGCACTGGGTTCAATCCTCAGCACCACATAGAAAATACACAGATAAAATAAAGGTATTGTGGTCATCTACAACTAAGATTTTTTTTTTTTTAAATCCCTAGCTTATCACATACACAATATAAACTTAAATCTAATTACGCTTTTTTTTTTTTTTTTCTTTTTTGAGAGAACAGACAGATGTGTTAAATCATGTTAGGAGACTCCAAGATGTATAGATTAAGGCATAATTCTATGCTGGGGAATAGTGCAGTGGTGGAGTAACTAACTGATATTTTAGTATTTATCAAGGGACTGGGTTGTGGGTCAGAGCTACAGTTTTTGCTTAGCATATCCAAGACTGTGATGTTATATATTCCCAAAATAAAAATTTCAAGGTTCACATTCCATAAGACGAGTCTTTCTCATTTTGGGGAATACACCCAGGAACTCAACATCTACCATGCAGTTAGTTACTCCACCACTGCACTACTCCCCAGCATAGAATTATGCCTTAATCTATACATCTTGGAGTCTCTAACATGATTTAACACATCTGTTTATTCAAATGTTGATGTTCCTACACATTAGAGACAAAAGAGACAATAATCGAGCTCAGTCATAGAATGTTTAAGGCAAAGAGAATTTTATCTGTATTTTTTCACCCAGTATGTGGTAATGGGAGTAGCATGTTTTCTGCTTTAATAAAGGGAAAAATGTGGTAAATATTAATCTCTGATTTTTAGTATACTGCATTAAATTCTTTGAAGATTTTACTTGTGTTTGACAAATGAGATGAAGTTCACATTTATTATTTTAGATACTGAAACAAGAATGGCCCAAGCATTGGCCCACTTTTATCAGTGACATTGTTGGAGCAAGTAGAACCAGTGAAAGTCTTTGTCAGAATAATATGGTGATTCTAAAACTCTTAAGTGAAGAAGTGTTTGATTTCTCTAGTGGACAGATAACGCAAGTGAAAGCAAAGCATTTAAAAGACAGGCAAGTAATACTTTTTCTATGGATTTTCTAAAATTATATCACCAGGTTTGGAGAAAACTGTGATCTGCAAAGTGTTTTATTACTTGAGGTAGTTTCATAATATAAATTTGAACTGGTCCTAAAGTGGGTATGTTGTAAAATTGACTCATTGAACAGTATGTGAAGTGTTAACAGATGTTGTCCTCCTTTAAGACCCATTTTATGTGATAACTATTCAATCATAAATTCTCAATAAATGATTTATGTCTACTGTCAACTGAATACTTAACTGTTCCTGCTTCTGTGAGTTCCATTTAAAACAGTAGGAACACATCAACTTGCCTTTAGGATAAGTTATAGATATAGCATATTCTTTCCATTTAGTACTTAAAATTTGTTCTTACTACAAAGAATGCGTCAGCAAAATAAGTGTTTAAGTCACTAGCGTCTTTAATTACCACATTGCTAAACATGTTTCAGTGTTTTCATTGCTATGAAAAAATTGTGATCCTTCTTGATTCTCTTCCTCCCCCCCTTTTTAGCATGTGCAATGAGTTCTCCCAGATATTTCAGCTGTGTCAGTTTGTGATGGTAAGTGCTTTTAATTTGATTTTTTTTAAAAAATGAATTATGATAGGAAAATAATTACTTACAGAACTGGTTTTGTTACAGGAAAATTCTCAAAATGCTCCACTTGTACATGCAACCTTGGAAACCTTGCTGAGATTTCTGAACTGGATTCCACTGGGATATATTTTTGAAACAAAATTGATCAGCACCTTAATTTATAAGGTACAGTGAATGAATACATTTAAGTTAAATTTTGTCTAAGTAATCACATATATCATTATTTTCTTTTTTTTTTTTTCAAATATTTATTTTTTAGTTTTAGGTGAACACAGTATCTTTATTTTACATTTACGTGGCGCTGAGGATACTAGGCGAGCAAGCACTCTACCACTGAGCCACAACCCCAGCCCCTATGTCATTCTTTTCTTTCTTTTAAAACCCTAACCATCAAACTTATTTGAGGGGCTGGGGATGTGGCTCAAGCGGTAGTGCGCTCACCTGGCATGCGTGCGGCCCGGGTTCGATCCTCAGCACCACAAACAAACAAAGATGTTGTGTCCGCCAAATACTAAAAAATAAATATTAAAATTCTCTCTCCCTCTCTCTCACTCTTTCTTTTTTTTTTTTTTTTTTTTTTTTTTTTTTTTTTTTTTTTTTTTTTTTTTTAAGAGTAGCCCCAATAGCAGGTTGCCACTCCAATTTATTTTATTCTTTTTATCTTTATTTTATTTTTATGTGGTGCTGAGAATTGAACCCAGTGCCTCATGCATAGTAGGCAAGTGCTCTACCTCTGAGCCACAACCCCAGCCCATCACTCTTTCTTTAAAAAAAAAAAAACAAAACTTATTTGAGAAGGAAAGGAACTGCTTAAGATTTGGGTATAGTTGCACATGTGTTTGGTTTCATCAATTCAACAGGCTGAGGCAGGAGCATCACAAGTTTGAGGCCAGGCTCAGCAACTTAGTGAGATCCTGTCTTAAAATTAAAAAAATAAATAAAAGGAGCATATCAGACTTAAAATCCAGTGATTTTGTCAATTATCCACGGAATTTTTTTGTTAATTTATTATGTTATCACTGTGTGTGTGTGTGTACACATAGGGGATTGAACTTAGGGGCACTCAACCACTAAAGATATAAGTCACAGAAAAGTGATATTTCAATGAGATGAAGAGTATATTTTACCTGAAATTTTTACATGAGTCATGTGTAATTCTGTTTTACATTTATTTCTATATCGTTAAACACTGTTAACCTAAGAGTGATGTGTTATATGTGATGAATACTATATTTTATCGGACCTCATAAAAGCAAACTATTGTATCTTATTTGAAATTTGTAGGTTAGGGTATATCCTTTTTTTTAGGCTTCTAGTGCTTGCTAAAAATGGTGTGCCGTGTATACCTTCTCAACAATAGAAGATAAAACATTTTCTTATACCTTTACTAAATTACCTAGTTACATGTTGACCATCACCTAAAATGCTAAGAAATCCAAAGTGCTGGGTCCTATTTAACTACATAGGAAAGATGTCTGTAAATGTCATATAACAGGTCCTGAAAAGTTTCTAAGCAAATTGTTTTTCAGATGTCTAAGGTCACATCAAAAAGAAAATACAGGGTACTCTTAAGCATTTGTTGTATATTGGGCGGATAGTGAAATTTATTTAAAATATGTATGCAAGGGGCTGGGGTTGGTGGCAAAATAGTAGAGTGCTCACCTAGCATGCATGAGGCACACTGGGTTCAATCCTCAGCACTACATAAATGTAAAATAAAGATATTGTGTCCACTTAAAAGCAAAAAAATTTAAAAAATAAATATGCAAACTTGCCTAGCATGTGCATGACTCCGGGTTTGATCCACAGCACAGCCAAAAAATCAGTGAGTTATAAGGAGGATAATAAAAAATGTGACCACACTATGTGCCTGAGAAGTTGAATAACTTCAATTTCTATACTTTCTCAGAAGATGACTCTGTGATGTAGGAAATACATATGAAGGTGTTTCACGGGGGTGAGGAGTGTGTCTGTGTATGTTGCACGCACACATGCACTTACAAAACAATACTTTAATCCATTTACCTGTTTTTGCTTGTATTGTGTTCCTTATTGTTAGCATCCACCTTAAGTGTTTTAGTGCTGTTTAATTTTATGCTTCTCCTTCTTTTGAACTAGTTCCTGAATGTTCCAATGTTTAGAAATGTCTCTCTGAAGTGCCTCACTGAGATTGCTGGTGTGAGTGTAAGCCAATATGAGGAGCAATTTGTAACGCTATTTACACTGACCATGATGCAGCTAAAACAGGTAATGCACCACTGTCTGAAAAATAGACTGAACAATTTTAGTATCTTGGAAAACATCTTAGAGTTCTGTGTATATATCAGCTATCATGACTTCGTATGTATAAAATATATTGTTATCCCAAATGCTAAGCGATTTATAGTTTCTCAGCAATAGAATATAAAAAATATTTTATATACCTTTACTAATCCTGGTTATGTTGACCATCACATGAAAGCCTAAGAAATGAAGTTCTTGGTTCTATCTTAACTACAGGTGAAATATGTTTGTGTAAAATCAGTAGTCAGGTAGCCAGTCAGCCAGTCAGTCATATACTGTATTACTGATTGTGATCCAAATGGATTATTTTTCTTTGAGAAAAATCAAGATCTAGGTTATCAAAGGAATGGCAGACCTAGGCATTCACTGTATGTTTTGATATTAGCAAGTGGGTGTCAGAATCTTAGAACTCTAATCTCTTTTGTTGTTCTGTAAATTGTATATTGATAGTCTATTTTTCAACTTTCAGATGCTTCCTTTAAATACTAACATTCGACTTGCATACTCAAATGGAAAAGATGATGAGCAGAACTTTATTCAAAATCTCAGTTTATTTCTTTGCACCTTTCTTAAGGAACATGGTCAACTTATAGAAAAAAGATTAAATCTCAGGGAAACACTCATGGAGGTAGGCTTTATGGAACCTTGGTTCCTGAAGTTCTCTACATAATACAAACAACTTTTAAAAATATGTGCCTTTCTTCTAAAATGTATGTACCTTTTGAAATTTCTTCTTATCTGTTACTTTATCTCCTCATAGTAAATGTTCTCAATTCTGAATTTGTTATGAGGCATTATTCTTTACATCTTTACTTTGTGTTCTACATAAAACTAGAACTAAAAATCAAACATTGCTTCTAAGATCAGAAGTCAAAAAACTTTTTAAGTAATTGAGGCGACTGATACAACAAAAGTTTGGACTAAGTGGTTAGAGTGTTTGCTAATCGTGTATAAGACCCAGGGTTCAATCCCCATCATTGCCCTCCTCCACACACACACAATTTAATAAAGTTGTACAATTCTATGGCAATTCTATGTACAGTTCTATGGTAGTATATTCAAAATGTTGTGAATCCTGAACATTGTTTAGTTTCAGGATATATTCCTTATCTCCAAATGAGACCCTCTTAACAATCATTACTCTGTATTCTGGCAATTGCTTCATAACTTTCTGTCTCTGTGGATTTACCATAGTCTGGTTATTTCATATGTGAATCTCACATGTGGCTTCTTTCATTTTAGAATCATATTTTAAAGATTCCTGTAAACTTTACCTTCCTTCATTCTTCATAATTGAATATTATTCCATTGTATGAGTATACTAAGTTTTGTTTTATCTATCCAGTTTTGATGGACATTGGACTTATTTCTACCTTTTGGTTATTGATTCCAAAGACATTTTTAAAAGGCTTGAGTAAGCTGTATAATGATTAACAACTATTAAAGACATTTTAAAGTATTACAGGGCATGTCTGAAGCAGCATTATTTGCTTCAGAGATGTTATTTAGTTTGATGTTTAATAAAATCTGAGTTGTGCTTTAAAGATTATGGAGATAGGTTAGTAATGTTTAAGAATTTATTAACTGTGTTGGTCTTACATGTAGGCCCTTCACTATATGTTGTTGGTATCTGAAGTGGAAGAAACCGAAATATTTAAGATTTGTCTCGAGTACTGGAATCATTTGGCAGCTGAACTCTATAGAGAAAGTCCATTTTCTGCATCTGCTTCTCCGTTACTATCTGGAAGTCAACATTTTGATGTTCCTCCCAGAAGACAGCTATATTTGCCCGTGTTATCAAAGGTAACATTAAAGTGATTGGGCGAGTGCTCTTTTCCTTTACTGTAATTTCAAAGACTTCATGGAAATAGTTTGATAAATCTATTTAATGAGCCAGTTACAAAAAGAAAGAATCTTAACTTCTCAATGAATGTTGAAAGCTAAAGTAGGACAAGGATTGACAGCTTGCAGTTCTAAGCCACGCCCCATGGCAAAGCTTTGTAATAGGTAGGTAAAGGCAGGAGGATCCCAAATTTGATGCCAGACTTGGCAGTTTAAGATACCCTGTCTTATTGTTTTTAAAAATGATTATTTTAAGTTCTGTTGATGTAGCTTGGTAATGCTCTCTGAGGCGCAATCCCAAGTAGGGGTTGGGTGGAGGATGTAGTTCTCAAAAGCATGGTCCTTCCAATAGCATTAGCATCATCTATGAATTTATTAATACTGATTCATTACCTACTACCATTCTAGTGAATGAGAACAAGAAACAAGAAGTTTGATTATTTTGAGTTCTTTTAAAACACATGGTTAAATAAGGTTTTGAAAACCATTATTGTAAGGGCTGTGGTGGTGTAGTGTTAGCTCACTGGTAGAGCATTTGCCTAGTATGTGTGAGGCACTGGGTTTGATCCTTAGCACCACACGAAGAAATACATTGACGATATTTTAGAAAGATCCATTGTAGAGGTGCATTTTATATATTTTCTTAGTTTTTTAATTTTTTTTTTTCTGGTACAGTCCATGCTTGAAGTTTCTACATTTTAAGTTGATTTCAAATGTCTAATTTTTCTTGATTGGTTTATTATTCAATAGGTTCGTTTATTGATGGTTAGTCGTATGGCTAAACCAGAGGAAGTATTGGTTGTAGAAAATGATCAGGGAGAAGTTGTGAGAGAATTCATGAAGGATACAGATTCCATAAATTTGTATAAGAATATGAGAGAAACATTAGGTAAGTTACCATTAGTTTCATCATTAGTATTGTGAATGTATTTTTTTTTTTGCAGTTTTTTTTTTCATCTTTCATACATTTGATTCAAATGAGTTATGCTTTTCCATTTTTACCCCAAATACAAATTGCAGAATCACATCAGTTACACATTCACGATGTTTACATAATGCCATATTAGTGACTGTTGTATTCTGCTGTCTTTCCTATCCCCTACTATCCCCCCTCCTCTCCCCTCCCATCTTCCCTCTCTACCTCATCTGTTGTTGTTCCGTTCTCTCCCGTGAATGTATTCTTGGGTGGAGAAAAAAGTGCTGTACTTTCTGAATCTTTCAGTAGGTATCTTTATTAATGTACTATTACTAATGAAAATCCTTTGGTTTGTGGAGTTTTCCTCTTTAAACATTTGGAACTTTTTCTTCTTTGTAGTTTATCTTACTCATCTGGATTATGTAGATACAGAAAGAATAATGACTGAGAAACTTCACAATCAAGTGAATGGTACAGAGTGGTCATGGAAAAATTTGAATACATTGTGTTGGGCAATAGGCTCCATTAGCGGAGCAATGCATGAAGAGGATGAGAAACGATTTCTTGTTACTGTTATAAAGGTATGTGGCAGACATTCATGAAGTAGAATCATTTGATGGGAATATTTTGTTTTGGTAAATGACTAAATTGGTCTTATTTTACAGGATCTATTAGGATTATGTGAACAGAAAAGAGGCAAAGATAATAAAGCTATTATTGCATCAAATATCATGTATATAGTAGGTCAATATCCAAGGTTTTTGAGAGCTCACTGGAAATTTTTGAAGACAGTCGTCAACAAGCTGTTTGAATTCATGCATGGTAAATCCATTCAGCTTTTCATGTGTTTGATTTAGGTTTTACTTTTGTTGACCAAAATAGATGAATGTTTTTGTCTTATTAGAGACCCATGATGGAGTCCAGGACATGGCTTGTGACACTTTCATAAAAATAGCTCAGAAATGCCGCAGACATTTTGTTCAGGTTCAAGTTGGAGAAGTAATGCCATTTATTGATGAAATTCTGAACAACATTAACACTATAATTTGTGATCTTCAGCCTCAACAGGTATGTAATGGGCAAATGAACATGTTATTTTTATAAAGTAAGCACTATATATTCATCCCAACCTACTAATGGTTTTAGAAGGAGTGCCATTGTTGAATTCATTTCTAATGTTTTTGTGGTTAAATTTTCACAGGCAGATACATAAACAACAGATTATTAGGCTTTGGCATACATAATATAATCTGTTTCAGTACATTTGTAAATGCTTTGTATGTGGTTTTCCTCAGTGTGCTAAATAAGAATGTGAAAGTAAAACATATTTGCTTTTTAAAATAGGTTCATACGTTTTATGAAGCTGTGGGATACATGATTGGTGCACAAACAGACCAAACAGTTCAAGAGCATTTGATAGAAAAATATATGTTGCTCCCTAATCAGGTGTGGGATAGTATAATCCAGCAAGCAACCAAAGTAAGTTTTTGTTTATTTTTCTGGAAGTTCAAGTGGAATTGAAGATGACTAATATTTGTATTATCCTGTTTTGATTACAAGATGAGAAGATTAACTAATAAATACTTTTGGGGGACTAGGGATTAAAGGTAGTGCCTATGGATATAAAGAGCACACCCTGCCAATTAGCTATGCCTCCATCCCCAGTAATGAAGACTTCTGGGTTTTTTTTCAAGTTGTTGTTTCATATCAGAAATAATAAATAGGATGGTGCTTTTTCATAAGGGAAGTATTGTGGGTGTCTGTGTTTTAAATCTTAATAATTACAATGACAATTCTTCTTTCCACCTACTCCAGAATGTGGATATACTGAAAGATCCTGAAACAGTCAAGCAGCTTGGTAGCATATTAAAAACAAATGTGAGAGCCTGCAAAGCTGTTGGACATCCCTTTGTAATTCAGCTTGGAAGAATTTATTTAGATATGCTTAATGTATATAAGTGCCTCAGTGAAAATATTTCTGCAGCTATCCAGGCTAATGGTAGGTAACTCTGAATTATTACAGAATGATAAGAATGCTATGTAACAAGTCACTGCTTTAGGTTAAACTTTATTATTTCTCACAGACCTGTATCAATTTTCTGAAGTCCTAGATGACCCTAGACATTTTCTAAAGAATTGTATGGCCTTTCCTCTGGGGGTATAGCTTAATGCTTGTACCCACTTGCCATGCACAAGGTAATCCCCTGTTCCCTTCCCCCATTCTCAGCCATGAACCTTGTCTTAAAAGTTTATTTTCCAGTAAACTCTGTACTTTTGGCTTAAAATTTTTATGTTAAACAGAAAGTAATGGCATTGCAGAAACTCCTAATTATTAATTTCAGGTTAGATTCTAATTGATCCTATTTTTTAGGCGAGATGGTTACAAAGCAACCACTGATTAGAAGTATGAGAACAGTAAAAAGGGAAACCTTAAAGTTAATATCTGGTTGGGTGAGCCGATCCAATGATCCACAGATGGTAAGTAAAACTTGTTTTGATGGCTTTTATGTTACAATACTATGCTCTACCGCCCCCCAAATCTGTTCATCAGTAAGAGAAAGTATGAAAGAGTGGTGATAATAAAATAACTGAGAATGGGTTATTGTTTGGTTCCCATGGACAGGGGAGGTTTGATTAATGAAGCTTGGGAGTAGTTTTTGTGTTCCCCGTGATGGAGCAATTTATATAGCTGCATAACTACCATTTGTTTGTAATTGAGTATACACATCAAAGATTTAATCTCATGTGATATCCAGGAACTGAAATAGCTTTGAGAAATTAAAACTGGCCTGATATGCCTCAACTTGTTAATATGTGAATTATTCTTAGATATTGTTATGTGTTTTTCTTCATTTGAGCCTTGCGTAATTACCAAAACATCCTATCCCGTTACAGTTACTATTTCAATGGTGGTTAACAAAAAGTGTGCTGTATACTTTAATACTTTGGAAATTTCATATTGTTCTTTATGAGGATTTATTTTTCAAGAAACTTACTTGAAACAATTCTTAAGGTTGTTAATAAAAATTGAAATGTGTATTGTGTGATCAAAACTGTATTAAGTGCTGAGGATGTTTAGCTCAGTGTTAAACAAATTGTCTAGCATAGGCAAGCCCTTGGCCTTAGGTAGTGTCACCAACAACAGAAGATGGCAGGCAAAAAATGAGTTCAAAGACATTTTGAAGATGCTAATTTATAGTAGGTTGGGCAAATTTCAGGAGCACCGATGAGAATGATGTTATGTAATACTGTGAGTTAAACCCTGGCAGGGCCTGGCATGGCCTAGGCAGCCAGTTACTTTATCACTGAACTTGGAACCCTACCTTTTTTTGAGATGGGGTTTGCTAGGTTGTCCAGGCTGCCACATCCAGCAAATTTTAACAGACTCATATTGTGTATTGTAGGACATTAATAATAGTCCTTTAGTCCTTTTGGGGGGTTGGGGGATAACCCGGGATTGAACCCAAAGGTGCTCAACCACTGAACCCCATCTCCAGCTAAGTAGTCCTTAGGACATAACCGCTGAGGCTGGCTTGGAGTTCATGATTCTTCTGCCTCACCCTGGGTTAAGCCACTGGGATTACAAGTGTTCACCAACCACTGTCTCCAGTTTACTAATAGTCTTCTTAAATGAAATATGACTTATTTATTTTATGTGACATACAGAATGTATTGTGTGTGTGTGTGTGTGTGGTTGTGGTTGTGGTTGTGGTGCTGGGGATTGAACCCAGGGCCTTCTGCATGTTAGACAAACACTCTACCAACTGAACTATATCCCCAGCCCCCAGAATCTATTTTTTACAAAAAGAAAAGTTAATGGTTTTGGCACAGTTATAGGATTTTTTTTTTTTTTTTAAGGTATTGGTATTAATCCAGGGGCATTTAGCCACTGAGCTACATCCCCAGCCTTTTTTTTTTTAAATTTTTTTAATATTTATTTTTTATTAGTTATTGGCGAACATAACATCTTTGTTTGTATGTGGTGCTGAGGATCGAACCCAGGCCGCACGCATGCCAGGCGAGCGCGCTACCGCTTCAGCCACATCCCCAGCCCACCAGCCTTTTTTTGTTATTTAATTTTGAGATAGGGTCTTGCTGTGTTGCTCAGGGCCTCACTCAGTTGCTGAGGCTGACTGAACTTTCAACTTCCTTGCCTCAGCCTCCTGAGCTACTAGAATTCCAGGTGTGCATCACTACACCCAACTCCAGTTCTTTTTCTAAGAATGTATGGTTTTTATCTTTTGTTTTTTTTAAAATACTTATTAATTTGCATATATTGATGTGTCTTCTAGAGGTCTAGTATGATTCTTGGAGCTTGCAGATATTAATCCATTTAAGAAACAGGTAAATTAGACACTCTGATTTTTAATGTACTTATATATTATTCCTAGAATCCTGGTCCTGTCCTAACTCGGAGCCAGTAACTAAATTTTTCTGCATCACTTTTCTTATTATAAAATAGACTTGAACCATACTGTGTCTAAGAGCCTTTCCAGTTTTAATTTTTATTTTTCTGGTCTCCTGCTAAAAACAAAAGGGAATTAGAAGTATAGCCTAGTAGTAGAACATTTATGTAGCATGATGCCTAAGGCTCTGGGTTCAATACCCTGTACCCCCACCCCCACCCCCACCCCAGTTTACCAGAATGAAAAGAAACTTTTTTTTTTTAGAGTAGAAAAACTTATAAAAACACAGGGTTTCCATTTTCAGCAGATAATCAACCTAAGTCTTAAAAAACTGTTTATAATAATAAGTACCTAGATTAAAACTTGGAAGTTTTTTTCCCCCCTCAACAGGTAGCTGAAAATTTTGTTCCTCCTCTGTTGGATGCAGTTCTCATTGATTACCAGAGAAATGTCCCAGCGGCTAGAGAACCGGAAGTGCTTAGTACCATGGCCATTATTGTCAACAAGTTAGGGGGACATATAACAGCTGAGATACCTCAAATATTTGATGCTGTTTTTGAATGCACGTTGAATATGATAAATAAGGTATGTGATTTATATTTTAATTAGACAATTGGAAATACTGGAATATTTGCTCAATTCTTGAATATGTAAGTGGTATTTCTGAGGGTAGCATCATTTTCAGGACTCAAAATTAAACATTTTAACGTCTAGGTCAGGGTTATGCTGCTGTTGTTGTTTTGTTTAATGTATACAAAATCTTGATAACAACCAAGGATAGGTCTGGGGAGGTAGCTCAGTGGTACAGCTCTTAACTAACATGCATGTGGAAAGAAGTGGGTAAGGGCTGGGCCTGTAGCTTAGTGATTTAGCACATGTGAGGCACTGGGTTTGATTCTCAGCACCACATAAAAACAAATAAAATTATGTCTGTGTACAGCCTATATATATGATAACACCTAGGAATTAATGACGAAAACTCAAGGAATGTCTGATATTCTTTTAAGAAGGTTATTAACCCTGAAAGAAAAGTTGGATGTCCTGTTTCAGATTCCCAAATTATTAGGATTACAGTTGTGTGCCATCGTGCCCAACCAAATTACACGGGCTTTGATGAATTTGCTGTATGAGTATGTGGTCCTTCTAAGTTCATTAAATCTACTTCATGTGTGTGGTAGGCATAGTTTCACCACCCTTGAATGGTGGGTTCTATTTGCTTTGGATTTACCATTGTGAGGCATTTTTTCTTATGGGATCCGTTGATAACTCAGCAGTTATATTGAAGTAAGCCTTTCCCTTTCCCTCCAGTCTCACATAAATAAAGCATTAAAATGTTAACTTTGTTCCCATCCCTTATTTTTAGGACTTTGAAGAATATCCTGAACACAGAACGAACTTTTTCTTACTTCTTCAGGCTGTAAATTCTCATTGTTTCCCAGCCTTCCTAGCTATTCCACCAACACAGTTTAAACTTGTTTTGGATTCCATTATTTGGGCTTTCAAACACACGATGAGGAATGTTGCAGATACAGGTAAATACACAGAAAAAGTATACTTAGATTCCATTCAAATTCTGTACAGAAGATTCCCCTTCATCCACTGTTTCAGTGCTTGAGGTTTTCCTGAAATCAACCAAGATCCTAAAATATTAAATGGAAATTTTTCAGAAATAAATTCATTAGTTTTAATGAATAGTTTTAATTTTGTAGCATAGTGAAATCTTCTGAGCTGCCTGGAATAGTTCATCCCTTTAGCATATGCATACTCCATATTAACTGCCAAAAGTGTCTGATAATATGTCATTAATCTCTTACTCTGCCTGGTTTATAAATTAAATTTAGATATGTGTAGGAGAGAACATAATGTATACAGTGTTCAGTATTTTCTTGGTGTCAGGTTCCCACTGTGGTCCTTGAAACATCATCTCCTATGACAAGGGAGATTGTCTGATAAAATATAGTTAATAGTTGTAAATAGGTTAGTATCACTTCATTTGTCTTGATTTTATTTTTGTCTTTTTTATTATTATATTTTACATGACAGAGGAGTGCACTACAACTCATGTTATACATATAGAGCGTATTTTTTCATTTCTCTGGCTATACAGAAAGTGTATTCACACCAATTCATGTCTTCTTAACATGTCCTTTTGGATAATGATGTTCATCACATTCCACCATGGTTTCTAATGCCCTTCCCCTCCTACCCCTCTGCCCTATGTGTGGGTGTCTAAAAGTAGTTTAATCAACTATTGTAAAGCTTAAGTCCCTAGGCAAAATTGAGTTGTGCCAAGAAGGGCCTAGGTATGGGTAGGGAGAACATCACTTAAACTTAATTCCATATCCTCAGTAGTGGTTTTTTCCTTTTCTCATATATGCTTTTTCTCTATGACACTTAGGATCAGCTAGGGCAAGTGAAAGAATATTCTGGCATTGTAGGTTTTTATTTGTTTTAAAATAGTAATTTCATGTAACGTAAATTCCACCTAACTTTGCTACCTGTTTTAGGCAGTATATGTGTATTCAGCTGAGCTTTCAGAAGCAGTAAGAACGTTAGGGGTGGTCTTACTTAGTCTCAAAAGTAAGCCAGCTTTCAATGTAGTTGTACTCCATTGCTGGTTCACAATTAAATTGAAGTACACAATTTTTAGTCCTCAATAGAAGAGGGGAGAATAAACTTGGAATGAATGTTTATTGGTTGGTAATGATTTTACATTGATCTTTCTCTTTCAGGCTTACAGATACTTTTTACACTCTTACAAAATGTTGCACAAGAAGAAGCTGCAGCTCAGAGTTTCTATCAAACTTATTTTTGTGATATTCTGCAGCATATCTTTTCTGTTGTGACAGACACCTCACATACTGCTGGTAGGAATTTAAACTTGTTAAAATGTTAAGTGTTCTACTTGTTAAATTTCATCTGAGTTAATGATTTCCTTCTCATCAACAGGTTTAACAATGCATGCATCAATTCTTGCATATATGTTTAATTTGGTTGAAGAAGGAAAAATCAGTACACCACTAAATCCTGGAAATCCTGTTAACAACCAAATGTTTATTCAGGAATATGTGGCTAATCTCCTTAAGTCTGCATTCCCTCATCTACAAGAGTAAATTATTTTTATAAATACTACATTGTTTGAGTTTTAAAATCATTTTGGTGGGATATTGGGGATTACAACTTAGAGCTGAGGTTGTAACTCAGTAGTAGAGTGCTTACCTACAATGTGCATGGCCATGGGTTCAATCCCAGTAAATAATTTTAAGAGTAATTTTGTAAACTTTAATGCTTGGGGGTTTGGGGTTTTTGTTGTTGCTTATTTGTTCTAATATTATTTAATGATTTAATGCTCTTTTTTTGTTTGTTTTTTGTAGTGCTCAAGTAAAGCTATTTGTGACGGGGCTTTTCAGCTTAAATCAGGATATTCCTGCTTTCAAGGAACATCTAAGGGATTTCTTAGTACAGATAAAGGTATGTAATTATTTGCAGTTAATATTATATAATATATTTGCAGTAAATATTAATGCTTAGTGCAATTAATTGTATCAGAATTAGTAACTTAATTCACAATGTGTAAAACAGGTGTGCTTTTTAAAAATGTACTATTGGGGCAGGGTAGTCCCCAGCAGCTTGGTAGTAGTAGGCTAAGGCAGGAGGATCGAGATTTCAAAGCAACAGTGAGGCACTAAGCAACTCAGACCCTAACTCTAAATAAAATACAAAGTCGGGCTGCGGATGGACGCAGTGGTTAAGCACCCCTGGGTTCAAACCCTAGTACCAAAGAAAGTCGGTATCATAGGATGTTCAGTATTTTTTCTTCAAAATGCATTTATTGTGTTGGAGGTTCTATCTTTTTTATCCCTCACTCCACAGTCAGGATTCTTATTATCTTCCACCTCAGTCTCTTTAATGGCTCAAACTGTAAGGAAGTACCCTCTTTCCTGACTCAATTAGTTTTGTTGCTGTAGAGAGTGTACAGAATGTGATAATTACCTGAAGCCCAGTTGTGGAACCCAAGAATATAAACAAACTTGGTTTTATCACTATCATTAACCTTAGGAGAAACGCCTTTCTTAATATTGTTGCATCTGAAGAATATTTAATATTTGGGATCATGCTGTATCTACCTTGTAACCTCTTTATTTCCAACAACATTGGGTTTAATTCAGTTATATAGTATTGTATTAATATACTAGACCTTAAAACCCAGTTAATGTTTCTACTTTTTTTCACAGGAATTTGCAGGTGAAGACACATCTGATCTGTTTTTGGAAGAAAGAGAAACAGCCCTTCGACAGGCCCAGGAAGAGAAACATAAACTTCAAATGTCTGTCCCTGGCATCCTTAATCCACATGAAATTCCAGAAGAAATGTGTGATTAAAATCTGAAGATATGCTAGGTTTTTTCCTCTTCAACTCTTGTTGGCAGACAAGAATAGTATCTGGATATTTGTCGACCAAAATGATGCCAATTTGTAAATTAAAATGTCACCTAGTGGCCCTTTTTCTTATGTGTTTTTTGTATAAGAAATTTTCTGTGAAATATCCTTCCATTGTTTAAGCTTTTGTTTTGGTCATCTTTATTTAGTTTGCATGAAGTTGAAAATTAAGGCATTTTTAAAAAATTTTACTTCATGCCCATTTTGTGGCAGGGCTTGGGGGGAAGATAAAAATTCAATTTGAACATAAACTTGTAAATTCTAATGCAAAATTATACAATTTTTCTTGTAAACAATACCAATTTTAATTAGGGAGCATTTTCTTTTAGCCTGTATTTCAGTCTAGAAGAAAAGGTAATGAGTAAAACAAATTGCGTTGTTAAAAGGATTATAGTGCTGCATTGTCTGAAGTTAGCACCTCTTGGACTGAATCGTCTGTCTAGACTACATGTATTACAAGTCTGTATGGCAAGTTTGCAGCAAGATCATGTGCATATCATCCCATTGTAAAGCAACTTCAAAAAATATGGGAACACAGTTAGTTATTTTTACACAGTTCTTTTTGTTTTTGTGTGTGTGTGCTGTCGCTTGTCGACAACAGCTTTTTGTTTTCCTCAATGAGGAGTGTTGCTCATTTGTGAGCCTTCATTAACTCAAAGTGAAATGGTTAAAAATATTTATCCTGTTAGAATAGTCTGCATCTTTTTAACAACTCATTAAAAAAACAAAACAGAACTCTGGCTTTTGAGATGACTTATACTAATTTACATTGTTTACCAAGCTGTAGTGCTTTAAGAACACTACTTAAAAAAAGCAAAATAAACTTGGTTTACATTTATTTTCCCTTTATTGACTCAAAATTATTCTTGTATTAATTGATGTGGTTTTAAGATTTCTAAGGTTTAGTCTTGAGGGCTGGGGTTGTGGCTCAGTGGTAGAATGCTTGCCTAGCATGTGTGGGGCCCTGGGTTCAATCCTTGGCACCACATGAAGATAAATATTGTGTCCATCTACAACTAAAAAATAAAAAATAAAAGGGTAAGTCTTGAGCCTTTCAAATGGTGGGAGAGGTAGGAGCAGTGGCTCATGTTTATAATCCTAGTAATATGGATTCTGTCTTTTTTTTTTTTTTAAGAGGGAGAGAGAAAGAATTTTTAATATTTATTTTTTAGTTATCAGCGGACACAACATCTTTGTTTGTATGTGGTGCTGAGGATCGAACCTGGGCCACATGCATGCCAGGCGAGCGCGCTACCGCCTGAGCCACATCCCCAGCCCTGGATTCTGTCTTAAAAAGGACCAGGGATGCTGGGCTTGGTGGTGCACACCTGTAATCCCAGCAGTTTGGGAGGCTAAGGCAGGATCACGAATTCAAAACCAGCCTTAGCAAAAGTGAGGCATTAAGCAACTCAGATCCTGTCTCTAAATAATTCAGGATAGGGCTGGGGATGGGTCAGTGCTCAGTAAAGTTCAATCCTCAGTAAAACCCCCATCCCAACAAAAAGGGGGGACCAGGCAGGAATGTAGTTCAGTGATAATCATCTCCAGGTTCAATTCCTAATACCCAAGAAATGGGGTGGGAGATTATTATAACGTCAAGCCAACTTCGAATTAGGTTTAATTTTTTTTTTTTTAATTCTTGTTATAAACAGTGGTGTTTCCGTTGGTATCTCAGATTGGTGGTGCGGGCATGAAGCCCTGTTCTTGTGAGGTTTACACAAGTGTGAATCATTTTGAGCCTTCGAGTTCAAGACCAATCTAGGCAACAGACCTGTTTTAAAACTATTATTTATTTATTTGCTATTATCAACACACTTTGAAGAATACTAAAGATAGTGTGTTCTCTTTCTCAGGTGCTTAAAATGGTAAAGGCAGTCAAAGTCATCTTAGATTTTTTTACTTTGATTTTTAAGGTACTCTGGGTTGGACCTAGGGGTGTTGAACCATATAACTCTATGTCCTGCCTCAGGCTCCCAAGTCACTGGGATTACAGGTATGCTCCACCATCACATCCATCCAAATAATAAACAGGGTTATTGGTGTAGATGGAGCATATTTATCTGGGTTTCATACTCCAAACCTCAAAGAAAAAAAAAATGGGGGTCAGGAGTTGAATTTGGTGTGCATAATGGTTATCTTCCACGAAAGTGGTCAGCTGAGTGGTGGTGTTTTTGTTGTTTTGGCATTTTATTGGTGCCCTACCAAAATTTCCTCAGCCCTTTTTGTTTTTTTGAGACAGGGTCTCATAAGCTTCTGAGGACCTCACTAAATCACTGAGGCTGGCCTTGAATTTGTGATCCTTTTTTTTTTTTTTAAAGAGAGAGTGGGACAGAGAGAGAATTTTTCAATATTTATTTTCTAGTTTTCGGCGGACACAACATCTTTGTATGTGTATGTGGTGCTGAGGATCGAGCCCGGGCCGCATGCATGCCAGACGAGCGCGCTACCGCTAGAGCCACATCCCCAGCCCAATTTGTGATCCTTCTGTCTCAGCCTGGCGCATCTCTGGGATTTTAGGTCTGCACCACTCTGTCTGGCTGAATTCATTCATTGTGAAGCCATGTCAGGATGAGGAAAGTTTTGTGGAAACTTTCAGTCAGGGAAGTTTTGACTGGTTTTGGTTTTGTTTAGAAGCCTCCCAAAATTTATGAAGCTGGTGGTGTAGAGAGTACCTGACTAGCTTATCTAAAGGCTATAGAAAGGAGGAATATATATAGTTATTAGTTTGTAAATAGTACCTGACTAGCTTATCTAAAGGCTTTAGAAGGGAAAAATATATATAGTTATTAATTTGTAAATAGTACTTGTGTACTTGTCCCCATTTATTCCATTTGTACTTTGTGGGATACATCCTCAGTAAGCGTAGAAAACTAGCAAAAAAATCCATAATATATACTTAGATTTCCCCAGTTAGGGAAATGTCACTTGTTGCTTCTTTTCCAAATGGAAAATATGCTTTGCATTTGTAGTCATTTGTCTTAGTTAACATCTTCTCTCTCCATACAGTTTGCATCTGGTTAGTTATTTTTCAGATTTATTTTTGGGTAACCACTGAACCACATTCCCAGCCCTTTTTATTTTTTATGTTGAAACAGGGTCTCACTATTTTGCCTAGGGCTTAGTGGCTTTGAACTTGAGATCCTAACCTCTGCCTCTCCATGTTGCTGGGATTTCATGCCCAGCTCAGATCTGTTTTTAAAAACAGTATCTGGGATTGGGGTTGTGGCTCAGCAGTAGAGGACATGTGAGGCCCTGGGTTTGATCCTCAGCACCACATAAAAATAAATAAATAAAATAAAGTTGTTGTGTCCAACTACAACTAAAAAGTAAATATAAAAAAGAAAAAAAAAATAGTATCTAAAGCCAGCCTTCAATGAAATTAAATTCCAGCAACCCAAGTTGCTGAAGCAGAGGATTGAAAATTTGAGGCCAGCTTTTTACCCTCTTAGTTTCAGGGGAAAAAAGGAAAAGAAATTGTAAACTCAGTGAAAAAGTGTCCCCCTGGTTTCAATTCCCATTACCACAAAAAAACAAACTATGTACTGCTGCTTGCAGTGGCTCATGCCTGTTATCCTAGCAATTTGGGAGGCTGAGACAGGAGGATTGGAAGTTCAAAGCCAGCCTCAGCAAGTTAGTGAGACCCTTTCTCAAAAAGGGCTGAGGAGGTGGTTCAATGGTAAAGCACCTCTGGGTTCAACCTCTGGTACCAAAAAAAAAAAAAAAAGTTTTTTTTAATTGGTCTTCCATTAAGGAAAAAAATAAAATATGTTAAAGGAACTAGAATTCTCCAGAGTTGGACAAAAGACATGAAAATAAAGAACAGGCAGCTGACTCCATAAAGAGTAAAATAAGTTTTTCATTAAGACTCAAGTGCTGAAAATGCCCATGAAATTGTGTGGCAGTGGGCTGGAGATACAGCTCAATTGGTAGAGTGCTTGCCTCACATGCACAAGGCCCTGGGTTCAATCCCCAGCACCATCCAAAAAAAAAAAAAAAAAATTGTGTGGCAATTTATTATTCAACCACCGTTTTATTATTCAAGTCACCATCTACAATGCCTAGAATAAATGACGGCTGGAATTGTGGTTCAGTGGTACAGTGCTTGCCTTGCGTGTGTGGGGCACTCGGTTCAATCCTCAGCACCACATAAATAAAGGTATCGTGTGCATGTACAACTACATTTTTTTTTTTAATTTAATAAATGAAACTTAAAAACCTAAAGCCTAGGAAAAATTAGAGATTGAGGAAAGAGCCTAAGAGTTGGGAAAGTTCATATGCGGACCTGTCATTTGGTTGCAAGGGAGGTTGTTTGAGAAAATGGGTATCTAAAATTCCAATTATTTCCTTTATCCATTTTTTGCGGGGTAGGTAGTTACTGGGGATTGAACTCAAGGGCACTTGACCACTGAGTAACATCCTGAGTCCTTTTTGTATTTTATTTAGAGATGGGGTCTCTCTGAGTTGCTTCGTGCCTCACTGTTGCTGAAGCTGGCTTTTGAACCCAGCCTCCTGAGCTGCTGGGATTACAGGCATATACCACTGGGCCCAGCTCCTTTATCCATTTAATATTATTTATTTATTTATTTATTTTAGTTTTAATATTTATTTTTTAGTATTCGGCGGACACAACATCTTTGTATGTGGTGCTGAGGATCGAACCCGGGCCGCACGCATGCCAGGCGAGCTCGCTACCGCTTGAGCCACATCCCCAGCCCCTCCTTTGTCCATTTAAAAAAACAAAAATAAAATCTGGGGCTGGGGATATGGCTCAAGTAGTAGCACACTCGCCTGGCATGCATGAGGCACTGGGTTCGATCCTAAGCACCACATAAAAATAAAATAAAGATATTGTGTCCACCTAAAGCTAAAAAATATTTTTTAAAAATCCGTTTTAGTTGTAGATGGACACAATACCTTTATTTGTTTATATATTTTTTAATATGGTGCCAAGGATCAAACCCAGTGCGCCTCACGCACGCTAGGCAAGCGCTTTACCACCGAGCCACAACCCTAGCCCTCCTTTATTCACTTAAAAAAAAAAAAATTAGTTTTAGGTGGACACAATGTATTTTTAGGTGGTGCTGAGAATCGAACCCAGGGCCTCACACACGCTAGGCAAGCGCGCTACCACTTGAGCCACAGCCCCTATCCACTTTTTTAAAAAAATATATTTTTTAACATATTGTTTAGTTGTTAATGGATGTTTATTTTATTTATTTATGTGGTACTGAGAATCTAACAGTGCCTCACACATGCTAGGCAAGCTTTCTACCACTGAGCCACAACCCCAGCCCCTTCTTTATCCATTCTTAATTGGGATAATGCCCAAACTGTATCAATGCTCTCATGTCTTAGGATACCTAGGAAACATCTTTTTCCTAAAGTGCTTACCAAACAAGGCCTTTTTTCCCCCGACATTGGAATGGTAGCAGTTGTTCTACTCTCAAAATCTTCCCTTTTGCAGGCTGAGTGGTAGAGTGCTTGTCTAGCATTAATTAATTAATGGATTCAATCCTCGGTACCACATAAAAACAAATAAAGGTATTCTGTCCATCTACAACTAAAAACATATAAATCTCCCTTTTTCCTCTCAAGTCTCTTCTATTAGCCCATTAGCACAACCAGATTTTATAGAAGCTGTGGCATATTTTGTATCTCAGTAACATATATGTGAGATATAGTCTGAACATTACTTTTCAGCCCTTGACCCCAAATAAACCCTACAAGCTGGGGATATAGCTCAGTTGGTAGAGTGCTTGCCTCTCATGCAGAAAGCCCTGGGTTCAATCCCCAGCAGCACAAAAAAATAAATAAATAAATAAAAATAACCCTACAATTACAACAGTAAAAACACACCAAAAACCCTCAGTCTCCCATACTTTGGGCTCAATATATTATAGAAAATCAGATTATTCAAATTGAGGAGGTCAGATTCATATAACTACTTAAAAGTAAACAATGGGCTGGGGTTGTAGCTCAGTGGTAAATCACTTGCCTAGTATGTGTGAGGCACTGGGTTCAATTCTTTTTTTTTTTTTTAAGAAAGAGGAGAGAGAATTTTAACATTTATTTTTCTTTGTTTTTTTTAAAGAGAGAGGGAGATTCAATATTTATTTTTCAGTTTTTGGCGTACACAACACCTTTGTTTGTATGTGGTGCTGAGGACCGAACCCGGGCTGCACGCATGCCAGGCGAGCGCGCTACCGCTTGAGCCACATCCCTAGCCCTAACATTTATTTTTCAGTTTTCGGTGGACACAACATCTTTGTTTGTATGTGGTGCTGAGGATAGAACCCAGGCCGCACGCATGCCAGGCAAGCACGCTACTGCTTGAGCCACATCCCCAGCCCTGGGTTCAATTCTTAACAGCACATAAAAATAAATAAAATAAAGGCATGCTGTTCATCTACCAAAAAAAAAAAAAAAAGTGAGATGACCATAACAATAATAATAATAATAAAAAAACTATTCTAAAATGTGCTTCACCATTTTAGGAATTATCCAGCTCATAGACACATGGTACCATTCCACAAGAAATCCTTTTGTTCCTGAGTCCACTCAAGTCTAGATTTTCATCTGGAAAATTTTTATAGTTAGAACTAATGTCCTGAACTTTGAAATTGACATACTTATCCTGTAGGTTGCTAAAGCATTACAGATTCACATTGTTTTATTTTGGTTTTTAAAGAGTCTTAAAACAGCCAGGTGAGGTATAATCCACAAGGCAGGAAGATTTGCAAGTTTGAAGCCAGCCTCAACAATCTAGCAAGGCCCTGAGCAATTTAGCAAGACCCTGTCTGTGAATGAATGAATGAATAAATAAATAAATAAAATGGGCTGGGGATGTGGCTCAGTAGTTAAAAGCCATAGGGTTAAATCCCTGGTCCCACACATTAAGTAAAATATAGGCAGTTACTGCCCTATAAGAAGAAATCTGCTTCTTGTGGTACTTGCAACTAGTTGATGAGTTGTGAAAATGCTATAATGTTAGTAATGGAACAACTACTATGTATTTGATCCACTTAAATAACACCCTGATAGATTTTAGTAGCCAGTTTCTCCGTAATACTTATTTATGGTCAGTAGTTGCTATAGTTTGGATTTGTGTGTATGTGTTTGGCACTGTGGATCAAACCCAGGATCTGGCACAGGCTATATCCGCAGCCTCTTAGTTTGGATATTCATCTCTAGTTCTTTTTGTTTTGAGGCTGGATCTCATTAAATTGCCAAGTTTAGCTTCAAAGTTGCAATCCTCCTGGGTTGGCCTCCCAAGTTACTAGAATTATAGGCATATTCCACTGTACCTATCTTAATTATTTATCTTTATATATATATATATATATATATATATATATATATATATATGTATATAATGGGGATTGAACCCAGGGGCACTTAATCACTGAGCCACTTCCTCCGACCCTTTTTTTAATTTGTTTTATTTTGACACAGGATCTCCCTAAATTCTTAGAGCCCAGCTTAATTACTGAGGTTGGTGTCAAATTTGTAATCCTCTTGCCTCCCAAATCACTGGGATTATAGGCATGTGCCACCATGTCTGGTTAATTTTGATTTGAACATCCTCCCATACTCTTTATTAAAGTCTTTTTTTTTTTTTAATACCATTTGGCCTATTCAGTTAGGGAGAGAATTTTTTATTTATTTTTGTGGTGCTGGGATATGAACCCAGGGCCTCATGAATGACAGGCAAGTAGCTTACCACTGAGCTACATCCTCAGTCCAGTGTGGTGAAATCTTGACCTCCATCCTGTGGTGCTACTGGGAGGTGATGGAACCTTTAAGAGGTGGGGCCTAGTGAAAGGAAGTTAGAGGCACAGGCTTCTTCCTCTTTCTGCTTCCCAGCTGCTGTAAATTGAACATGTTCCCTGTATCACAGACTTCAGTCATGATCTATTGTGCTGCCTCAGGCTCAAAGGCAACAGGGCCAAGAGACTACAGAATGAAACCTCTGAAGCCATCAGCCAAAAGAAACCTTATTGCCAAGCACAGTGGCACACTCCTGTAATCCCAGCAGCTCAGGAGGCTAAGATAGGAGGATCACTAGTTCAAAGCCAGCCTCAGCAATGGCAAAGCACTAAGCAATTCACTGAGACCCTGTCTCTAAATAAAATACAAAATAGGGCTGGGGATGTGGTTCAGTGGTTGAGTGCCCCTGAGTTCAATCCCAGTACCACCCCCAATGTGCCAACAAAACAAAAAAATACCCTCAAAGTTTTGATGAACATTCTTGTAACTAAATTGTAGCTTTCTAATTGTTCTTAGGTAAAATTACTAATCGTGGAATTTTATGCCAAAATATACATAAAAATAAAAGCTTTTTTTTGTACAGTGGTGCTTGCCTGTAATCCCAGTAACTCAGGAGGCTGAGACAGGAAGATTGCAAATTCAAGGCCAGCCTCAGCAGTTTAGTAAGGGCCTTTCTCAAAATTTAAAAATAAATAAATAAAAAGGACTGGGGATATAGATCAGTAGTAAAGTGCCCCTGGGTTCAATCTTTTTATTTTTTTGAGAGAGAGAGAGAGAGAGAGAGAGAGAGAGAGAGAGAGGGAATTTTTTAATACTTATTTTTTTCGTTTTCGGCAGACACAACATCTTTATTTGTATGTGGTGCTGAGGATCGAACCCAGGCCGCACGCATGCCAAGCGAGCGCGCTACCACTTGAGCCACATCCCCAACCCCCTGGGTTCAATCTTCAGTACCAAAAATCAATCAATAATTTAAAATGACAGAATAAATAAAATCTTTTAGTATATATTTTTTCAGAAAAATTTGACCAGTTTTTTATTCTCACCAATAATATGTTTAGGGTTATGATTTCCTTCTACCTTGACCCAAGTTGGGAATTATTAGAAATTTCCTTTAGGGGCTGGGGACGTGGCTCAAGCGGTAGCACGCTCGCCTGGCATGCGTGCAGCCCGGGTTCCATCCTCAGCACCACGTACAAAGAAAGATGTTGTGTCCGCCGAAAACTAAAAAATGAATATTAAAAAGTTCTCTCTCTCTCTCTCTCTTAAAAAAAAAAAAAGAAAGAAAGAAATTTCCTTTTAAGTTTGGTATGGTAGCATGCACCTAAAATCCCAGCTACTCCGGAGGAGGCTCAAGTGGAAGGATTGCTTGAGCCCAGGAATTGAACACCAGCCTGGACAACATACTATGATATCATACCATACATTTTCTGTTTTAATAGTTTAATACTGTAAACAGTCTTCAGTGTACTGTAATGAAGATTTAGTATTCATAATTCCTTTTCCATGGTACTAAATCCAAAAATATTTTGTAAATCTCATTTTAGTTAACTTCCCAGCAGCATTCAATACTTGTCATCTTCTTTTTTTGAGTTATTTCTCCTGGTTTAAATGGCATCAAAATCCTCCCAACTTGATATTTTTAAATTGGTTTGGGACCTCTTTTCTTCTATTTATTTTAAGTGTTAAAAGTAGTGGTGCTGGGGCTGGGGTTGTGTCTCAGTTGCAGAGCGCTTGCCTAGTATGTGTGAGGCACTGGGTTTTATCCTCAGCACTGCATACAAATAAATAAAAATAAAGGTCCATTGATACCTTAAAGAAAAAATAAAAGATCCTATTAAAAATAAAAAAAAAGTTGGAGCTGGGCTGGGGTTGTGGCTCAGTGGTAGAGTACTTCCCTAGCATGTGTGAGGCCCTGGATTCGAGTCTCAGCACCACATATAAATAAAATAAAGGTTCATTTACAACTAAAATAAATAAATAAATAAATAAATAAATATATATATATATATATATATATTAAAAAAAAGGGTGGTCCTGAACTGGGATTGTGGCTCAGGGATAGAGCACTTGCCTAACATGCATTGGGCACTGGGTTTTATCCTCAGCACCACGTAAAAATAAAGATATTGTGTCCACTTACAGCTAAAAAAAAAAAAAAAAGTGGTGGTGCTGGGGATCAGGGAACGGGGGATGTGCACTTGCCAGTCATGTGTGTCTTGCGGGGGGGAAAAAGAATAAGTCCATCAAGGTTCTTACTTTGGCTGGGTGCAGACCTGTTATCCCAGCAGCTCAGGAAGCTGAGGCTGTAGCTAAGAGAGGTGACAGGCCTGTAATCCTAGCTGAAGCAGGAGGATTGTAAATTCCAGACCAGCCTCATCTCAGCAACTTAGTCAGACCCTAACCAACTTAGTTGACCCTGTCTCAAAATAAAAAGGTCTGGGGATGGGGGCTGTGGCTCAGTGGTAGAGTGCTTGCCTAGCATGCATGAGGACCTGGCTTCAATCCTCAGCACCACATAAAAATAAAGATATTATGTCCAACTAAAAGTAAAAAATTAAAAAAAAAAAAAGGTCTGGGGATGGAGCTCAATGGTAAAACACTCCGGAGTTCAATCCCCAGTATAAAGAAACAAAAAAGTTCTTTGTTCCTTTCCCCTTCATTCTATTCCTTCTTGCTGTATGATCTTAGTTACATTCACCAGTTTTGGCAGGTACTGTAAATAAAGTGAACACTCAGCTTCTGTTTCCTTTCTCTACAACAAATACTGGAAAGTAAAGTACTTCATTTCCAAGTTTTTCTTATGGCTTAGGGTGGCTGTATGACAGAGTTTGGACAATCAGTTCTGAAGTTAAATTATCTATCTAGCCTTTGCTTTCCTGCTAAGAAGGGACAGTTGAGTAAATGACTTTTTTTTTTTTTGGTGGTGGTGGTACTGAGGATTCTACTCAGGGCCTTGCACCTGCCAAGTAAGCACTGTACCACTGAGCAACGCCCCAGACCTTTAAATTTTTTTTTTTTAATTTTGAGACAGAGTCTCACTAAAGTACCCAGATTGACTTTTTTTTTTAAAGAGAGAGAGAGAGAGAGAGAATTTTTCAATATTTATTTTTTAGTTTAGAAATATTTATTCAATATTTATTTATTTATTTTTAAGTTTTTGGCGGACACAACATCTTTGTTTGTATGTGGTGCTGAGGGTTGAACCCAGGCTGCACGCATGCCAGGAGAGCACGCTACCGCTTGAGCCACATCCCCAGCCTCCCAGATTGACTTTGAACTTGCAATCATCCCGCCTCATCCTGAGTAGTTGGAATTACAGGTGTGCCCCACCATGGCCCGATTTTTATTTCTTCTTCTGGATTTTTTTTTTTTTTTTGTACCAAGGATTGAACCCAGCAGTGCCTAGCCACTGAGCTACAAATCCTTTTTGTTATTTATTTTGAGACAGGGTCACACTAAATTTCTTAGGGACTCTAAATTGCTGAGGCTGGCTTTGAACTCATGATCTTTCTGCTTCAGCCTCCCAAGCCGCTGGGATTGCAGGTATGCACCACTGTGACCAGGGCTGGAACTTTTAAGTAATGCTAAAGGTTTAGCAATTATCTTTCTTCCATGAAGCAAAGAGCCAGCATACTAAGAAACATTTTCATATTTACCTTTTTAGTCCAGACCTTGCCTTTGAGTTTTAAAGTTTAAAGTTTTAAAGTTTAACAACTGTATACTCAATTACTCTTTAGTAATTTCAAAAGTACATGAAGCTTTCAAAATACAGTACTTGTCATCTTGACCCAACCTCCCCTTAGTTGTCCTTTAAGTGATCCCTAACCTAATGAATGCTACTAGCTTATAGGAACATAATCATAATAAATGAGCACTTTTTTGGGGGGGGGCTGGGGACTGAACCCAGGGCCTTATGTATACAAAGAAAAGCACTCTACCAACTGAGCTATATCAACAGCCCATAAATGAGCACTTCTGGGGCTTGCTCTCCATGGTCTTGGCGGCAGCTGGCTCAGGGCAGAAGACCGAGCCATGTTCTACCTAACTGGTTTTAATTCCCACCTTCTATTTCTATACCTGCAAACTGTGAATCAAAAGCCCTTGAAATATGTGAGTAGTGACCTTGTCATTTGGAAGCTTCCTGCGTCTTTGCTTTGAGAGGATTCCATAGAATCAGATGTGCTAGGACAGAGGTTGGGCGCTTATGGAATTGGAGTAACCCTTATGGCATGTCAAGGGAAAATAACAAGCTACCTCAGAGAGGAGTTGACTCATCTGGTCTCTCTCTAATTTAGAAATACAGTTATCAAAACGGACTCCAGAAGAAAGAACTGACAAACCAGTAATGATGGAGGAAATTGGGAAAGGTGCCAAAAAATAACCCTCATACCACCAGGCTGGTGTCACAGGTTTAAAAAAAAAAAAACAAAAAAACTCCTTCATTAAGAAGAGCGAATTTAAGCAACATGATGGATTCAGAAACTCATGAAGAGAGGCCACCAATTCTCACATCTTCAAAACAAGACGTCTCACCTCACATTACAAATGTTGGTGAGACGAAGTGTTACTTTTGGCTGCTGCTCAGCTTTCAACTGCGTAGCCATCACGTTTCCCATCCAGAAATTCTGTTTTCCGCACAGCTCCACAGAATCAAAACCCGCCAAGCTGTACTTCAGTTGAGGGGTGAATGCATTTAGAAAGTTGTATGGAGGGATCCTTCCGCCATTGATGCAGAAAACAACCACCTTGGCACTTATCTTTGATCTGTATGAGGATTTGTCTTTCCTTCTCCAAAAGCACGTCAGTGTCCCAGAGTTTGCAACCCATGGCTTGGCGGCTGTACTTGCAAGCACAACCAAGCTATTTTCACTCCATTGAAAAGAGTTGGGTGGGGCTGGGATGTAGCTGAGTGGCAAAGCGTCTGCCTTCTGCCTTGCTTTCGCAAAGCCCTGGGTTTGACCCCCAGTTCCAAAAAAAAAAAAAAAAAAAAAAAAAAAAAAAAGAAAGAAAGAAAGAAAAGCAAAGAAAATAAAAGAGTTGGGCGTGGGGGTGGGGGTGGGTTGGGGGGCGTGGTGGCTTGGTGGCGCACAGTATAATCCCAGCAGGCTGGGAGGCTGAGACAGGAAGATCCTGAGTTCAAAGCCAGCTTCAGCACTTTAGCAAGTCCCTAAGCAACTTAGCAAGACCCTGTCTCTAATTAAAATACAAGATAGCGCTGGGTATGGTATGTGATTCAGTGGTTGACTGCCCCTGGGTTCAATCCCCAGTACCAAGAAAAATAAATAAAGAAATGGGCACTCCCCCCGCCCCAGTACTGAGAATTGAAACCAGAACGCTGTATCACTGACCTACATCCTCAGCCTTTTAAAAAAAATTTTGGAACAGGATCTCACTAAATTGATCTTGAATTTGGGATTCTCATGTCTCAGCCTCTCCAGTAGCTGGGATTACAGGTGTGTAACACTGTGCCAATCTAAATGGGCATATCTATCCAGTTGTGCAAATCACGAATCTGGAGACAGTCCTATGTTTTCCTCTTTCCTCATATCCATTAACCAAGTCTTATTCTTTTCTTCTGTAAAATATCCTTAGGATTCACTGTCTTTTCTTCATTATTACCCTAGTGCAAGCTATCATCATGTTTCTGAATTAACATTAGTGACCTCTGTTTTCCCTACCTCCAGTCCAATATCTATGAATTGTTAGTCACAATATTTTATTTATTTATTTTGGTATTGAGGATTGAACACAGGGTGCTGTACCACTGAACTATATTCCCAGTCCTATTTATTTAAAAAAGTTTTTTTGTAGTTGTAATTTTTATACGGTGCTAAGGATCAAATCCAGTGCCTTACACATGCCAGGCAAGCACTCCACCACTGAGCTACAGTTCCAGCCCCCTGTTTAGTTTTTATTTTGAGACAGGGTCTCCCTAAATTTGAGGCTAGTCTCTCAACTTGCAATGCTCCTGCCTCAGCCTATAGTCACTGGGATTTTGAGCACGTGCTACTGCATCCAACCAAATCATGTTTCATAACATTGTTGTATAGTTAGTTATAGCTTCTCTGAACATAAACGAGGTTGAGGTTATCTGCTTTTAAGTACCTATGAAATTGAGCCCACCTAATCCAGGATATTCTCCCCATCCAAAGGTCCTTAATTTAATCACATATTTAGAATGTCTTTTACCATATGAGCTATCATATTCACAGATTCTGGGGATTAGGATATGAACATGTGATGTGGTGGGCATTTTTCATCCTACTATCTTTGATGCCTTGGTTTCTGCTTCTTGCCTATTGGTTTGTTTTGGAATGTCTGCTGCTACTCCTGATATCACCTCTGTATGCAAGGCAGATAGAAAAGGGATAGGGGGGCTGGTGTTGTGGCTCAGTGGTAGAGTGCTTGCCTAGCATGCACGAGGCACTGGGTTTGATCCTCAGTACCACATAAATGTAAAATGAAGATATTGTGTCCACTTAAAACTTAAGAATAAATTAAAAAAAAAAAGGGATGGAGGTGTACAAGACACTACCAGTGGTCTGTCCATATTCCCTAATTCTTATCACTTCAGTGCAGATGTGGACATTCTATTTGGTAGTGCCTGAATGTCTATACCTGTGGGATTTCTTTGGATGCCTGTACAAAGAGAGAATAGTAGAGAATGCTGCATACAACTCATCCCTCTAGCAACAATCAATGACTAGAATTGATGAAAATACCAAACTCCCTTATCTCTTTGGTGAGACTTTTTTTTTTTTTTTTTTTTTTTTTTTTTTTTAACTTTGAGGCAGGGTCTTGCTAAGCTGCTTAGGGCCTTGATAAACCTTGATAAACTGGCTCTGAACTTGCAATTCTCCTGCCTCAGCCTCTGAAGCCATTGGAATTACGGTATGCACCACTGCTCCCAGGTGGTAGGATGATTTTGAGGCACATTTCATATTGGTATGTCCAGTTTCTCAGTAGGATTAGGATGTGGTAGGCTGGGGATATAACTCAGTGGTAAAGCACCTGGCTAGCAAGTGAAAGGATTTGGCTGTGATGACACTCACGGGATAGGGTTTGATAATGAATGCTTTATTGGATAACTCTCTCCCCGTTTTCCTATCTCACTTCTCCACTATCCTACTATTCTTTCTTGGGAATACATCAAAATAAGCCATTTCGACTTAGATCATTCTACTTGGGCCTGCTTTTGGTGAACCATGATCACCTTACCACCATTTTCTTGTCTTTAAAGTAGATGTTAGCCAATAATGGAGGCTGAGGCAGGAGAATTGCAAGTTCTAAGCCAGCCTCAGCAACTTAGTGATACCTGGTCTAAAAAAAAAGTTGGAAATCATTATCTGGAGCTTACATATTCTTTATCATCAATAAGAATAAAAATGTAGCTTTCCGGGCTGGGGATGTGGCTCAAGCAGTAGTGCGCTCGCCTGGAATGCGTGCGGCCCGGGTTCGATTCTCAGCACCACATACAAACAAAGATGTTGTGTCCGCCGAAAACTAAAAGAATAAATATTAAAAAATTCTCTCTCTCTCCCTCTTTCTCACTCTCTCTCACTCTTTCTTTAAAAAAAAATGAAGCTTTCCTACAAACAGGACACATGGACAATATGTTTTAGATATATAAACTGTCCTACAAATAGGACATTAGGCAAGTATGATATCCTTTTATACATTAAATATACAAAGAAGTGGCATTCATGACCTGTTCGACAATTATTATTTTTTAAAATACTTTTTTTAGTTGTAGATGGACACAATACCTTTATTTATTTATTTGTTTTATGTGGTTCCAGGTATCAAACCCAGTACCTCATGCATGCTAGGCAAGTGCTGAGCCACAATCCTGGCCACGCGACAATTATTTTTGGTGGAAAGGAGCAAAACACTTCAAAGGCTTATAGTAAACTTTTGAAAATATGTAGTCAATTTTGAAAAACCTGGCTAGTTTTGACATTTTTCTTGATCTTGTCATTTGAGAATAATATGACTTCTTATGTCAAATCTATCATGTTTTTCCACACTATCACTTAAATTGTTATATCTACCCAAGACCTTGATTCTAGAGCAATGACTCTACTCTTTTTTCCATCACTGAACTTTGCCGAGTTGTTCCACTGTATTATAGGGTGTTTCAACAATGGCACACTTATTATCTAATCATTTTACAATGGGAATTTCATTATTTACATTAAATCTGTTATCATATGACCCAGTTGTTTTTCATCATTCTTAGTTTCAGAAGACACTTATTTACTCCATTTTCCCTAATGGTGACTGTAGCATGGAATTCAATGTTTTGAAGGTGTGCCAACAAGTCATACTAGTGATTGTCAAAAACAACACAATGTGACTCTGGATTCTCTAACACTTGGAGCATTTATAGAATTACCTTATTCTCAGGCAAAAGATCACTGTATAGTCCTTCTCAAGCATTTTTTCTACACTATAAGTCAAAGTTATAGCAGTATCCCAATATTCACACAGTGCCCAGAATTCATAACCAAATTTTATGGGCTTACTTCTTACTTCTGTTTCAGGGAATTGTGTCTATAATATCTGATAATCATTTCATCCACTACTAAGCATTCTTCAAAGATACTAAACTTCATGTAAAACTTTTGAATCATATTTATTAGAGGACAATTTTTTTTTTTTTTGGAACTGGGGATTGAACCCAGAGGCACTTGACCATCAAGCCACATCCCCAGCCTTTTTTTTGTTTGTTTTTGTTTTTTGTTTTTTTTTGAGACAGAGTCTAAGTTGTTTAGGGCCCTGCTAAATTGTTGAGATTGGCCTTGAACTTGAGATCAAGTTCTGCCTTAGCTTCCCAAACTGCTGGGTTTACAGGAGTAGGGCACTGAAACTGGCTGAATTTTAAACTTTTTTTTTTTTTTTGGTAGCGGGAATTGAACTCAGGAGCACTCAATTACTGAGCCACATCCTCAGTCCTATTTTTATTTTATTTAGAGACAGGGTCTCTCTGAGTTACTTAGTGCCCTTCTCTTGCTGAGGCTGGCTTTGAACCAGAGATCCTGCTGTTTCAGCCTCCCAAGCCACTGGGATTACAGGTGTACACCACCTTGCCTGGGTTAATTTTAAACCCTATTCTTCAATATTCTGCCATTTGTTGTTTCAAAACTATATGACATCATAGTTCCTGGAAAGGATTTCTTGACATTGCCTTTTTTTTTTTTTTTTTTTTGTAAATGGAACTGAACCCAGGGGTGCTTATCCACTGAGTCAACATCCTCAGCCCTTTTAATCTATCTATTTATTTTTTAGTTGTAGTTGGACACAATACCTTTATTTATTTATTTTTATGTGGCACTGAGGATTGAACCCAGGCCACATGCTAGGTGAGTGCTCTACCGCTGAGCCACAACCCCAGCCCCAGCCTCTTTTATTTTTGAGACAGGGTCTGCCCAGGTTAGTGCCCCACTAAATTGACAAAGTTCGCCTTGAACTTGTAATCCCCCTACCTCAGCCTCTAAAGTCTTAGAGGTGTGCACCACTGCACATGGCTGACATTGCATTTTTGATGGTAAATCTACCCAAATCTTCATCATTTGACTAGTAGTTTCTTAGAAAGGGTAGCTTATGATAACCTGAAAACATAAGAATTCCTAAAAATGTTTTTAACTCACTTATACTAAGTACTTCAAATCTATTCTTACTTTCTGTAGAATAGTGTACAGTTTCTTTAACAATATGATCATATATTTCAGGTGTCAATATTTCTTCAAAAATCTCCACTGGGCTGGAAGACTCCAATGAATCCCCTATTTTTCACAAGCATTCACAGTGTTTTTCTAGCTCAGTTTGGTGGCACATGCTTGTAATCCCAGCCACTCAGGAGGCTGAGGCTGGAGGATTGCAAGTTCAAAGACAGCCTCAGGAACTTAGGGAGACCCTATTTTTAAAAAAAAAAATGTCTGGGGATGTGGGTCAGTGGTAGAGCACACCTGGGTTCAATCCTTAGTACTTAATTTTATTTTCCCAATTCTCTAATCATTTATCTATTGTTTTTTCTCAAGAGAACACAATTCTAAAAACATTTATTTCCAAGTTAACCATAAAGGGCTGGGGTTGTAGCTCAGTAGTACAGCATTTGCTTAGCATGTGTGAGGCACTGGGTTCAATTCTCAGCACACACATAAATAAATAAAGGTCCATCAACAACTAAAAAACTGTATATAAAAATAAAAGTATAAATATATGCTCAATTGAAGTTTTTTTTCTTATTGTTGATACATCTTTATTTTATGTATTTGTTTATATGTGGTGCTGAGGATGGAACCCAGTGCTTCACACATGCCAGGCAAGTGCGCTATCGCTGAGCCATAGCCCCAGCCCTCAATTCAAGTTTTTATAGGTGTCCTATATACAGTTCAAAAGGACATAATGGGCTGAAAAATAGAGGTCAGATATGGTGGTCAGCATATGTAATTCTACTTGGGAGGCTGAGGCAGGAGGATCACAAGTTCAAGGTCAGCTTGGCCAGTGTAGTGAGAGCTCATCTTTAAAAAAGTAGAAAGATAAATTAGGAAAGGGCCCCATTAAAGAGTATATTCTTTTTTTAAATGTCTTTAAATTTTTTTTTTTAGCTGTAGATGGACACTACCTTTATTTTATTTATCTATTTATTTTTATATGATGCTGAGGATTAAACCCAGTGTTTCACACATACCAGATGAGTGCACTACCACTGAGTCACAACCCAAGCCTTAAAGAGTATATTCTAAAAGCAATAGAATTTTCTTTTATTTTTTGTGGTTCTGGGGATCGAACCCAGGGCCTTGTGCATGCAAGGCAAGCACCCTACCAACTGAGCTATATTCTCAGCCCAAGCAGCAGGATTTTACAGGAAGGAAATGATATAAACTAATTGATGTTTTTTTTTTTTTTTAAATATTTATTTTTAGTTATTGGTGGACACAACATCTTTGTTTGTATGTGGTGCTGAGGATCAAACCTGGGCCGCACGCATGCAAGGCGAGCACGCTACCGCTTGAGCCACATCCCCAGCTCCTAACTGATGTTTAAAAATAATCATTCTAGAAATTTTAAGAATCATGCCACGATTTGCTAAGCTTGTGTTCAAAGCACTGAACTAGGTAGTGTGGCAAGAATAAGTACACCTGTGTATTAATAGTGCATAACATAATAGCTGATGTGTGACATGAGTAAATTATTATCTGATTTTTCGTTTTGGGGTACTGGGGATTGAACTCAGGGACACTTGACCATTAAGCCACATCTCCAGACCTATTTTGTATTTGATTTAGAGACAGGATCTCACTGAGTTGCTTAAGTTGGCTTTGAACTAGGGATTCTCCTATCTCAGCCTCCGAGCTGCAGGGATTACAGGCATGCAACACTGAGCGCAGAAAATTCTTATTTTTAATTGAATCCAGAGCACTTTACCATTGAGCTACATCTCCAGTCCTTTTTAGTTTTTGAGATAGGGTGTTAGTTGCTAGGGCTGGCCTAGAACTTTCTGACTCAACCTTGTGAGTTGCTGGGATTCATCAATGTACCTTGCCAAGTGCAAATTCTATAGTAACTCTGGTTTGTAATATTTCTTTTTCTTGTTTTTGTGGTGCTGGGGATTCAACCCAGGGCCTTATGCATGCAAGGCAAGCACTCTACCAACTGAGCTATTTCCCCAACCTCTGCTTTGTAATATTAGTACCAGGTTTTAACACAAAACTTGACAAATAACAAAAAGATAAAGATTAAAATCCTATATTCAACAATAGCAACCAGGTGGGGCACAATGGTGGACAGCTTTAACCCCAGTGATTTAGGAGGCCGAGTCAGAAAGATTGCAAGTTAGAGGCCAGTCTCAGCAATTTTTGAAACCCTATTTCAAAAACAAAACCAAGGGCTGGGGATGTGGCTAAAACAGTAGCGCGCTCCCCTGGTGTGCCTGTGGCCCGGATTCGATCCTCAGCACCACATACAAAGATGTTGTGTCCACCAAAAACTAAAAAAAAAAAAAATATTAAAAAAACAAACAAACAAAAAACACCCAAACCAAACAAAACTAGAAATGTAGGTCAATGGCAGAGTACCCCTGTGTTAAATCCCCAGAACTGCAAAAAGACAAAAAGCAAACAAAACTGGAAGCACATGCCTGTAATCCCAGCAACTAGAGGCTGAGGCAGGAGGATCCCAAGTTCCAGGCCAGCCTCAGCAACTTAGTGAGACCCTCAACAATTTAGCGAGACCCTTTGTTAAAACAAAAAGAACAAGGCCTAGGATGTACCTCAGTGGTAGGGTACCCCTGGATTCAATCCTCAGTACAAAATAAATAAATAAGAGCAACCAGAATATTGAGAAAGATAAATAAGTTCCACAGAACTATTAATTTTCCAAAGTTATTTGTTTTTTCTTTTTCTTTTTTTGTACCAAGGATTGAACTCAGGGGCACTTGGCCACTAAGCCATATCCCCAGCCCTATTTTGTATTTTATTTAGAGACAGGGCCTCAGTGAGTTGCTTAGTGACTCATCATTGCTGAGGCTAGCTTTGAACTTGTGATCATCTTGTCTCAGCCTCCCCAGCCACTGAGATTATAGTTGTACATCACTCGACCAGCTACATGGGATTAGTTTTGCAGACAAATATCTAGATGTTATGAATATGCTATGAATTGGAAAATCAAATTTCAGATTTGTATAATTTTATAAAATGTAATTCCACCACTAGATGGCAATATATAAACAAAATATTGAAAACAGTCATCCTTCAAGCTATCATAGGTAGTATGGTGATAAATCCAGACTTATTCACTGTTCTTTGAGACCACATACCTTACAAGAACTTTAAAAGTAAAGAGTACAGTGTAAAGAGGCAGGTAACTTTTATTTATTTATTTTTTTACAGGCTTGTATCTTTATTATAAGAAGCAGTTGAATAGATAAAAGGGTTGATGAATAATTACCCATAGGACAAGTGTGATCTGCTATGTTTTGTATGTCTTGTGGACTAGGAACGATTTTTACATTTTAAGAAAATGGGGAGGTTGAAGCAGGAACATAAATTCTAGGCCAGCCTCAACAATTTGGTGAGACCTTGTCTCAAAATAGGGCTGGAGTTGTAGCTCAGGGGAGATGTAGCCCCCCCAGGTTCAATCTTTAGTACATACACACACACACACACACACACTCACTCACTCACACACAGATGAATTATTATCCTGTGTATCATTTACTCGTTTCCCAATTACTGGGGGGATTGAACTAAAGGGTGCTCTACGATTGAAGTACAGTATCAGCTCCCACTTTTTTTTTTTTTTCCTAATTTTGAGACAGATCTCATCAAGTTGAGAGGCTGGCCTCGAATTTGTGATGCTCCTGCCTCAGCCTCCAGAGTAGCTGGGATTACAGGCATGTGCCTGACTTGTATCAGCTTTAAGATGTATTTTTACCCCCCTTGGGACTTATTAAAAACATGATAAAATGGATGCTGTATTACTTTGTGTATCAAGATGTTTCAGAGAAAAAAAAAAAAAAAAAAAAAAGCACAGGGCTAGGTGGCACAAACCTGTAATCCCAGTGGCTCAGGAGGATCACCAGCCTCAGCAATTTAGTGAGACACTAAGCAACTTAGTAAAACCCTGTCTCTAAATAAAAGAAGGACTGGTGGGCTGGGGTTGTAGCTCAGCTCGCCTAGCACATATGAGGGTCTGAGTTTGACCCTCAGCACCACATAAAAATAAAGGTATTGTGTCCAACTACAACTAAAAAATAAATTAAAAAAAAAAGAAGGGCTGGAGATGTGGCTCAGTGGTTAATCCCCGGGGGGTTCAATTCCTAGTAGGAGGAAGGGAGAGATTTGTGTTAAAACCTGGTATTAAAAGCATCATCATTCCCCCCTTTTTTCATACAAAATCTATCCATTTATTTTTTAATTAATTTTTTATTTATACATGACAGTGGAATGCATTACAATTCTCATTACACATATGGAGCACAATTCCTCATATCTCTGGTTGTATACAAAGTATATTCACACCAATTTGGAAATGTCATCCCTCTTTTTGTGGCACTGGGTATTGAATCCACTGGGTGCTGTATAAGAACTACACCCCAGCCTTTTTTCTAATTTTTGAGACTGGCCTTGTTCCAACTTTCAATCTTCTTGCTTCAGCCCCCAGAGCTGCTGGAATTTACAGGTATGTGCCACAAGCAGCCATTCCCCACCCCATCTTTTTTTTTTTTTTTTTTTTTTTTTTGTGGTCTGGGGATTGAATCCAGGGCCTTGTGCATGCATGGCAAGCACTCTACCAACTGAGCTATATCCTCAGCCCTCCCCACTTTTTTTTTTTTTTTTTAATTAGGAAAGAATAATTCTTCCCAAAAAACTCACCCTATGAATTTCTGGTTACATTTCATGGACAAGGGTTCAATTGTATGGCCAGTCGTAGAGAAACTAGATTTTACCATGATTTTTGGCTTAAACAATTCAGAAGACTCCTTGGAGTGTACCCGCTCCCGCCCCCCCAAAGATCAAGATTTCACTGATGTCACCTACAAAATTTGGGTTCTGGGGCTGGGGTTGTGGCTCAGTGGCAGAACACTTGCCTAACATGTATGAGGTACCGGGTCTGATTCTCAGCACCGTATATAAATAAATGAATAAAATAAAGATCCATCAACATCTACAACAAATATATATTTTTAATTTGGGTTCTGCTGGTGGAAAAGGAGTAGGTGCAATGAATGTTGAATGGACAATGTTGGATTCAGAAACCCAAGTTTGGAGGGTAAGCAAGGAAGATTATGTATGCAAAATAGCCCTACAGCTTCTAAGGAAACTTAAAACCAATAGGGTACAAACTTTATGACACCGACAGAAAGGCATGGCACAATGGGCAAGGTGGTCTGTGTATGGAGAAATTGTGTGACGTAATCTCGACAAAACCCATAAAAAATTACTATCGAGGCTTCCTTCTTAATTTTTTATTTTTTATCCACACATACTTTTTCTATTTTTCCAAGGCGTTCTTTAGCAGGTGCAAGGAAAAATTTCCAAACTAACTAGTTAACACAATACCAAACTTCAGCTGAGGGTCCCCTTCACCCGTACTTCACTCCCCGATCGTCTTAATAGCCCTTGCTATTGCACTCAGTTCTGTACTCTTGCAGGTGCAGAGTGGACAGGCATATGGTGAGCGAGCGGCCTTCTTGCGTTAAAACGAAATGCCATGCGAACACTGTACCCGCCATTTCTAGTACCGTCAACTTGTCTTATTGCCAGAGACAGATGGGCCTCAAATTGCAAGGTAGCAATAAACGGGGATGCAGGTTAAGGCGGGCCCTGGGATGTTCCATTTTCACTGAACCCCGTGGGGAGAGGGCCGTGTGCCGGAACCTGGCCTGCCCTGTCGCCTTGGCCTGGCACCCTTGTTGACCCCCTACTTTCCTCGCACTAAAAGCGCCTGAACGCAGGCCGAAACCTTCATTAACTTCCCTGCTTGGGCTGGGAGGAAAAATGGCGAAGCGCAGGGGCGGGGGTCAGGATGGCACGAGTGACCCCGCGCTCGTCAGGCCTTGCAGCCCGCGGCGTGAACCGCGGTGGGCGACGCCGCGCAAACGCGACCCGCTAGGCGCCTCCGCCATCTTCGCCTACTCACCCGGACTCCCCCCGCGGCCGCGCTGGCTTCGCGTTTCCCTTCCGGCCGCTGACAGAGATCCGGGCTGGGAGGGGTGGGCGAGCGCGCGGAGGGGGTGGACCGAGGGCGGGGAGGCCGGACGGAAGAGGAAAGGGAGGGCGGCGAGCGGCCACGGCGGGGTGTGGAGCGTGCGGCGTGTGTGCGGTGGGAGGGCGGGAGAAGGGGGGTAGGCGGAGTAATGAGAGCGCGAGGCGCTTCTCGTCGGCTCCTTCGCACGGGCGGAAAGAGCCGAGCGCAGCCCGAGCGCCCTATTAAAATGGCGGCGGCGTCGGCGGTGGCCGCGGCGTCTGGTCGGTGAAGTGACTCTGCTGCTTCTCTCCCCACCCGCCCCCTCCCTCTCCCCTCCCCTGTCCTTCCCCTCCTTCCCCGCCGCCGGCGCCTCCGCGCCCCTCCGGCCTGCGCACCTCCCCTCGCCCCCCTCCTCTCCCCCGCCCGCTCCGGGGACCGCCGGCCCCCTCCCCCATTCTCCTGCTCCCCGCCCCGTCCCCGCCGCCGCCCGCCCTCGTCGCCTCCCCGCCCCGCCGGCCGGCCGGCCCCCTCCTCCGCCTCTCTCCCCTCCCCCCGCCGGTCGGGATCAGTCAGTACGATCCGAAGCGGGGGAGGGGGGGGGCGGCGGCCGAACGATGTGCGAGAACTGCGCAGACCTGGTGGAGGTGTTAAATGAAAGTAAGTAGCCGGGGTAGAGGCCTGTCGGGGTGCAAGGTTTGGGGTCCTCGCGGCGCTCTCCGGCCTCCCCAGGCTACCGCGGCCTGCGGAAAGCGACGGCTGGGCCCGGCGGCGTGCGGGCCTAGCGCCCGGGGAAGGTGCGCGGTGGCGCCGCCGCCTCGGCGTCTCGGGCCCGGCCGCCCGGGTTACCTGGGCACTGGAGAGGCGGCGGCCGACGCTGCGGAGCTCCGGCCGGGCCGGGCCTGGGCGCTCTTAGAAAGTTTCCTCATTACAGGTGTCAATTAACGAAGGCACTAATGAGCCCCTCGCCTCCTTCGCTATGCCTGGAAGGTGAGGGGAGGTGGGGTCGTAGGAGAAGGATTTCCTCCGCAGTCCGAGCGCTCCGGCCGCCCTCTTTGATTTCTAGCGTGCTGTTGAGGCCTCTCTCACCTGCTAATCTTCATTAAACTCCCTGGGAGGAGGGTGGTGGATTTTCCCTCCCTTGGGGGTGTGTGGGTGTATTAAACCCATCTGCTACTCCTTAAATAGCTGAAAATGAACTGTGATAGTGATGACTGTAGCCTTCATACCTTTTTTTTTTAAATGTTATTTCTTACTGTAACATTAATCGTTTTAGTGGTAAATTCTGTTAAGGAGAGTAGGTACTATAGATACCATCCCGGGATAGTCATGGCCTGTCTCCTGGAAAGAAAGACCTGATTCCTTATACTTTTTATTGTTAACTAGCATATGTTGATCATTTCTGGCCAGATTATTTTATTCCTGACCTTGGAAAGATGGTATTTCAGTTTAGAGATGCCAGCAATATTGCAAGTCAACTACTTCTGGGCCCGAAGGCCTAGGTTGGAAGAGGTAAAATTCGATGAAAAGACCAATTTACAGAAACTGGATTGATGAGAAAATGCTTGTTTATGAACAGTTTATGTAGGAATTGAACTTGTATTTTCTGTGTGTTATTTTGACACACTTCCAAATTACCTTTTTTTCTAATATCATTCACTTAAACAACTGATACTTAAACAATTGATATGCAAAATGCGCCATCGTGTTTGTGTTTGAATTTCCATTAATGACCAAAGGTGGTAAGAAAAGTGGAAGAGTTCTTGTTTGCTTTCAACTGTGTATTTACTTCCTGACAGGTGGAAGTAGGCTTTTGCACATATTCAAAGGTACTTCTAGCATTTGTGTCATGCTAAATTTTTCTAGAATTTTAAGGTTATTTGTATTTTGAGATACTTTTGTTCTTGGTGCAGGTAGTTTCTGATATGAAGGTAAACATAAGTCCTTAGTAATTTTTTTCAGTAAAACTATTCTGTATCTTCCATGTGTGTGACTTTATTTTGTGGTACTGAGGATTGAATCCCAGTGCCTTCATGCTAAGCAAATACCACTGAGCTCCCAGCCCCCCCCCCCCCTTTTTTTTTAAATTATGTTTTGAGGTAGGGTCTTCATAAATTGCTCAGGTTGGCCTTGATCCTGTGATCCTCCTGGCTCAGTTTGCAGAGTTATCTAGTATTACAGTACAGGCACACACTACCATGTCTGGCTGATTGTGACTTAATTCTAAGTTGGAAAAGTAATGAGTTTGCTGTCTTATGCATGTTAGGAAAAAATAATTTTCTTTCTTTCTTTTTTTTTTAAATAATATTTATTTTTTAGTATTTGGCGGACACAACATCTTTGTATGTGGTGCTGAGGATCGAACCCAGGCCGCACGCATGCCAGGCGAGCGCGCTAGCGCTTAAGCCACATCCCCAGCCCCGAAAAAATAATTTTCAAAAAACTTACTTAACTAGAAACATTTTAATTACCACCCTCCCTGGGGGGGGGGGGTTGAGCCCAGTCCTGCTTCCACTGAGCCTCATCCCCAGCCCTTTTTTATTTTTAGACAGGGTCTCACTAAGTTGCTTAAGGTCTCATTAAATTGCTGAGGTTAGTTATGAACCTATGATCCTTCTGCTTCACCCTCCCTAACTTCTGAGATTATAGGTGTGTACCACCACACCTGGTATCATAGTATCTTTTTTTAAAAAAATACTTTTTTAGTTGTCAGTGGACCTTTAATTTATTTATATGTCGTGCCTAGAATTGAACCCAGTGCCTTACACATACTTGGCAAGCACAGTGCCACTGAGCCACAACTCCAGCCCAAAATTATAGTATCTTAAAGTTTATTAATCTTTTGAAAGTTATCTTGATATTAAAGTAGAGTCTTATTCAAGATGATCTGGGAAACACCTGGAATTTTGGTATAAGCCAGTGGCCTCTTAAAGTACTTTTTTTTTTTTTTTTTTGCAGGGGGAGGATTGAGAGGATGACTGGGGATTGAACGAACCCAGGGGCACTTTACCACTGGGCTGTATCCCCAGCTCCCCCACTTTTTATTTTTCTTTTTGTAAATTTTGAGACTGGGCCTCACTAAGTTGCTGAGGCTAGTCTTCAACTTGCAGTCCTCCTGTCTCAGTCTCCTGAACTGCTGGGATTGTAGCCTGTGCCAACATGGCTTGTTTAGTTTAATATCTCTTTTTAAGGTTCAATTTAAACATTTGCCTGCAGCTGGGTGCAGTCAGGCAAACCTGTAATCCCATCAACTCAGACTGATCAGGAGGATCACAAATTCCAGGTCAGTTTTGGCAATTTAGGGAGATCCAATCTCAATAAAAAAAAGGGCTAAATTAAAAAAAAAAAGGGTTGGGATGTGGCTTAGTGGTAATGTCCCTTGTTTTAATAACCATTTAACCACACTCCCCCATGACCTGCTAAACATTTAAACACTGATCTCACAATGATGCTTCCTTTTTTAAAAAAAATTTACTTCAGCAGTTTTATATGAAGTTTATATGAGGCTATTGCCAGTTGCTTTTTTTTTCTCTGAGGTTGTTACAAGATTATTTTTTCCATTGGTGCAATTCCTGTATCCCAAATTTAACATAAAATTGTTAAATTCCATTGGACACAGTGAGACACACACACACTCTTGTAATCTCAGCTATTCTGTGGAGCCTGGGGTAGGAGGATCCCAGTTTGAGGTTGGTTTGGGCAATTTAGCAAGGTTCTGTCTTAAAACTTTAAAAAGGGCTGGAGCTATGTAGCTCAGTGGTGGAGTGCTTGCCTAGCATGGTTGGGGCCTGGATTTAATCCCCAGTAAAACACACATACATACATACATACACACACACACACACACACACACAAACACGGATTGTTGAATTCCTTGAGGACAGAAGGTATTGCTGTATCTTACCATAGGATTATTTATCCATGGCTATGATGAATGGAGTATGATGATGGAAACTTGATGAAACGTGTTGAATCAGGAGATTATATGTGTTCTTGTAATCTCAGTCAGTATCTATGGTCTGCCTTTTTTCTCCCTTATAGGTTGTACAAAGATGCATATCAATTCAACCTTGATTAGAAATTCAGAATTAAAGCCCCAAAATAACGTGCCTAAGATTTTAAAAATTATTTTTTTAGTTGTAGTTGGATATACTACCTTTATTTTATTTTATATGGTGTTAAGGATTGAACCCTGGGCCTCTCACATGCTAGGCGAGTGCTCAACCACTGAGCCACAACCCCAACCCAAGGTTTATCTGTTGATATCAACTCCCCATAACAATTTCACCTACCAAGAGAAGAAATAGAATTATTTTTTTGGTGATGTGTTTTGAGCTGATGTTAAAGAAGCTATTAGAATTATTAAGAAAGCCAAAGCCCTGTTTCTGTTCAAATTTACAAACACTGATCAAATTTAAAGACATGTGCTTGAAAACATTGATAAAATATAATCTAAAAAATTTTTGTGTGTGTGTGTGGTGTTGTTGCTGGGATTTGAACCTGGGGCCTCAAGCATGCCAGACAAGCACTCCACCAGAGCCATATCCCCAGCTCCAAATTTTGAAAGAGTGCACATGTGGCTGGATGCACACCTGTAATCCCAGTGACTCAGGAGGCTGAGGCAGGAGAATCTCGAGTTCAAAGCCAACCTCAGCAATTTAGCAAGGCCCTAAGCAACTCAGTGAGACCCTGCCTCAAAATAAAAATAAAAATAAAGAGGGCTGGGGATGAGGCTTAGTGGTTAAGAGCCCCTGGGTTCAATCCCTGGTACCAAAAAAAAAAAAAAAAAAAGTACACACGTGGATAGTATGTTAGATAGTCACAGAGGGTAAGGATTTCATATAGAATATTATTTAAAAACTTGGTAGAATGTAATATAATAAAATAAAACTTGGTAATAATAGATTGTAAATAGCTTCCTTTTGTCATTAGTTTTTTTTTTAATGGACACAATACCTGTATTTTATTTATTTATTCATTTTTATATGTTGCTGAGGATTGAACCCAGTGCCTCACACATGCTAGGCAAGTGCTCTACCACTGAGCTACAACCCCAGCCCCTATCATTACTTTTTTTTTGGGGGGGGGGTTCGGGGGAAGTTTTTTCTTCCTTTTTTTTTTTTTCTCCAAGGCTGAGGACCCAACTCAGGGCCTTGTGCATGCTAGACAAGCTCTGCCACTGAGCTAAATCCCCAACCCCTAGTTTTTGAGAGTGTTAATATTACCAGCTGTACCTGTAGTTCTACTGAGAACTAATTGTAGGAGGAAAGGAAGTTCCAAGCCATTTATACATGTAAGGCTCCAGCCATGGTGTAAACTTCCATCATAAAACATATACAGATACACAAATACATGGATTTGTCTATGGGTGATTACCCATTGAAGCATGCCTGGATTCAGGCTAAATCCCTAGTAAGGACTGACCCTCACCCTGTTTTTAATAGGGTACTTACAGATATTCTGGAAGTTGAAACTTAGGCGTGTAATAGGCAAGCTGTCTACTGAGCTATATCCCTAGCCCAGTACTAACATCCAAGTTTCTATTTTCCTTTGTTTTGTTTTTAATTAGGAAGGAATTTATAGTGCTTGGATGTACTGGGTGGGTTTTTGTGGTATCAATTTGTGGAATTCTATTCAGTTTAGGATAAAGTCTGTTTATTTTTTGGCACTGGGGATTGAACCCAGGGGCACTATTCCAATGAGCTACATCCCAGCTCTGTTTTATTTTTTTTATTTCTAAGAATCTTACTAAGTTTCTTAGTTTCATTTGACATATCATTTGAGATTCTCGTTAGGTATGGTGATGCCTGCCTGTAGTCCCAGAACCCTAGAAGTTGAGGCAGAAGGATCACAAGTTCAAGACCAGCCTCAGCAACACAATTTATCGAGACTCTGTCTGAAAATAAAGATTAAAAAAGAGCTCAGTGGTAGAGCACCCCTGGGTTAAATCCCCAGTACCAGAGAAAGAAGGGGGGAGGGGGAAGGAGCTCTATTAACTGATTTTAGATTAAAAAAACAAACAAACAAACCAGGCTTAGAGTTCATTAGAGTTCATATAACTTGCTAAGTTCACATGGTTACATTTTGAGATACCAGGGTTTGATCAGAACTTAATCCCAGATCAGACTACAGCTATATAAATTTTGTGGTGATACATTATTTTTTTGGGTCATGGGGATTTAACTCAGGGGCAGTTTACCATTGTTCTACATGCCCCTGGGTTCAATCTCCAACACAGCATAGGTATTTGACTCTTAAAATTTGAAAATTTGATCTTACTGCATTACATAATCTCAAATTATGGATTTTTACTTGGTAAATTAATTTTGTTAAGTACATGTCTTTTTTGGGGGTGGGTATTTAGGATTGAACCCAGGGGTGCTTTACCACTGAGCCACATTCCCAACCCCTTTTATTTAAAATTTTTTTAGTTGTAGATGGACACAATACCTGTATTTTATTTATTTACTTTTATATGCTGCTGAGGATCTAACCCAGTGCCTCACATGTGCCAGGCAAGCGCTCTACCACTGAGCTACATCCCCAGCCCCCAACCCTTTTTATTTTGAGACAGGATGTCGCTCAATGGTTTGGGGCTTTGCTGTTAAGTTGTAGAGTCTGGTCTTGAACTCCTGTCTCAGCCTCCGAGTTGCTGGGATTACAGGCTGTGCCACTGTGCCTAGCAATATATGTCCTCTTAAAACAGTGTTTGAAATACTGACTTTCAAGGATAATAGTATTCAGATATTTAGTCTAAGTATCTTTATTAAGTAACTTCTAAACCATGATGCACTATAAGTACTATGTTACATGTAGGCTATCGGCATTGTGTAATAACATTTGATAACATGTTTCATGAAAAAAGTATTAGTTAATATTCCTTGTATGTTTAATAGTGATAGTATCTGTAGGTCTACTTTATAGGTATTTCCTCCATGTGGAGTGATGTATTAACAAAAACTTTATATTTTCAGGCAAGTGCTATATCATTGAGCTACATCCCCACCCCAAATTTTTATATTTTTATTAAAAGAAAGGAAGTTTACCACAATGACTTGACCAATGTATGATCTTAGTCAAATGGACTGTGCCTTTTGCTTTTTCACTTGTTACCTCCCCACGTTATAAGGTTACAGATGCTCACTGTAGGTAAATTGAAAACTTTTAGATCACCTATAATTTAACCACCTAACTCCTGTTGATACTTTGAAATATATATTTTTTGTATACTATACTTTTTAAAATTGGAGAATGAGATAAATGTAGCTTAACATATACCATGTTTCCTCTAACATTGTTCGACCATTTTCTTTATTAAAAATTTTCCCCCAGTGGAGCTGGCAAGGTCACCAAGTCTGCCCAGAAAGCTCAGAAGGCTAAATGAATATTACCCCTAATACCTGCCACCCCAGTCTTAATCAGTGGTGGAAGAACGGTTTCAGAACTGTTTGTCTCAATTGGCCATTTAAGTTTAATAGTAAAAGATTGGTTAACGATAACAATGCATCATAAAACCTTCAGAAGGAAAGGAAAATGTTTTGTGGACCATTTTGTTTTTTTGTGTGTGGCAGTTTTAAGTTATTAGTTTTTAAAATCAGTACTTTTTAATGGAAACAACTTGACCAAAAATCTGTCACAGAATTTTGAGACCCATTAAAACAAAAAATTTAATGAGGAAAAAAAAATTTTCCCCCAGTACTGGGTATTAAACCCAGGGGTGCAAAACCATTGAACTATACTCCAGTCCCCGCAACTCCCCTTCTGCTTTTTTTTTTCTTTTAAGACAGAGTCTTGATAAATTGCTTAGTCTGGCCTGAATCCTGAATGTTAGAATCCTCCTGCCTCAGCCTGTGTGTTGTTGGAATTACCAGTGTGCCCCACTGGGGTGGGGGGAAATTTGTACTGGAGATTTAAACCAAGGGGTACTTTACCACTAAGCTACATCCCTAGCTCTTTTTTTTAAATTTTTATTTATTTATTTATTTTTTATTTTGAGACTAAGTTGCTTAGGACCTTGGTAAGTTGCTGAGGCTGATCTTGAATTTGTTATCCTCCTGTTTCAGCCTCCTGAACCATTAGGATTATGTTGCAAAATTAGTTTTTTTTTTGTTTTTGTTTTGTTTTTTTGGTACTGGGGATTGAACTCAGGAGTGCTTTACCACTGAATTGCATCCTCAGCCCTTTTTGAAACAGTCTCAGTTAAGTTGCTTAAGGTCTTGCTAAGTTGCTGAAGCTGAACTAGAAGTTGTGACACTCCTTCCTTAGCCTCCTGAGTTCCTGGGATTACAGGTGTGTGCCATCACACTTGGCTTCTTTTATTAGCTCTTTTTTTTTTTTTTTTTTTGCGGGGGGGGGGGGGCGTGTACTGGGGATTGAACTCAGAGTCACTTGACCACTGAGCCACATCCCCTGCCCTATTTTGTATTTTGTTTAGAGGCAGGGTCTCACTAAGTTACTTTGCACCTTGCCGTTGCGGAGGCTGGCTTTGAACCTGTGATCCTCCTGTGTCTGTCAGCCTCCAGAGCCACTGAATTACAGGCATGCCTGGTGCTTTATTAGCTTTTGAAAACATGTTTTTGTCTGTAATATTTCATCTTAACATAGAATTTAATATTTCTCTATTATATGTTTCTTATTCTTTCATAAATATGAGTAATGCTGTAATGAGCATCCTGGGACATAAATCTTTTAATTAAATCCCTGATTCTGAAGACACAGATTCCTAGAAATGTTATTACCATGTAAAAAATATAAATATTTTTCTGTCTAGCTTTTTTTTTTTTTTTTTTTTCTGTGCTGGGATTGAATGTGGCCTCGTGTGGTAGGAAAGTGTTGTACCACTGAGCTACACTCCCAGCTCCAGTCTGTTCATCTTATTCCCCCCCAACCCTCCCCCCCAAAAAAAAGGCTATTTATTTCCATTTTTAAAGCAGAGTCTGTGTAACTTGGGCATCCTCAACCTGTGGTGAATATTGTCTTAAAAAAAGTGTTTTCACAGATTTAAAAAAAAAAAATGAAATTGTCATTTGCAGGAACTTGAGACTGTTCTGTTAAGCGAAATAACCCAAGCTTAGAGGGTCAGGGGTTGTATGTTTTCTCTCATGTGGTAGAGAGGAAAAAGGAAAAGGAAGGTGGAGGGAATCTCATGAAAATTGAAGGGAGATTAGTAGAATAGAGAAGAGGGACCAGTGGGAGAGTCAGGGAAAGGGAAAATGTAGGGGATGATATTAACCAAATTAAATTGTCACATTGTATGCCTGTAGGAATCTGTAACATCTCCCACCCTTATGTACAACTATGATGTACCAATAAAAAAATGGGGGGTTTTGGCAAAAAAATCTAACAGCCAGTTTAACCACTCATGTTTTTATTAGCCATTTATGTTTTTTATTTAATGAACTGTCTTGTGTCGTCACTTTTTAGGTTTTCATATTTTATGTTCTAATTTAATAGAGTTGTCATAGGACTGTTAAACCTTATAAGAGGAGTTAAGTATGGTCAGCCCTTTGTATCTGTTTCAACCAGCTGTAAATTGGAAATACTTGGAAAACAATTGGGTCTTTGTTTTGAACATTTACAGACTTTTTTTCCTTGTCATTCCTTAAATAATACAGAATAACTATTTATATACATTTACATTGTATTTGCTGTTATAAATAATCTAGAGTGTATAGGAGCATGTATGAAGCTTGTGTGCAAATGCTGTGTACCATTTTATACAAGGGACTTGAGCAGCCTAGGATTTTGGTATTCAAGGGGGATCCTGGAAGTCCCATTTTCCTCTGTTCTAAGGAATGACTATATTTCAATCTTTTGGCCATATTCACCACATAGTTTTAGTTTGTTTATTTTTTATATGATTCTGGGGATCAAATTCAGGATCTTGTGAACACATGCCTTACCGTTCATCTATATTCCCAATCCTTTTTAAATTTTTTTTTTTTTTTTAATATTTGTTTTTAGTTTTAGGTGGACACAATATTTTTATGTGGTGCTGAGGATTGAACCCAGTGCCTCATGCATGCTGGGCAAGTACTCTACCACTGAGACACAATTCAGCCCCTATAACTATTTTTTAAAAAAATAATTATAATACTGGGAATGAACCCAGGGAAACTTTACCATTAAGCTACGTATCTAGCCCTTTTTATTTTTATTTTTTAAAATTTTGAGACAAGCTTTTGCTGAATTGCATAGACTGGACTGGGATTTGTGATCTTCCTGCCTCAGCCTCCTGAGTTCCTGTGTAACAGGCATGTGCCACTGAAGCTGGCTACTTATAACTTTCAGTATTTTTTTTTTAATATTTATTTTTTAGTTCTACACAATACCTTTATTTTGTTTATTTATTTTTATGTGGTGTTGAGGATCGAACCCAGGGCCTCACGCATGCCAGGCGAGCACTGTACCGCTGAGCCACAACCCTAGCCCTCAGTGTTTTTTTAATGCATGCAGCGGCAACTTTAGAGTTGCCTGTCTAAAACACAGATATGAACATCATGTTTCCCACTTAAACTGTCACAACTCTTCACTGCTTGAAGAATAAAAGAATAAATCTTTTTTTTTTTTAAGAGAGAGTGAGAGAGGAGAGAGAGAGAGAGAGAGAGAGAGAGAATTTTTAATATTTATTTTTTTTAGTTATCGGCGGATACAACATCTTTGTTTGTATGTGGTGCTGAGGATCGAACCCGGGCCGCACGCATGCCAGGCGAGCGTGCTACCGCTTGAGCCACATCCCCAGCCCCAAGAATAAAATCTTAACTCTGTATTATAGCAGTTTGTCCAAATTTACCTTTCCAGACTTCTCACCTTTTTTGTGAGGCTTCTCAAGTCTCTTTTACCCTTTCTTAAAATGGCTTATAACTTTTAGAGAATACTTAATTTGTGGCTCCCCCTCCTTTTAAAAATACTTTAAAATTAACAGCAGCTTCCTTTGAACTTCGTTTGCTAGATGGTGAGTTCCTTATAGTCAGGGACCATGTTTTACTTTTTCTTCTCCCAATCCTAACATATTGTTTTGTAGAGAGTAGAGCTAAGTAAACATTTTTTTTTAAAAATATTTTTTTAGTTATAGACGGATGCAATATCTTTATTTTGTTTATTCATTTTTTATGTGGTGCTGAGGATTGAACCCACTGCCTCACATGTACGGGGCGAGTGCTCTGCCACTGAGCCACAAGCCCAGCCCCAGTAAACATTTTTTTTTTTTTTAAATATTTATTTTATTTTTGTGTGGTGCTGAGGATCGAACCCAATGTCTCATCTGTGCTAGGTGAGCGATCTACCACTGAGCCACAACCCCAGCCCCAAGTAAACATGTTTGTACCATAGAAAAAAAAATGCAATTGTGGGCATTGGGAGTGTAGTTCATAACTTCTTTGTGGTACCAGGGATTGAACCGAGATTAACCATTGGGCTACACCTCCAGCCCTTTTTTATATTTTATTTAGAGATGGAATCTCGCTGAATTGCTGAGGCTGACTTTGAACTCATAATCCTCCTACCTCAGCCTCCTGAGCTGCTGTGCTACCTTGTCCTGCAGGCTGTTTTTATTTTGAGACAGGGTCTCCCTAGTTTTTTAGGGCCTTGTTAAATGGCTGAGGCTGGCTTTGAATTTGTGATCCTCCTGCTTCAGCCTCCTGAGTTGCTGTGATTATAGGTGTGCTATACCACACCTGGCAGAGGTCCTATCTTTCTTATATCCCCTGGTGTTGGGGATGCAAATCAAGTCAAGATGGCGCCTGGCAGTTTGCCAGGAGGAGTGGTTTGTGAAGCAATGCCAGCGAGCCATTAAGATGATGAGGATTCCTTATTGGCTGACTGCTGTATCTAGATGATGTTAATTGAGTCAAGCTGTGTGTAATTAGTTAAGTATATATACCTCTGCTGTCCGGCAGAGAATCGGCTCCTGCTACCTTGGGTGCACGCTACTTTGAGTTCTCGCTCAGTTCCCACTGAGTTCCCTTGCAATAAAGTAGTTCCTGTTTCAACCTTCAAGTTGCTTGTCACCTCCCGGTTATTTGTGCCCAGCCAGACTGCCGCATTTGGTGGCTGGTAAGGGGACCGCCTGAAGCTTGGGGGGAGAACAGCAGCTGATTTGGATTCCAGAGAGACTAACAAAAGCGATTTCTACAGAAAACCCCTTGGTGGGTTCTTTTATTGGAGAGTCAGTATAATTTTTACCCATTAGTGCTTCATTATAATTTTCTTTAGGTTTTTAGAATGTTAAGTGTCATTAGTAGCGTTCAGTGATGAGAAGAGCCCCATCCATTGATATGTGAGGGTGATTAAGCTTTTTTAAAAGAATGAAAGTAGCTTTGTTGTTTCTCAATCTAGAAAGGAGGTTAACTTCTCTAGAAGAAAGTCAAATAGAATAGAAAACAATTAAGGTGAAAATTATAATCTGAAACTAAGTTTACTAAATAAATCTCTCACATTTTGGCAAACATCTCTTCAATCATTCTTTCCCTTTCCTCCCACGTGCTATTTATATAAACTAATAATTACACGTTACTCTGTTATTGGTATTACTACTATTTCAGTGCTGATGATCAAACCCAGGGCCTTGCTTATTACTGTGTAAGCACTCTATCCCTAGGCCCCTGATATTATTATTATTTAAAAAATATTTTTCAGTTGTAGTTGGACACAGTATCTTTATTTTACTTATTTTATGTAGTGCTGAGGATCGAACCCAGGACCTTGCCTGGGCTAGGCAAGCCCTCTACCGCGAGCCACAACCCCATTCCCCCCATATTATTTTTATTAATAAGTTGTAGGTGTCTTTCAGTATGAGCTTAATTATAATTTTCATAGCTTCAATGTCGTTTTTCATTATTTGATTATACTTTGACTTAACCAGCTCTCCTGACGGTTGTAGTTGTTTGTTATCTTGAATAAAGTCTTTGAAGTCATATCACTGAGTATTTATACAGAATATCTGGAAGAAAATGTGACAATAACAGAAAATTGGAAGCGCAGGTTTGGCACACACCTGTAATCCCAGCGACTCCCAAGGCTGAGATAGAAGGATCATGAGTGTTCAAAGGCAGCCTCAGCAACCATGAGGCAATAAGGAACTCAGTGAGACCCTATCACTAAATAAAAAAATACAAAAAGGGCTCAGTGTCAGTGCCCCTGAGTTCAATCCCTGGTACCAAAAAAAGAAAAGACAATTAGAAGAAATAAATGTGTGCTCCCATAATAACATCAGGTTTTGCAATGCAAAATCAATTTATTTATCTACTTATTTATTTATTTTTAACTGCTGGGAGGGTTTTAAAATGTAATATTGTACTAGGCATGATGGCACGTATCTATAATACCTGTGACTTGGTTAGCTGAGGTTCACAAATTTGAGGCCTGCCTGGGCAACTTAGTGAGAACCTGTTTCAAAATACAAAGGGCTGGGGGTGTAGCTCAGCTCCTGGGTTCAATCTCAATACTAAGTAAGAATGCAATGTACTTGTTGTAAATCACAAGACAAAATGGAGGGGTACTTTTTATTCTGGCACTTTGCTTTAGACTCATGAACCAATATTTTTTAATTATTGAGAAAGGTTTATTACCTGATGATGGATGTAGAAGTGCAAGAGTAGTAGCAAACACTAATGCTCAGAATAAACTAAGACTTAAGAAAACTCCTTAAAGGATGGGGGTGTGTAGTTCAGTACTGTCAAGTGCTTACCTCACATGTGTAAGTCCCTGGGTTTTGATCCTCAACACCTCAAAAAACAAGAAACAAACCAAAAAGCTTGAGTTCAATAGGGCTTTTGAAGTTGTGTTTAAAGTAAGAAGATCAGTAAAGGAACAGTGGACCTACTGCTTATTAGAGTGCTATAATAGAATGTGGTCAATGGAATTGTTTTACTTTAGTGGTATTTTGTTTCCATCTTCCCTTCTACATGGATCCCTAAACTACCAGAATAAATTATATATTAAGTGGGACTCTAAATCCCTAATCAGAAAGTCCACCAAAGCTTTTTGAGCTAACATTCACATTTTAGCTTCAAATTTTGGATTTTCAGATGGGGTACTCAACCAGTACAGCCTATGCCAGTATTCTAAAATCTGAAAAACTCCCAAGTCTGAAACACTTCTCATCCCAAGCATTTCATATAAGGGTGAGAGATTTGCTATTGTTGGTCAAATATAAAATCTCCACAAGGTTTTGCAGATTACATCCAGTGAAGGTCATAGAGTTTATGGTTATGATGTGAAGCTTTAATTGGTAAATTTCTAGAATAGCAGAAATTGGCAAATATAGTCTTTGAGTATTCCCCCTTCCCCCCCATTTTGGAAACTACAAGAGAAATTTGCCACCATTAAATAATCACTAAGGAAAGAAAAAGTTTAGTAAAGAATCATGGCAGTAATACATAACTTGTATTTATAGATGTGTAGCATTTGACTATATCAAGCACTGGATAAATCTTGACACTATCCTTGTAGAAAAGATAAAAAAAAAATCTTGTTAACCTGGAGAGATGTGACTAGTGACAAACTACAGGACTTTGTCCTTATTTCCTTTTCAAGATTTTTAGTAGTGATCATGGTTTAGAAACAGTTTAGAAACTGTTTCTTAGAATTGTTCCTGTTTTGGGGGAATGAGGGAGACTTGGAGCCCCATTCACTGTCGCAAAGTTAAAAGCTCAATTTTTTTTAATATTTATTTTTTAGTTGTAGTTGGACAAAATACCTTTATTTTATTTATTTTTTTGTGGTGCTGAAGATTGAACCCAGGGCCTCTCACTTGCTAGGTAAGCACTCTACCACTGAGCCACAACCCCAGCCCCAAAAGCTCAATTTTATTTGGTTTATATTGTTAGATTTCTTTTGTGGAGAAAAAGAGTATAGTTGATTTATAAATAAGCTTGAAAATTATTCATCTGTGGGCACTCAAAAAGGTAATACAAAACAAAACACAGTAGTATGTTCCTATAGTCCCAGTTACTTGGGAGGCTGAGGTGGGAGGATCATGAGTTTGGGACAAGCCTGGGCAACATAGTGATACATCAGCTTAAAAAAAAAGTTTTTTTTTTTTTTTTTTTTTTTTTTTAAACAGTCTTCAAGTGTTGTGCCCAAACTACAGGAAGTAGTAGAACCATGCTTGTGCAGTTAGAATACTGTTGAATTACATGTAACAGTGGTAATATAGATGCTCCTGGATTTATGATGGGGTTGTCATGATTAAACTCATTGCAGAGGGAAAATACCCTAAATTGAAAATTCATTCAACACACCTAACCTACCAAACATAGTTTAACAATGCAGTACACTATAAAGTGTTGGTTTTTGACCCTTGTGGTCAGAAGATGTGGCTCTTCCACTGTGGAGCATTGTAAGAGAGTATTTTAACAGCATATCAGAAGCCTGGGAAATTGGGTATGGTAGGATATGCCTGTAATCCCAGTGACTCCAGAGGCTGAGGCAGAAGGATATTACAATTTCAAGGCCAGCCTTAGCAACTTAGACCCTCAGCTACTTATTGAGACTGGGGGACGGAGGGGATGGACTGGGGATGTAGCTCAGGACTTCAATCCCTAGTACCACACCCCTGCCTCCAAAACATAACCAACAGCAAAAAAAAAAAAAAAAAAAAAAAAAAAAGATAAAAAAGAAAAGCTCAAAATCTATAGTTAGAAGTATGGTAAAGTAAAAGAATCAAAAGTCAGGAACCATCCTTATATTTCTGTAGCTATTTGAATACTGTAATTTCACGTATATTCATTGAAACTCACAAGAATCCTGAGGGGGCGGGGAGTAGCAAGACTATGATTAGAATTTAGTTCTTTTTTCTATTCAGTGTACTTCTCATTAACCAAGTTTTTCTTTTTCCTTTTGTAAGAGGAAGTTGGGAAACTGGAATCTGTTAAAGAAATTGTGGAGAGATTAATTTGGCTAAAGTGGGTTAGACAAGGAGGTTTCAAGGAAAATAAAATGGAAGACTGAATCGGGCCTTTGCATAATTAGAATATTTGTTGGGAATGAGTGTAGTAAAATGGCTTACTTTCCCTGATTTGAGAAGCTCACATGACAGCCCTGCTAAACCTTGTCCAATTGTTTTGTGTTACCACCTTTCTGTTATGCAGTTCACTGCCACTGTGCGTTTGTTGTATACATTATGTCTTTAAGTCTTGTTTTTGGTTTGGTACTGGGATGAACCCAGGAGTACTTTACCACTGAGCCCTATTTATTATTTTGGGACAGAGTTGCAATTGCTTAGGGCCTTGCTGACTTGCTGGGCTAGCCTTGAATTTGTGATCCTCCTCCTCCTCAACCTCCAAATCATTAGGATTACATGTGCCATCGTATCCAGCTGCAAGTGTTGATTTTGTTTTTCTCAGAGGCCACTCTGAAGTTGTTTTCCTTCATAGTTTATAATTACATATTTATAATTGGCTGACTTTTTAATGCCTTTTTATTCTATGAGGTTATCGGTTATATGATTGTGGCTCTCTGTTGTAATTACATTTCACAGTGCTTTCACATGCTAGGATTAGTACTGCTGGAGATTGTACTCAGGTATTCTAGGCAAGTGCTCTACCACAGAGCTACATTCTAGCTGTTTTTTTTTTTTCCTGTTTTATTAGTATTCTTGGATATTTAGAATATTATCAGTACATGGTTTTGTGATATCTTGCTTACTACTCCTTTCATATAAAGGTACTATGTTGATTTTCCCACCACCTACCACGAGAAGAGATGGGATATTTTTAAAAACTGATTTTGCCAGTGACTTGGGGTATATAAAATTTTTCTTTAATAGCTCTTGATATTAACATGCATGGGTTAAAGATTTTAATATGGAATTTTTAAAAAAAATTTTATTTTTTAGTTTATGTGGACACACAGTATCTATTTTTATGTGGTGCTGAGGATGGAACCTAGTGCCTCATATATATGAGGCAAGCGATCTACTACTGACCTACAGCCCCATCCTAGGAATTATGTTTTTAATCAGTTAGGATTCTGTGGCAAAGACCAGCAAAAGTAACACCTTTGAACATAAATGAAAAATAGTTATTTAAAAAAAATTTTTAATCTTTTTGTTATATTTTTTTTTAAAGAGAGAGTGAGAGAGGGAGAAAGAGAGAGAGAATTTTAATATTTATTTTTTTTTAGTTATCGGCAGACACAACATCTTTGTTTGTATGTGGTGCTGAGGATCGAACCCGGGCCGCACGCATGCCAGGCGAGCGCGCTACCGCTTGAGCCACATCCCCAGCCCCCTTTTTGTTATATTTGAAGCATTAATTAAGCACTCTGAGCGTGTGCTATCTTCAGGCATGGCTTACTTTTAATCCATACATTTATAATATCAGGACTTCATTTCTTTGTGTCTTGCTATGTTGTCCTTTCTTGGTTTTGACTTCAGTTTGGCCATTCCCATGTTAGCAAAAATTGCTGTTGAACTATCTTTATACCACACTGTTTAGATATCACATATGTATACAATGCAGGTGAAAAGAGAATCTTCTGGAACCTTCTGTATAAGAATAAGTAAGCTTTTTCTAAAATCTTGCCAGCACATCTTACTTCACATATTATTGGCTCATATATCTTTGGCTCTATTCCTGAGATAGAGTTCAAAGAGGACAAACTTTGGTTTAAACTAGACAGGATCCATTTCTGAAGCTGAGAGGACAAACTTTGGTTTAAACTAGACAGGATCCATTTCTGAAGCTGATTTTATCTAGATCTCATAAGCTAAAAGAATGGGCTTCTCCACAAGAAATTTAAATATTGGTTACTATGAAAGCAGTGAAATTGCTTTGGATAGCAAGCACACAGATACCTAATACAATGCTATGCTAAAAATCATTTATTAGTATTTACTCAGCTGGTTATTTTGAATGTCTCACCTTAACTCTTCATGTGGAAATATTTGTTTTTTCAGTGTATTTTCATTTTGAGGGGCTGGGGATGTGGCTCAAGCCGTAGCGTGCGGCCCGGGTTCGATCCTCAGCACCACATACAAAGGTGTTGTGTCTGCCGAAAACTAAAATGTAAATAAAATATTAAAAAAAAAATTTTGAATATTAAATGTTTAAAGCATCCCCCCCCCCGCCCCGTTACTGGGGATTGATACAGGGACCTTTTGTCACTTTAACGAAGGCAGACTGTGTTAGTTGCCAATGGTAAAATTTGAACTTTGAGGCAAAAATTGGGGTTTTTTGAAAACTTGTACCTGGCAGTGTGAACATGACAGCTGCCCAATGCTTATAGATTTTTCTTTTTCTCTCTTTTTTTTAATATTTTTTTTTTAGTTTTTTAGGTGGACACATTATCTTTGTTTTATTTTTATGTGGTGCTGGGGGCCTCATGCGTGCTAGGCGAGTGCGCTACTACTTGAGACGCATCCCCAGTCCCCTTTTTCTCTTTTTATTCTTTTTTTTGGGTACTGGGGATTGAGCTCGGGAGTGCTTTACCACTGAGCTACATCCCTAACCTTTTTTATTTTTTATTTTGAGACAGGGCCTCACTAAAGTGCTTTAAGTCCTTGCTAAATTGCTGAGGCTGGCTTTGAATTTGTGATCTTCCTGCCTCAGCAGCATCCGGAGCCTCTGGAATTACAGGCTTGTGCCACCCCCCCAGCTAGAGTGATTTCTTAATATGAAATGTTTGACATTCAGATTTTTCAAATATCGGGTTTAAAAACTTTTGGATCAAGATGAGAATTGGTCTTATAATAGTTACTAATTATACTTAACTTGGTCAATGTATAATTTACATACGATAAAATGCATCTATTTTAAGTGAACATTTCCATTCATTTTGACAAATGTATTTAGTCTTGTAGAAACTACAGTTGTACATTTGCATTAGCCCACTTATCCCTTGTGCCCATTTGTAGTCAAACAGATCACCACATTTGTATCCTTGTTAACTACTGATGTGCTTTATGCCACCTAAACTTAGAGTTTTTTTGCTGTAATTTTGTTATATGTATTTTTTTGTGGTTCTGGAGATGGAAACCATGGCCTTATACATGCCTGGCTAAGTGTTATACCACTCTGCTACAACCTAAGCCCTTTTAATTTTTTGAGACTGGTTTTAGTAGGCTGCTGAGGCTGGCCTTGAACTTAACTCTCTGCTAAAGCCTCCCAAGTAGCTAGGATTGCATGTATGTGCTCTTTGTAGCTTGCTTTTTTAAAAAATACATTTATTTTAATTATATGTGGTGATGAGGATCGAACCCAGGGCCTCACATATGCTAGGCGAGTGCTCTACCACTGAGCCACAACCCCAGCCCGCTTTTTTAAAAAAAAACAAACAAAAAAACTTATGGCTATAAGTGATCGATGTTGGTTACCAGTATATCAGTAGTCTTCTTATTGCTTAATAGAATTTCATATATCATTATGCTATATATTTTTTTGTATCCAGTCCATTTTTGGACATTTGGTCCTTTGGTTTGTTTGTGATTTAAGGCTTTTTGAATAAAGTTGTTGTCAATATTTTGTTTTTCTTTTTGTGGTTTGTTTGGTTACCTGCCTGGACTAGTTTGATGAATTCTGATTTTCCCATAGTTTATAGCCATTGATGTTGATGTCTGTGTTTATTGTTTTAATATATAATCCTTTTCATTCTTTAATTTTATTAGTGAATTGTCTTCCTAGGAATTTTGCCTGAGTCAGCATAGCTTAGTGGTCATGGTTATGTTTTTCTTAAAAATGTCTTAGTCTCTTGTTATATGGATAACTAAAAAGAACCAATTAAAAATTTTTAAATCTCTGGGCTGGGGATGTGGCTCAAGTGGTAACGTGCTCGCCTAGCATGTGCAGGGCGCTGGGTTTGATCCTCAGCACCACATAAAAATAAAATAAAGAAGTTGTGTCCACCGAAAACTGAAAAATAAATATAAAAAAAATTTTCTCTCTAAAAAAATAAGAATGTTTAAATCTCTATATTCCTCTTTATGTTTGTATGGAGGGGAGGCTGTTTGTTGAAGAAACTGATGGTACCATGGATTATTTAGCCATAGACTTTCGTAGTCTATGTTTGCTAACTTTATCCTTGTTAAATAACTTCAAATGTATTTCTTTTTCCTCTATTTTTATACTTTGATTATTTGGAGGTTTGATTAGACTTAGTTAGGTTTCTTGACAAAACTGTTTATTAGATTATGCTGTGTTTTTTCCTGCTCTTGGGCATAATATGAAATTGTTGCCCCCCCCCCCCTTTGGTAGTGCCAGCAGCCACTGCCTATATCTTTTTATATCATTAGCAGTTGCAAAATGGTTCTAATCCAGTGGTCCCCTGCCCCCTTTATTAGCTGGACTATGTGTATAAGGAGAAATTTCCTTTTGTGACATTTCTTTGAAGTATCTTTTGTATGGAAAAGGCAGGATAAATGGCTCATTGTTTTTCCTTTACCTATTTTCAAACAGTGAGTTCTTTAAAAAGTGAAAAGGTGATCAATTTAGTCTTAAAAAATTTTTTTTAAAGAATCATGAACTTATATAATTGAAAGTAGTGAGTAGTTTGCCTTTATTAAGATTTGGGGGCTATTTTCATACCAGTTTGTAATGAGCATCCTTTTTTTTCCTGTCTGATGCATTTTTTCCCATTGTTAGGATATGTATTTTACTTGCTTTTTGTTGATAGCTATTAAGATTAAATTCCAGTGTCCTGTTTTTATAAATAATGTGTTGAATATCCATTAATGTTATTTCATATGACAGAACATCTGTAGGAAAAAGATGCTTAAACAATAGAGGATCAGTGTATTTGTATTGATAGGTACTAGCAAATTATCTTCACTTTTTATCTTGATGTTTGCCAACTCTAGATATTTTATTTTTTTTTAATTTATTTTTTTTAAAATTTATTTTTAATATTTATTTTTTAGTTATCGGCGGGCACAACATCTTTATATGTGGTGCTGAGGATTGAACCCTGGCCGCACGCATGCTAGGCGAGCGCGCTACCGCTTGAGCCACATCCCCAGCCCTCTAGATATTTTAAATGTTTTGCCAACTAGGTTCGAGAGAAATAATATTTCATGGTATGTTTGAGCCATGTATAACTTTTTGTTCATTTTCTGCCCATTTTCTACGATTTTTGTTTTTTCATTCTAATCTCTTGTCATTTTAGATTACTCTGTTGCAAAAGATTTGTACTAATTTTTCATGTCTTTGAAATTTGCTTTTGTTAATTACTTTTAACATTTTTGTATGACTAAATGTTATCAATTTAGAACACTTTAAGAACACCAGTCTTTATTACTGCTGTCTTCCACATTGTCCTCAAACTAGTATTTTATTTTGTTAATTTTTTGTTAAATTTTTTACTTTGGCTACATATTTATTTCCTTCTTTATTTACTATTTTTCTTCTTGCCTTTTGTCCTTTCTTTTCTTTCTTTTTTATGTTATTATTGCTGGGTATTGAATCCAGGGCCTTGTGCATGGGTAAGCATGTGCTCTACCTATACTCTTTGCTTTCTTTTCCTTTTCCACTCATGGCTTTTGTAGTAAACTATATGTATTTGTTAAATTTTATTTCACCCTTCCCTTTGAGGTGTCAAGTTCCACAAGGGTATATATCTTAACATTTCAAAGTTCTATTCATAAGATCATAAGTCTGCCTTTGATTTTTTAATTATCATTACTCTGTAGACTTTTAGTAAACCTTTGTTTTTACAAATTTCAAATATGACAGAAGAACACAAAAAGTGTTAAGACTTACGCTTTTTCTGATAATAGTTCATCTAAATTCATAACTAAATGATACCTTTGTTTGTTGACTTGTATTTGTTAGTTCTTTGGCTAGTCTTTTAAGTATGTTTGTAATTCCAGGTTTAGTAGTGGGTCATTTATACTTTACCACCACATACAACACATTTTAAAATATTTAGGGTTTATGGTAATTTTAGGATTTTCTGCATACTGTATTGTTTCATGAATCAAGCCTTAGTTTTATTAACTTTTTATTTTATTTTATTTTTGCCTTATGGAGATAGAACTCAGGGCCTGGCACATGCTAGGCAAGTGCTCTAACACTGAGCTGTACCTGTAGTCCAGTTTTATTAATTTCCTTTTTTTGTGTGTGCTGGGGATTGAACCCAGGGCTTGTGCATGCAAAGCAAACACTATCAACTGAGCTATATCCCCAGCACCACCACCCCTGTTTTTGTACCAGTGATTAAACATTAAACTTGGGGCACTTATCCACTGAGCCACATCTTCAGCTCTTTTTATTTTGAGATAGGGTCTTCTAAGTTGCTTAGGGTCTCAAAGCTGCTAAGCCTAGCCTTGAATTTATGATCCTTATGTTACAGTCTCCCAAGTCGCTAGGATTATATAGTTTGCTTTTGGTTTTATTAACTTTTTTAACAGCTGTGTGTGTGTGTGGGGGGGGGGGTTGGTGTTGGGAATTGAACCTAGGGCATCCTGTATGCTAAGCATATATTCTACTACCGTAAGCCCTCTTTATCTTACCTTTTTTTTTCTTTAGTTGTAGATCTACACAATACCTTTATATGTTTTTTTATTTTTTTCAATTGTTTTTAGTTGTCAAAGGACTTTGTTTTTATGTGGTGCTGAGGATTGAACCGAGTGCCTCACACGTACTAGGCAACCACTCTACCACTAAGCCACAACCGTAGCCCTTCCTATTCCCTTATGCAGTAGTTATATAGTTATAACATTATATCTGTTTCTCTTAGTTCTCTGAATCTTTGCTCTTGATAATACTCTGGCTGTGATTCCATCTCCGTGCCCACTGGCCTATTGTTGATGCTTAAAATAGTATTTAGTCTCTCAATCAGGATTATGGGATATTTTTTCTATTCATTTTCATTTTCTTTCAGCAACGTTTTATCATTTTCAGCATTAGGACTTTTAACTCCTTAGTTAAGTTTGTTCCTAGCCTTTTATTATTTTCCATGGTATTGCAAATGGAATTGTTTCCTTGATTTCTTCTACAAATTGTTCATTGTTGGTATATAGAAATGCACCCAATTTTTGTGGGTTGATTTCTGTATCCCGCAGCATTGTTGGATTTATTTATTCTTTTTGTGGGTTCCTTGAGGTTTTCTGTGGTGTTCGTGTTATATGTGGACATAGATAATTTCACTTTTTTCCTTTCCAGTTTCTTTTTCTTGTCTAACTGCTCTTATTAGAATTTAACATTACTATGTTAAATAGAAGTCATGTTAACTGACCTTTTCTGTTCCTTATCTTTGAGGAAAGGGCTGTCTTTCACCATAGAGTATGATGTTAGGTGTGATTCTGGAGAATGCTATTTTGTCTGGTTCTTACAAGACATCCTACTTTTTGGTTTTCTGGTGAATGTAAATAAACAATAGAAAACTTACATTAGTTAGAGTGCCAGGTGTCCTGATGAAGATGATTGTCTGACCACACATAAGTTTTTGAGAACGTGTGTCCTTTGGTTTTGTATTAGAGAAGGTTATGATGGTTGCAGCTACTTTGTTCATTGTTTTAAGGCACTGTTATTGCTGGGATGGAAAACTGGCATTGTGTATTATGGTCCCTTCTTTTTTCCTTGTTGACAATTCAACTTATTCCCCTACTATTTCTTACCCTGTCCTGGTTGCTAGGATTTGTTAAGAGAGTTCTCCCTAATGGTTGGTAATATCTTTTGCTTTCAGGACCTCTGATATGACCCAGGTCCCAAAAGCCTCATCTTGGTTCGTGCTGTTACCTTATGATGCTTTGTTTGGCATATGCTTGGTTGTCTTGTGCGTTTTTCTTCTCTTGCTAGCCAAGAAAATCTTGAATCTCCTACTTGTGCTGCCGGCATTCTGAAGCTGAATATAGGAAGAATACTGTTAAGTCTCACCATTAAGTATAGTTTGATTTTAAAAAAAGTTTTTTTTTTTAAAAAAACATAAATTTTAAATGTAATTGGTAAATAGAAGGAATATATTGGTAGAATGGAACACCTCATTGGTTCTTAGGGATTTCCCCTCAATACATGAATATTTTATGGTGCTTCAGGCAAGCGTTCTTGGGATTCAAGAGAAGACCCTAGCAGTATATAAAGAAAGAATAAAAAAGCTGTTTTCAGAAATATCTTTCAGAAATATCTTGTTATGTATATTATGATCTGTTTAATGGATTCAAGGGCCCATGTTTTCTATTGTGTAGAGCTATAGGTGGAAGTTGAAGATAGGGAAATGATTTTAAAATGTTGGGTTCGTGAGAGTGGTTGTATCCGGTTTTTATATTTGGGGAAATAACCTAATTAGAACTGATGGTCCTCAAGCATCTTCATTTTAAAAGAAGAAGCATGAACCTTATGGTTTACAGGTTGAAAGTGCCAATAGATTTAACTCTGTTAGTACTTCTCAGTACTATGACTTTTTAAAAATTTTTAGTTATAGATGGACACAGTGTCTTTGTTTATTTTTTATATGGTGCTGAGGATCGAACCCGGCGCCTCACGCATGCTAGGCAAGTGCTCTGTCACTGAGACATCACCCCAGCCCCCTCAGTACTATTATTGATTTTGTCAGTGCTCTAGGTATAAAGTTTCATAGGTTTTAAGTATGTTGATTTTAACTGTGCTTTATTGTTTGCTTCATTATTTTTTCATGAAAGATTTTGAACAACAGCCTTCTCAGGAATGCTTATATGACATTATAGTAAGAAATGTCTATACTGGGCTGGGGACGTGGCTCAAGTGGTAGCGCGCTCACCTGGCATGCGTGTGGCCCGGGTTCGATTCTCAGCACCACGTACAAACAAAGATGTTGTGTCCGCCGATAACTAAAAAATAAATATTAAAAAATTCTCTCTCTCTCTCTCTCTCTCTCTCTCTCTCTCTCTCCTCTCTCTCTCTCTCTCTCTCCTCTCTCTCAAAAAAAAAAAAAAAAAGAAATGTCTATACAGAGTCATTTATATCTTTTCATTGTGATACTGCTGATTTTCAGTTGCATGCTTTTTCAAAGACTAGATCTTTGTGAAGTTCAAAAATCTCTAGAAGGGCTGGGGATATAGTGCAGTTGGTAGAGTGCTTGCCTCACATGCACAAGGCCCTGGGTTCAATCCCCAGCACCCTCGCCCCCAAAACAAAACAAAACCCACAGATACATGAAAATCTCTAGAGAGGAATAGTACTTTTAGGGATTATATGTGTGGGTGTGTGTATGTGTATGGAGGAAATGAAGGGTATCTAACTATTCCCTCCCCCCATATTGGGGGTCGAACAGAGCCTCACATACGCTCTACCAGCTTCTAGAAAGAATAGAAATTCTAAAAGCACATTCTCATCTTTTAGCTTTATCCATTTCCTGTTGAGGTAACCTTTGTTGATGCTGGTGTGCATCGTTATAGTGTATTTGTACTATACTTGTATATGAGTCCATAACATTTGTGCACGTTTTAAAAGTTAACAATTTACTGTCTGTATTCGTTGGAAACTTTACCTTTTTCATTCATCTTTTGAAATTGAATACTACGTTGCTCTTTGATTTATCATTTTCTGATAAACCCATCATTAGTTGAAGATATTATAAATTGAAAACATATTTAAGGTTTAAACATATATAATGTTTAACCCTACTGAATATAATGGTATGATTTCTATTGACCATGTATTGTTTTTGCATCATCATAAAGTGGAAAATTTCTAAATTGAACCTTTGGAAGATGGGGACTATCTGTCTTAGATCTTTTGATACATGGAGGTTCAGTTTGTTAACCAAAGTATCCATTTACCTTTTTTTTTTGGTACCAGGATTGAACCTAGGGTTGCTTTACCACTGAGCCACATCCCCTGCCTTTTTAAAAATATTTTATTTAGAGAGAGGGTTTTGGTGAGTTGCCTAGCACCTTGCTAAGTTGCTAAGGCTGGCTTTGAACTATCCTCCTGCCTCAGCCTCTAAGTCGCTGGGATTATAGGCATGTGCCACTGCACCTGGCTCCATTTACCTCTTATGGATACTATTTTTAATCTCATTCATGTCAGCCTAAGTTCTTTATCACTGTACTAAAATCATTTTAAAATAAGACTCTTTTTTTTTTTTTAAAGTCCCCTCTCCAGTTAAAATTTTGACTTAAAGTATATTCTGTGAACTATCTGGGTACAAATGGCTTGACTTCTTCTAACCCCCGTACTAGCATCAAACTTAGGGAAACTTAACCACTGAGCAACTGACTCCCCCCTCCCCCCCCACACACTCCCCCAACCCCCCTCCTCCCCACCTTTGGAGGTCCTGGTGATTGAACCCAGGGGCACTGAACCACTGAGCCACATCCCCAGCCTTTTTAATATTTTATTTAGAGATAATGTCTAGCTAAGTTGCTTTAGGGCCTTTCTGAGTTGCTGAGACTGGCTTTGAGCTTGTGATCCTCCTGCCTCAGCCTCCTGATCTGCACTTTTAAAATTTTTTATTTTTAAACAGGGTCTCCCTAAGTTGCCCAGGAACTCGAAATTCTCCTGCCTCAGCTTCCTGAGTTGCTGGGTTTACAGATGTGCATCACTGTACCCAGCTGTTTTGATATTTTAAATGCCTTAAATCTTAGTCCCTGAATAGTTGTAGTTTGAATTTTGTTTATAAGAAATAACTTTTGAGTTGGGCACAGTGGTTATGCCTGTAATCCCAATGATTTGGAAACTGAGGCAGAGGATCTCAAGTTCAAGGCCAGCTTGGGCAATTTAGCAAGATCCGGGCTCAAAAAATAAATTAAGTGGTGGTAAAGCATCCCTGGGTACAATCTCCAGCATTACAAACACCCCCCCCCACCACCATATTTGAATAACAGGCTATATATCTTTTGTGTTTTGCATTAGTTTTTATATAATAATGTGTATTATTTAAAAAGTTAAATAGTGTACACCTATGTGTATTGTTTAAATAGTTAAATAGTGTAATTACTATATATCTTCACTTGTACTGTGTGCGAGCCTTGTCAACAGCTATTGCTGCAACTCCAGTTTTTTCTCCTAAAGGTGATCACTTTCTATTTTACCTGATTTTGCTTCCCAGCTTTTACCCGCCTCGGTATATACAATATTGTATTGCGTGTACTTTTTCTCTTTATGGTGCTAGGCGCGGAACCCAGAGCCTTATGTAAGGCACTTACTCTACTGCTGTGCCCCTCCTACCTTTTTCTTTTTCTTTTTCTTTTTTTGGTACTAGATAGTCTTGCTAACATGCTTAGTTAGGGCCTTGCTAAATTGCTGAGGCTGGTCTTAAAGTTGTGATTCTCCTGCCTCAGGCTCTGACATCGCCTGGTGAGCGCCATCATGCCCAGTTTATTTCTTAATTTGGTACTGGGGATTGAACTCAGGGGCATTTGACCACTGAGCTACATCCCCAGCCTTATTTTGGATTTTTTTTTTTTTTTTTTATCATAGGTGGACACAATATCTTTATTTTATGTGGTGCTGAGGGTTGAACCCAGTGCCTCACGCATGCTAGGCGAGCACTCTACTGCTGAGCCACAACCCAAGCCCTGTATTTTTTTTTAAATATATATTTTTAGTTGTAGATGGATACAATACCTTTATTTTACTTGTTTATTTTTATGTGGTACTGAGAATCAGACTCGGTGCCTTACAAGTGCTAGGCAAGCACTCTACCACTGAGCCCAAGCCCCAGCCCCCATATTTTGTATTTTATGTAGAGACAGAGTCTCACTGAGTTGCTTAGTGCTTCGCCATTGCTGAGGCTGGTTTTTAACTTGTGATCCTCCTGTCTCAGTTTCCTGAGCCGCTGGGATTACAGGTGTGTACCACTACACCTGGGTATTTTCTTTCTTTCTTTCTTTTTTTCTTTGAGAGAGAGAGAGAGAGAGAGAATTTTTTAATATTTATTTTTTTGTTTTCGGTGGACATAACATCTTTGTGGTGCTGAGAATCGAACCTGGGCCACACACATGCCAGGCGAGCGTGCTGCCGCTTGAGCCACTTCCCCAGCCCCTTATTTCTTGATATATATTTTCACATTTGACCCCCTTTACCTCCCTTGTTGGTCTGTTGATTTTGCTATGGATGTAGATTAGCTCTTTTGTCATTGACACACCCTTCTAATTTTTTCCAAATCAGTATAGTTATGTATTAGGATGTTATAAATATTGTTCACTGCTGAGCCAGGTAGTTTAGTGTAATTACTGTATATCTTCACTTGTACTGTTTCATTTCCTGTAATTATTGCTAAGGGTGTGTGTGTGAGTGTGCTGCATTTATGAGAATTCCTCTGGAAGCTTGACACATTTAAAACTGTTCTGAATGAGTAAAACTTTTACTCTTCACTGAAATCATATATATATGTTTAGTTGTCTGCATCCTTGTCCCCCCATACAGTGATAATTAAAGGATCTCTTTTCAAATATCCAGGAGTTTCTTTTTAACTGTGAACTTCTTTACCTAGAATGCTTTTTTTTTTTTCTTAAATATATGACTCCTTAAGTTTTCAATATTTGCTTAAAAATCACCTCTTCAGAGTACTCTTGACTTCCCCATTCTGAGGTGGCTTATCCTGTATTAATTGCTGCACAACATCCTACTTGGTTTCTTCTTGAAACAATATGTATGTATGTATGTTTTTATCTATTTACTTCTTGTTTTCTTCCTCTTCATCACTGGATTAAGTTCTATGAGATGGGGATGTTTTATTCACCATCATGTATCTAGTAATTAACACAGTGCTCAACAAATATAAATGAATGCATAAGTGATTATATCCAGACATAGTGAAGATTTAAATGCCATGTGTTCTGTAATCTTGGATTTTATTTGTCTAGCAACTATATAACCTGGCCACTACTTGTTTCTTGTAATATTGTCCATGCTCACTTATTTACATACTGTCTCTTTCATGATACAGTAGAAGAGTTACATAGTTGTGACTGATATCTTCAGACCTACAAAAGCCAAAATATTTACTTTCTGGCCCTTTAGAGAAATTGCTGACCTTGTATTATCAAATATTTTACAATCTGCACCATTTTTAGCCAGAATGTGTTCAATTGTTTTTTAAGTTTTAGGTGGACACAATACCTTTATTTTTTTAAAATATGTATATATATTTTTTAGTTGTTGATGGACCTTTATTTTATTTATTTGTATGTGGTGCTGAGAATCGAACCCAGTGCCTCATGCATGCTAGGCAAGTGCGTTACCACTGAGCCACAACCGCAGCTCTACCTTTATTTATTTTACATGGTGCTGATGATCAAAGCCAGTGCCTCACAGGTGCTAGTCAGTACTGTGCTCTACCACTGAGCCACAACTCTAGCCCCAAAATGCAATTTTTTTTTTTTTTTTTTTTGTACAAGGGATTGAATTCAGGGGCACTGGACCACTAAGCCACATCCCCAACCCTATTTTGTATTTTATTTAGCGACAAGGTCTCACTGAGTTGCTTAGCACCTCGCTGTTGCTAAGGCTGCCTTTGAACTCGTGATCCTCCTGTGTCAGACTCCCGAGCCCTTGGCATTATAGGCATTGCGCCTGGCTCTCAAAATGCATTTTTTTAAATGCAGTTTCTTTTTTCAGTTTTACTTTTGATTCTTTTTTATAGTAGTACATAGTCTATATGAATTGGTAATGTGTCAGTCAAGGTTCAGTTAGAAAATTGAAAAAGGAGTTTAATAAAGCGAGTGAATTACACAGATGTTGGGTGTTTAAAGGGCAAAGGAAGAGGGAACCATGTAGAAATACAGAGACTGCAGGAAGCAGCTAATTTTTTTCTTAAGACTATCTGAACAAAGGCCAAAGAAAGTTGTCAGAATCTAGTGACTTAAAGGAAGGCATTCTGTTTGACTACCTCTGGTACCTCCTAGAAGGGTACCAAGAGATTATTTCTTGGAATGCTAAGAAAAGCTGGAGGCTAGAGTGGGTGCTGCTGCTAGGTGATGCTTTCAGAGATAGTAAGCTCACAAGTCCATTTTCTATCCTGCCTTCTACTCTTTTAGTTCTTCATAGGCACTGGATGAGGATCTTAACAGGAAGACAGCTGGAAATGAAAAATGTAGCTTGCAAGGTCCCAATCCCAGCATCATAAAGCATAGAACAGAAGGGTGGGTTTTGAGTTGATAGATAATAACTAGAATAACTGGCAAAGTATTCCCCTTTCCTTTAGTTGCATCTGTTAAAAATCTGTTCTTAAGCTTAAATTAGTCAGTAATTAAATTAAGATTTATTTTCTTTGTTGAAAGCAAAAGAATTAACTGAAATATTTGCTTTTGTAAATGTAAGCTTTACTTTTGAAGTATTGGCTTTAAGATTAGTTTATCATTTCATAATTAACTTTTTTTTTTTCTTCTTTGTTTTAGTATCTGATATAGAAGGTGGTGATGGACTGCAGCTCAGAAAGGAACATACTCTCAAAATATTTGCTTATATCAATTCCTGGACACAGAGGTATGTGTCTTTAGATATTTTGAAGAATCACTTTTCGAGTTGTATTTTAAATTGCCATTATGTGTCATCAAATTTTCTTTTAGGGATTTATTGGATTGGATAACTCTATTATTTTTTTGCAATACTGGGAATTGAACCCAGAAGCATTCTACCTGAACCACATCTGCAGTCGTTTTTTTTTTTTTTTTTTTAACTTTTAATTTTTTGTGTGTGCTGGGAATCGAACCCAGGACCTTGTGCATGCAAGGTAAGCACTCTACCAACTGAGCTGTATCCCCAGCCCTGAATTTTTTAAAATTTTTTATTTTGAGACAAGGTTTTGGTAAATTTCTGGGGCTGACCTTGAATTTGGGATCTTTTGGCCTTAGATTCCCGAGTCACTGGGATTACAGTAATGTGTTGTTATGCCCTGCTAGATTGGATACCTGTAGCATTGTGACAACGTATCGGTATTTGTTAAATCTCCTTTTCTTCTCCTTACTCATATGGCTGATCATGCTTTTGTTTTAAAAACATGAACATAATAAATGATTTTTTTGACCTCATCTTCATTTTTTAGGAATATGGGAGTGACTGACATTTTGAAAAATAACTATTTTGAGAGAAATTTTTTTTTAAAAGAGAGTGAGAGAAGAGAGAGAGAGAGAGAGAGAGAGAGAGAGAGAGAGAGAATTTTAATATTTTATTTTTTAGTTATTGGCGGACACAACATCTTTGTTTGTACGTGGTGCTGAGAATCGAACCCGGGCCGCACACATGCCAGGCGAGCGCGCTACCACTTGAGCCACATCCCCAGCTTGAGAGAAAATTTTTATGACACAGCTAAAGGCTTGTAACAACCTTAATTCTTTCAAAGAATATGTGCAAGCCATGCTGGCACATGCCTGAAATTCCAGCTATGTTGGGAGGCTGTGACAAGAGGATCCCAAATTGGAGACCGGCCTTTATTTTATTTATTTTTATGAGGCGCTGAGGATTGAACCTACTGTCTCAAAAGTAAAATATATCCAGATGCAGTGGTGCAAGCCTCTAATCCCAGGCTGGTTTCATTCTTTCTTGTAACTAAAATTGAAACTAGGGTTCAATTTCTGAGCACATCGCCAGCCCTTTTTTATTTTTTGAGACAGGATTACGCTATGTTGCTTAGGGCCTCACTGATTTGCTAAGGCTGGCATTGAACTTGTGATCCTCTTGTTTCAGCTTCCCAACTTACTGGCGTTATTGAAAGCAGCCACAAGCTGATTTCTAAATAATGTATATATTGAGAATATAGGGTCAGCAAACCATGGTGATTAATATAACCAATGGTTATAAAAAGGGTTTCAGATTTCTGTCCCTTAGTGTGATTTTTTTAAAAATTTAGATATTTTCCTTTTTAGTTATAGATGGACACAATACCTTTATTTTAGTTATTTTTATGTGGCGCTGAGGATTGAACCTACTGCCTCATACATGCTAGGCAAATGCACTACTACTGGGCTACAACCCCAGCCCTCAGTGTGATTTCTTAGTGGTCATGACTAATAATCTTTTTTGGAATGCTAAGATTCATACTCAGGGCCTTGCATATGTTAGGCGAGCGCTCTTCTGGTGAGCTATATCCCTACCCCAATAATGAATTTTTCATTTTTGTGCCTATACAGTTTAAACTTGTCCTTAAAATTTTTTATGGGTAAGAATGTTTAAAGCAGGCTGGGGATGTGGCTCAAGCGGTAGTACCTCTCCTGGCATGCGTGCGGCCCGGGTTCGATCCTCAGCACCACATACAAACAAAGATGTTGTGTCCACCGAAAACTAAAAAATAAACATTAAAATTCTCTCTCTCTCTTTCTCTCTCTCTCTCTTAAAAAAAAAAAAAAAAAAAGAATGTTTAAAGCATCGTGTGCAGTGATCAATGAATATAATAAATACATTGATACATAATGAATGTTGTTAGACATAGTCAAGGTTATTAATGGGTTTAGCAGAGTAGTTTAATGTGAAATATCAGTTGAGACACATTCCCACTCTTTTATATTTTATTAGAGATAGGCTATCACTGAGTTGCCTAGGACCTTGCTGAGTTGCAAAGACTGGCTTTGAACTCGATCCTCCTGCCTCCCTAGCCACTGGGATTATAGATGTGTGCCACTGTGCCCAGCCAGTATTCCCTTTTTTAAACAAAAACAAAAAAACCCCAAACTTTCACTCTATCAGTAATTTTGGCAGATATATTTGTTCCAGGAAAATTTGTGTTTTAATTATTTAAAAGTGGTATCTCTCTTTCTTGGAAAGCTGGGAATGGAACCACCATTTGACCCAGCTATTCCCCTTCTCGGTCTATTCCCTAAAGACCTAAAAAGAGCATACTACAGGGACACTGCTACATCCATGTTCATAGCAGCACAATTCACAATAGCAAGACTGTGGAACCAACCTAGATGCCCTTCAATAGGCGAATGGATAAAAAAAATGTGGCATTTATATACAATGGAGTATTACTCTGCATTAAAAAATGACAAAATCATAGAATTTGCAGGGAAATGGATGGCATTAGAGCAGATTATGCTAAGTGAAGCTAGCCAGTCCCTTAAAAAACAAATGCCAAATGTCTTTCTTTGATATAAGGAGAGTAACTAAGAACAGTGTAGGGACGAAGAGCATGAGAAGAAGATTAACATTAAACAGGGATGAGAGGTGGGAGGGAAAGGGAGAGAGAAGGGAAATTGCATGGAAATGGAAGGAGACCCTCAGGGGTATACAAAATTACATACAAGAGGAAGTGAGGGGAAAGGGAAAAAAAATATAAGGGGGAGAAATGAATTACAGTAGAGGGGGATAGAGAGAGAAGAGGGGAGGGGAGGAGGGGGAGGGGGGATAGTAGAGGATAGGAAAGGCAGCAGAATACAACAGACACTAGTATGGCAATATGTAAATCAATGGGTGTGTAACTGATGTGATTCTGCAATCTGTATACGGGGTAAAAATGGGAGTTCATATCCCACTTGAATCAAAGTGTGAAATATGATATATCAAGAACTATGTAATGTTTTGAACAACCAACAATAAAAATTAAAAAAAAAATAAAGTGGTATCTCTCCTTATTGGAATCTTTTTTCTGAATATGAACCATATATTTCTTTTGACCAAGTTCAGCAGTGGTTGCTATTCCTTTCAATATAAGTTGAACAAATGAATGAATATTTCATGTTACTAATATGTTAATGACTTAAAATTAATAATCAAAAGTGATTTACTGAGAAATGTATTTGAGTCATAATTTTGAATTATAACTACAGCCCAATGGCAATATGTTATACTAAGAAAAACCCACACTTCTGATTTCAGAATCTGTAAGTATGCCACTGATTGTAGTGAAATTCAGACAAATAAAATCGATTTCCTAGAGTTTTAGCAACAGTTATTGATGGAGCTGAATTGGGAGTTACATTTTGCTATTCCCATTTCACTTTTTCCTAGATGTGTATTTTTTTTTTTTTTTTAAGAGAGAAAGAGAATTTTTAATATTAATTTTTTAGTTATCGGCGGACATAACGTCTTTGTTTGTATGGGTGCTGAGGATCAAACCCGGGCCGCACGTGTGCCAGGCAAGTGCGCTACTGCTTGAGCCACATCCCCAGCCCTAGATGTGTATTCTTTTTAAAACATTTTGTTTAGTGGTAGATGGACAGAATACTTTTATTATTTTTATGTGGTGCAAAGGATTAAACCTATTGTCTCACATGTGCTAGGTAAGAGCTCTACAGATGAACTATAGTCCCCTAGGTGTATATTCTTAATCCCTATTTTAGGACTTTTTAACCAAGAGCATGTGGTTGGTAATTAAATTATAAAGGAAATTGTGATATGTATAGTATAGACCAGTAGTTCATAGGTTTTCATCACATTACTAATTTTTTTTTTTTTTGCTTTATCTCAAAATGCCCAACAAGAATATAGTGGTTGCAGCATTTTATAGCCAGATATACATGGATTAAAGTCTTGCTTCATTACCTACGAACTTTAAAAAATGTGTTGACAAGGATTAAATGCTTATAAGCATTACAAATAATATGCTTATTTTTAATCTTTAATTAATTAATTTATTTTTGGGTATTGGGGATTGGTTGAACCCAGAGGTGCTTTACCATTGAGCTACCGCCTTAGTCCTTTTAATTTTGGGGACGCTATTGGGGTTTGAACTCAGGGGCACTTGACCACTGAACCACATCTTGAGCCCTACTTTGTATTTTATTTAGAGACAGGGTCTCACTGTTGCTTTGTGCCTTGCTTTTGCTGAGTCTGGCATTGAACTCTCTCAATCCTCCTGTCTCAGCCTCCTGAGCCACTGGGATTACAGGTGTGGGCCACACATGGGGCCTACTCAGTCCTTTTTATTTTTTATTTTTTTTTTTAAATATTTATTTTTTAGTTATCGGCAGACACAACATCTTTGTTTGTATATGGTGCTGAGAATCGAACCCGGGCCACATGCATGCCAGGCGAGCGTGCTACCGCTTGAGCCACATCCCCAGCCCCTATTTTTTTATTTTGAGGCAGAATCCCACTAAATTGTCAATATTAGCCTGGAACTTGCAGTCCATCTGCCTCAGCCTTCTGAATTGCTGGGATTACAGGTGTACAACAGCATGCCCTGCTTGTATTATTGTTTCTTCTCATTTAAATGATACATTCATTGTTAAAACAACAAAAACATTTTGAGAAAAATATAGAGAATCAAAGTTAAAAAGACAAACTTTCTGTTTCTCCATCATAACAACTGGTAAGGTAAGTTTTTATGAATGTCCTTGGTATAATATTGTGAGTAATAAAGTTAAAAAAAAAAAATCTTTATCCTCCTTTTATTTTTGTGGTCCTGGGGATTAAACCTAGGGCCTTGAGCATGCTAGTCAAGTGCTCTAACGCTGTGCTGTGTCCCAGCTCTTCTTTTATTGAGTTAGGGTCTTGCTAAGTTATCCAGGCTGGCCTTGAATTTGTAGTCCTCCTGTCTGAGCCTCCAGAGTAGCTGGGATTACATGTATGCAACACATACCTGTATTACAGTTGAAAATTTTACAAAAATGTTATCTTTCTATATGTAAGTTTGATGTTTTCCTGTACAGTAAACTGTGATCCATCTCTCCATATCATCTGATATTACCTGTTTTCATTTTATTTTCTTTTTTTGTGATAGGCGTTGAACCCAGGGCTTCACACATGCCAGGCAAACCCTATAACACTGAACCACATCCCCAGCCCCTCCCATGTCATCATTTTAAATTGTTGTGTAAGAGTCATATGAAGGGCTGGGGTTGTGGCTCAGTGGCAAAGCACTTCTCTCGTACATGTGAGGCACTGGTTTCTATCCTGAATATCACTTTTAAAAAATGAATAAACAAAATATAGATATTGTATCTATGTATAACTAAAAAATATTAAAAAAAAAGAATCATGGATGCCACTACTGTTTTGTTTGTATGATCAGGGAAGTTAGTTTTAGTTATATATGTTAGTTATATATATTGATTTATTATCTGATTAATTGCTCCTTAGTATTGGGAATGGAATAGCAGAAAAGCTAACTTAGAGAATGGTGAATAAAAGGGAGAATAAATTGAAGAATATGAATTGGGGAAATAGTATGTAAGAAAAGAAGGTACTGGAGATGTGGTTATTTTGTGATGCCCTGGGCATCACAAGAATATGAATTGGGGAAATAGTATATAAGAAAAGAAGGTACTGGAGATGTGGTTATTTTGTGATCCCTGAGCAACACACACACATACACACACACACACACACACACACACACACACAAGTATGTAGGGGTTTAAAAAGAATATTGTGGGTTGGGGATATAGCTTAGTTGGTACAGTGCTTGTTTCATATGCCCAAGGCCCTTGGTTCAAAAAAAAATTTATATATATATATATAGATAGATAGATATAGATACAGTGAATGACAAAAGCATTGATATCACAGGGTATCTTTCATGTTGGAAATGTTGCTATTTTTTTTTTAAACTTGTTTTTAAGCTTATTACAAAAAAGACTTAGTTTTATATCTTGTAAATTCCACATTTCTTAGCAGGCATTCAGAACTCTTTGCCATTTCCTGCCTATCTACTTTTAAATTTTATTTTAGGATTTTTTTTTTCTTAAAAGAACTCTGGATGTTAGGGTGAGTTTCCATCAGATCTTTGTGTTTTCAAGCTAGAAATAGTTCAATGTTTGTACTTCACTCAGAGATTCTACCTTTTATTTTGGCATGGAGAAATTTGTTGGCTAGTGGGATATTGATACTTTTTATTTATTTTTTAATTCTTTTTAGTTATATATGACAGTAGAATGTATTTTGACATATACTGCATACATGGAGTATAACTTCCCTTTTTTGTGGATGTACATGGTGTGGAGTTAAAAACTAGTTGTGCACTTATATATGAACATAGGAGAGTTATGTCTGATTCATTCTGTCTTTCCCATTTCCATTCTCCCTTTTTTCCCCTCATGCTCTCCCCTCCAATCTGGTGAAACCCACCCCTCCCATTATGAGTCGGCATCTACATATCAGAATATTTCAGCCTTTAATTTTTGGGGATTGGCTTATTTCACTTAGCATAATAGTCTCCAGTTCGATCCATTTACTGGCAAATATCATAATTTAATTCTTCTTTATGGCTGAGTAGTGTTCCATTGTGTATATATACCATGGGATATTGATATTGACCACTATTTAAAAGTCCATTTCAGAAATTAGCACACTTATAAAACAAGTTTTGTTGAGTTTGAATACTATAAGCCCTTTCATACTTTCATAGGCATCTGGCTCGGGAAAATGATGTTAGATAAATGCATTGGGAAAAAATAATATATTTTTTTGGAACCAGGGATAGAACTCAGGTGTGTTTAACCCCAGCCCCCCCCCCGACCCCTTTAATTTTTAAATTTTGAGACAGGATCTCACTAAGTTTCTTAGGGCCTCAATAAGTTGGTGAGGCTGACTTTAAACTCATAGTCCCTCTGCCTCAGCCTCTGGAGTTGCTAGGATTATAGGCATGTGTCACCATGTCAAGCTGGAATGTATTTTTTTTTAATTTATTTTACAGTAGAATGCATTTTGATATATTGTACATAAATGCAGCACAGCTTCTCATTCCTCTGACTGTACATGGTGCATAATCACTACAGTAGTGCAATCACACATGTGTATAGGGCAGTAATGTCGGTCTCATTCTTCTGTCCTTGGTCCCATGGGACCCCCCCTCGCTTCTATGCAAACTGAAGTTCCTTCATTCTTCCCTATATCCCTGATCCACTGTGATTCAGCATCTGCTTATCAGAGAAAACATTTGGCTTTTGGTTTCTTGGGATTGGCTTATTTCACTTAGCATGATATTCTGTAGTTCCATCTAATTACCTGCAAATGCCATAATTTCATTCTTCTTTAAGGCTGAGTAATATTCCATTGTGTAGGGCTGGGGATGTGGCTCAAGCGGTAGCGCGCTCGTCTGGCATGCGTGCAGCCCGGGTTCGATCCTCAGCACCACATACCAACAAAAATGTTGTGTCTGCTGATAACCAAAAAAAATAAACAAATATTAAAAAAAAAATATTCCATTGTGTATATGTACCACATTTTCTTTATCCATCATCTGTTGAAGGGCATCTAGGTTGGTTCCATAGTTTAGCTATTGTGAATTGAGCTGTGAAATGTATTCAAAAAAATTTCTTTTAAGTTGTAGATGGACACAACACCTTTATTTTATTTATTTACTTTTATGTGGCGCTGAGAATCGAATCCAGTGTGTCACTTTGCTGGAAAGCACTTTGCTGCTGAGCTACAACCTCAGCCCCTGGAATGTATTTTGATAGAAGAAATTTTGGAACACAGCTTAAAAATAATTTTATTTGATTTATAGGTTCCTCATGAATGTTTTTATTTTATTTTTATGTTTTGTGATACTGGGGGTTGAACCCAGTGGCACTCTATCACTGAACTGCATCCCCATTTCTTTTTATTTTTTACTTTGAAATAGAGTCTTGCTAGGTTGTCTAAGTTGACTTGTATTCTTCCTGTCTCAGCCTTCCAAGCTACTGGGATTACAATTGTACTCCACCTTGCCTGGCTCAGGAATATTTACTTATTAACAGTTTTAGTAATTGTCACTACATTTTTTTTGTGCAAGGCATTTACCTTTTTTAAATTTTTTGGGGGTCATTGCATGCAAAAGTGTAAACACTTAAGTAGGTAGCATATAAGTCTACTTGGGAAATAAAGTCCTCATCAGGCTGGAAATAATAGGCATAGGAATGAGAAGAAAGTAGGATGATGTGGGTGGTGGAAGGGTATGTATGATATTAGAAAATAAATGCAAATAATGTATACAGTTCAAAAAGGTAATTTTGGGAAATAAGCCTATTAAAAGGAAAAAAAAATGATGGCAGGCATGTGGGTATAGGTCTGAATCCCAGCTACTTTGGAGGCTAAGGCAGGAGGATCACAAGTTCAAGGCTAGCTTGGACAATTTAGCAAGACCTTGGTGCATGCCTGTAATCCCAGAAGCTCAGGAGGCTGAGGCAGGAGGATCATGAGTTCAAATCTAGTCTCAGCAAAAGCGAGGTGCTAAGCAGCAGTGAGACCCTGTCTCTAAATCAAATACAAAATAGGGCTGGGGATGTGGCTCGGTGGTTGAGTGTCCCTGAGTTGAATCCCCGGTACCCCCTTGACCCCCCTCCTCAAAAAAAAAAAAAAAAAAAAAAAAACAAAAAAAAACAAAAAACCAAAAAACTAGGGATTAAATATTGCTGAGGAGAAGTTAGCTGTTTTTATTCTTGAACTTTTCCTTTTACTTTTAGCACATTCCCTGGAAGCTTTTAGGATCACTGACCTTTTTTAAAAACTTTTTTTTAGTAGTTGATGAACCTTTATTTTTTTTTTATTTGCTTATTTATATGTGGTGCAGGGAATCGAATGCAGTGCCTCACATGTACGAGGCGGCAAGCACTCTACCACTGAGCTACAACTCTAGCCCCAGGTCACTGTCCTTCTTAAGCTTCAAAAATTGCATGATGACCTGGGCAAGATGGCATGATCATAATCCCAGTGACACTGGAGACTGAGGCAGGAGAATCATAACTTAAAAGATACTCTGAATAGCTTATAGAGACCCTCAGCAACTTAGATCCTGTATCAAAAAATAAAATGTACTTTGGATGTGGCTTAGAGGTAAAGCCCTCCTGGGTTCAACTTCCAGTACCAAAAAATAAGAAGAAGGCATGACTATGCATAGTTTGTTGGGTGCTGGGCATTGAACCCAGGGCCTTGTGCATATGAGGTGAGTACTCTACCAACTGAGCTATAACCCCAGGCCTGATTATACATTTTTTTTTTTTTTTTAAAGAGAGAGAGATGAGATGAGATGAGAGAGAGAGAGAGAAAGAGAGAATTTTTGTTTTAATATTTATTTTTTAGTTTTCGGCAGACACAACATCTTTGTTTTGTATGTGGTGCTGAGGATCGAACCTGGGCCGCACGCATGCCAGGCAAGCGCGCTACCGTTTGAGCCATATCCCCAGCCCCTGATTATACATTTTTTACTGGGCCATTCTGTTGTGAAATTTTTTATTTCATAATGCGTATTTTCCATTCTGTCTTCCTAGAAGTTTTAAAAATCTTGGATTATATTTTTTTCTTTTTCTCTCCATTATCAATCTTTGTTCTACTTTCTTGAAGATTTCTTCATTTTTACTTTCTGGATTTTTGAAGTTCATAAATTGCTGTAATTTCAATTGTTTTTTAAGTTATAAATGCTATAGTTGTAAAAGATGTATATATTTCTGCAGTTAAAGAGCACCCCCTCCACCCCACCCCTGTTGCTGGGGATCAAACCCAGGACTTCAAGCATATTAGGCAAGTGTTCTACCACTGAGCTAAACCCCCAATCTCAAACTGGTATTTTTATAACATTCCATTTTTGTTTCAGCAATCTAGTATCTGTTACCATCTCTCAGATTGTAAATTCCAGTTAAATCTTTGGTTTTTCTTTCTGCATAATCTTATCTGAATCTTCATATTGTTTGCTTTTATCTGCCTTTGATGATGCAGTTCTCCCCATCCCCAAAGAAAAAAAAGGCTTACCCTTGACTATATTTTTATGGTTAAGAGAGAGACACTAGGGGTTGGGATTGTGGCTTAGTGGTAGAGCGCTCACTTAGCACACATGAGGCCCTGGGTTTCGATCCTCAGTACTACATTAAAAAAATAAAATAAAGATATCTGTCTACCTATAATTAAAAAATAAATATTAAAAAAAAAGAGAGACAAAAAAGTGAATTAATTCAAAGTTCTCTGTGGGTGGGGCACCTCAGATGTTCTGTACTGTATAGTAGTAAAATGAGCAGGCATTCTTACTGGCTTTTGTGTTCCCCAACAGAGGTGTCTGTTAGCCTTGTGCCAGAGATGTAGTGTGGTGATTAGGAAGGGAAGGGTGTTTGGTATTGAGTCCTGGATTCATTCATTCATTTATTTATTTATTTTTGTGGTGTTGGGGATTGAAACCAAGGCCTTGTGCATGTGAGACAAGCACTCCACCAACTGAGCTATATCTCACAGTCTGGATTTTGCCCTGTGTTTCATCTTTGCCTTTATAGATACCTGGGTGCTCTTGAGTCCTGGGCTTTTCAGTGTTCTTTGTAGTATATTTTCTTGTTGTTGATACATTCCACTGTAGTCCTTCCATGTTTTTTTCATTGTTACTACTTTTTAAAAATTTTTTTCTTTTTTTTGTAGATGAACAAATGTTTTGTTTATTTTTATGTAGTGGTGAGGATTGAACCCAGTGCCTCACACATGCAAGGAAAGCACTCAACTACTGAGCCACAACCCCAGCCCTACTCTGTTACTTATTTCTCCATTTTATAACAGATATCAACATATTTTGATGATATCTTTTGATTTCATTGTTTCTGTATTTATGGAGACTGAAAATCTTTGTTCACTTTATCATTTGTAGAGGGATTTGGAACAGAGAAGAAATAGAACAGAGAAGAAATATGTTTTATGTGAAATCAAGCTGAGCTTAAGAGAAAAGTGATGTTTTTATTTAAAAACACCCTTTCCCCTTATACTGTGCATATTTTTATTTAAAAACACCCTTTCACCTTATACTATGCATAATATATATCTCAATTCTGAGAAGCAAATTCAGAGACTTGTGCTTCTCAGAATTGAGATATATATTATGTATAATTTATGTAGTATTATATATAATTATTTTAAAAGATAACATTTTGTATATATGTATGTGTCTCCACTTCAGCTCTCCCTGAACTTATGTATTTTTATTCAGGCACGTGGATCCACTTTTTCATATTAGTTTCTTTATATTTTTGTCTTTGAAGATTAGTTTCCTTGTCAGTTTTTAACAGTTTAACAATGCCTAATTTTTAACAACTAACTTTTAAAGTAAATTTGGCTTTCCTAATCCAAATCTGATGCCAAGTTCTTTTTCCTGGGAAAATGGAATCTCATTTCCACTAAAGAAAAAAATACTTAAATTTATGATCTTAAAGGAAGAAGCTGTTCATCAAAATAACTTTAGAACAGCTGGGTGTGGTGGTGTATGCCTGTACTTCCAGCCACTCTGGAGGGTGATGTAGGAAGATTGCAAATTCAAGGTCAGTCTGGGCAACTTTGTAAGAAATTGACTCAGGAAAATAAAAAAGAGCTAGGGATCTGACTCAGTTCAATCCTCAGTACCTGGAGGTGGTGGTGTGGTACTTTTGTAGTAATATATTTTTCTTATAGAAATTGTAGCAAGCTTTGTGATGCATACCTATAATCCCAGTGACCCTGGAGGCTGAGGCTGGAGGATCACAAGATTGAGGTCACCCTCAGCAATTTAGGGAGACTATCTCTAAATAAATAGTGTGTGTCTGTTTCTCTTTCTCTCTCTCTCCCCCTCCCTCCCTCCCTCTCTCCCTCCCTCTCCCCCTACCCCATATACTGGGGATTGAACAAACTAAGGGACACTTATGCACTAAGCTGCATCCCCAGCCCTATTTTATATTTGATTTAGAGACAGGATCTCACTGAGTTGCTTAGCACCTTGCTTTTGTTGAGGCTGGCTTTGAACTCACAATCTTCCTGTCCTCCGAGCCACTGGGATTATGAGTGTTTGCCATTGTACCATGCGAGACCCTGTCTCAAAATAAAAAATAAGGGCTGTGATGTGGCTCAGTGGTTAAGTACCCATAGGTTCAATCTCTGGGACCAAAAAACAAAACCAGGAAAAAAAAAAAAAGAGGGCTGGGGTTGTGGCTCAGTCGTAGAGCACTTGCCTAGCATGTGTGAGGCACTGGGTTTGATTCTCAGCACTGCATATAAAGAAAAAAATAAAAGTCCATTGACAACTGAAAAAATATATAAAAAAGAAAAAACAAGAAAATAGAAAAAGGAAATTTTAAATATGGAGGAGACCTTAGAAGTAACAATTTTTCTGGGAGTGATGGCACATGCCTGTAATCCTAGCGGTTTGGGAGGTGAGACAGGAGGATCCAAGTTCAAAGCTACCCAATTTAGTGAGCCTCTAAGCAATTTAGTGAGACCCTGTTTCACAATAATAAAGGCTGGGAATGTGGTGTAGTGTTTAAGTGTGTCTTGGTTCAAACCCTGGTACCAACAAAAAGGTAAAAACACTTTCATTTTGCTGAGAAAATAGGCATGATATGTTATTTATCTATTTTTGGATAGCAGATTACTCAAAGTGATATCTTAACATCAATAAACATTTACTATCCTCAGAGTTTCAATAGGATAAGAATTTGGGATTGGTATAGCTGGTTGGTTTTGACTTGGTTTTAAGGTTTCAGTCAAGATGTTAGCCAGGTTACAGTTATCTGAAAGCTTATGTGGGGCTGCAGGATCTACTTCAAAGTTGGCTCACCAGATATGGTTGTCAAGTTAGTGCTGTTAATGGGAGGCCTTATTTTTTTCTCATGTGAATCTCTTTGCAGGCTGCTTGATTGAGTGTCATTATAACGTGGCAATCAATGTCTTTTTTATGACCTAATCTCAGATGTCCTGCATTGTCATTTCCATCACATTTCATTCATTAGAAAGCAAGTTTAGTCCGTGTTTAAAGGGAAGAATCAGGGCCTTCACCTTTTAAATGGAAGAGTATTAAAGAATTTGTGGCCATATTTTAAGTTCACCCTAGTGATCGAAGTGAAATTATTTCTGTGTGGTAATACAGGGAGTTGGTGATCTATTTGGACTATAGTTCAGATGTTTTGGTAATATTATAGGTGCAATTACAAATAATAGCTGCTTAACTGTCATCTTCCATTGGACATCAATATTGTTAGAACAGGTACTTAGGGATTCATCAGATATTATCTACAGTATGCCGGGCATTATGCTGTTAACTGGACATGTCTAAGAGAACTGGATAAGCATGTATTACTATTTTTTTCTCCCACTTTTCTGGAATTATACTGGGACCAAAGTAACACATGTGTGCATTTGGTGTTTTTAAACACATTTGATCTGTCAAAGAGAGTCTGAACACTCATCCCAAGTAATACTCAAGCATATTGTTAATTTAAAGAAGTAGATGTTTAATTAGTCGATAACAAAACCCCATATATTAAATAACTAGCTGGCTTTACTGAAGTATATTTTATTATAGCCAGTTTCTTAATGCTATTGAGTATTCAGTCTTGAAGAAGCAAAGAAATATAATTCCTATTTTTAAATAGTTTCTTATGTAGAAGTTCAGATAAGTGAGTACATAAAACTAAGAATGATGGCTATAATCCCAACATGGTGACTTTCATTAACTGAAATTCCAGTTGGTATGACAAGGTGCTTCTCCAGCAGGAAAGAAATTAAAGTTTATGAAAGAAATATTTTAATTTTTGCTTGTTTTTTTATATCACTTATTAAAAATATTGTTTCCTCTCTAAGAAGATTTATTTATTGAATTTTATTTTCTCTTATAGGCAATGTCTATGCTGCTTCAAGGAATATAAGCATTTGGAGATTTTTAACCAAGTAGTGTGTGCACTTATTAACTTAGTGATTGCCCAAGTTCAAGTGCTCCGGGACCAGCTTTGTAAACATTGTACTACAATTAACATAGATTCTACGTGGCAAGATGAGAGTAATCAATCAGAAGAACCATTCAATATAGATAGAGAGTGTAATGAAGGAAGTACAGAAAGACAAAAATCAATAGAAAAAAAATCAAACTCTACAAGGATTTGTAATCTGACTGAGGAGGAATCTTCAAAGAGTTCTGATCCTTTTAGTTTATGGAGTACAGATGAGAAGGAAAAACTCTTACTATGTGTAGCAAAAATTTTTCAAATTCAGTTTCCCTTATATACTGCTTACAAGCATAATACGCATCCTACTATAGAGGTATGTAAAAGTAGGTATTGTGAATTTTTCATATTACCAAGTCATAGCTTGGCAGTCTATTTCTCACTTATGAATGAATATGAAGGCAATTATTGTTGTTCCACATATTTATAAAAATTACTGCTTTGAAAATTATTTTTTTCTCCTAGAAAATTTCTGTAGCAATTTGTGTTGAAAATTTGGTCTGCACTAATTTTTAAATTTTAAACTTACAAATTTTAAGATTTGTAAATTGAACCATAGAGATTAAATCAGTAGTGATATTAACATTTTACTGATGTAGACATAAGCTCTGTGTATTGTGATTCTTTGAAAAAATAATGGTTGAGGAAAAAAAACCAGAATTTTTAATTTCATTCCTAGAAACAGATGACAGGTTGGAATTCTCCTTCATCAAGATAAAAGCTTAACAAATTTTCTGTGTTGTTTTAAGTAATAATATTCTCTTTTGTAAGTCAAGCTGTTGAACTGTTGATGTCATTTTACAAGAATTTTTAAGTTTGGTAACTCATTAAGATAATGGAATTTATTTCTATAAAGAAGGAATTGTGACAGTTATGTGATAATGTATTAGTATCTTAACACAATAGTTATTTATTATTTCTCACAATTCTGGAAGTTGGTTAGGCAATTCCTTTGCCAGTTTTGTATGGGCCCAATTATGCAGCTGTATTTACTTTTCGAGTAGAAAAGTCCAGGTCATATTTTGTGTAGTGTCTAGTATTTGGTGCTGGCTGCTCCCTGAAACTTTTTGTGTGTTCTTCCTATGGCTGCTGCTTTCCTACTAGGCTAGACTGGGTTCCATACACAGTTTTAGCACTACTCAAAGAATGCAAAAGTAGAAGCAATAAGGTCCAGTCTCTGAAGTGGCACAAAATAAATTCTGCCATATTCTTGTGTTTGAAGCTGTTCACAAGGGGGCCCACATTCAAAGGGTTAGTGAAGTAGACCCTATCCCTAGATGAGAGGAGAAGTCAAGTTTCATTTTTATCTTTGATGATGTGTTTCCTATATATAATGGGATGAGAAGAATTGTGGCTATTGGAGAATCTACCAAGTGCCTTTTTTTTTTTTTTAAAGTCCGTCTTTTCTCCACCAGAATAAATAATATTCTGTAATCTTCATACATGACATATAAACTTTTCTTTCTTCATCTGGAAAATAATAAACATTTATTGGAATATTTTCACATTAAATTGAGACAGCTCAGGGAATAGATATTTTCCCTACTATAATTTGCCATAAGAATATTTTAAAATCATATTGTGTTCTGTCTTCTAGAATTCTTAACCTATTATCTTCCCATACAGAAACTTTTCCAAAAACCTTTTATATAGGATACATTAAGCATTAAAAAAAAAAAAAAAAAGTCATCAGAATCTTTTCAACAAAAAAGGATACATCATGCAGTACTGAATTTTTTTTTTTTTTTTTTTTGAGGGGGTGCTGGGGATCACACCCAGGGCTTCACACATGGTGGGCAAGTGTTTTATCACTGAATTAAACTCCAAGCCTAAAAAAATTTAATGTTAACACCATATTAATAGTCTTTGAAAGTCATAACTTGGTATTGAAAGGTAATAGAAATAGTTTGGTTAGGGGATCTACTCCTCGAATTCATACAGAAATCAAGTTTTCTAGTTAAAACTTTATTTTTATTTTTGTGGTGCTGGGGATTGAACCCAGGGCCTTGTGCATGCAAGGCAAGCACTCTATCAACTGAGCTATATCCCCAGCCCTTAAAAATTTCTTGATAGAACTAAAAGCACTATTAAGTCTGCTGTTCCTAAAGTCAATTTGCTCCTCAGATTTTTTTTGATTTTCAAAAGTGCTTATCCCTAGGGGCTGGGGATGTGGCTCAAGCGGTAGCGTGCTCGCCTGGCATGTGTGCGGCCTGGGTTTGATCCTGAGCACCACATACAAACAATGATGTTGTGTCTGCCGAAAACTAAAAAAATAAAATAAAATAAATATTAAAAAAAATTCTCTCTCTCTCTCTCTCAAAAAAAAAAAAAAAAAAAAAAGTTAAAAAAAAAAAAGTGCTTATCCCGACGTTTGTGGAGACGCATGCCTGTAATCCCAACAGCACTGGAGGCTGAGATGGGAGGATCACGGGTTCAAAACCAGCCTCACCAACTACGAGGTGCTACGCAATTCAGGAAAACCCTGTCTCTAAATAAAATACAAAATAGGGCTGGGGATGTGGCTCAGTTGGTTGAGTGCCCATGAGTTCAGTCCCCAATACCCCCACCCCTAGAAAAAGGGTGCTAATCTCTAATGTAGTTAGTTATACACCTCTGTGCTCTTTCTTTTGTAATAAAATACCTCATTATTACTATTCTTGAAGATCATTTTATGTGACTTAAGTATTTTGTTGAAAGTGGTTTTATGAGGTCTTTGAGGTAAAATTCTAATGAAAACACTCATGAAGGACCTTATACAGCATTCTGTATTGGGTATGTACTTCTTTAGTCTTATGTTTGTAATAGTTTCCCAGATTTTTTACATTTTAGCAGTGATCTGTTACAAATATCGTAACATTTCTGGCTTTCTATCCTGGTTGCCCTGTAGTTAAATATTTTAAGGGTCAGCTATTTCAGAGAGTCTTAGATTGAAACCTTTGTGTAGTTATAAAATTATTATAAAATTATTTTGTATATTTCCAAATGATATGAATATACGTAAGCTAGCACTTATTATACAATGCAGTAGGGCTCACTAGATTTCTTTCTCACTTTTCTTTGACGACACAGTTTATCCAGTCTTTTCTTTGTATTGATGTGTCATTGTTTCCTGATTGAGCCTTTGACTTTTAGGCATTTTTAAAAAGAGGCACAACTTAGGAGAAGATTCAAAATTTATGTTGTCAGTATTTTGATAGCTGTGACTTTAGTAACCAAACAACTGTTATTTTATAGAAGAGGGATTTGGCTTCTGGTGATTTAAAGATTTGGTCAGGTTTCTGCGGCATATTGTCGAGAACAGTCTTCAAATCTCAGGGTCTCATACCTTACTCTACTACTTCTTAATCAGTTTTAACTAATTACTGTATTGTTGCCTGTGGTGCCAATACTGAATAAGATGGTAACATGGACCCCTTTTTTCTGCCTTCCTCCCTCCCTCCCTCTCTCCTTATCCCTATTAAAGTTGATTATATACATAAACTTTTATGAGACAAGGTCCCCTGTGTTACCTAGGCTTGTTTCAAACTCCCTTGTTCAGGTGATCCTCTTGCTCTAGATCTCCCATTTAGCTTGGGACTACAAGTGCGTAGCACTATACCTAACTTTACTGTTTTGTTTATGTTTATAATACTAGGGGGTTGAACCAGGAGTGAACTACCGTTGATTATATTTTGAGTTTATTATATTTTTAAATTTTTTTTTTAAAGAGAGTTTTTTAATATTTAATTTTTTAGTTCTCTGCGGACACAACATCTTTGTTTGTATGTGGTGCTGAGGATCGAACCCCGGCCGCACGCATGCCAGGCGAGCACGCTACTGCTTGAGCCACATCCCCAGCCCCGAGTTAATTATATTTTGAGGTAGAGTTTTATTAAGTTTCCTGAGCTGGCCTTAATTTTCGATCTTTTTACCTCAGTATCTCCAATAGCTGAGATTACTGGCATTTACCACTGTGCCTGGCTTTATTAACTGTTTTTAAGCAGAAATTTTATTCTCAGCCTAGTGATCTTGGTTAGACCATAAATTGGTATTTGCTTTAATAGAAATTTCCTTAATTTTTTTCATTTATTCTCACATTCTTTCTCTCTCTCATTCCCCCCCCCCCCCCCCTTCTGGGGATTGAACTCAGGAACTCAGGGCTTTACGCATGCTAGGCAAGCACTCTACCAACTGAGCTATATCCCCAGCCCCCTCTTTGTTTTCTTTTAAAAATAATAACCAAATTTGTTTGCTTTTAAAAATAGGGTGGTGTCATTTCATTTAGTAAATATGAGATTTGTGTGGGGGGGTGGAATCCAGAACTTTTAAAATCACTAAGGGTTTTTGTTTTGGTTTGGTTCCTGCAATTGAACTCAGGATCACTTGACCACTGAGCCACATTCCCAGCCCTGTTTTGTATTTATTTAGAGACAAGGTCTCAGAGAGTTGCTTGGCTCCTTGTTTTTGCTGAGACTGGCTTTGAAATTTTGATCCTAATGTCTCAGCCCTCCCGAGCTGCTGGGATTACAGGTGCGCACCACTGTGCCCAGCAAAATCACTAAGTTTTTAAAGTCATTTTACAGGGATTACCTAAAATTAGAAAATTTGAAAGAATTGTGGATTCAGCTTTTATCATGAGATTTCTTAGCATTGTTTCCTATAGATCTGGGTTAACTTTTCAACATAATTTATGTGTCCACAGTACAAATATAAGCTGGTAGAACAGTTTATAGTCTCCAAAGTATGTAACCAAGGCCATGAGTAACATGTGCACATCAGGATAACTATGTTAATATTAACCACTAAAAATGTTGACTCTAATCTAATATTGCAGCATAGTTCACCTAGTCCATGATTCTGTACTTAACAGTACAATAGGAGTTCTTATTCTGGACTTCTCTTTCTTTCGTCCTTTTTTTTTTTTTTTTTTTTTTTTTCCTGTACTGAGGATTGGATCCAGAGGTGCCACATCCCCAGTCCTTTTCATTTTATGAGATAGAATTTAAGTTGTTGAGGGTCTTGCTAAGTTTCTAAGACTGGCCTTGAACTTGGAATCATTTTGCCTCAGCTTCCTGAGTCATCTAGAATACAGGCATGTATCACTGTTTCAGCCAAGTTCTGGACTTTTTTTTAAGAAAATATTTATTTATAGGTAGGCACAATATTTTTATTTTATTTTATTTTATTTTTTAAAGAGCGAGTGAGAGAGGGGGGGAGAGAGAGAGAGAATTTCAATATTTTATTTTTTAGTTATCGGTGGACACAACATCTTTGTTTTTGTATGTGGTCCTGAGGATCGAACCCGGGCCGCACGCATGCCAGGCGAGCGCACTACCGCTTGAGCCACATCCCCAGCCCCTCTTTATTTTATTATTTTATTTTTATGTGGTGCTGAGGATTGAACCCAGTGCCTCACGCATGTTAGGCAAACACTCTACCACTGATCCATGGCCCCAGCCCAACTTTAGGACTTTTTGAGGACAGTAAAAAGTAACTTGAAGAGTTACTTGAGAAAGTGACTTGAAACTATGGCCCTAGTAGTAGAAGCTTGGAAGCAAATTAAATTTACTATATTTACATTGATAGGTGTTCAGCTTTTCTCTACATCATATTTGCTTATTTTGAAATATTATGTGAGTTCTGTGTGATGGTTTTCAATCATTTTCACTTTATATGATAGGATTATAGCAATGAATGAAAGGTTTCCTTTGGCAGCTGTTTTTCAGATGAATATATCTTGCTTTCTGATTACAAAAGCATTTTAAGTATGATTAAAAAAAAACCCAAACCAATCTACAAAATATTTTCAAAGCCTTGCATCTCCCTTCTTTTGTATTTCCTCAAAAATTTTTTTATCTGTTTAGTTTAGATCTTTCCAAATAATTAAAAAATTATGATCATCAGATCCTGGGTATAAATCCTGTTCTTAAATAAATGTAATACAAGGTGTTATCTTTCTCTGCTTGTACATATGGATCTACCTTTTTAAAAAAAAAAAAAAATATATATATATATATATATATATATATATATATATATATATATATATTAGCTGTTGATGGACCTTTATTTACATGCAGTGCTTAACAGGTTTTTAAAGGTATGACCTCTATGCCATAAAAATCACTTGTTTAAGGAACAGTTTATTTTTAGGACATCTACAAACGAGTTGTTCAATCTTTGCCATATCCAATTTTAGAATATTTTATTTTAATTCAGTTACCAAGCCACCGGTTATTTAGTCACCTGATGAGTATCTGTTCTTTCTAACTTAAGGGTGATATAAAGAATTTCAGTGAGCATTATTATACATATATTTTCTAACATTTCTCTGATTAGTTCTTTTTTTAATATTTATTTTTTAGTTGTAGTTGAACACAATACCTTTATTTTACTTATTTACTTTTATGTGTTGCTGAGGATGGAATCCAGGGCCTCGAACGTCCTAGGCAACCACTCTACCACTGAGCCACAATCCCAGCTCCTAATTAGTTCTTTAGGATAAGTACCCAAAAGATGAATCACTGGTTCAAAGGCAGTGTGCATTTTATATTATTTTCTTCAGCTTTTTGTAGGCATGGGGATTAAACCCAGAGGTGCTTTATCACTGAGCAATATTTCCAACCCTTTTTGTTTTGTAATTTTGAGACAGGATCCCACTGAGTTGCCCAGACTGGCCTCAGCGTCCGAGTAGCTGAGATTTCAGATTGACAGTACCTGGCTGGCAATGTGCACTTTAAATGTTGATAGGTACTTTACCTTCACTAACAACAAATGTTTTTCCAGGCAGTTTAAATCTCATGTATGGAAAGAACATTGTGGAACTCTTCAGGTATACCTTTAGAGAATTGCAGAGCACAATTTCAAAATCACTTAACTGAGTTATATTTTTATAAAAATCACCCTATTTTTAAGGAAAGGTTAAAGTCATTTCTGTTTAAAAAGGAAAAGTAATGTGTAGTACATACTCCTGAAAGATTTCTTTCAAGAGGGTTGAAAAATACTTTAGAGCTAAGTCATATTAGCTTAAATGAGGAATATCACTGTTGATGATGTTAAGCAATTGCAGAATAATCAGTGTGAGTTTTTATACAACCAGTTTTTAGAAGACTGTATACTTTTTAGATTGTCATTTAATACTAGTGACTTAATTTTATCTACTTTTTTTTAATTAGGATATATCAACTCAAGAAAGTAACATATTAGGGGCATTCTGTGATATGAATGTAAGTGTTCCATCTTTTTCCATTTTTAAGATTTTTGGAAAATGTTTTTTTTTCTGTTTGTCTTTTGAGTGTATTTATATGTTTCAGTATCTTTCTAGTATTGCTATTAAGATGAAAATTTTTCCTGTTAAGTTTTAAAATAGTGACATTCTCTTCATTTTCATAGGATGTAGAAGTACCATTGCATTTGCTTCGTTATGTATGTTTATTTTGTGGGAAAAATGGCCTTTCTCTCATGAAGGATTGCTTTGAATACGGAACTCCTGAAACTTTGCCATTTCTTATAGCACATGCATTTATTACAGTTGTGTCTAATGTAAGTATGGTTTGGAATTGATTTTAATCTTGGGAATGATGTTTAGTGTTTTAGAAACATCCAGAAAAAGGAGATTTTTTAATAATTTCCATGTCAAATAACATTTCTTTTCTGTATTATATTTTGAAAAAATGGAATATAGAAATCATTTTTAAAATATTCTTACAATAAAATTAGAATTGAATTAAATTAACCCATTTTTAAAGTCAGAATAGGTAAAGATAACAATTAACTTTATCTAAAATGAAACATAGTTATTTACAAAACTCTTCTGCTGAAATTAACATTTCTTGGAAAATTTGGCGGTTTTAGATTACTTAAATATTGGATAACCAATGATACTACTATTGTGCCTGTTGTCCCTTTATAAAGGTGTAACATTTCTTTTTGTCTTTGTAAAGAAGCTAAGTCTTTTGTTTGTTGGGAATGTCGGTTCTGTGAAGCATAGTAAGTATGGTACTAGAGATAAATAATTTTACTACCTGTATATTCAAACTTCAATAACATATTCTGGTCATCATTTTAAAAATGGGTATAGCAAGTTAAATGTAACTTTGTTAAAAACTGAACTCTTGTGCAACTGTTTAGTAAATAAAAAATAGAAACATTGAGTGAAAAAATGACTCAACCAAATATTGCATATTCCATTGAAACTCTGTAGTGTAATAATGTACTGGAAAGAGTGCTGGTATAATTCAAACTTATTGATTATTGGAATCTGCATGTTTCCAAATTAAAATGAATGATCTCTAGCTGATTGTGGTAATGTACACCTGTATTCCCAGCAGCTCAGGAGGCTGAGGCATGAGGATCTCAAGTTCAGAGCCAGCTTCAGCAACTTATTGAGGGTCTAAGCAAGCCAATGAGACCCTGTCTCTAAATACAAAAAAGGGCTGGGATATTACTCAGTGGTTAAGCGCCCCTGAGTTCAATCCTCAGTACCAAAAAAAAAAAAGTGATCGCTATAAGTTTATTTTTAGTTCTAAATCCTATGGTTTCTAATAGTTTAAAAATATTACATGTAGTTGGGCATGGTGGCACATGTCTGTAATCCAAACGACTCAGGATGCTAAAGCAAGAGGATCACAAGTTCGAGGCTAGCCACTCAGCAACTTAGTGATACTCTGTCCAGAAAGAAAAGACTGGAATTGTAACTCAGTGGTAAAGGGCACCTGGGTTCAAGCCCCAGTACAAAATAAACAAACAAAAAAGGCTGTACATAATGGCAAGTATACTTTATAGGTTTCTGATTTATAGTTGCATTTAAATTCTAAATTCAGTCCTTAACTTTTTTATCTATAAAATGGGAATGATGATGGTATCTATCTTAGAGGATTATTGTAAGTCTTAAAATTAAAAATTTTAAGTTTGGATGTGGCACTTGATAAGTACTTGGTGGCACATAATTGTTACTCATTTTGGTTATTTTTCTTTCTTTTTTTGTTCTGGACCCTGAACCCAGAGCCTTGCAAATGATTGGTAAGCACTCTTGTCACTGAGCCATCCTCAGTCCTTTTTAAAAAATTTTATTTTGGACAGGGTCTTATTAAGTTGACCAGGCAGGCCTCTAACTTGCAATCCTTCTTTCTCAGCCTCCCAGGTCACAAGGATTACAGATGTGCACCACTTCACTTGGCTTTGTTTCTATATTTTCATGCATAAGTGTTGTGTGTCTGTTAGGTTATTCCTAGGCATAATTCCTGGGATTTTCTGATGCTATGGTAAAAAATCTTTTTGAAAACTTATTTACTGCTAGTTCCTGGCATATAATAAAAATAGAAAAGTTATGTGTTTATTAACTTTTCAGGCAACAATCTTGCTAAATTCACTAATTTTTTTCTCTTTACATAATAATATCTTAGAATGATAGGTTTTAATTTTTTCATTCTGGTTCTTAGTTTCCTTAAATCTTATTGTGAAGGATCTTGAGTTTATGTGGATTGAAGTTCTTGTCATTTTTCTAATTGATGAAGGAAAAGTTTTAACATTTTATTAGTAGTATAGTATTTACTGTAGGTGTTTTATAGATATCTTTTTGATTAGAATGAAGTCAGATTCTATGTATTTCTAAATTTGTTTTTAATTTGCCTATATCCAAGCTTAATATCAGAATTTCTTGTTTGGTAGTTTGGTTTAAATCTTTATTCTTAAGATAGGTAAAGTGCTATTTGAATATTACAATATTACCATATTAGATTTAGAAATGGGTTGTAGTATCTCATGGAAAAAAGTAATGAAGCAGATTTATTATAACTTATAACTCAGAAGAAGGATGTTCTTAGTTATAATTTATTTCAGCAAATAGTTGCTGATAATATAATGTGTGACTGTAAAAATATACTTGCCTTACATGCATGAAGGCAAGTATCATGTAATTTGACAAGGAAGGATAATAAGGTTTATTAAAATCTAAGATAGACTCTTTCTCCCTTTGGGGATGGATTGCATTCTACCTTAAATAGGTATTCCTTGCTTTACCCCAAAAGTTTCTTGCTCTTGAGATAGCTCACATTCTCTCACTTTTTCCCTTGAATGTTCCTCTGCTTTCCTCCATAAGTCTTTTGTGTCTTTTGGGGGAGAAGAAAAAACAAAAACAAACGATTTAGTACTTTGTGTTGGAATTTCTGTCACACAGAGAGAAAATGGTAGAATAAGAAGTTACTAAAATAGATGGTTTTCCCTTTCTGGCAAGAAGCTAATGTTAATTCTAAATATGGATTTTTAAAAAATCTATGTGTGTAGGTTAAATTACCTGATATATGTATAATTCCATTTGGTAGCTTATGCTTTTCAAAATTGATAATAAAATGCAAGTAATTTTATAAGCAACAAAATATACTTTTATTTTTAATTATTTGAAGATATGTGTTTCACATATTTGTTGTACAATAATGTCATCTGTATATTTCTTTATAGATTAGAATATGGCTACATATCCCTGCTGTCATGCAGCACATTATACCTTTTAGGACCTATGTTATCAGGTATGTTTATAAAATTTCTTCCCCCTGATTACCAATTTAGAATATTTAAGCAATTTATAATACAGAATTATGTTGTTTAAAAGTCCCTTATTATCCTCTGGAGAAAATATTATAACACTCAGTGTCTAGTATTTTTTTATGTACATATATGGGTTTATATTTAAAGTTTACTTTTTAGCAGTTTTAGACTTGTTTGTTTATATGAATATATAAAAAGAATTGAGATTTATAATGGTTCTTCTACTGTATTTAGTTAAAAAAAAAAAAGTAGTATTATGTAGTAGGCACTGAGGAACAGAGAAAAAATAGAATTCTCCTTGTGGTCGTAGTGATAGAACCCAGGGCCTCATGTATGTTAGGCAAGCATTATCATTGAGGTGTATCCTTAGTCCTTTATTTTTCCCTCTTAGTCCTTTGTTGTTGTTGTTGTTGTTTTTTTTTGTCTGCATTTGGGACGGAACCCAGGGGCATTCAACCAATGAGTTACATCCCCAGTTCTTTTTATTTTGAGACAGGGTTCTTGCTAAGTTGCTTAGCTTGGCCTTGAACTTGAGATCCTCTTGCCTTTGCCTCCTGATTTGCAGGGATTCTAGGCTTGTATCACTGTGTCAGACTCCTATTTCTTTTCATTTTACTTTGTGACAAGGTCTTGCCAAGTTGCTTAGCCTGGCATTGAACTTGTGATCTTGCTGCTTCATTCTTCTGAATAGCTTGGATCATAGGCATGTACAGCATGCCTGCCCCCCCCTCCCCAAAATATGGTATTTTGAAAATATATAATTAATTAGAAGTACTACAGGGTAAATAGTAGCAAACATTAAGAGTTCTTGAGGAGCAGGTGTCATTTGAGTTTTGTAAGTCTCTCCCCCCTTTCTTCTCTCTCCCCTCTTCTCCCTCTCCTCAGTAGCAGGTGTCATTTGAGTTTTTTGAGTCCTCCCCTTTCTTCCCCCCAACTAATCTCTCTCACTTCCCCTTCTCTCTCCCTCCCGCTTCTCTCTCTCCCTCCCCCTTTCTCTCTCCTTCCTTTCTCTCCCCCTTCTCTCTCTCTCCCTCCTTCTCTTTTCTCCCCTTTCCCCCCTTGCCCCCCACCAGTCCCCCATCCCCCCAGTCTCCCCACTCATCCCCCCAGTCTCCCCACTCATCCCCCCAGTCTCCCCCCATCTCCCCCAGTCTCCCCCCATCTCCCCCAGTCTCCCCCCATCTCCCCCAGTCTCCCCCTCCTCCTTTTTTTTTTTTTTTTTGTGGTACTGGGCATTGAACCCAGGGCTTTGTGCATGAGAGATAAGCACTCTACTAACTGAACTATATCCCCAGCCTTAGTTTCATAAGTCTCAACCTAAGATAATGATGAAAGAAGAGTTTTATCAATTAGACTTAGAATATGAACTATTAGAATCTAAGAATTTCCTCAGGGAGAAAATACCCCAGGAGTACTTTATGCTTGTTTTCTCATTCATTAGCAAAATTTTGGGTGCCTGCTATTTTCCCAGTACTGTTTGAGTTGGTGGAGAAAATAACGATAGTGCAAATAGTGACAGTATGATAGGGAATAAGTCTTTGTGATATGTGCTGTCTGAAGGCATGAAGCAGCCAGTCAGGTGATGATCAGAGGATAAATTGAGCATAAGCCATAGAGAAGGAACATATGGGCATAGGCTTTGAATTTAGAAAGAGTATGATATGTAAGAACCTGAAAGTAAATTGTTGAGCTTGTAATGTGTTACAGGGAATAATTATGTATGAGATTGGAATGATAAGCAGGGACAGTTCATTCAGGACCTTCCAGGACACTGTAAGGAGTTTGGATTTAATTTTAACAATAGGAATATATCAACAGGATTTTTAGCATGAGTTATGTTTTTTAAAAGATCACTTTTGCATTTACGTTTATAGTAAGTTATGGGAGGGCTGGAGAAAAAGTTAGGAGACTGGTTAAAAGGTTAGTGCCACATTTCTCAAAAAGTTGTTAATGGAGATTTTGAAAATTGGATGGATTAAGTAAAAATAAAATCAACAAGACTGGTAGTTTTGTGGTATAAGGAAAAATGTAGCATTGTAGATGACATTAATTAATACTCCCAGGTTTCTCTTTTGTATTATGGGTGTCATTAATGAAGATATGAAACACTAGAAGAACTTAGAGGTGAGACTTTGACATGTCTGTTGGACATTTAAATGATTGATGCTGGCAAATTGAGAATATAATTTTTTTCTACGATTTAGAAAAAAAAATAATTCAGAATTATCAGCATAAAGATAGTATTTAGAAATGACTAGAATGAATGAAGTTACTTGGGAAGAAAGAGAATGTAGGAGAATTTAGGATGGAATCTGTCAGTTGCTTTTCCCATGCAAGGAAAAAAAAAACCCTGAAAGCTTAGTGTTCTTTTAAATATTTTTTTAGTTGTAGATGGACACAATACTTTTATCTTGATTATTTTTATGTAGTGTAGGGGATCAAACCCAGTGCCTCACACATGTTAGGCAAGTGCTCTACCACTGCGCCACAGCCCCATCCCAGCTTAGTGTTCTAAAACAATAGCCATTTATAATTCCTTATAGTTCTCTGGTTGACTAGACAGGTCTGCTCTGGGCTGGCCTGGCTGAAAATGGGTGGTCTAGGAGAGCCTCACTCACACATTCTGTGAGTGGCAGGCTGATTGGTCTTGGAAAATAGTGGATTCACATACATTTTCCAGTTGACTTGCTGTAAATTGGGGTATCAGCCATTTCTCTTTCATTCAGGAGGCTAATCATATGTTAAATGACTTGATTCTTTATAGTTGCTCATTCAAGTTGGGCTCTCAACAAGTCAAACCTTTAAACATCACTTAGAAATAAGTTGGCATTAAGTCTAAGGATGCTGGGTTCTACTGTAGTGAATATTACAGAAATATGGAGCAAAGGAATGTTATTGAATTAGTGGACTTTAGAAATGTCTTGTGAGCATTTGCATTTTATATTTTTGAATCATTTAGGTATTTATGCAAGCTTTCTGATCAGGAGTTACGACAGAGTGCGGCTCGTAACATGGCTGACTTAATGTGGAGCACAGTGAAAGAACCATTGGATACAACATTATGCTTTGATAAAGAAAGCCTAGATCTTGCATTTAAGTATTTTATGTCACCTACTTTGACTATGAGGTTGGCTGGATTGAGTCAGATAACAGTAAGCCACATTTGCTTTATTGTTGATTGTTTTTTTATTTGCCAGAGTATGATCATATTACTTACTGCCATTAATTAGCAGTTAACATTAACTATTACTGCTGTTTTAAATGAGTTACTTTGTATTGTCTTTACAAATAATTTCTGTATTTCTCTTATCTTAAATATGAGGAGTCTAGGCTTAGATTTATAAAAATTTATACCTTAGGTCTATTGGATTTTAGGTCCAACTTTTTTGAACCAGGATCTTATTATGTTGCCCAGGTTGACTTGGAATTCCTAGGCTTCAAGTGATAGTACTGCTTAAGCCTTCCAAGTAGCTGGAACTACGGGCATATACCACTGTACCTGACCACCATCTAAAGATCGTTAGCTTTTTTGGGGGGATTGGGGAGGTGGGTGTTACCAGGTACCAGGGATTGAACTCGTGGGCACTTAACCACTGTGCCACATCCCCATTCCTACTTTGTATTTTATTTAGAGACAGCGTGTCACTGAGTTGCTTAGCACTTCACTTTTGCTGAAGCTGGCTTTGAATTGCCACTCCTCCTGCCTCCCAATCCACTGGAGTTACAGGCATCCATCACTGTGCCTGGCAACTGTTTGCTTTTTTACATTTAGAAAGCAATGTTTGGGGAGGGAAAAAAAATTGAAGGAATTATAAATGGTTTCTTAAATTAATTTGCCATGTAGAAGCCACAGAATTTGGACCTTAGGCTGAATTTGACCAATTGTAACATTGTTTCGCACACTGGTTTAAATAAGGGAGAAATCACATATGAATCTAGTCTTGGCTTCTCTTGAGGAATGGGGAATGCTCAGAAGATATCCTTGGGTTTTTTTTTTTTGGTGGTAATAGAGATAGAGCCTAGGGCTTTTCACATGCTAGGCAAGCACTCTACCACTGAGCTAACTGAACTATACCCACAGCCTGGGTTTGTGGTCTTGCATTAGAACAATTTTCCGAAGATAAGTAGTTAGCTGAATTCTTTAGAGTTGAAATACCTTCCTGTGGTTTGCTATTAATCCCATTAATTTTACTTATTTACATTTTCTGTCTGTTTATGCTGTAGGTACAATGAAAATCTGAAGTAGCTTAATTTTATTCTTGTGCTTGACTTTGGAAATAAAATGCTTCTTGACATTTTCCGAGATAGGTCTTAAATGAATTTATCTAGGGAACCTTTCCTGAAACCTTCTGTGTTGATATGTTGTTACTTGTTTGCCTTGCATTTTTTTTTCCCTTTCTCTGTGTTCAACTTTATTTTCTCTAATATACTTAAAATAATGAAGCATAAATATTACTTATTAAATGAATTTTAGCATTTTATTATAAAGGAAATAGTTACATTAATTGAGAAGCATGTTTATCTGAAATTCATATTTTAGAATTTTATTTGGTTATCAGTTACGATATACATATATCAAATAGTTTGTGTTTCTTGCCTCTTGTAACATAAAAGGATTTGGAAAAAACTTTTAATATCTTTTCTCTAATCAGAATCAACTTCATACCTTCAATGATGTGTGTAATAATGAATCGCTGGTATCAGACACAGAAACGTAAGTAGGAATGTTAATTTTTACCTAAATATACTATTTTAATGTGTAGCTATTTAAACAGTAAATAATTATGACTTTTTATGATTTGAAGTGTTTTCTAGAATTTTTTGCCTAAAGGATACTGTTTTTGCCTAATATCTTCAATTTGTACAGTCTTTAATAAGCTTTCAGAATAATATGTTGAAATATTTCTGTGGTGGTTCTTTGTGTGTCGGGGGCACTGGGGATTGAACCTAAGTCATGCTAGGCAAACTCTCTACCACAGTCCCATTTCTATAGTTTTAAAAAATACACTAACATGTAATATTACTTGTCACAAAATCCTAAAGGATACTGTTTATTACAGAATAAAATATAGTAATGAATATGGTCCTGATAGTTTTCAGATAGTCTTAATTCAGGTTGATGTGACAAAGTACCATAAATTGGTGGTTTATAAACAAGAAAGAAAATTTCTGGTGTTCTGGAGGTTGAAAGTCTATGATCACCCTGTGCCAGCATGGTTGGGTTCTGGTGATTTGAAAATTGCTGTTTTCTCTTTGTGTCCTCACATGGCTGAGAGAGAGAGAGATATCTTATGGGTATGTTTTATATCGGCACCAATCCTATTTATGAAAGCTCCACCCTTATGACCTATTACCTCCTGATATTACCCTGGGCTCCTCCTACCATCAATAAAAATTAAAAAGTCTTAGAATTTTCAAGTAATGCTGCAAATGTAAGCTAGGGCTTTATGGTAGAAGAACAGTGGATAGGGAATAAGAAGGAATTCCATTCAAAAAAGCATAAGGAATACATTAAGGACATGATTAAGAAAATAGTAAAAATTTTGAGGACTAGTTCGTATATTTCACCCACCCCCCCCTTTTCTGATATTGGAGATTGAAGCCACGGGTTCTTTACCATTGAGTCACATCCTCCTCAGCTGTTTTTGTTTTGAAACAGAGTCTTGGTAAATTGCTGAGACTAGTCTTGAACTTGTAATCCTCATGCTTCAGCCTGTCTGGTTACTGGGATTACTGGCATGTGTGTTGGGCAGAATTTACCTGTTTTAAATGTATAGCTAAATGAATTTTAGTAAACATTACCATCATTGCACAATGATTCCCTTTGTCTATTTGTAGTCAGTGTTTATTCCCAGTCTCACTAATCTCCTTTCTCTATAAATTTGCCCATGTTTGATGTTTCATATAAATGAAATCATAGGATAGTGATCTTTTTCATCTGGCTTCTTTTTGTATGTGAGATGCTAGGGATCAAAATCAAATTCTCTGCCTGCTAGGCATGTGGTCTACCCCTGCCCCCAGCCCTCATTTGGCTTCTTGCACTTAGTATGCTCACTTACTTTTTCTTTTTCCTTTCATCCTTCCTGAGGTTCATTCATATTGTAGTATGTATTAGTACTCTATTTTTTTTATTACCTAAATCATGTAAATTGTACCAAACTTTCTTTTTTTCTTTCACTTTCTTTTTTATTTATTTATTTTTTTAACCATACGATTTATTTTTATTTTTTTTAGTCATACATGACAGCAGAATGTATTTTGACATATAATACATACATGGAATGTACATACATCAATCATATTGTCTATTCTATTCTGCTGCCCTTGCTATCCTCTCTACTCCTCCCCTCCTCTCCCATTCTTTCTCTCTATCCAATCTAATGTGACACACTTTTTTTTTTCTCATCACAACATCATATATGTATTCTGTATAATAATGAGGTTCTCCTTCCATCTTCCATGCAACTCCCCTTCTTCCTCTTTTTTCCTCCCACCTCTCTTCCCTATTTAGTGGTAGTCATCTTCTCATGCTCTTCCTCCCTATCCCATTTTGAGTCACCCCCTATATCAGAGAAGACATTCTTGGCATTTGTTTTTTAGGGATTGGCTAACTTCACTTCGCATAATCTGCTCTAATGCCATCCATTTGCCTGCAAATGCCATGATCTTGTTATTTTTTTACTGCTGAGCAATATTCCATTGTGTATAAATGCCACATTTTTTAAATCTGTTCATCTATTGAAGGGCATCTAGGTTGGTTCCACATTCTAGCTATTGTGAATTGTGCTGCTATAAACATTGATATGACTGTCTCTGTAGTGTGCTCTTTTTAGGTCTTTTGGGTATAATCCGAGAAGGGGAATAGCTGGGTCAAATGGTGGTTCCATTCCCAGCTTTCCAAGGAATCTCCATACTGCTTTCCAAATTGGCTGCACCAATTTGCAGTCCCACCAGCAATGTATGAGTGTATCTACCCCCCATCCTTGCCAGCACTTATTGTTGTTTGACTTCATAATGGCTGCCATTCTTATTGGAGTGAGATGGTATCTTAGGGTAGTTTTAATTTGCATTTCTCTGATTGCTAGAGATGGTGAGCATTTTTTCATGTATTTGTTGATTGATTGTATATCCTCTTCTGAGAAGTTTCTGTTCAAGTCCTTGGCCCATTTGTTGATTGGGTTATTTGCTTTTTTTTTTTGTTTAACTTTTTGAGTTCTTTGTATACTCTAGAGATTCGAGCTCTATTTGATGTTTGAGTGGTAAAAATTTGTTCCCAGGATGTAGGCTCCCTATTCATCTCACATATTATTTCTCTTGCTGAGAAAAAACGTTTTAGTTTGAATTCATCCCATTTGTTGATTCTTGGTTTTTACTCTTGTGCTATAGGAGTCTTTTTAAGAAATTCGGGGGCCTGCCCCCATGTGATGAAGATTAGGGCCAACTTTATCTTTTATTAGACTCAGAGTCTCTGGTCTGATTCCTAGCTCCTTGATCCAGTTTGAGTTGACTTTTGTGCTTGGTGAGAGAAAGGGATTCAATTTCATTTTGTTGCATATGGATTTCCAGTTCTCCCAGCACCATTTATTGAAGATGCTATCCTTTCTCCATTGCATGGTTTTAGCACCTTTGTCTAATATAAGGTAGTTGTAATTTTTGTACCATGCTTTCTTTACCCATCTACATCTAAAATGTAGATGGATATTTGGATTGTTTTCACTATTTGGTTAATGTGAGTAATGCTGCTATGCACTTTCATATACAGGTGTTTTTGTGGGCATGTATTTTGCAGGTAGATATATTGAGGAGTAGGATTGCTGTTTCATCTGATGAATTGTTTAACTTTTAAAGAAACCATCAAGTTATTTTCCAGTATTCTTGAATTACTTTATATTCCCACTGACGATGTATAAGGGTTCCACTTTCTTCTCATTCTCAGCAGTACTTATTATTATATTTTTCATTATAACTCTTCTAGTAAGTATGAAGTTGCATTTCTTTAATGGTTTTCTTTTCATTTCCCTAATCACTAATGATGCCAAACATCTTTGTGTGTGTGTGTGTGTGTGTGTACACATGCATGCACATGTTTTGCAGGGAGTGAGCCCAGGGCCTTGTGTGTGCTTAACAGGCACACTATTTTTGAGCTACTTCTTTAGTCCTGAATATCTTTTTTATGTGGTTATTTGCCATTCTGTTTGTTTTTTGGTGAATTGTTTGTACCTTTGCCCTGTTTTTAATTGGGTAGTTTGCTGTGTTTTATGGCCTATCATGTGGTTTGTACTTTATCATGTTCTGTGTTTGGTTAAGAAGACTGTTTTGTTGTTAAATGAAGTGTTCCATAGATGTCCCTTAGGTCTAATTGGTACATAGTGATGTCTTTCTTCTTTTTCTTTTTTTAAATACACGACAGCAGAATGTATTACAATTCTTATTATACATATAGAGCACAATTTTTCATATCTTTGTATAAAGTATGTTCATGCCAATTCATGTCTTTATAAATGTATTTTGGTTTTTTTGCATTACAATTCTTATTATACAAATATACCACAATTTTTCATCTTAATGTATATAAAGTAGGTTGATGCCCAATTCATGTCTTCATACGTGTACTTTGGATAATGATGTCCATCACATTCCACCATCCTTGCTAATCCCCTGCCTCTCCCTTGCCCTCCCTCCTCTGTCTCTCATATTCTTGCTGATTTTCTGCCTACTTCTTTCTGTTACTGAAAGGAGGGTATTGAAATCTCAAGATTCTCATTATTTTGTATTTGTGAATTGATTTGTTTGCTGTAGCTTTTCTGTAACCCCCAAATGTCAACCCTTGTAGCATAGTCATTCATTCACATTCATACAGCAGTAAAAGATTCATATTCTAAGCTTAAGTTGAATAAGGCAACATTCTGCCATCTTGTTTGAAGTGCAAAAAGCTGGGGCTATGTGCCAGTTGAATGGGATTTGAATACCAACTCTAGTACATTACTAGGAGGCAGCTTCAGTCATTTAAACACTTGTAAACATCTCTTTCTCTGTTATAAAATAGAAAGAGTAGAATCAGCCTGTAAGAGTTGTTTTTAGGACTCAAGATTATAATCTGTGTGTGATATATTCATATTTCCCCTAGGATAAAGGTTCACTATTAGTTAATTCATGCTTTTGCTGGGACTATATAGAATATGTCTGTTGTGAGGACGAAGAATTGATTGTCCTCTTGAACTGTTTCTTTGATTCAGTTTTTGCTTCATGTATTTTTGGGCTCTTTTGTTAGGCACACATGTTTGCAGTTGTTATGTGAGCCTGATAATTTGATCCTTCTATCCTTAAAATGTATCATTTTTTGTCTTTTTAATATTCTGATTTAGTCAGTATTATTTACTATTAGTACAGATACTATAGCTTTCTTGTAATTATTATTTGATAAATCTTTTTTAAAAATATTTTTTAGTTGTAGTTGGACACAATACCTTCACTTTATTTATTTATTTATTTTTATGTGGTGTTGAGGATCGAACCCAGGGCCTCGTACGTAGTAGGCAAGCGCTCTACCACTGAGCCACAACCCCAGCTCCTCCCCACCCCTGATAAATTTTTTTTGTCATCCTTCTATTTTGTCTGTTTTTGAATCTAAAATATGCATTTTGGAAGTAGCATGGAATTGGACCTTAAAAAAAAAAAAAATCTCGCCCTTCAGTCTCTCTGGAATTTTTAATCCATTCACCATTACTGTTGTTTTATAGCTGGTTTTACATCTGCCATTTTGCTATTGATTTTGTATTATGTTTTTATATTCTTTATTGCCTTACTTTGCAGTATATAGGCATATTCTAGTATGCTACTTTAATCCATTACTTAAATATTTAAAAAATTGTTTGCCAGGTGTAGTGACACACACTTGTAACCCCAGCAATTTAGGGGGTTGAGGCTAGAGGAATGCAAGTTCAAAGCCCCCCATTAATGAGACTCTGTCTCAAATAAAAAATACATAAAAAATAAAATAAATATATAAATATGCAAATATATAAACATGTAAAATGCAAATATATAAGAAGTAAAAAGGACAGAGTATGTAGCTCAGTGGTAAAGCACCTCTGTCTTCAATTTTCAGTACCAAAAAATCAAAAACGAAAAAACATGTTTTTGGTGGTTTGCTCTAAGGATTACAGTATGTTAACTTCTTCAAATTACTAATTTACTACTAATTTAATAGTAATATGAGAAGTTGCTCCGATGTAGCTATTTTACTTTGTTCTCCATCAGAAGTCAGCTCTTGATCTTTTTTTTTTTTTAAATTAACATGTTTTAGTTGTCAGTGGACCTTTATTTTTATTTATTTATATGTGGTGTTGAGAACTGAACCCAGTGTCTCTCTCATACTTGCTAGGCAAGCGCTCTACCACTGAGCCACAACCTCTGCCCCTCCCCCCGCCCACTATTGATCTTTTTCTTGTTTGTTTAATTGTTTTTGTTTGACAACTTTTAAGAGTTTTCTTTTTCCTGCCCCACAATGTGGACTCTTTGTGATCAATTTCTATTTGGAATATGAAAAAAAAAAAAAATATATATATATATATATTTGTGTGTGTTTAAATTCAGTTTGGGAAGTTTGGGCTGTTATTTCTTCAAATATTGTTTCTGTACCTCCCCGTCCTTGAAATATACACACACACACACACATATACACACTTATAAATAAAAATATATGTGTATTATATATATATATACATATGTATATATATATATATATATGTATTTATATATGTGTATATTTGTCTCCAGAGTCCTGAGTGGTTGTTATTGATAATATAGTTGATGTTTATTGTTCATCAACCATTACAAAAGTAATAGTGTGTAAATTAGAGTTGACGCTTATGGATCGTTACTTCAGTATGAATACCCAGAAATAGGTAAAATATACTACTAGTAGTTTATTTTAACATTTTTCCTTTTGTGGCCCATATATCTAATTCTCTTTTTAAAAGAAAATCTTTAGAACTTAGCATAAAGTGTAATTTTTGAATAAACAAGAAGAAATGAAAAGTATTCATTCTTTGTAGTTCTATATATAATTAATATAGATGAAAAAAATTGGAAATCTTTTATTGTATCTGATGTTTCTTCTACTTTTTATAATTTACCTATCATTTCTATTTTACTTCATTAGTGGAATCTTAATTAGTATCAGGCAGTGATTTGCAGTTTGGCTTGGAAATAATTGTTCTTTGTTCATACTTTTGGTAACCTACTTTCTTGATGTTATCTCATTATAGAGGGTGTATTGGGAAATGTACTATGGAAATTAAAAATTGGGAATAAATCACCAACTAAATGTTATACTTGGTATTCTGAGCTGGGTACCTCATTGCAGTAGTTAGGAATATCCTAGCTTTTTAGTTATTTGTTTACAAAACCAGGTAATATTAGCATTTGTTACCGTCCTTCTTAGTTACATTTTAGAATATGGTGAACAGTTAATTGTATATAATCACTTCTTTGTAGTTTGTATGGGAGCAAATTGCAAGTTTTATCAGAGCCTGCATTTTAGACATGGAAAATGATGATTTTTAAAAACATTTTTAAAAATATTTATTTATTTATTTTTTACTTGGCTTTAGGTCCATTGCAAAAGAACTTGCAGACTGGCTTATTAGCAACAATGTAGTGGAACATATATTTGGACCAAATTTACATATTGAGGTTTGTGGACAATTAAATGATTTTTGTATTTTATAGACAGAAGGACATTTTAAAATATTAACTACATTAAGTTTTCTTTTTCCAGATTATCAAACAGTGCCAGGTGATTTTGAATTTTTTGGCTGCAGAAGGGCGACTGAGTACTCAGCACATTGACTGCATTTGGGCTGCAGCACAGGTAAACTTAATAGCTCACATTTATTGAGCAATTCTTTATTATATGTTCTAAGTGCTTACTCCCTTTTAGGATAAATTCTGTTATCATTCCAATTTTATAGCTAAAGAGGAAAAATTTTATAGCTAAAGGAAAAGCTGGGAATGGAATTTCTACGTCCATGTGTTACTATGTTACTGATAAAACCGAAGGAAATTAGAATTAATTAAAACTTCTTCATAAAACAGTTTTGGCTTTCAAGAGACCTTTTCTTGTTGTTCTCCTTTATACTGTTTACCCTTGTATCTTGAATATGGTAAATTTCTTTTTTATTGTACCAGTTTTTTTTCTTTAATTTTTTTGAATAGTGTCTATTAATATAATTCAGAATCCTAAAAGTAAATATAAATGGTTATATTAAACATTTTCATCTCCACATCTATGAAGCATGTAGTTCTTATTTTAGTTGCATTAGTTTTTTTTTTTTTTTTAATAAACAGCAGATTATATCTGTTTTTATCTTTTTTCCCCACAAATGTAGCATACCAAACATACATGGCTTTTTTGACCTAAAATTTTAATCTGGCGAGTTTACATCATTATAAAAAATGCTTTCTTATTTATTTTTGTTGTGTTAGGGATCAAATCTGGGCTTTACACATCTAAGCAAGTGTTCTATCACTGACCTGCATCCCCAGACTTTTTTTTTTAAAAACATATCCTTTATTTATTTTTATGTGGTGCTGAGGATGAAACCCAGGGGCCTACACATGCTAGGCAAGTGCTCTACCACTGAGCCACAACCCTAGCCCTCCTCAGACCTTTTAAAAGACTATATGGTGTTTCATTGTTTGTATGTATTTAATTTAGCCAGTTCTCATTCATGGACGTTATTTTTTCCTAGTCTTTTCTATTATAAACAATGCCATAAATATTAGCTCCCCCCTCCTTTTTCTTTTTTAAACAGTCATGAGTTTATAGAAGGGATAGAAAGGTGAAAGGGGGGATACTTTAAAGGGATAGAGTGGGTTCTCTCAAGAGTAGAGAAAGATGGTGCTCCCTTCTTGCCCTCCACTTTGAATAGGGTCCCAGGGAAGTTTGCAGAGAGACCCATCCAGGCCCACCTTTTGACTTTTGATCAACAGTGTAGGAACTGCTCTTCCTACTTGGACTGCCTCTAGAGAGGATGGTGTGGTTGTTCACAGAGTTGGAGATTTAAGGAAATTGAGTTTTCCTGTTTTTGCCTCAAGTTTCTGACCCCTCAGTTGGTTTATTACCCTTTGAATGCCTTTACCAAGCTTTATTTGTGAGGGTCCTGATGTTTTTTTTTTTTTTGTCTGAGTGATTGGGGGTTACAATAGTTTCAGTGATCTGGGATGGTCCAGGTCACCTAACAGGGTGTGACATTACCTATAATGTTTCTTAAGGGGATGTAATTATGGTTGGAGATGTTTTAACATACCATGTCCCCATCTTTCAGTGCTTATCTGTCAGCTAAGGCTTCCTGTGGCTCTTCTTTGCTGTTTGTCCCCCCCCCCCCCCCCCCCCGCCCAATTTATGGCTAACTAGTTACCTCCCCTCTTCAGGACTTGAGTTCCTAAATTCTTCTAAAGTATTTGGGTTTGACTATCTCTTGCTGCTTCCTACTGAGAGAAGGCAGAATCCCTTATCCTTTATCAAGTGTGGCATGGACAGTTAAGGGAAATCCAGAGGTGCGTGGTGTTTGTTGGTAAGTGACCGGACAAGGCATAAACATGGCAAGGACCATATACAACTGCAGGGCCTTTAGAAGGGGACCTGTTGTTCCCTGTTTCCTGGCTGACCTTAGAGGGTAAGGGCCAAAATATTGGCTGCTTTTTCTTTTTCTTTTTTTTTTTTTTTTAAATTAATTTTTATTGTTGGTTGTTCAAAACATTACATAGTTCTTGATAGATCATATTTCACACTTTGATTCAAGTGGGATATGAACTCCCATTTTTACCCCGTATACAGATTGCAGAATCACATCAGTTGCACAGCCATTGATTTACATATTGCCATTCTGGTGTCTGTTGTATTCTGCTGCCTTTCCTATCCTCTACTATCCCCCCTCCCCCCTCCCCTGGCTGCTTTTTCCTCATCCCTGTTACTCTATTGTCTTGGGTCTCCAAGTTTTAGTTTTAAATATTTATTAGTACTGGGAATTAAACCCAATAGGGCTTTATCACTGAGCCACATGCCCAGCAAAAAATCCTCTCCACCCTTTAAACACTTTTTTGAGACAGGGTCTCACTGAGTTGCTGAGGCTGACTTTGAACTTGAAATCCTCCTTCCTCAGCCTCCCGAGTTGCTTAGATTACAGGCATGTACCACCACACAGTTTAAGGTTTATTTTAACTTAAGGGTTTTACTCTGGTCCTGCCCTCCCCATCCCTCTAGTACTGAAGATGGAACTTGGTGGTGCTTTACCAGTGAGGTACATCCTTGTCCTTAATTTTATTTTTTTATTTTTTATTTTGAGACAAACTCTTATTGAATTGCCAAGATAGGCCTTGAATTTGTGATCCTCTTGCCTCAGTCTCCCTATTAGCTGGGCTTATAGGCATGGACCTCTGTCCCTAGCTGGTGTGGTTTCTTTTTTAAAAAAATTATTTTTAGTTGTCCATGGACCTTTGTTTTATTTACTTATACATGATGCTGATAATTGAGATTAGTTTTTCAGTAAACATAAAAGCTAGTACATAGAGTACATAGAGTAACATTTTGATTTGAAGTTATTTTCTCTGCCATTTAAAGTTACTGTTTTCCCCAGATTGGGTTACATCTTTTCATCTTCCCTTTCTGTTACTCTTTTTTTGTTCTGGGATGGGGCTTTTCTGGGTATCCAGCAACCCAGGCCCTTGCTTGCTGTGAAAGCACCACTACTGAAGTATATATCTCCAGCCCCTCTGCTTACCATTGTATCATAAATTTTTATATCACAAAGTTTAAAAAACAGACTTCACAATCATTCAATTCTCTTAGAATTTGTTGTTAAATACTTTTTAGATTTTAAGGACTTTTGCATAAATTTATGTAACTTGTGATCATATTTTTTTCTTTGAGTGAACAAAGTGTAGTGTTTTGGTATAATTTTCATGTCTTTTTTAAAAATATTTAAGTTTTAGTTGGACATAATACCTTCATTTCACTTATTTATTTTTATGTGGTGTTGAGGATCGAACCCAGCGTCTTGCACATGCGAAATGAGTGCTCTACCACTGAGACACAACCCCAGCCTTTATTTTCATATCTTTAAAAAAAATATTTTTTAAATTGCCAGTGGACTTTATTTTATTTATTTATTTATATGCGGCGCTGAGAATCGAACCCAGTGCCTCACACATGCTAGGCAAGCACTCTACACTGAGCCATAACCCTAGCCCAATTTTCATGTCTTGATAGGAACCAAACTGCCTAGGATATAGAGGGGGTCTTAAGTATTATCTGAGTCAGATATACAGTATGCACAATTTGTAGACATATGGTTGGTTCATACTTGTTATCAGAATCTCAAAGGTATTAGTGATGCCTGATTTTAGGAACACTGACAAATACTCAGGTAGTTGTTAACTTCCACTTCTGTATACAAATTTAGATTGCTGCCTTATGAGACATTGCAGAATGCTAGTGTGTTATCACTACACTTAGTTGTAGTGTGGCCACTGAAATATCTTTTTCCTTTATTACATCTTATGATTTAAATCCTGTTTCTTCTTGCCTTTTCAGGCACTGTTATTAAAGTAAGTAATGTGTTTCTAGTAGATCTGTCTCAAATGGACCACCTGTTGGAACCTTTTGGGGGAGATGGTAATGAAGGCATAACTTCTTATACTCTTCAGTGTCATCAGGTTTTCAGTATGTGGAACAAGAGAATATAAAAGGGCACCAATTTCTATGCTTGAAATCTGTGGCTTTGTATAATTTTTTATCCCAGGGAAAAGCCCTGGTGAATGGGTAATAAAGATTGGTTGCTTGTATTTTTCTGACCAACAGATGGCTGAAAGATAATTGTTCTTTATAGAAAATGTCACTTAAATCTTTGTTTTCATGTCTCAGTCATGCTTTCCATGAAATACGTTACTGTGATCCCAGAATATATTTACCAGTTATATTGGGAGGATTACCTGTCCTACATCCTGAGAAGCTCCATGCCTTATTCTGAGTCAAAACTTTCTCCGGATATTATATTTTTAAAAGGTGTTCCCATTCCTTATGATTTTAGATATGAGGTGTCCCCCCAAAACTCACGTGTGAGTCAGTGGAAAAGTATTCAGAAGTGAAATGATTGGCTTACGAGAGGTATAACCTAATCCATTGATATGAATAAACTGGGCCAGAATTGTAGGTATAGGTAGGTGGGGTGTGACTGGAGGAAGTAGGTCACTGGGGGTATGCCTTTGGGGTTTATATTCTGTCCCTGGAGAGCAGAACTCTGTTTCTTGTTTGCCATGCCCTGAGCTGCCTTCCTCTGCCATACCCTTCTGCCGTGATGTTCTGTTTCACTTTGGGTCCAGATCTATTGAGTCAGCTGACATGGAGTGAACTGGTGAAACTGTGAGCCAAAATAAACTTTTCCTCCTCTAAGTTGTTCTTCTCCTCAGGTATTTGGTTATAGCAACTAGAAGCAGACTAAACCACCTTTTAAGCTTTTTTTTTTTAATAGGTGTAATGGACAGAATGTCTTTATTTTATTTATTTATTTTTATATGTTCCTAAGGATTGAGTCCATTGCCTCACACATGCTAGGCATGCACTCTGCCACTGAGCTATAGCTTCTCATTTTACTCTTTTAGAAATTGGTTAGTCTCACATCCATTGGTGACTTTTTTGGGGTTTCTTTGGGGGTTTGTTTATTTTTACATAATGATTCATTTCTCTTCTTTGTAGGATGAGGAAATTATGTTACCAATTTTCTCCTACTTCCTCATTTATTATCTTCCAGTTAAAAAAATCATTGTACTTTATCAAATATTATACAATATTTAATTTCTGTAGTATAACCATAATTCCCATAGTTATTTAGTATTTATTTTTAAATATGTGACTCATCCACAATCCTTTTTTCTTGTTATTTTCTCATCCCCATTCCCTTTATTCCAGAGTTAATTTGTATTTATTTTGTGAATTCAGACTTGCCTTTTTTGTTTTGTCTAAAATGAAATTTGTTAATGTTATATTGCTTTTCTACATGTTTGAAATGTCTTTTCTTTATCCTTTGAAAAAGGGCTTGACCAAATAAATATGATAGTAAGCCATTTTTTTTTAAAGAGAGAGAGTTTTTAATTATTTTTTAATATTTATTTTTTGGTGGACACAACATCTTTATTTTATTTTTTATGTGGTGCTGAGGATCGAACCCAGTGCCCCATGCATGCCAGGTGAGCGCACTACTGCTTGAGACACATCCCCAGCCATTTTTAATTCCCCATATAACTTGATATCAGACATGATTACATTATTTCTAAGCAATAAGGTGGGGAGAAAAATGTCTTGCTAAAACATATGCTCATTATCTTTTATTGGGTGGAGTTTTCTCGTGGTTTTTCCAAGTGTTTGTTAATGTGTTGAGGGTTTTTGGTTTGGTTTATTCTGAGTTTTTGGTTGATGACTTACATGTAAATATTTTTACTTTCGTTTTTTTAAAAAAATATTTTTTCGTTGTAGATGGACACCATAACTTTGTTTTATTTATTTACTTTTATGTGGTACTGAGGGTCAAATCCAGTGCCTCACACATGAGCCCTCTACCACTGAGCCATAACCCTACCCACTTTCATGTTTTTATTATGGTAAAATATACACAACATAAAACTTAACATTTTAGCCACTCATAAATATACAGCTCAGTGGCATGAAATAAATTTGTTATGTAACTTTCTCTTTTTTTTCACCATCCCCAATTAAACTGAACATTTTAAACAGTAATTTCCAGTTCTTCACTTACCTCTGGTTTCTTCTAGTCCATATTCTGTCTTTATTAATTTGCATTTAGGAGATAATTCTGTGTATGCCTTTTTCAGTGAACAGTGTTTTCAAAGTCCATTTGGTCATCATGTATATCAAAATTTCCTTTTTATGGCTGAATGTTTTTTTTGCATGTATGTTCCACCTTTTATCTGTTGTATTGACGGACATTTGGTTTTTTTCATCTTGGCTGTTGTGAAAAAGGATGATAAGAATATGGGTGTACAAATATTGTCAGAGTCCTTACTTTCATTTATTTTGTACATATGCTTACAATTGGTATTTCTGGATCATATTGGTTAATTCTGTGGGGAACCTTTTAGGGAACTGCTGAAAGTTTTCTTCAATGTCCACACCATTTTGTATTCTCACTGACAATAGAGCTAACCCTCTATTGTCAAAGATTTCTGAATATCTTTGCCAGTACTTGTTATTTTCCTTCTTACAATTTTTTAGTCATCCTGTGGTGTGAGCTTGTATCCCATTGTGTTTTTTAATTGCATTTTTCTAATGCCTAATGATTTTGGAGATCTACCCTTTCACGTATTCATTGACTAGTTGTTTATTTTCTTTTTTAAATTCACATTTTTTAAACTTTATTTTTATATATGGTGCTGAAGATACAACCCAGTGTCTCTCATATGCTAAGGCAAGTTCTCTACTACAGAGCCACAATCCCTGTCCAAGTTGTTTATTTTCTTTGGCCATATGTCTATCAAAATCTCTTGCCAAAATTTGATTTGGCTCATTTTTGTTGCTGTTGCTATTGTTGAATTTTAGAAATTCTTTATATATTCTGGATGGTAAACTTTAATGAGGCGTATAATTTGCATATATTTTCTTCTAGAGCTATATGTAGCTTTTCACCTTAGTTTTTATTAGCATTGAAAAATAAAATTGGGGGGCTGGGGGGTGTGGCTCAAGCGGTTGTGCGCTCGCCTGGCATGCGTGCGGCCCGGGTTCGATCCTCAGCACCACATGCAAACAAAGATGTTGTGTCTGCCGAAAACTAAGAAATAAATATTAAAAAAAAAAAAAAAAAAAAAAAAAGAAAGAAAGAAAAATAAAATTGGGGCTGGATTTGGAGCTCAGTGGCAGAGGCTCGCCTAGCATGTGTGAGGCACTGGGTTTGATCCTCAGCACCACATAAAAATACATAAATAAAATAAAGATATTGTGTCCATCTTCGAAAAAGAAAACTGTATATATTTAGGTGTACAATTTGATGTTTCGATGTACATTGTGAAATAATCATAATCAAGGTAACATACACAGTGCTTCATTTAGTTACCTTTCACCCCTTTCTTTTCCTTTTTTCTTTCTTTTCTTTCTTTCTCTTTCTCTCTCTCTTTCTCTCTTTCTCTCTCTCTTTCTGTCTGTCTTTCTGTCTGTCTTTCTTTTTCTTTCTGTCTTTTTCTTTCTTTCTTTCTGTCTGTCTTTCTTTTCTTTCTTTCCTTTCTTTCTTCCCTTTCTTTCTTTCTTGCTTGCTTTCTTGCTTGCTTGCTTTTCTTTCTTTAATGAGAACACTCCTAAGATCTACTGTCCTGGCAAATTTTTAAGCATATGACACAGGTGGTGGTGGTGTGGTTTTGCTTATGCTGGCCCAGGACCTCAGGCATGCTAGGCAAGTGCTCTACTACTAAATCATGCCCCCAGCCCCAATGCAGTGAATGTTAATTATAGTCATGCTGCTGTACATGAAATGTCCAGAATTTATTTATCTTACATAATTGAAAATTTGTACCATTTGACCAACATCTTTCTACCTCTCCCTCCTTCCAACTCTTGGTGAACACAGTTCTCTCTGTTGCTAGGATGGAGATATATATATATATATATATATATATATATATATATATATATATATATTTACATTTATTTTTCAGTTGTATGTGAACTCAATACCTTTATTTATTTTTTTATTTTATGTGGGGCTGAGGATCGAACCCAGTGCCTCTCCTGAACCACAACCCCAGCCCTCTGTTGCTAGGATTTTGATGTTTCTAGTGTGTATGTAAGTGAGGTAATACAGTATTTGTCTTTCTGTGTCTGTTGTATTTTTTTGGTAACCTTTAATTAATTAATTAATTAATTATTTTTATTGGTTATTCAAAACATTACAAAGATTGCAGAATCACATCGGTTACACATCCACATTTTTACATAATACCATAATAGTAACTGTTGTATTCTGCTACCTTTCCTATCCTCTCCTATCAATTAATTTATTTTTATGTGGTGTTGAGGATCGAACCCACTTCCTCAAAACATGCCAGTTGAGTGTGCTACCACTGAGCCACAACCCCAATCCCTGCTGTCTTTTCTTTTAATGTGGTACTAGGGATTAAATGCATGCTAGCCCAGCACTGTACCAAAGACCTATGTCTCCAGGCCTTTCTGTTTTGAGACAGGGTCTCACTAAGTTGCCTAAGGTAGACTCAAACTTTGTGGTCCTCCTGTCTATGCCTCTGAAATACCTGGAATTATAGATGTGTACCACTTTGCCTGGCCAGTGGTCTTATTTCTCATACGGTAATATCCTCAAGGGTCATCAATGTTGTTGAAAACGAAGGGATTTCATCTCTTTAAAGACTGAATCCATACTATTCCTACATGTATGTATATTTATGAATAGCACATTTTGTTTAGCCATTCACCTGTGGAAAGAAAAGGTTGTTTTCATATCTTAGTTATTTTGAATAATGCTGTGATAAATATGGGAGTGTAGATATCTCTTTGAGATAATTGGTTTGTTTTCTTTCGGAATGTATTCCAGAAGTAGGATTGCTGAATTGTAAGTAAGTTCTATTTTAGGTTTTGAGCAACTTCCATATTGCTGTATTATTTTCCATAGCGGTTATATGAATTTATATTTCTAGCAACAGTGTACAAGGGATCTTTTTTCCCCCAATGTCCTAACCAGCCCTTGTTATCTTTTGCCTTTTAGGTGATAGCCATTATAAGGGGTGAAGTAATATCTCATGTGTTTTGAATGTATTTGCTGATGATAAGTTGTATTGAGCACTGTGTATTCACACTTGCCTATTTGTATGTCTCTTTTTGAGAAAATTATATTAAGTCTTTTTTTTTTTTTTTTGTATTAAGGATTGAACCTAGGGGTGTTAAACTATGAGCCACATCCCCAGCCCTTTTTTATATTTTATTTAGAGACAGGGTCTTGCTGAGTTGCTAAGTGCCTTACTAAGTTGCTGAGGCTGGCTTTGAATTCGAAGTTCTCTTGTCTTAGCCTCCCAAGCCACTGGGCTTATGGGTGCATGCAGCTATTAAAATTACCCATTTAAAATTTATTTGCTTTATTTAAAATTTAAATTTGTTATATATCACAGCATAATGCATTATTTGCTTTTTTGATGTTGAATTGTTTGAGTTGCTTAATATGTGTTGGAAATTAACCCCTAATCAGATTCAGATTCATAGTTTGCAGTTTTAACTCTCTTTTTTTTTCAATATTTTATTTTTTTAGTTTTTGGCAGACACAACATCTTTGTTTGTATGTGGTGCTGAGGATCCAACCCCGTCCGCATGCATGCCAGGCGAGTGCGCTACCGCTTGAGCCATATCCCCAGCCCTTAACTTTCTTTTTTGGTACAGGGATTGAACCCAGGGCTGCTTAACTACAGAGCCACGTCACCCCCTTTTTGCTAAGTTGCTGTGGCTGGCTTTGAACTCTTTCAGACTTCCTGCCTCAGCCTCTTCTGAGTTGCTGGGATTTTTTTTTTTTTTTTTTTTTTTTTTTTGATCTTAAGAATTTGTCATTCATATATTACACACACACACACACGCATGCGCACACACACACACACACACACACAGAATATAATCTGCAAATAGATATTTTTCTTCTCCCTTTCTGATTTGGATACCTTTTAATTTTTGTCTAATAGCTGGGATTTTCTATTCTAAATTGAATAGAAGTGGTAGGATTGGGCACTCTTGCTTTGTCTAGGATCTTTTTTTTTTTTTTTTATTTTTATTTTATTTTTTAGTTTTTCGGTGGACACAACATCTTTATTTTATGTGGTGCTGAGGATCGAACCCAGTGCCCCGCGCATGCCAGGCAAGCGTGCTACCGCTTGAGCCACATCCCCAGCCCCTGTCTAGGATCTTAAAGGAAAGAAAAACTTAGCTTGTACCCACCGGTTATGATGGTAGCTATAAATATGAACTTTCTTATGTTGGATAAATTTCTTTTCTACTTTTTTTTTTTTCCCTTTTTTGGTGCTGGTAGTATTAGAGATTGAACCCAGGGCCTTACACATTTAGGGAAGTGCTCTACCACTGAACTATATCCCCAACCCCTTTTCTACCCTTTAAAAACTTTTTTTTTTTTTTTTTTAATCCTGAATAGATGGGGCGCTTAACCACTGAATCACATCCCTCTCCCCTTTAAAAAATTTTTTTTGTGATAGGGTCTTGTTGCTTAGTTGGTTAGGTTCTTGCTAAGTTAGTGTCAAACTTTTCATCTTCTTGCCAAACCTTCTGAATCTCTGGGATTATAGGTATGTGCCACCATGCCCAGCTGTGATGTTCAATTTTGTAAAATGCTTTTCTTTTTTGCAGTTACTGAAATTTGATAATGTGTTTTTTGTGTGCCTGTGTCTTACTTTTGATTATTTTTTAATGTTTGAGACAGCCTCTTGCTGAGGGTGGCTTCAAACTTCAAGTCCTCTTGCCTCAGTCTAAGGAGTACCTGTGCCACCATGCTCAGCCATGCTGTTATGCTTTCTTAATTTCCTTTTTGTATTATTCATTACTGGCTTGTAGAAATAGCTAATTTTTCATATTGATCTTGAATCTTGAAACTGAATTTGGTTCACAGCTATATAGCTTTCTTGTGAATTTTTTGAGTTTTCTGTATGTGTATATATGATTATATATGTCATTTACAAATAGGGATGTTTTTGCATATTTCTCTCTAATTAGGATGCCTTCTTTTTTATTTTTGCCAAATATCTTAGTTTAGAACAGTTAAGTAGCATTCATGAATATAGGTAGTTTTGTTTTGTTTTGATTTTAGGGGTAAATCTTTGGTTATATCTATAAGTTTAGTAGTAATATTTTAACTTCCAGTTGTATTGACTGTTTTTTTTTGTTTGTTTGTTTTGTTTTTTCCTTTTCTTTTTGTGGTGCTGGGGGTTGAACCCAGGCCCTTGTGCTCATAAGGCAAGCACTCTACCAATTGAGCTATGTCCCCAGCCCTTCTCTGTTTTGTTTTTTTTTTTTTAAAGTAAGTATACCTGGGCCTGGGGATGTGGCTCAAGAGGAGGCGCGCTTGCCTGGCATACGTGCGGCCTGGGTTCGATCCTCAGCACCACATACAAACAAAGATGTTGTGTCCACCGAGAAGTGAAAAATAAACGTTGAAAAATTCTTTCTCTCTTTCTCTCTCTCACTCTCTCACTCTCTTTGTTCTATTTTTTAAAATTTTTTTTTTAAAGTAAGTATACCTAAATGTTTGTCATCTTTTAAATCTTTTTATCTTTTAGAAGAACCCATTTTTGTTTTGTTGGATCCTCTCCCCACCTCCATTTGGTCTTCTATTTCCTATTTTTTAACTTCTCTAATTCTTATTCCCTTCTTTCTGCTGTCTTTGGATTTATTTTGTTTTTAGTTCTCTATGTTTAAAAGTTTTGTTGTTCATTTGAGATCTTTATTTGTCTTTTTTTATATCTTTATTTTATTCTTATGTGGTGCTGAGGATTGAACCTAGTGCCTCACACATGCCAGGCGAGTACGCTACTACTTAAACCATATCCCCAGTCCCAGAGAGTTTTTTTATTTTTAATATAGTTTTGCATTTGTAAATATGAACTAAGATTTATAGTTATACATTTCCCTCTAAGGGACTGGTGGTATAACTCAGTTGTGGAGTGCTTACCTACTAAGCATGAGGCCATTCATGGGTTTAATCCCTAGCACCACCCAAAATAAAACAAATCCTCTGAGCATTGCTTTCTCTGCATCCTGTTATTTTCGTGTTTTTTTTTTAATATTTATATTTTAGTTGTAGTTGGACACAATAACTTTATTTCACTTATTTATTTTTTTGTGGTATTAAGGGTCGAACCCAGGGTCTCAAAGGTGTGAGGCGGGTGCTGTACAGCTGAGCCACAACCCCAGCCCCTGACCCCGCCTTGTGTTTTTATTTTAATTCATCTAAGTGTTTTCTAGTTTGCCTTGTGATTTCTTCTTGTGATTTGTTTTTATTGCTTAATGTCTACATATTTTCCAATTTTCTTTTTGATATTGTTTTTTAGATTTGTCTTCCTGTGGGTGAAAAAGTTTTGTATGATAGCCTTTTTTTTTTTTCTCCCAACTTTTGATCTAACATTGTCTCTCTTGAAGACTGTTCCATGTGGTAAAGATAATATATTTTTTCCTGTTGTAGCATGGGGTGTTCTGTCTGTGTGTTTGGTTTATTTAGTTTATTGTGTTGTTTAAGTCTTCTGTTTCTTATCTGTCTGCCTTCCTTATTTTCTCTTTTATTTCTATTAGAAATATCATTGTTTTATTGCATTTCTTTTTATTTCTATTGTTGCTTCGTAATGGTTATAATTGTTATATTTTCTTGTATTGAACCTTTTATTAATAAAATCTTTTTTGTCTTTGATAATGTCTTAAAATTTTTTAAAGTTGTGCTTAAAAAATTGTACAATTCAGTTTGTGAAGTATATTCACATTGTTGTGTAACAGATCTCTAGAACTTTTTCATATTATAAAACAGAAACTCTATGCCCACTGAATAGTTCCTTCTTATTTCTCCCTCCATGTACCCCCAGGTAACTCTCCTTTCTACTTTTTTGTTTCTGTGATTTTGAACCATACTACATTTATGCTTTTGTGATTTGCTTTACTTAACTCAGTGTAGTCTCCTCAAGATATATCCATATTGTACCGTGTGATAAGATTTTTTCTTTGTAAGGCTGAATAAGATTCTATTTTATGTATTTAACTCATTTTGTTTATTCATTCATTTTTTTATTAATTAATTTTAATTAGGTATATATGACAGAAGAATGCATTTTGTTTCATTGTACACAATTGTTATTCATTTAAAAAATATTTTTAGTTGCAGATTGTCACAATACTTTTATTTCATTTTATGTGGTGCTGAGAATTGAACCCATGTGCCTAGCAAGTGCTCTACCATTGAGTGCCAGCCTCATTTATTTTTTTGATGTTTTGATTTCTTCCACATCTTGATTATTGTGAATAATATTCCAGTGATTGTGGGAGTGCAAGTATCTCTTTGAGGTCCTGTATATGATTATTATTATTATTTATTTTTATTTTTTTTAAAGAGAGTGAGAGGGAGAGAGAAGTTTAATATTTATTTTTTAGTTTTTGACAGACACAACATCTTTGTTTGTATGTGGCACTGAGGATCGAACCCGGGCCGCACGCCTGCCAGGCGAGCCTGCTACCGCTTGAGCCACATCCCCAGCCCCCTATATATTATTTTGGATATGTACCCAAGAGAGATTTTTAGATCAAAGTGAATTCCATTTTTCTTACACCTTTTTTTTTGGGGGGAGAGGGGGTACCAAGAATTGAAATTAGGGTCACTCAACCACTGAGCCACACTCCCAGCCCTTTTTTGTATTTTATTTAGAGATATTGTCTCACTGAGTTGCTTAGCACCTCAAGGTTGCTGAGGCTAGCTTGGAATTTATGATCCTCCAGTCTCAGCCTTCAGATCCGTTGAGATTACAGACGTGCACCACTGCGACGGGCTCTTAAAACTGTTTTAATGTTTAAATTCCATCTTACTTGATGTTAGTATAGCCAGCTGAGTTTGCATTTGCTCACTTTTTGCATGGAGTATTTCATTACATCCTTTTGCTTTCACATTATTTGTATCATTGGCTATAAAGTGAACCTCTGTATAATAGTTGAAGCTTATTTTTTAATCCATTCTGCCGATCTGTCTTTTGATTGAATGCTTTAAAAATAATTACTGCAACAATAAATGTTGTTGAGGATGTGGTGAAAAAGGTACACTCATGCATTGCTGGTAGGACTGCAAATTGGTACAACCACTATGGAAAGCAGTATGGAGATTCCTCAGAAAATTGGGAATGGAACCACGATTTGACCCAGCTATCCCACTCCTTGGTTTATACCCAAAGGACTTAAAATCAGCATACTATTAGTGATGCAGCCAAATCAATGTTTATAGCAGCTCAGTTCACAACAGCTAGACTGTGGAACCAACCTAGGTGTCCCTGAATAGATGAATGGATAAAGAAAATATGGTATATATAATCAATGGGACATTACTCCGCTTTAAAAAGTAAAATTATGGCATTTGCCAGTAAATGGTTGGTATTGGAGAATATCATGCTAAGTGAAATAAGCCAGTCCCACAAAACTAGAGGCCGAATGTTTTCTCTAATGTGTGGATGCTAATTTACAATAAGGTGTGTGTGGGGGACACTGGGGAAGAAGAGCATTACTTTAGATAAGGTAGAGGGAAGTGATGGGAGGAGAGGGGAGGGGATGTGGGGATAGGAAAGATAGTAGAATGAAATGGACATTATTACTGTATGTATATATGTGACATGACCAATATGATTCTGTAACATGTACTCTCAGAAAAATGAAAAATTATATCCCATCTATGTGTGAAATATCAAAGTGCATCATTGCATTCTACTGTCATGTATAACTAATTTAAATAAAAAAATTGAAAAAAAAATCCTGATAGTTGTGTCATTTTGTCTTTTGTTTTCAGCTTGTCACAGAGTCACTTTTGTCCTTCTTTTCCCCTATTAGTTTTTTTGTTTAGTTGGTTTTTTTTGGTAATTTTTTTAAAGAAATTTTTAGTTGCTTTTTTAAGTGAAACATTTTTATTCCCTTTTCACTAATTTTTGTGTTTAACATGGAGATTACACCTAACTTCCTAAAGGTATGTCTAATTTGAATTTACACCAGTTTAACTTCAGTGCTATATAAAAACTGTGCTCCTATATGACTCCACCCCCTATTTTTGTATTGATGCTACAGATTGCAGTTTTGTACATTGTGTTCCCAAAACATAGACTAGTTTCTTTTTTTACTTCATATTTTCAATAATGTAGAAAACAAGTGGAATTACAAACCAAAATTGTAATAAAGCTTGCTTCTTATTTATTAAATTATATCTCTGCTTAACACTGTGGTACATTTTGGCATATTCATATATACATATAATGTAGTTTGCTTTATTTCAATCCCTAGTACTTTGTTTCCTCCTCTTTCCTGCCCATGGTAATAATGCTATTTTTTCTAATTGCCTAAATATTTATATCAGAGATTTTTATTTCTTTTTTACTGTTCAGCTTCCTTTCACTTCAGTATGAGGGTATCCTTTTAGCAATTCTTACAGGGCTGGTCTGGTGATAACAAACTCCTTTAGTGTTTGCTTTTCTTAGATTGTGATAATCTCTCTCATTTTGAAGGGCAGTTTTGCTGAATATAGAATTTTTGGTTGAAAGGTCTTTTTTTATTTCAAAAAAAGGTATTTTTAAATTTTATTTTTATATATTTATTTTGCATATATAAATTCAGTGCCTTCTGGCCTCCAACGTTTTTATGAGAAATTGACTGATAATCTTACTGAAGATCTTATATACTATGAGTGGCTTCTCTTCCCCCTTTGGCCTTCTGGGAAGTTTGGTTTTATTGTGTATTGATGAGTCACTTTGAAACTCCTACTTGGAATTTATTTTAATTCTTGTATTTATAGTTTCATGTCTTTCATCAGGTTTGGGTATTATTTCTTTAGGTATTCTTTTTATGTGTTTCTCTTTTTTATCCTTGGATTCCTATAATGAGTTAGTTGGTCTGCATCAGTGTATCCCATAGATTGTTTTCTTTTCTTCATCTCCAACACTCACTGACTTATTGAGTTGTTTTCAGGTGTGCCGATTCTTTCTTCTGTTTGTTCAGAGCTGTTTATGAACCCTTCTAGTGGATTTTTTCATTTGTTGTTGTACTTTTTCACTCCATATTCCCCCCTCCCATTTTCTTTCTCCTTCTCTCTCATATACTGGGAACCTTTTTAAGAGCACTCTACCATTGACCTCAGTAATTGTTTATTTTTTGAAATAGTGTCTTACCCAAACTGCCTCAAACCTGTGATCCTCCTGCCTCACCCTTGCAGATTGCTGCAATTAGAGGCATATGCTGCTGTGCCTAGCTTAGATTTTCTTTAAAATTTATGTAAGCAGGATGGGGTTGTGCCTCAGTGGCAGAGAGCTTGCCTCTCACATGTGAGGCACTGGGTTCGATCCTCCGCACCACATAAAAATAAATAAAGAAAATAAAGATATTCTGTTCATGTATAACTAAAAAATATTTAAAAAAAATTTTTTTTGTACGTTATTGATGATTTTACTTTGTTTTCTGTCTTTGTCCTTCTCTTTGCTCTGTGAACATTGTTAACATAGGTGACTTTAAAAACACCTATGTTTAAGGTACTAAGTCCATCAGATGTGCTCTCTTACATACTTACTTATCCGTCTCCTCTCCCTCCCCCTTTTGTGATACTGAAGATGGAAGCCAGGGTTGCTTTTCCAATGAGCCACGCCCACAGTTATTTTTATTTTTAAAATTTTGAGTCAGGTTTCAGAAAGTTGCTGAGGTTGGCCTTGATCTTTTGGTCTTCCTATCCTTAGCTCCTGAATAACAGGGATTACAGGTGTGAACTACCTGGCCAGCTCTCAGATACATTTTCTGTTTATTCATTTTGTTCCTCAAGTGGATAATATTTTGCTTTTTTTTTTCCCCCTTGTGATTTTTTTTTTTTTTTTTTCAGGGAGCAGGGGCATAGTTCAGTTAAAAACTGGCCATTTGAACTTTGCAATGTTTTAAGTGTTGAAATCAAATTTTCTTTCTATTTCAGGTCTTGGTCTTTTTAATTGATATAGTGGTTTACTTTGTTAATAGATCAGACTATTATGAAAGCTTATGATATGTTCAGATCTTTTCTAAGCCTATATCTCTCCCTGGGCATACACATTAGCCCAGTGTATATAGTTGTTTTTTAATATCCTCCAAATAAGTTTCAGCTCCTTTAAATCTTGTGATATTAACTTCACTTTAAAAAAAAAAAAAAAAAAAACAGTTGTAGCCATCTTATGTATCTGTACTTCACCAAATAGAGATATTTGGAGGACTGTTCCTTATTTCTCACTCTGGCTCCAGCAAGGTCATCAGAAAACACTGTTGATGTCCAAACAGTTCCCTGCCCTTAGGGAGCAATGGATAGCATTTATGTCACTGAAGGTGGAGATTGACAGCAATTTAGCAACCAAACCTTTACAGGAATTTAACAACCAAACTTTTCTCTGATAGTGTAAGAGTTCAGATTAGAGTCCTTGAAAAAATGCCTTAGACAGTTTATGCTGTTAGATTTATTGTCTAGATGGAGAGGTGGATTCCTGGCATTTTGTGTTCTGCCATCTCCCTGTGTCCTTTTCTTCTCAATAACTAATAGAGGACGATTTGTGAACCAGCTTCATCCTTCCATCTTTACTAGGATTAGAGGCATGCTATTTTTTTTTTTGTACTTTGTGAATTTTCATTTATAATATAGCCATCTAAAAGGGCCTAATATTTTTTTTCCTCAGAGAATTTCATAATTTTCTTTCAAGGAACTTGTCACTTAACCAGTAAAATTTGATTATCAAAATTAAGGCTCTTAAGGAATTCTCATTTTTTTAGTAATTAAATTTGAAGAAAATCAGATATGTGCTGCAGAAGTGAGTACAGAAATCTATATTCTATATTTTATCACAGTAGAAAACGTGTATCATAATTGCTTATTGGCAAAACCAAGTATGAACTATTGTCTAATTCTAATGTTAATCAGAATGATGTTAAAATCACATTCTTAGATAAAGCTTATAAAAGTGGTGAACTTAATTGATATTTTACTTCTTGAAATCAAACAGTATTTATAGTTTGAAATTACCATCATTATTCCCCTTCTCTTCCTCCTCTTTTCTTTTCCTCTCCTCTTCACAGTGCTGAAGATGAAACCTAAGGCCTTGTGCATCCTATTGAAGTACTCTACTACTGACCTACATCCCATGTCACTTTTTTTTTTTAATGGATAAATATAAGTGTTGAAGTAAATGGTATTAAATAGTGTAGTTCAAAAGAAGTCTCATCAACATAGAATTTCTCCAATATTATTTTCTTACTCTAATTTCACCTTCTCCTTCAGAATTAGACAATACATATTGACTGTGTGATAGTGAAGGCAGAATTTATGTGGTTTACATCCATGAAATATAAAAATCAATGTTTAAGATTCAAAATCTAAAATTTTGTACAGTTTCTTTGTGTGTGTGTGTGTGTTGCTATGCTATGGTTCAAACACGAGACTTGACACATGGTAGATGAGTGTTCTACCACCAAAATACATATCCATTCCTTGTATAAACATTCTGTGTATTGAAAATAATAGGAAACCTCATCTTTTTACTTTTGAGAGCCCTTAAATTAGTAATTACTGGTCCAGTCTTACATTTCTTATTTTTTGATTTAGCAGTTAGCAGTTTTATAGTTGAAAAATATTCCATTAGTCATATCTTTTTATTGGGGGTGGGGGGAACCCAGGATTGAACTCAGCATTCCACCACTGAGCCACATCCCCAGCCCTATTTTGTTTTGTTTTTAAATACTTTTTTAGTTGTAGATGGACACAATATTTTTATTTATTTATTTTGATGTGGTGCTGAGGATTGAACCCAGGGCCTCACTCATTTGAGGCAAGCGCTGTACCACTGAGCTACAACCCCAGCCCTCCAGCCCTATTTTGTATTTGATTTAGAGACAGGGTGTCACTGAGCTGCTTTGCACCTCGCTTTTGCTGAGGCTGGCTTTGAACTCATGAACCTCCTGCCTCAGCCTTCCAAGCTGCTGTGATTACAGGTGTGCACCACCAAGTCTGGCTAATCATACCTTAAAAAAATTTTAAGTTGTAGGTGGACACAATGCCTTTATTTTATTTACTTATTTGTTTTGTGGTGCTGATGATTGAACCCCGTGCCTCACACATGCTAGGCAAGTGAGCTATAACCCTAGCCCAATAGTTATATCTTTACAAATATATTTTTTCTCATACTTGGTATTTCTGCTTATTAAAATGAAAGTCTTTCTCTTTGTCTTTTTTTTTTTTTTTTAATTGTAGAGTGTTAAGAGGGTTTCTACTGTGTACTTTAGTAAAAGTTATATAGATACTTTTTAAACGGTTAATATGAGCGAAAAAGTATATCTGAAATGTTTTACTTGTGTTCTCTCTGAATTGCAGTTTATTTTTAATTGCCTACATTTTAAATATATATGTATATATTTTTTAGTTATAGGTGGGCACAATACCTTTATTTTATCTATTTATTTAAAAAATTTTATTGACTCTTTAGTTATATTGCCTACATTTTAATTTTGTATTTAATTTGCTTTTATATTAATGATGTATCTACATTTCAGTGGCATCTTCTTTATACTTGGATTTTGAACTAATTATGGGCTTCTCTGTTGTGATTAGAAAATTAAGCTTATGATTTATTTGGCTAAAATTTGCTTTAAAATAAAATTTGTGTCAAATTTTATTTTTACTGTTTTTCACTGCTATTTATTGTATTTGGTAATTACTATTTTAAGAGATTTAAATCAGATTTTATTTTCATTATGTTTTACACTGCCATTTATGATATTTGGTAATTATTATTTTACCAACTTAAAAATAGTGGTTCATTAACTAATATCTTGAAATTTCAAGCTGTGTTACCTTTTTCATCTCAAGTGATTTATATAGGGCAATTATTTTTAACTCTTGTCTGTATTTCTGTTTTGTAGTTGAAACATTGTAGTCGCTATATACATGACTTGTTTCCTTCACTCATCAAGAATTTGGATCCTGTACCACTTAGACACCTCCTTAATCTGGTTTCAGCTCTTGAGCCAAGTGTTCACACTGAACAGGTAATACATTCAGGACATAATAGTGATCTGATTCCCCTGGAAACCCACCCCTCCCCAATATAAAATGACAACTTATTTTGTGATTCAGGTATTTTACTTGTCACTTATTTATTTTGACCTTTCAGTTAGACAAAAATGTTTTACATTTGCTACAATGTTTCATAAAGGCTCCAAATTAATCTCTCTCTCTTTTTAGACACTGTACTTGGCATCCATGTTAATTAAAGCATTGTGGAATAATGCACTAGCAGCTAAGGCTCAACTGTCTAAACAGAGTTCTTTTGCATCTTTATTAAACACTAATATTCCTATTGGAAATAAGAAAGGTTAGTAAAGCATATGGTATTTTAAATTTACTTGTACAAAGTTAATGAAATTTGAAGTGTTTTCTGCTATTGGTTGAGCATCCTTAATCTGAAAATCTGAAATTTGAAATGTTCCAAATTCCAAAACTTTTTGAACATTGACATTATGGCTCACTTGGAAAATTACACAACTTGCATCATGTGAGAGGTCACAGCCAAAACATAAACATACTAAAAGTATTGAAAAATCTTCTTCAGGTTATGTGTATAAACCTAAAGATGGAAGTGGTGTAAAAGGCATATATGAAATAAAAAATGGATTTTGTGTTTAGATTTTGGTCTCATCATCAAAATATGTCATTATGTATGTGCAGATATTAAAAAAATATGAATATATCTGAAATCTGAAACACTTTTGGTCTCGAGCATTTCAGATAAAGGTTACTTGATCTATGTTCACAATTCAGTTTTAATTACAAGATAAGTTTGGGAATGGGAAGTATACTCTATATGAAAGGATTAATAAATTGTCTTTGGTTCCTGTTTTTGGTTTATCAAGTATAGTAAGTTTTGGTAGGTATGGATATTTCTCATCTTTAATATTGTTTCCTTTAAAAAATAAAACAAATTTGATTTAGAAATAATTTTAGGAGTAGAACATAATAGTTTTCTTCTTATGTTCCCCACTTGAATATTCTTCTGCTGCGTCAGGTGCTTTATACGTATCTTTCACATATGTAACTCTTAAGGACTTCCTAAGATTTTACGTATTTACACCCAATTTTTCCCCCTGACATTATATACTACTCTTTTCTTAGGCTTTCCTGTGTAGGTACCCACAATAGCTATTCCAGGTTTCCCTGTTTGTATTTTGATTGTGTAATATGAACAACTGATAAGCTGTCCCCCAAAAGCTCAGTCACTTAGAATGTTTTCCTCCTTTCCCCTTCCCATTTTTCCTTCAGAGGAAGAAGAGCTCAGAAGAGCAGCTCCATCACCTTGTAAGTTGAGCCTTAGAAATGCATGACAATATGACTTACAGTTTTGTTTTAGTGGTCTTTTGGAGTTAATTGATTTTATATAGCAACATCATTAATAAAGTTTATTTTGAGTAGACATGAATCTTAGTAATCCATCTTCAGTCCTTCCCCCTTTTTATTTTGGGCAGTGTTGGGGTTTGAACAAATGGCCTCTCACATGCTCTACCACTGAACTGTACCCCTGTCTTCCATCTTACCTGTTTTGATTCAAACCATTAGTATCTTTTAATTGAAATTGTGTATATCCACTTTTATTTTTTGGTACTGGGCATTGGACCCAGGGACACTTTACCACTGAGCTCTAACCCCAGTCCTTTTCGTTTTTATTTTGAGGCAGGGTCTTGTTAAGATGCTGAGGCTAGCCTTGAATTTGCCATTGTTCTGCTTCAGCCTCCTGAGTTGCTGGGATTACAGTTGTGTGCCACCATTTTGGCACTGTGCATCTACCTTTAGAAGTAATTGCCAAATGTGAACAAATTTAGAGATTGTATTTTTGGCTACTTAGCATAAAGCTTTGGTAAATAACTCAAAGAATCAATTTCTTCTGTTAGGTCTATGCTAGTACAAATTAGAACTAAAAATAAAAAAATCTACTTTCCAGGGTCACCTGCGGCAAGTCCTCAAAGCAGTGATAACAGTGATACACATCAAAGTGGAGGAAGTGACATTGAAATGGATGAGCAACTTATTAATAGAACTAAACATGTGCAACAGAGACTTTCAGACACGGAGGTATGAAATTATTTTTTTCCTATTTTGAATGATTTTTGTTTCTGCCTTGTTTATCATTTGAACTGGGAATATAAATGTAACCCGTGTTGAGTCTTCTCCTTTTAGTATTTTTGACCTCTTTTTTAAAAATTCTATTTTGTATAGTTCAAAAGAATATGGCAAGACTGTGGCCATCTTTTATAAAAACACAGTGTTTCCATATTAGTTACTTTTTTCCTACTAGTTTGACTATTTAAATCTATTTGTTTCTAAATACAGGAATCCATGCAGGGAAGTTCTGATGAGACTGCCAACAGTGGTGAAGATGGAAGCAGTGGTCCTGGTAGCAGTAGTGGGCATAGTGATGGATCTAGCAATGAGGTCAATTCTAGCCATGCAAGCCAGTCAGCTGGGAGCCCTGGAAGTGAGGTGCAGTCAGAAGACATTGCAGATATGGAAGCCCTGAAAGAAGAAGAAGATGAGGATCATGGTCATAATCCTCCCAAAGCCAGTTGTACAGATCTTCGGAGTAGAAAGTTAGAAAGTCAAGCAGGCATGTGCTTGGGGGATTCCCAAGGCCCATCTGAAAGAAATGGAACAAGCAATGGAACAGGAAAGGACCTGGTTTTTAACACTGAGTCGTTGCCATCTGTAGATAATCGAATACGAATGCTGGATGCTTGTTCTCACTCTGAAGACCCAGAACATGATATTTCAGGGGAAATAAATGCTGCTCATATAGCACAAGGTTCTCAGGAGTCTTGTATCACACGAACTGGAGATTTCCTTGGGGAGAGTATTGGAAATGAATTATTTAATTGCCGTCAATTTATTGGTCCGCAGCATCACCACCACCACCACCACCACCACCACCACCACCACCATGATGGGTAAGCCTGCTTAAAAATAACTATTCAGCTTGCATTTCTTTTACGGAAGTATTTTAGCTACATTTATTCAGTTAAAATTTATTCTAGATTATTGCTTTAAATAATATGGTGCAAACTGTAAATGCTAGTCAAATTAAATTTATAGTATGCACATTTAAAAAAGCAAATGAAGCAATATGATTAATTTTCATTATATATTTAAGTGAGTTTTCTCTAAAATATCATTTCCAAATTAATGAGTATGAAAATTAAGATACTTTGCATTTTTCAATAAGAATTCTTAAATACTTAGTGTATATTTTGTAATTTTTATTCACCTCTGTTTAGCCACTTTTTCATGTGTGTAGTGACCATAAATGTCTAGTGGATATCATATTGGAGAGCACAGATTTAGACTTTTAGCACTTGTGTCGCCTGAAAGCAGATTTCAGATTGCTCATGCAGTGGATCTGATTTCAGATTGCTCATGCAGTAGCTCAGTAGTAGGGCACTTGCCTTGCATGCATGATGCTGTGGGTTTAACCCCAGCATTGCCCCCAGAAAAACCCATCAAGGAAAAAAAAACCCCACAAGATTACTTTTGGAAACTGCTTCTAAACTGTGATGATGAAAAGGGAAATTAAATGCTTTTCCTAATTAAATACTAATTATGATAAGCTGTAGTATAATTTTTTTGGTTATCTGTGAATTATACCCATAGTATTTAATAATGATTCTTACTAGTGATATTGAGCCAAATATTTAATTTTTCTTTAATTTTCTCACCTATAAAATAGGAAAAATAGTAATAGTACCTCTGTCATGGGCTTATTGTGAGAATTTGTGGACTAATGTGATTGTCACAAAATAAGTGCTCAGTTAAGTATTAGCTGCTATTTATTATTGTCATTAAAAAGAGTAGATTTTTTTTTTTTTTTTGTACTGGGGATTGAACCCAAGAGCACTTAACCACTGAGCCACATCTCTAGCCCCACCCCCCTGCCCCTTTTTGAATATTTTTGTACTTGTAGATGGACATAATACCTTTATTTGTTCATTCTCCCAGGATTGAACCCAATGTCTCATGCAAGCTAGTAAAGCACTCTACCCCTGAGCCACCCCCCACCCCCAGCCCACTACAGCCCTACAGTTTTATTTTGAGACAGGGTCTTTTTGAGTTGCTGAAGCTGGTCTTAACTTGTAATCTTCCTGCCTCACTCTCTTCAGTTGCTGAGCTTATAGGCATGTACCACCGTGCCTAGGCAAAGAGTAGTATTTTGAGTTGATGATGAAACATGAATATGTGATTTGTCAGAATGAGTTTTCTTAGCCATGACATTTTGCTAGATCTTCCAGAATTCAACTGAGTTGTTTGAGTGCACTATATATTTGTACTTAACTACTTTGTTTCCTTTTTCTGTTACTAACATATCTAAATTGAGGGCAGTGTTTCTTAGTCTTGACACAGTTGATATTTTGGGCCATATAATTTTTTTTTTTTAAGTTTTTTTGCTGTAGTTGCACACAATACCTTTATTTTACTTATTTTTTATGTGGTACTGAGGATCCAACCCAGTGTGTTGCATGTGCTAGGCAAGCACTCTGCCACTCAACCCCAACCCCTGGGCCATATAATTTTTTGGTTTGAATTCTCAGCAATGTGAATTCTGTCTTGTGCATTGAAGAACATTGAACTGTTTACATAGCTCCTATCTCTAGAAGTCAGTCGTATATGTAATAGTAATAATAATAATTATAAATACTCTTGTTTAGAATAACAAAAATGTCTCTAGATATTGCCAGATGGCCCTGCTGGAAGGCAGAATCACCTAGTTGAGATTCTTTGTTTTAATGTCTCATATTAAGGGTGTGTGCATTCAAAATTGTTCCTAGCACTATTCATGATGAAAACAGAATAGTTCATTGTAAAGCTGAGATGCAGTATGTTCTGTTTAATATGTTGCATATCTGTCTTGTCACCCATCCTAACAATGAGTTAAAAAGAAGTCAACCCCACAAGATATAATGACTTAATTTTTTAAGCTCTTTCTTTCTATTTGCCAGGTGTCTGATACTACTTGTGTGTCTCTAAATTAACCCTGCACTTTTCTTCTTGTTAGTTTTTCATCTTTTTGTTTTTACATTCTTTTCAGTATTCATTACAATGTTTTAGAAGTGAGTGCTTATGTATCTTTGTTGTGCATGCTGGCCTGGTAAATAGGTTTTGGGATATATATTACAATATACATTGATGAATTGTGTTTCTGCTAAAAATCTCCCAATTAATTTAATTTTGGTAGTGTTGGGGATTGGACCCAGGGCTTTGTGAATGCTAAGGATGCACTCTTTTATCCACATCTCCAGTACTCCAGTTAATCTTATCTCTGTGTAGATTGCAGCCATAAATTGAAATATTTCCCTGGTAGTTATCCCATTTGATTCTGAAGATGTATGAACAAATGTAAAAAAAATTTAAGGTTTCACTTTGTGACTTTATGAAATAATACATAACTGGGAGTATTATTGATATTGCCAAAATGAATTCTCTCTTAAGTTGTTCTAGCAAGGTATAAGTATTCATTTGTACATATTTTAAAGTATGATATGTCCACATTGTTAAATCACAAATAATAGTTCTAACATTGGGGTCTGTAGTTTTTATAAAGCCCATTAACATTCCATATTGTTTTTGTTTGTTTGTTTGTTTGTTTTTTAAAGAAGCCTTCAGATCCTGGCACTACAAAATAGTAACAACAGCAACAAAAACCAGTTTTGTTTTGTTTCTGATTGTGTTGTAATTTGTGTGAACTGTTTTAAGAGAGGCGTTGTGTTTTTTTTTTAATGATTCACAAATTATGTTTAATTTCTTAAGTACTAACTGTGCTTTTCTTTGTGTTATAGGCATATGGTTGATGATATGCTAAGTGCAGATGACGTCAGTTGCAGCAGCTCGCAGGTCAGTGCAAAATCAGAAAAAAATATGGCTGATTTTGATGGTGAAGAATCTGGATGTGAAGAGGAACTAGTTCAGATTAATTCGCATGCAGAACTAACATCTCATCTCCAACAACATCTTCCCAATTTAGCATCTATTTACCATGAACATCTTAGTCAAGGTAAGGTTCTGTAGTAAGTAAAGTAAATTACTTTCTTCAAAGCAGAAATAATTTATATTGTTAAAAGAAATCAACAGTTAATGTTATGATACTTAAGTTTTTTTGCTGAAACAATTTTGTATGATAATTATCTTTCCAAAGGAGTGATATCAGTTTAAATACTCCATTGTTAATATCAATAAAGACTTCATTTCTGTCAAGTTCAGCTGGAAAAGGCTATGCTTATTAAGAATGTTTAAGGAAATTACAGATTTATATTTTAGAAAATAGATGGCTGTATGGATTTTATTTTTCAAAATCATAGGAGCCGGCTGCAGTGGTACATGCCTGTAATCCCAGCTCCTGGGAAGGCTTAGACAAGAGGATGGCGAGTTCAAAGCCAGCCTCAGCAACAGCAAGACACTAAGCAACTCAATGAAACCCTGTCTCTACATAAAAATACAAAATAGGGCTGGGTATGTGGCTCGGTGGTTGAGTGCCCCTGCGTTCAATCCACAGCACCCCCACCACACTCTCCTCCCCCCACTTAAAAAAAGGAACTGAAAGTAATCGGAGCTGGGAATGGTGGTGCATGCCTGTAATTTCAGTGACTCTGGAGGTGGAGGCAGGAGGATTGCAAGTTTTAAGCCAGCCTCAGCAATTTAGCAAGGCCCTATACAACTCAGCAAGACCCTTTCTCTAAATAAAATATAAAAAGGGATTGGGATGTGCCTTAGAGATGAAGTGCTCCTTGTTTCAATCCCTAGTACTAAAAAGCAAAAAAAAAAAAAAAAAAAGGTGTGCACGTGTGCATATACACACTTGTACCCCCACAAAAAAGAAGAAAAAAATAATAGGATATTACAGCAATTCTGTATTATATGCTTTCATTTATATGAAATATGTATAATGGGCACATCTCTGTAGAGAAAGTATTTTAGTTGTTTGTGGATTGAGAGGTTTGGCAGGGTTGGGGGGATAAGGAAGGGTAACTGCTAAAGAGCAAGTCATTTCTTTCTTTTTAAAAATTTATTTAATTTTAATTCTTTTTAGTTATACATGACAGTAGAATGTATTTTGACATACATACATAGAGTATAACTTCTCATTCTTTGGATTGTACATGATGTGGATTTACATTGGTCTTATATTCATATATGAACATAAGAAACTAATGTCTGATTCATTCTACTGTCTTTCCAGTTCCCATTTTCCTTCCCTTTTTTTCATTTCCCTTTGTTTGTTCTAAAGAACTTCTGTTCTTCCAATGCATTTCTTCTTACTGTGGTGATGAAAATGTTTGAGAAATGATCGTACTAATTATTCTAGATTGATCTAAAGAAAGTAATATAACATGACCAGATCTGGAGGATAGAAGAGATTAAAGAGTAGAACATTGCAGTCCTGACATTTACGAGATTGAAGCGGGAAGATCACTTCAGACCAGGGGTTTAAAGCCAGCCTCAGCAACATAGTAATGAATATACAGGCACATATACATAGCCACCCAAACCCAACAATCCTATTGCTTAGTTAGCATAACATCAGCACATGACTAGGCTATGAAATAGGATTTGATATGATTTTGTATTTTTGCTAAAAGACCACATCAAAATTAACACAATTCATTAATCTTGGTAATAACTTACTGATTTCAAATATTCCTTGGTAGTTGTCTTGACTTTTATTGTTACTGTGGTTGTTTTGGAGTAAATAGGTTAAGATTGAGGTCATCAGATTGAATTTGAAGCCATATTTTAAAATCCTCACCATTTTCTTTTTCTATGTTTTTTTTAATTTAGACAATATTTTGCATTCCTTTTTTCATGAAGTTGACCAGAATGAGTATATGTGTTAATCCACTTAGAACCCACCTTGTTTTGCAAAATTTTAGCACTATAAAGAATCTTCAACACATTTAGACAAATAATCAAATTTAAACATGGATGCCAGCTGCAATGCCATATACTTACAGTTCCAACTATTTGGAAGGCTGAAGCAGGAGGATTGTTTGAACCCAGGTGTTGTAGGCCAGCCTGGACAACATAGTGAGATGCTTTAAACATAATAATAATAAAACATGGGCAGAAGATACTTCAAAAAGAATATACTTGAAAATGGTTAGTAAATGACAGGCACCGTCCCCACTGTAATTCCAGGATTACATGCCTGTAATCCTAGCAGGATTTTTTTTTTTGGAGAGAGAAGTTTTTAATACTTTTTTTTTTTTTTTTAAGTTTTCAGTGGACACAACATCTTTATTTTATTTTTTTAATGTGGTGTTGAGGATTGAACCCAGCGCCCCGCGCATGCCAGGCAAGCTCGCTACCGCTTGAGCCACATCCCCAGCCCATCCTAGCAGCTTTTGAGGCTGAGACAGGATTGTGAGTTCAAAGCCAGCCTCAGCAATTTAGTTAAGGCCCTAAGGAATTCAAAGAGATTTTGTCTGTAAATAAAGTTATAAAAGAGGCTGGGGATGTGCTTGGTGGTTAATTCCCTCTGGTTTTGATCCCTGGTACTTAAAGAAACGACAACAACAAACCCAAAAAGAAAAGATTAGTACGTACTACTACTTCTTTTTTTTGGCAGTGCTGTGGAATCAAACTGAGGGCCTCACATATTCTAGACAAGTGCTGTAGCACTGAGCCACATCCCCCACAAAAATAACTATTTTATTAATGGCTCATCATATGGAAAATATAAGTTAAAATCACAGTGATATACTACTACACATCTATTGGAATGGATAAATTTAAGGACTGAAGATATCAAGACTGACATTAAGAATGTGAAATGAAAGTCTTTTACATTGTTCTTGAAGCATATAAAATATAGTCACTTAACTGGTGTATCATTGTCATGTCCCCTCTACCCTGTGTGCCCCCAGCCTATTTTATAGTCCCGGGGATAGATCAGCTTCTTACAAAATTAAATATATACCTACCACATAACCCAGCTGTTCCTGCCCTAGGTTTTTTATCCAAAAGAGATGAAAGAATATCTATAAAAAGATTTATTGTAAAGGAGTGATCATACCTGCTTCATTCATAAGAACCTAACTAGAATCAACTTTATGTGGTTGCTCGACATCATTAGGGTTTTTTTTTGTTTGTTTTTTCCCCAAAGGACACATATCTTTGTTTATTTTTATGTGGTGCTTCAGATTGAACCAGGGTCTCACACCTCTGAGGCAAATATTGTACCACTGAGCTACAGCTACAGCCCCCAACACCATTAGTTGTTTAAAAAAAATAAAATAAAATAAAAAACACTATGGCAAACGAAGCTAGCAACAAGAGTCGATACTATTTATCACTGTATATCACATATGTGTACTTATAGAGGTACTTCTAGGCCAGTCAAAAGTAATTTGTAATGACAGAAGATTGCTCGGTGACTGCCTAGGATTTGGTGGGTAATGTCTGATTGTAAAGGATCATGAGGGAACTTTCTGGGGTGATAGAAATATTCTTGGCCTTGATTATTTATGCTTTTAAACAATGTTTAATTAAGTGGTGCTACGGATGAACCCAGAGCCTTAGGCAACCTGAATAATATACACTCTATCACTGAACGACACCCCTACCACATATTCCATCTTTAATAAAAGTAATTTCAAATGGTAAGTAATAGCCCTCCTCCAAAAGACAAGACTGGAAGAAATATTTAGTAATTATGCATCTAATAATGTGTTTGTATCTAGAATATATAATAACTTTTATAACTGTAATAAGACAACTGATTTAAATATTGGGGAAGGATTTATTTTACCCAAATAGGAATGGGAGTGGGTAATAAGCATGAAAAGATACTCAATGTCATTAGTTATTAGGGAATTACAAATTAAAAACCACAATTTCACACCTAATCAAATGGTTGAAAATACAGCTGGCCTTAACCATAGTCTTAGAATGAAGAGAAACATGAACTGGGTACCCTCCTATGCCATTAGTAGGCATGTAAAATGGCATAACAGTTTAGCAATTTCTTAAAATAATATGCATGCATATACCAAGATGCAGCAGTTCCAGTTATAGGTAGCTGAGAGAAAGCATATGTCTATCCAAAAATTGTTACATAGATGTTTATGGTAGCGTTATTCATTATAATGGCAAAAACCATTATGTAAATGTCCTCTAACTGGTGAATGCATTCATTTTTTAAAAAATATTTTTTTTGTAGTTGTAGATGGACATAGTATCTTTATGTATTTTTATGTGGTGCTGAGGATGGAACTCATGGCCTCACAGGTGTGAGGCAAATGCTCTACCACTGAGCCACAATCCCAGCCCCTGCATACATATTTCTATAAAACAATATATTACTTCCTAATTATAAGAGACATACTACTGATAAATGTGTGTTAACATGGATGATTCTCAAGAACATGTTACTAGTAGAAGCCACATATAAGATCACATGTTATATGATTCCTTTTACATGAAATTTCTAGAAAAGGCTATTTACGGGGATTCTGAAACAATTTAGGACTGGGAAGTGATATCAGGGATTAACTAGGAACTGGGGAACTTTCTGGAGTGTTGGCAAGTGTTCTAAAACATGATTGTGCTGATAGTCACACCTTTCTCAAATTAAGAAAACCATTATACATGTACAATTTAATAGGTAAATTTCAGCAAAACAAAACACAAAAGTGTTTTTGGTTAATATAACAGAACAAGTAATTATTTAGCCTAGCGTTCAAAAATTCTGAACTATTATTATAGAACTTCTAATTTAATTGAATGTTTTGGGATAGTCTTTTTTGATAAAAATAATTTGCCCTTTTTCCCTTTTGAATCATAGAAATTATAAGAGAATATTATAATTTTAATTATATTTTAATAATAAGAAGGTCATATAGAGGAATGCCCATTGGTTATCTCATCTTCTTTATACTTGAGTTTCAAGTATTTATAAATAGATAACCTTGATACATGACAAACACTTGTCATATTTATTAGAAATAATAGAGGGTTGGAGTTGTGGCTCCTTGAACACTTTACTTGCCTATCATGTGTGAGGCACTGGTTTCAATTCTTAGCATCGATTATAAATAAATGAATAAAAGAAAGGTCCATCAACAACTTAAAAAGTATTTTAAAAAAAGAAATAATAGAATGGAAAGGGAGTAGTTTCTTTAGCCTTAACTCTAAACATTTGTTGCCATTCATAAGTAATTATACTAGTGTACTTTTACTTTGTGATCTAAGAAGAGCTTTATTTTTATACTTTTCTTTGGGTTTTTAACTTTATGAATGAATGCTTTAATTGCCAATTTTAATTAGTTGTATTTGTCTATAGTGTGCTCTTTTTTGACCCTTCAGGACCTGCAGTTCATAAACATCAATTCAACAGTAATGCTGTGACAGACATTAATTTGGATAATGTTTGCAAGAAAGGAAATACTTTGTTGTGGGATATAGTCCAAGATGATGATGCAGTAAGTTATTTACTAAAACCAAAAGAGTACATAATTACAGCAACATGTAATCAGGATAAATAATAACTTTATGCATGTACTTTTTTTGTAGATTAATCTTTCTGAAGGATTAATAAATGAAGCAGAGAAACTTCTCTGTTCCTTAGTATGTTGGTTTACGGATAGACAGATTCGGATGAGATTCATTGAAGGTTGCCTTGAAAATTTAGGAAACAACAGGTAAAGAGGAATTAAAATCTTTAAATTTTTTTTGGACTTTATTGATGAGGTATGGTCTTTTCATAGTTTTTGATGTACTATATCTAAGTTTTAATTATTATGATTTTCATCTTAGGAGTAAGGATTTTTCCCTTAAGGGAAATTTTATTTTTATATATACGTTGTGTGTGTGTGTGTATTTTTTTTGTACACTTTTCAGCATTCTTGGTTAGATCATCTACGACAGAAACAAAGTTATTCTTTTCTTGATTTTGGGAACTCAATGATGATTACTTTGTTTTAAAATTGCAGTTATTTTTTTTTTTAACTGTTTCCTATTGTATAAAAGGAACCTACAAGAGAAATTAGACTTGGGCTAAAATGTGCACATTTTATATGTAGTGTTGCTTGTCCATGTGAGTGCATCTCTTTTGTTTCAATTTCTTTTTTTTTTTCTTTTTATTTTATTTACATGTTGATAGACCTCTGTTTTGTTCATTTATTTATATGAAGTGCTGAGAATTGAACCCACTGCCTCACATATGCTAGGCAGTTAGTTATACCACTGAGCCACAGCTCTAGCCCTTTTGTCTCAATTTCTATAGTGTGTAAAAGCATTAGGTTAGCAACTCAACCAGTAAAGTACATTTAATATATATAGTTCACAGATATCACTCATACCTCAATAAAATGGTTTAAAAAGTACAAAATAGGCCAGGTATGGTGGTACATGCCTGTAATCCCAGCGATTGTGAGGCTGGGGCAGGAAGATCACAAGTTTAAAGCCAGTTTCAGCAGTTTAGTGAGGCCCTAAGGAACTTGGTGAAAACCACTTTCAAAACAAAAAATATGAAAAAGCGCTGGGGATGTGGCTCAGTAGTTCAGCACCCCTGTGTTCAATCTTCTTCACTGCTCCAACCCTCCCAAATACAAAATGGGAGCTATGAATGTAGCTCAGTGGTAGAGTATTTGTCTATGCATGATGCCCTGGGTTTAATCCCTAGTACTGCAAAAAACAAAAACGGGGGAAAAAAGCAACCATCCCCCACAAAAAGAAAATAATACATGCAAACAATACATACAATAATGGGTCAATATTCAGAAAACATAAGAAACTACAAAAAATGCCAATAAATGAATATATAAAAATAAAAAGCTATTGAAAAGTAGGCCGGGGCCTGGGGTTGTCCTCAATGGTAGAGCACTTGCCTAGCATGTGTGAGGCACTGGGTTTGATTCTCAGCATCACACATAAACAAATGAAATAAAGGCCTCTTGAAAACTAAAAAAAATATGTACATTAAAAAAGAAAAAAAGTAGGCGAGGCGCAGTGGTGTACGCCTGTAATCCCAGTGGCTTGGGAGGCTGAGGCAGGAGGACTGTGAGTTCAGTGCCAGCCTCGGCAACAGCAAGGTGCTAAGCAACTCAGTGAGACCCTGTCTCTAAATAAAATACAAAATGGGGCCGGGATATGGCTCAGTGTCCCTTAGTTCAATCCCTAGTACCCACTCCCCGCCCCAAAAGGGTAGGCAGTAAACTGTATGCATATAGGCATTTTTCAAAAGAAGACCTGTAGATGGACAACAGGTATATGAAAAAATGCCCAACATCCCTAATGAAAAGGGAAATGCCAGTCAAAACCAGAGTGAGATATCACCTTACTCTTGTAAGTTTGGCTGTTACCCAAAAGACTGAATGGTAACAAGCACTGGCAAGGATATAAAGGAAAGGAAGCCCTTCAGTGTTGGTGGGGATGCACCCATAAGATTGAACAATTCCACTCCTGTGTATGTATCCAAAGGAAATTTAAATCTATATCAAAGATATCTGCACTTCCATGCTTATTGCAGCTCTATTCACAATAACTAAAAAATTGCAAAAGTGTCCACTAGTGAATGAATTGATGAAGAAAATGTGACTACTCAGTCATAAAAAAGAATGAAATCGTGTCATGTTTGACAACATGAATGGAACTGATGATTATTATGTTAATTGAAATAGGCCAGGCACAGAAAGATAAGAACTTCACGATGTCACTCATATTTGGATCTAAAAGTTGATCTTACGGAAGTCAAGAATAGAATAGTGTTTATAAGATAGTAGAATAGTGTTTACTGTGGAGAAAGCAGAGGGAAAGGAGTGATGGGGAAGGGCACATCAGTGAGTACTAAATTACAGTTAGATCTGATTAAGAAGTTCTGGTGTGCTATTGTACAGTAGGGTTTCTTTGGGTAATAAGAATGAACTATACATTTCAAAACCTACATAAAAGTATATTAACCTGATTTAAACATTATACAATGTCATATTACTGTATTAACATTTAGACTATTTTTAAATTTTGTTCTCATGGACGCTCAAATGATCACAAGTTTCTTGACGAATCTGTGCTTTTCCATTGATATAGTGTCAAATTTGCTTTGATTTTCACTGTTTTGAAGATGTTCCATTCTCTGATGTAGTGAAAACATGGTTTGTGTATGTATGTTGACAGTTCAGTTATAAATACATTGTTCTCATCTCACATATGCCTGCTGTGAATGTCCAATTTTATTAAATATCTCAGTTCTGCAAAGTATTATTTTTCTCTTATCCAATTAGGAAAAATACATGTTTTCTCCTTGTGATTCTTCAAATGGCATAGTGTAAATGAGAGTAGAAAAATTGCTGGTTCATTCAGGTATAAGAAGCACCTAATAGAATTCTGGTATTGGATCATTTATCTTCTTTGGTGTGTGGGGTTGTGTATGTGTGTTTGTGTGTATATGTATATAGCAAATCCAGATAGTCCACAAAAAAACTTAAGAATATATATTGCTGTACTGTTTAACTGAATATTCTTTGTATAGATATCCAAATGCCAAAAACCAGTAGAGTGAATAATTGGGGTTTTTATTACTGAGCTTTACCCTCAAACTTTGTTATTTGTGAAATGGGGTCTTGCTGAGTAAGGTTATCATGGCTGGCTGAGAACCTGAGATCCTCCTATCTTAGACTCTTGATTCACTGGGTTACAGGCATGCCATTCTTTTAAAAGAATATTTTTAATGGCTGGGTGTTATACCATCATTTACATAGATTTTATAACAATTAATTGAAAATGTTGAATGTTTTATAAGCCTTTTTGAAAGCACCAGTTTTAAAAAATAATATAGTATTAATTTACACTCATGTGTTTTTATACCATGACCCAGCAATTCCACTTCTAAGTATGTACCTAATAGATTTATCCAGATGGTCCACAAAATACTCAACAATGTGCATTGCAATACTAATTTAAATAATTGAATATTCTTTGTATAGCTGTCCAAATGCCAAAACTCAGTAGAGTGTATAAATGGGGATTGTTCATAGAATGAAATGCTATGTAGTAATCGCAGTCAATGAACTATAGCTGCTTGGAACAGTGTGGACAAATCTCATATGCATAATGTTGTGAAAAAGGCTAGATATGAAAGAGTATTTGTATTCAATTTAGTTTAAAAACAGGTAAAAACTTTTACTGTCTTTGGGCTTATAATCATAAAGGGGGTACAATGGAGGCTTCTGAAGGGTGATATTGATATTGCACAGCTATATTTACATCAGAATTTTGAGTTGTGCACTTAATTCTGTACACATTTTTGCGTATGTACTTTATTTTAATAAGTAGAAAAAGTGAAAGATGAAATGTCCAGCTATGTAGAGTCCTGTTTTCATGGATTACAATGATGATATAAACATATCCTTACATATTCATATTTTAAAAAGAAAAACAGGGCAAGAATGTAATATCCAAATTATTCCCCCCTCCCCCCCGGGAGGATTATGATATTTTTTCTTCTTTATGTCTTTCTGTGTTCCATTTTCTCCAGTGAACACGTACTGGTTTTTTGTTTGTTTGTTTAATTGTTATTTTATTTTTATATTTTTATGTGGTACTGAGATTTAAACCAAGTACCTCACATGTGCTGGGCAAGCACTCTACCACTGAGCCACAATCCCAGCCTAACATGTACTTATTTTATGAGTAAGGAAGCTTAACATATTCAAAAGGAAAAATCTGTGTATAAAATGGAAAAATTGTCAATCTGGAATTTCTTTCTTTCTTTCTTTCTTTTTTAAATCATTACTTTCTCCCCCCTCAAATTGAAAACAAAATATTATTCATTTGAGGCAACCCCTATACCATAATTATGATTATCTAATGGTTTATTGAATATGTAGTAAGCATATATCTACTTGTAGATATATGTGTCTTGAAACTTTACTCAGTTGGTTACTATATTGTGCTATCCTTACTTTCAATAGCATTAGTCATATGTGACAGTATTTTGTGGTATTTTCAGCCTGTAAAATATGCACCATGTCCAGTGAATAACAGCTAAAATTAGTGAAGTTTTTATGTAAACATCAATCTGAATTTCCATATGAATCTGTAATTCTTAGTGGGAGTGATTGTTTTTCCTCAGGCAATGTCTGGAAGCACTTTTGGTAGTCACTTGTAAGTGGGGTTAGGATTATTATTTCAGGTCAATAATGCTGTATACATACTGCAGTACAGACCAGTTTTCCAGAGCAAAAAGTTCCCAGCCCTAAACCATCACTAGTGTTAGAATTAAGAAACCATATTCTAAACACAAGATTAATTTCTCCAAACCTAGCCTTCTGTTTTATTATCATAGTAAGAGAATATGTAGCATAGAGTGCTGCTATTAATGAATAAGAAACAAATCGGCCACTGGGATTTCAGGTAATCTACCGTAATCCTGACATGTGACCAAAATATTCTTTCCAGTTCTTTACTTGGTATGATTGGTACACCTACCAGCATTTTTTCCCCTTCCCATCAAACTCAGAGGTAAGCACTCTACCACTGCATTACACCTCCAGCCTGCTTTGTTTTTCTGTAGTCATAGTCCAATTTATACAGTGAACTCTGGTATTTTTTTTTTTTTATGGTAACATATTGTTTCTTGTGAAATACAGAGATCTAAAAGGAAAATTAAGAGTCTTCCATAAATCACCCATTATTCTACCATTTCTACAGGCCCATTGTAAATGCTTTTCTAAAATACACCTACATGCCTGGCATTGTGGTCCATGCGTGTAAAGATCTCAAGTTTGAGGCCATACTCAGCAACTTAGTGAGACCCTGTCTCAAATTAAAAAATAAAAAGGGCTGGTGATGTAGCTTGGTGGAAAAACAGTCCTGAGTCAGTCTATAAGATGGGTGTGGTGTGGTGTAGGCCTGTAATCGTAGGGATTCCTGAAACAGGCAGGAGGATTACAAGTTTGAAACAAGCCTGGTCAGGTTAGTGTGACCCTGTCTTGAAGTAAAAATAAGAGCTCAGTAATAAAATTCCCTTGGGTTCAATCTCCAGTCTTGGGAAAGGAGGGTCTGTAACTATGTGTGGACCTATATCTTGTGCACATTTAGCCTCAGGCACATTGTTTTGTAAGGCAAAGAATAAGATTTCAGCAGTGCAGAAGTTTAAAGTTATGCACAGAAACATAGTAGACAGGAATTTAGAATAGTTTCATATATTAAGAGCATGAGGCAGATAGCAGCTCCCATAATGAAAATTCTGTTACTTTTCAGCTTAGTGTTTATTATCAAGAATGAGTAAGACTACTTCCCAGTGAGTTGAGTTGAAGTCAGCTTTGGAGCCATCCCTGAAATTCTCTGTCCTCCTAGGAACTGAGATGAGATTTTTCTGGGATTTATCCTTTGAGTTCCTTTTTTACTTTTCTTGAGCTATTTGTAGATACTTTATCCATTTGTTCAAATTTCTTACCTATGTGTACAAGTCATTTCTTAAGTTAAATCATTGCATGTGTCAGGGATTCTGTTTACTTAAATAAAGGTTCAGATAATTTAGAAATGGATGGCACTATTTTTGTTTTTGAATTTACTTTTTGGTACTGGATATTGAACCCCTGGGTGTTCCACCCCTGCGTTTCCTCCTCGTCCCTAAGTTCTTTGATGGTTCATTATTTAAGCAGATATATAGTCAGTATGTACTATTAGCAAGATTTTTAATTGATAAAATAAGGGTTTGCTCTTGTAGAGCACTTTTTGGTGGTCAACGTTGAATAAAAAATACTCATTAGATAATGGTAAATGAAAGAAGTAATCATGGTGAGATGATGAACAGTGGAAGGGTTTCACTTAATACAGAGTTGTTCTTATGTGAGTGATGGGAAGGAGTCATGCAGCTATTTAGACAAAAATCTTTCCAAGTAAACACATTAGCAAAGGCCTTACAGCAGAAACACGCTTCTCTGTGTTGAATGGGTAGCAAAGACAAAGATTGGGAGGAAGTTAAGTTAGACTGATGGGAGGAATGGAGGCAGTTCATACAAAGGTTTATATTCCAATTTAAGTATTTTGGATTTTATATTCAGTAACAATATGTTTTTATTTTCTCATTTTTCTCCTACTAAGAATTTATTCACTGCTTCCCTGCCATCACAGAAACACAATTCTTTTTTTAAAAAAATATATGTATTTTTTAGTTGTTGACAGACCTTTATTTTTTATTTACATGTTTATATGCGATGCTGAGAATCGAACCCAACGAGTTACACATGCTAAGCAAGCCTTCCACCACTAAGCCAAAACCCCAGCCCGCACAATTCTACATTGTAAGCGTGTGTATGTATACACATACATACATGCATAAACTCACACACATACATTTATACAAATATGCTGTTTTTGGTCACATTGTGTGAAAATTGGGGGGGAAATGGTAACAATAACTTGTTAAAGAATATTTTCATGGAAATAACATACCTTTAAATGTTTTTCATTTGTGTTTTTACCCACACATTTATGGTGTGTTTTCTTTTAAATGTCTTGGATTAGAATATTAAAACTTGGGTTTCTTGCCCTAACATGTATTAAATGAATTTATACTTTAGAAAGAATATATTTTGTTTATAGGGAATATATTGGATGTAAAATTCACTTAATTCTTTTACATTTAAGAGTTTCACTGAATTTCTGGTAAAAAGAAAAAAAAAACTAATCACTCATAGTTAACCTTAATTTTATTCTATGAATATGTTTTTGTTGTTTTCAGATCAGTAGTAATTTCACTTCGTCTTCTTCCAAAACTGTTTGGTACTTTTCAGCAGTTTGGGAGCAGTTATGATACACACTGGATTACAATGTAAGTAAATAAAAGAATAGTATTTCAAATTTCGTTTTTCAAAATTCTACTTATCCGTTATGATTTGGAATAACTTACTGATTTTATACTAGGAAAATTGAGTTTAATATGATTTAAATGTTTTCTTAGATTTCTCTATGAAATCTAAAAAATTCACAGCCCTGTGAAGACTGTGTCTCTCTCAGTATAAAAATCAATGATTTTTGTTTGCTTTGAGAATAATACCGCAACAACAAATATTCTAGAGAGAAGACCTAGTACATGTTCTCACAGCAGAAGATGATACATGATAAAATAAAGCATTATTAGATGTTTGTGAAATTTCTTTTAATTTATTCTTGAAATATTTTTTTTTTTAAAGAGAGAGATGAGAGAGAGAGAGAGAATTTTTTAATATTTATTTATTTTAGTAGTCAGCAGACACATCTTCGTTTGTATGTGGTGCTGAGGATCGAACCCGGGCCGCACGCATGCCAGGCGAGCGCGCTACCGCTTGAGCCAAATTCCCAGCCCCAAAATATTTTTTAATTAGGGAATTTTGTTTTGGCGGCAGGGTGCAGGGCATTGGGGTGTGTTAGAGGTTGAATCCAGGGTCTCATGTATGGTGGACAGTGCTCTTCCACTAACCTACATCCCACCTTATTTTAAGACATGGTCTTGCTCAGCCTCTCCTCCAGTTTGTGATACCGGTGCTTCAGCCTCAAGTAGCTTGTATAACAGACCCGTGTCCCTGTGCCTGGTTTAGGGATAATCTTGACAGGTTACCTTATTGCTCTTTTACATTTATAGAGAATTGACAGTTAATATTATCTTTGAAAGAATCCTTTTAACATTATGATGTGAAAGAACTCTGAGCTACTGTGTTATAATGTTGTTATTAGTAATTAACAAAACCTCCCTTTTGCTGGGTGTGGTGGTGCATGCCCATGATCCCAGGGTCCCTGGAGGCTGAGGCATGTTCAAAGCCAGCCAGCCTCAGCAATATAGCAAGGCCCTAAGCAAATTAGGGAGACCTTTTCTCTAAATAAAATAGTTTTTCTAAAAGGACTAAGGATGTAGATCAGTGTTTAAGTGCCCCTGGGTTCAATTCCTGGTACCAAACAAACAAAACAAAACAAAACCACCTCCCTTTGTTAATATATTATATATTTCAGCATTCAGCATTTCGAACATATTATCTCTTAAACTTTTCTAATGGCCCATATTTTAAAATTAGGGACATTTATCCCTAAATCTTTTATCAAACATTCAAGTAGCCAGTAAATAGACTTAATGGGTCAGGTTACTTGACTAAAGCCATGCATCAAGTGTTTTAGAGCCAATTCCATGTTTTGTGTTGTGTGTGTGTGGTTTTTTGTTTTTTTATTTTTGAGCTGATTTGAAACCCAAGTGTTATTAAATATTTTTTTCTTTCTAACCTTGCCTTCATTGAAGGAGTAGCAAGTCAAGAGTAACCTATATTGAAAATATAGGCTAATTGCTGTGGTACACGCCTGTTATCCCAGTGATCCAGGTGGCTGAGGCAGGAGGATGGAAGTATCCTGACCAGCCTTAGCAACTTAGCATGGCCTCAAGCACCTTAGCAAGACTGTCTCAAAATAAAAAGGGCTGGGGATGTGGCTTAGTGGTAAAGCACCTGTGAGTGAAATGCCCAGTACTCACCAACATCCTCACCCCCCCCCATCCCCCCAGAAAGAAAATACAACCATGGCAAAGAAATGATGTAATTTATGTTAGATCTTTTGAACTTTAATAAAAAATGTTTTTGGTGTGTTGCTGGGATTTAAATCCATGGCCTCTTAAATTCTAGGCAAATGTTTTATCACTGAGCTATAAACCCACCCAGACTTTTGGGATTTAAATACTTATTTATTTGTATATTTTAGCTGATTTATTAGTACCAAATGTTATATGAAATAATTCGTTAACTATGGGATATCTTAATGTATTTATCACTTCTTAAATTTTCTAGTATTTCTAGATTGTTTTGGAAGTTAACACTGGGGTATTTCTTTAGTCCTTTTTAAAAATTTGTTTAAAAAGTAAGTACAATTGGCAATTCAAAAGAGATTCATTAAATAAATTTATATTGTCTCTCTCCATATGCCAGGTGTACTGCAAAAATCTGTTGTGTAACAACCAAAGGACATAAAATGAAATGGTATATTATATTACTGGTATATTATGTTAACTCATAATAGTAGTCTGCCAGGCATTTTATCCCACTCATAGGTATTGAATACTTGAGATTTAAAAAACATTAACAATATTTTAAATTTGTAGAAATTAATGTACATTGCTTAATGTATTTTAATCATTCAGCTATAAGTAAAATTTGTAAATTTTTGATTATTTGACATTTTTACATGCAAAAATTTTTCAGATAAACTATTTTCTGTCCAAGCATGCATTTTGTTCTGTTTCTCTGCTATCTTTAAAATTATTGTTTTTCTTTAATTGGGCCAGGTGGGCAGAAAAAGAACTGAACATGATGAAACTCTTCTTTGATAATCTGGTATACTATATTCAAGCTGTAAGAGAAGGAAGACAAAAACATGCATTGTAAGTACTTTTCAGCTAGATTTACATATGAGTTTACATGTGGATTACCTTTCTTGTAAAGGATAATTTTCTAGTGTTTCTATTTCTTCTATTTCATATAGTAAATAAATGTAACAGAAAAGTTTATTTATGTAAAATTATAAGAAAAAGAATGTCTTCCTAAGTTAAAAATTATGATATTCCACTTTAAAATCTTAGTGAAATTAGCTTATATAACTTTTGTAGGTTGGTTGATTTTTACTACTGATATTTATTGAAAATAATTTTTTTTAGAAATGAAAACTAAACATTCTCTAGAAATCTTCAGTATCCTTGTCTTCTTGTATTAGGGCATTGATTCTAAAATTTGTAAATACTTACTTCCAAAAAATAAACTTAACATAGTTAAAACATTTACATTTTTCTCTTATGATTGAATACTACTATTAATTTTGATTGAATACTACTAGTAATACTACTGTTAATGCTATTAATATGTTTTAGGACATGTAGATGGTTTCAAAACTGGTGGTAGTACTGAGTAATATTTTACTTTTTCTCTATGTCTATATATAGATATATCCGTTCAATATTAAATAAGTGACTTGGAATAAGAATTGTAGAAACAAAGTAGTAGAGTTGAAAACTTTTTGAAAGGAGATACATGCCTAAATGCTTAGGAGGAGATGTATACAATTCAGATTTCTGCTGGTGAACTTACTGTTGTGGCATTCTGTCTGAGTCAAAGACGCCACCAGTTCAGTGTCAGTACTGAGCATATCAATGAATAAGAGAAGTAGTAAATCTGTTTGAGAAAACCTCCACATGGATGGAAAGAGGGCCAACTGTAGAAGTGTTGTTAAAGTTGTAGACGTTTAATGAATAGTTTATTCACTTCCTAAAGTGAATTCATTCATTTTCCCTCAGAAATAATTTCCTTCTGTAGATTTTCCTGTGACCTTTATTTAGGGTACCACTATTTTGTTAGTAACCTGAAACTCTTAAACTCTTAGACTGTATGGGGTGGGGAGCTTTTTGCTATTCTTTTATTTTGAACCATCGATGATGGTAATAGTGATTAAAAATAGCTAGTGGTATGGACTGATGTCTGAGTGAAAGATTAAGCATTCTTTGATATTTACTATGTGCCAGGTGCCATTTTAAGTATTAAAGGTATAGAGCAACCCATTTGAGGTTGATGGTTTCATTTTGCAATTGCAATAACTGAAGTTATGAGACAGTAGCCACACATTTAAAACAGAATGGAGCCAGGATTTGTATTCAGCCAGTCTGTCCTTAGAACTCAATTGTTTTTTCAGGGGAAGGGCAGTACTGGGGATTGAACCCAGGGTTGGGGAGGCTCTCTACTATAGAGCTACATCCTCAGCCTTTGTTATTTTTTGATAAAAAGTCTCACTAAACCACCAAGGCTGACCTTCAACTTCTGATCCTTCTGCCTCAGCCTCCTGAGTATCTGGAATTACAGGTGTGTGGCACTACACTGTAGTTGGAACTCATATTCTTAAGTGCTATATTATACTGCCATCAGTATTTACCTATCTTTGTACCAAAATATATCCATGTCTTTTCACAAATTGACCTTACCAATTACTGTTTTGTTCCTGATGACCAGCCTCTGGGTCAGATTTTTATTTCAGTCTTCTCTTGTTAGTTCCTTTCTTATGCTTGTCAAATTAGGCAATCAGCTTAATATTGGAAGAATGCATGTGGGCTTTGAATATCAGACAGCCATGGGTTTAGATTGTGAATGTATTATTTTAATCTTATTTCAATTATCTTTTTAATAAATTCCAATTATTTTACAAGTATTTATAAGAATGAAATGATGTGAATTGTATCTGGTGTATAGTAAATTATTTGTTTATTTATAAGTTGTGATTACCTGGCTAAAACAAAATACATAGGAATTCACATTTAGCTTCTCCATAGCATGAAAAATTAAATATCAATGTCTGCAGCCTAGTATTCTGAATACCTAAGATCTAAACCCAATTAACCTTTCATGTTTCATTGTTCAATGAGTTTTAAAGGCAGCTCAGTCTATAAGCCTACCAAATTATTTTTGAAGTTTTTATTTAACCTAAATTTACTCCATTTCATAGCTTTTCTTACAAAAAGTTCTTTGATATGTTCTTTTAAGACCTTATTAAAATTCTATTTTTCAGAATCCGTGTCTTTCTTTAATTATTCCTCCAGGATATGAGGATAATACTGGCCTCTTTAATCTAAGCATTACCATATATCCTCTGTAAAAATTGTAAGATTAACAAGGAGTACAAATGAAATCACCCATGATCCACATCTTCAGCATTTTTAGGAGACAGAATCTAAATTACCTGTCAGTGAAGAAATAAACAGTTATAGTAGATCCCCAACATAGTCACAAGTCAGTGGATTTGAGGAGAAGGAACAGATGACTAAGAGCAGAGAATGGGAGACATAGATTAATTGTCCTCATAAAGGCAGAGTCCAGCACTAAGTGCCCAGAAATGAATGCAGTTCTGAGATGTGGTTGTTCACTGTATTGACTACAGGAGAGTTGGGTACTTTGTAATGGAGTCAGAAGTAGGACCTCATTAAAACATTCTTTCTATGTGGAAAGATAAAGGAATAGTGCTCCTTAGAGACAAACTTTTTATTTTCATAGAGCATGTTACTGTATCCTTGAAACTAGCTGATCTACCTTGTTTCATGGCATTTTAGGAGAAACCCCAGAACAGAGAGCTGTTATCTGGATTGTTTTACTATGCTTCCTCTGTTCTTTCATGCTGAAAAACAGGGTTGTATATTTGTTTTTCTTTGTTAAAGCATATTGATTTCATAAATTTTGCCCCCTTCCACTCCCTTGGGGATTATAGTAGGTGAAAATCTCAGTATTTTCCTAGGAAAAAATAGTTTGGGACATGAAAGATAATACTTCTTTCTTTAAAAGGCATGTTACAGGCTGGGGTTGTAGCTCAGTGGTAGAGTACTTGCTCTGCAGGTGGGAGTCACTGGGTTCAATCCTCAGCACCACATAAAAATAAATTTAAAAAAGTCTATCAACAACAACAAAAGATAAGCATAAAATAAGTCATGTTACATAATTTCTTGAATCCTAGAGAAAACTGTATCAACATTGAGGCTACAAATAGAATTTTTTAAAAAGCATTAGTTATGAAAGATTCATTCCTAATGGGGAGACCATTAATTGCCCTGTATTCTTTCTAATGTCTGAAACCCATGCAGTATTTGTCAATATTCATTTCAGTTTTAAATCTCGAATAATTTCCCTGGCTAATGTTTTCAGTAGCCAGTAGGTCTCTGATGTAATGGGCAGAGCCCCTTGAAAATAGTTAAGGACTGGATGGTAGGATTTATACATGAGAGAACAAAGAGACTGAACCTATGACTTGTAGGGTTTGAATCTCTTATTCTGGAATGCAAGTGTAGGAGAAGGAGAAGTATGCAGAATACAAAGGTACTTTCGTAAATGGCAACACTTGATTCCTGATTTGTCTGGGATTGATGTCCTCTAGACTCTGGTTTAGAGGAGTGTATTAACTCAAATAATAGAAATAATGGGTGATAGACTCTTCTTTGAACCTGTACTCCTACACCTCTGTTTTTACTGTATAGTGGTGATGAAGGGACAGAGATATGAAACATGAGTTTTAGATAAACATATGGATTTTTACTTGTTAACTTCTAATTTATTTGCATATTACATAATTAAAAAATGATATATCTTTTGTTCTGCTATTGAGGTCTTATGTATTTTCTTATCTAACTTGAAAATTCGTTTTTTTATAGTTTGAAGAGTTTTACACTTTAATAGCATAAATTTTAAACAACACTTTGTCATTATGAATATTTTTTTCTGTAACCAAATTTATATAATTGAAATAATTGCTAATTTTGAATTGTTACAATGAATTTATGCTATCTTAGTTATGGTTAGGACCATTAAACCTTTAAAAAATAAGAAACGGGGTCTTTTATTTAATTATTTTAATGACTTTTTATAGGTACAGCCATAGTGCCGAAGTTCAAGTTCGTCTTCAATTCTTGACTTGTGTGTTTTCAACTCTGGGATCCCCTGATCATTTCAGTAAGATTTTTAATCTGTATGTTTTAAAATGTTTTGACACTTTGAAGAGTCCAGTTGAATTTACTCATGTCTTTCAATTTTGGCAGTGTTTATTCTCAATATATTTAAAAATTATGTCAACATTTAGAACTTTATAAATACAATTGAAATTCCTGTTTACATTTTAAATGCATTTTCCCAGGGTTTCATTTTTGTAATATCTTTTATAATCATTTTTTAAGAGTTGGTCTCAGATTATTGAATAAGCACATTACCATTAGTATTTGTTTTCTTGGAGGCTTTATGATTTGTTATTACAACATTGAAAATATTTTTCTTCTTTAAAACACTGTATTTCCTAAGTTCTCAAGCACCATCTTTTAAAGATGAGCATGGCCCTCACATTCTCTTTCTGGCTTCAATTTCTGAAAATGGTAGAACCGCAACCCCAGCCCTGCAGGACACCTGTTTTTGATATTAAGAACTCATTTCAAGGGCTAGGGTTGTAGTTTAGTGGTAGAGCACTTGCCTAGCATGTGTGAGGCACTGGGTTCAATTTTTAGCACCACATATAAATAAGTAAAATAAGGGACTATTGATAACTGAAAAATATTAAAAAAAAACCCATTTCAAAAACAAAATATTTGTGATAGGACAAAAGTCAATGTAGGGGGATTGCATCTTTTATTACCTTTTGTTGTAGATTCTTACTGTTACTAACATTATAAATAGCCACTGTTTATTATCATCAGTGTTGTATGATTTGGGTTAATAGGTGATACATTTGGGGGTCCTGGTTTTGTTTAAATTAATTTTATCTTATTGTCATTAAGTAGAGACTGATCTGAGATACTGGAGTGTGTGAACCAAATCTGCATGTTAGTGTTCTCAGAATAGAGATGATTTTTGTTGACTGAAGTTCCTTATCTTTTGCAATGCTGATTTTATTGTCTTTCACATGTTACGTTCTTTTTTTTTCTGTGTGCCTGTGCTAAACCTCATTTGTTAGAAGGCCACTTTTTCTTTTGCTGTGGTTATTACAGTCAAACCGATGGTGTCTTTATAGCCTAAGAGTATTCGTCATCACTCTTTCAAGTCCATATCTGTGCTTAAGATACATTATATATTTCTCTGGTGATCCTAACAAATTCCAAATGTAAGCCATCTTTTTTTTATATACTGAGGATTGAACCCAGGGCTTTACTACTGAGCAACATCTTTAGCCATTTATTTATTAATGTTTGTTTATTTAATGATTCTATTTTGAGACAAGGTCTCTCTAAGTTGCTTTGGGCTTTTAGGAATTGTTGAAAACTGGCCTAAAAATTTAAATCCTCTTGTCTCAACCTTTTGAGTTTCGAGGATTACAGACATCTGCTTCCACACCTGGCAAGGCACCTGTTTGTGGTGGTTTTTTTTGTGTGTGTGACACAATACCTTTATTTTATTATTACTTTTTTTTTTTTTTTTTTTTTTTTTTTTACGTGGTTCTGAAGATCCAACCTAGTGCCTCACCACTGAGCCGCAACCCCAGCCCTGCAGGACACCTGTTTTTGATAGGAAATCTCTGCTCCTTGTTATTAAGTCATTTATTGTGCCCCATTATAATACTGTACAAGAACTACATAAAATATAACAAAACCAGACTTATGCAGGAGACATCAAGCCAAAACACATGTGATTAGTATAAGTAATTACAGCTAACCATTAATTTTATATTTATTTTACACAATGTAGGTTCTCTGAGTTTACAATAGCTACTGTCCAGACAAAATCAAATAAAAAACATTTCTCCCATAGTAGAGATGTAGTTTTCTTATTGGCACAGTATACATTAACTGTAATATGTTTACTTCAGTCATGTATAATTGCATCAAGTATGCTAATACAGATTTTCAATATACCAGTAAATATTATCTTTTGAAAAATTTAAAACATTGACTGAGTGTTGTGGCAGATGCTTTTTTATTCCAGCTCTTTGCTTCTAATTCTAGTCGTGGGAGATTGAGCCAAGAGGGCCTCAACTTCAGGAATTTGATTTTTTAAAATTTCTCCTCCTCCTCTTCCTCCTCCTCCTTTTTTTCTTTGTTTTACCTGGGATTGAATCCAGCAGTACTCGACCACTGAGATATCCCTAAACATTTTTTGTTTTTTATTTTGATATGGGCTCTTGCTTATTTGTGGAGGTTGTCTTTTGACTTATAGTTATCTTGTCTCAGTCTCCCAGGTCATTGTGATTACAGGGGTGTGCTACCATACCCGGCTTCAAAATAATTTATTCGTTTATTTTTGGTATCAGGGATAGAATCCACTGAGCCAGATCCCACGTTATTTTAATTTTTTATTTTGGACAACTTTTGCTAAATTACTAATGGCATTGATTTTGGGGTCTTCCTGCCTCAGCCTCCCATATAGCTGGGATTAAATGCATCAGCAACTGTGGCTACCTCAAAACAGTATTTAAAAAGGACTGCGATGGGGCTGGGGATGTGGCTCAAGAGGTTGCGCGCTCGCCCGGCATGCGTGCGGCCCGGGTTCAATCCTCAGCACCACATACAAACAACAAAAAAAAGATGTTGTATCCGCCGAGAACTAAAAAAAAAAATAAATATTAAAAAAAAATTCTCTCTCTAAAAAAAAAAAAAAGAAAAAAAAAAAAGGACATACGATGTATTTTAGTGATAGAGTGCTTGCCTAATTTGGGCAAGACCCTGAATTCAATTCCCTCTGTTGGTGTTCTTTCTTTCCCTCCCCCGCATCTCTTTCCCCCCATGTCTCTCTCCCTCCCTTCTTCTCCACACTCCTTCCGTCCCTCCCTCTCTCTCCTTTTCCCTTCCCCCCACACCAATTTAAAATAGTAACAGAAACTAATATATGACATATTTAAAGTGGATTAGTTGGTCAGCCTGTTGTGTATACAATTATGATATGTTAAATAGTTAACTAATTAACAGGATACTTTTTATTTTGAAGACTCCTGTATTTTCTTAATTTTGTTCTTTTTAATTACCTAGTGTGTTCTAAGTTGTAAACATATTATAGGTTTGTTTCTATGTTATTTTTGTTAGCTCTTTGGAGCATATATTCTTCTCAGAATAATCTGCATATTAGGAGTTTGAAAAACTGATAGGATACTTTTATTTGGATGTGAAATTCTTTAGATTGCTAGTGCTATTCATTATTTTCTGAGTTGTGCTTCATCTTCTGGAATTTGTTCTACTTTTCCAATAAAGAAGCATTTGTGATAAATTTCAAGTTATCTTAAATTTCATGCACCGATACTGTAAATCCATGTCCCTTTATGTTCTGGGGAACCATGCTAAGCTTTGAAATGCTTCATGATTTACATTTGAAATTCCTGTGATGCTTTTTTTCTTTTTGGATTGTCTTATTCGTGTTCAACTTATAATTCCCTCTAACTCTCTGTTTCTGAGTGGCTCTTCATCTCTATTTCTTCTATCATATTTGGGTCGAAGTACCATGCAGATTTTATCTCATTAGTCTGCTTCCCTAGCACTGTTCTCCTCTGATATGTTGCTGTTGTCTGTTTTACCCAGTTCCCTATAGTTTTGCTTTGTTCATCACAAGAATTCGTTTTTTATATTTTATAAAAATTTATTGCTGTTGTTTATTTCTTGTGTATAGAGAATGGCCTTGAATATTGTATCTAGTCTATTTGTATTTATTTGTAGTCTTTAAACCTTAGAACAAATTTTTCACATTTTGATATTATGTACCCTAGTCATTTTTTGTGTGTGGTGCTAGGGATTGAATCCAGGGGTGTGTATGTGTGAGGCAAGCACTCTACCAACTGAACTATATCCCCAGCCCCTACCCCAGTCATTTTTACAATGTGAAATGGTATGTTCATGTTTTAGGGAGAATGATATTTTAGATCAGTTGGCTCTTCTAGAATACTTTATAACTTTTTTCAAGTGATTTGTGTATAGGTTATATTTATATTTTGAAGGCATAAATGCTTTAAGACCCAGCTGTGGTGATGTGTTCCTATAATCCCAGCTACTTAGGAGACTTAGGCAGGAGAATCACAAGTTTGAACCCAGTCTATGCAATTTAATGAGATTCTGTCTTAAGATTAAATAAAAGGTAGGAAAGTAGGTCAAAGATAGAGTGCTCCTGGATTCGGTCTTCAATACTACCACCAAAAAAAGGAGGGGGTATATCTCCTTTAGATTTTGGCTAAATTGGTGCTTCTAGAACATTGTATTTCGACTAAAATGTTGTATATATGCCAAAAAGGAAGTCATAAAGAACTGTGATTCAGATAGTAAATACTACATACATATTTTTATCTAGGGTTAAGTTTAGAGCAAGTCGACATTTTATGGCATTGTTTAGTAGAAGATTCTGAGTGTTATGATGATGCGCTCCATTGGTTTTTAAATCAAGTTCGAAGTAAAGATCAACATGCTATGGGAATGGAAACCTACAAACATCTTTTCCTAGAAAAGGTAATATCCTTTCCTGATAGTTTTATTGTTTTTCTATATTCCCTTTTCATCTTTTGAAATATGAATTCTGTAATGTTTTCTCTTATTTTTTTTAAACTAGATAAATGTACTATGTTTTGACAGTCATTATTTTTTGCCACTCAGATTTTGGAGTAACTTTTTCCTACTTATGTAGTTACATAAGTACTCAGATTACACAAGTGTGAGAGCTGTATTCTGTGACTCTTCCTTAGTTAAATGACTGTGGTTTTAGTCAATCTTCTGGGCAAATATCAGTCTTCTCCAAATTGTAGATTCCTGAGAAAGCATTATCATGATGGTAAAAATGTTCGAGTTCTTGTTTTCCTCCATTAGATGCAACAGTTGGTCTAGATGTTAATTTTTCTATATGAACTATTCCCATTTGAATGTTGAAAATGAAGCAACATACTTATTTTTCTTATGTTTAGTTTTGTGATCTCACATTATCTCTGTAGTAGAGTAAATATGAATGAGTTTTAGAATATAAAAATTAAAATCACTTAATAGATTCAGGACCAGGGTACAAGTAGAACTTAAATTCAAGTTATCTTAAATTTCATGCACTGACTTTAATACAAACTGTAAACGTTGTTACCTAACTCATAAAAGTATATAATGTAGAAATTCGATAGATGACATAATATTTTTATTCACTTTGTCTGATTTGGGTCTCTGTACTTCTTGAAAATTGAAACATAATCAGTCAAGTAGGCTTCAGATATGCCTGAGTAGAATATCACTAAATAGTGTTTTAATTAAAAAATTATATTACGATTATGAATAGATATTGTCTTCTATAATGTTTTCAGTAAAATAAAATTTGTCGACTTATATATAATAACACTTTTAAACTAATTATCTCACTAATTTAGATTTAACATTTTTTTCCCAAGATGCCCCAACTAAAACCTGAAACAATCAGCATGACTGGCTTAAACCTGTTTCAGCATCTCTGTAATTTGGCTCGATTGGCTACCAGTGCCTATGATGGTGGTTCAAACTCTGAGGTATGGTTTTATAGTTATTGTTAGAATTTATTAAGCAAGTATGTGGAATTTTTCTTGTGTTCAAATTAGATTACTATATAACCTATTTACTTATTATCAAATAGACTCTTATTCTAAGTTTGAAAAACTTTATCTTTTGGTTTTTAAACCAAATGATTTTTTTTTCATTATCAAAGATAACCTTAGAGATGCTTAATGAAAACCTATTATACTTTCATTGATTTATAGAAAAGAGGCCATCTGAGTGCTCTTGTAGTCTCTTAGAAATTCCTGGATAATTTGAAATGGTAGGCTAATTTGTCTCAAATCTGATTTTTGAGCTATTTGGTATTATTGTATGATTTTAAGTTAGAACTTCAATCTTCTGATAAGTTTCAGCATTTAACAACAAAATGCAAAAATGTCTTTATATTTTTCTTTCCTAGCTATGTGGTATGGACCAATTTTGGGGCATTGCTTTAAGAGCACAATCTGGTGATGTGAGTCGAGCAGCTATTCAGTATATCAACTCCTATTATATAAATGGTAAGTGATTTGAAATATTAATAAGTAATCATTATGTGAGAGCATTTGGTTAAATTACATTTCATTTGATTTTCTTTATCTAAAGAAGACTAAGATTAAAATACGTGTAAACATTTGGCTTTCAGGTAAAACGGGTTTGGAGAAGGAGCAAGAATTTATTAGTAAGTGCATGGAAAGTCTTATGATAGCTTCTAGCAGTCTTGAACAGGAATCACACTCAAGTCTCACAGTTATAGAAAGAGGACTGCTTATGCTGAAGACACATCTGGAAGCATTTAGGAGAAGGTAATTTTTTAATGCTATACTATTAGAATGAATTTCAGTCCTTTTATTGCTGACAAGTCCAAATGTATTCTTAAACCCAAATTTTTGTTGAGTGTAAGGAGAAAGCATAATTTACCAAAACCAGAGGGTCAGTAATAGATGTAATTAATTTTTATTTAGAATCTGTACTCTTTTCACCTTGGAATAGGAAATGTAGTTTCCTGAAAAAAGTTGTAAAGCTTTTAAAAATCATTAGACTCTGAGCAAATATGCATGAACAAGAATCTCTGAACAAAACTCCATTTCTAAAAAGGTATTAATTATGATTGTAAAGGCAGAAACATCACTACTAAAAAAGGTTACACGTAAAACTCTCACGAAGAACATCAAATAATCTTTCATCGTTGAATCAAATTGAGTCATTTGTTTCATTTGCTGTTTTTTTTTCTTCCTGGACTAGGAGACAGTATTTTAATTTTGAATTTCCATTTACCATGGAAACATGACCAAAAAATTCTGTGTTAATGAATATCTGTATAATTAATTTAGACATACCCTGTGTAATACAGAAATAAAGCAAATTAACATTTATGAATATACCAACTGAAATGAAAGGTGAGTAGATAGTTTTAATTAAGAAATTGTTTGTTAAAAATCATTAACTATGAGTAAATGTAAAAGTACTAAGAACTGTGTTGAAAAATTGTTAAAGTAACTTCTTTCAACTTCAGATCTTAGTTAGATAATGAAAGTTAGGTATTACAAGTGATGTTTATTAATGTTTTTTCCTAAAATATCAGGAAATATTGAATAAGAAAGGTGTACCCAACACATTTCTTATAAATAACATGATTCCATGGTTTGAAACATTTGACCATTGCAGAATTCTTTTATTATGATCACAATTTGTAAAAATAGCATTTAAATAATTTCTTTTGTTTTCAGTGAATGTGTGAGAGGACTTTTTGATTATTTTTTCTCATAGAACCTTCACTGTGCCTCATTACTTTCACCAGTTTAAATAAAATTAAGCAAATGTGGTAAAGTCATTCAAATTAATAAAAACTCAATGTATATATTCATCATAAGATTCAGATATTAAACTAAGATACTATGTAGGAAATGAAAGTTTCCTTTAATTGTTCTCTTCCTATTAGAGATAGTTACTGTTAATGGTATGATACCAGTTTTTTTGTGTGTGATGCAAAAAACAGATAATACCTATTGATTCAAACCATTAAAACTTACATAGTATTACTAGTACCTAACATTGTAATTAGTACTCTTAAAAGAAATAGTCTTTAGGAAGTACATTATTTTCTGATACTTAAGTAGCATTTTTTAGTAGTTTAATGAATCTAGGTAGCAACATCCCTTTGTATTTGTTTCATGTTAAAAATTAATGTTGGCATTAATTTATGTAAATACTCATTTTGTGAGTAACCGATGAACTAGGAAATAAGTAAAGCTAAGTCGTGTTTCTAAAAATTTATCTGCATATTTTCTTACAAATTTTTGTCTAGTATTAAGTATCAAGTATAAAATCTCAAGTGCTTAATATGTTTAGTGGTAATTGAAAATTGCCTAAAATTTAGATTGAAACTATAAGTATTTTTCATGTATTCTTTATATGAAAAAACTGAATAGTAATAATGTCTTAAAGGGCTTTCTTCATAGAAAGAGATAAGGTTATAATATTAAATAGTGGTTTTCAATGAGAAGTGATTTTGTTTCCCAAGGGACAGTAGGTAATGTTTGGAGATATTTTTTCATTACTACATCTTGGGGATTATTTGGCATCAGACTCCAGAGATGCTGCTATACATCTAAAGTGCATGAGATAGCCTCTCTTATGCCTTCTGACAATAGTAAATTACTATGCTCAAAATGTCAGTAGTGCCAAGATTAAAAAATCCTGGTCTTGAAATATGCAACTGAAAACATTTTAAGATTACTCTTTTGCTCAGTCATAGAACCTAGACATTGGATCATGCATAGGTAATAAGATCAGTCCATTTATTCCTTATTTTCTAAAACTGATGGTTAATTTTAGCCATTGACCATTTTTTTCTTATTAAATTCAGATACCTGCATTCTGTCTTCACCAACTAAAACTAAGTTAGAAAATTGACAAATATTTAGTTTGTGTTTTGCTAGATGCTTCTTTCATTTGAAATATTTGTCTATTATTTTAGCAATCATGCATTTTGTCAGGCTGGCTGACAAATTACTACAATATATTTCTGTGAAAAATATTTTCGTATCTTCTTATAAATGTTGGAATGATAACTTGATATTTCATTTACCCAACTATTTTTTTTTTAATTCCTTCAGGTGCTTGTGTTTCCCTTGTCTCCCTTTTACATAACAAAGTATTTGCATAGGATTTTTTTCTTCCCAGTAATTTTTCTTGGAGACTATTTTGTTAGGATCTTTTGTCATTATTCATTTAAGTCTGATTCAACATAGTGAACCTAAGCCTAAATATAGTGTTATAAATTGGTGTGTGCTGGAACCCTCTGAGAATTTTTCCAGTTTGTAATCATTATAAACTTCTGTGACATTGAAATGTTTTAAAATTTTATCTTTCCTATGTTTGTTTTTATCTTATCTTAGGTTTGCATATCATCTGAGACAATGGCAAATTGAAGGCACTGGTATTAGTAGTCATTTGAAAGCATTGAGTGACAAACAATCTTTACCCCTAAGGGTTGTATGCCAGCCAGCTGGACTTCCTGACAAGGTAGTTACAGAATTTAATTTCCAAATTGATCCCATTTCTCAGTTCAAATATCTGTGTGGGTTTTTGTTTGTTTGGTGTTTTTTTGTTGTTGTTGTTGTTCTTATTGATGTTTTGGCTTGTTTGGGTTTAGTTTGGTGTTTTTTGCTTTTGTATTTTTAAATTGGTTGCATCTCATATTTCAGATGACTATTGAAATGTATCCTAGTGACCAGGTAGCAGATCTTAGGGCTGAAGTAACTCATTGGTATGAAAATTTACAGAAAGAACAAATAAATCAACAAGCTCAGCTTCAGGAGTTTGGTCAAAGCAGCAGAAAGGGAGAGTTTCCTGGTAAGTTTAACAGTTAAATTTTCATTTTTTTCCCTAGGTTCTATTGTATAGAAATTATTGGTCTGTTTTATGCTATACTAGCAGAATCTCTTAAACTGGATAATTTATTAAGATCTGAAATTAATTTTTGTTCTGGATATTGGGAAGTAGAAGATCAAGGTGCCAGCAGCCGGTGCGGAGAGCTGCTTTGTTTCTAACATGGTGTCTTGAATTTTGCTTCCTCACATTGCAGAAGGTGGAAGGCCTAAAAGAAACACACTTTTTTTTGTCAAACCCTTTTATACAGCTATTTATCCGTTCATGAGAGAGGAGCTTTTGTGACCTCACAGCCTTCAAGAAGGCCCCACCTCTTAACACTAATTGCATAGGCGATTAAATTTCAATAAGAATTTTGGTACAGGACCAATATTCAAACTAGAAGAGCAACTTTAATCCTTTACTTTAAAGGTTCACCAAATATGTTCTCCTCCCCTTGGTGCAGTTACCTTTTAGGTTTAAAATTGCTGGGAGTTATTTAAGATATTGTTTGCAAACATTCTTCAAGTACCCCATATTGCCCAGTATAAATTTTCTGCCTTGTTGATGTTTTTTATTTTTTCTAAGCACAGGAAATTAATACACCCTTGAATCTCACCCATGCCGCTTTCCTTTTCTTCCAAAAATGTATCATGTTAGGAACTTTTTTCAGGTGAGCCTCAAATACACCTGAAAAATTCCTCTATTACTGTTACCAACTAGTTGGTTTTTACTGTCTTTCCGCACCTAAAATGTGAACTGCTCAGAGAAATGACCATGAAAAATGTTTTTACTTCTAATTTAAGGGTCTGAAATAATAGTTGAATACAGGTTAAGCATAGCTCATATGAATATCTGAAATGCTCTGAAATCTAAACCATTTTGAGTACCGCATGATGCTCAGCAGTTTTGGATTTTGAATTTTGGATCTTGGAATTTTTTTAATTAAGTATTCTCAACAGTAAAGTCTATGCAAATTTTCCAAAATCTGAAGAATCCTGAAATCCAAAGCACTTTTGGATAAGAAAATACTAACCTGTATGTATTTAGAAAAGAAGATCTAAAATGTCTAAAAGATATTTTGGGGACTTCCTTAACTTGGCTATGAATCCTTCAGTAAGGAGCATCTCTGACATTCTTGCAGTAAGAAACAAAAGATCTGACTACAAGATGTATCATATGCCTTCTCTAAAGTATCAACTGTTAGTGAATTCACTATTGTTTTCTTCAATAATTACATTTTTGGTAGGAAATAATAAATGTGGAAAAGCCTCCCTCCCTCTTAACTCCATTTTTGCTTGAGTCACATTATTTCTGGTTTCATATATCACAAGATATAATGTTATAAATCTGTCTCTCTCTTTTTTTTCACTCAAATGATAGCTTTTCATTTGTATTTTTCCTCTTATAGTGCTTAACATTTTCATATAAGGAAATTAAATTCCTGGAAAGTTTGTTGTTGTTGTGTTTTTGTTGTTGTTTTGGTAATGGCAACTGAACCCATTGGAGTTTAACCACTGAGCCACATCTCCAGCTCTTTTTAATTTTAATTTTGAGACAGGTCCTTGCCAAGTTGCTTAGGACCTCACTAAGTTGCTAAGGTTGGCTTTGAACTGAAGATCCTCCTGCTTCAGCCTCCCCAGTCACTGGGATTACAGGTGTGCACCACTGTATCCAGCTAATACAGAGTTTCTTGAGAGAAAGTTTCTGAGGTGAAATTCTTGGGAATTTGATGAAAAATCTCTCTCAGCTGGGCATAGTGGCCAGCACCTATAGTCACATCTACTTTAGAGGTGAAGGCAGAAGGATCAGTTGAGGACAGAAATTCAAACCATCTTGGGCAACATAGTAAGATCCTATCTTTGGTGGGGGGTGGGGGTGGGGGTGGGGGTGGGAGGGAGTATCTCTTCACAGATACAGTGACACTTACCTATAATACCTGCTCTCTGGAGACTGAGTCAGGAGGATCATTTAAGCTCAAAGAGTTTAGAACTAGCCTTGATAACATAGTGAGACCCTGTGTCTTAAGGGAAGAAAAGTTTCTCATTATTTTTTCATACCCCTGTCTCCTTTCTTTCCTATCTGTTTGCTTGCTTTCCTTCTTCCTTTCATTCTTCTTTCCCTCCTTGGGTTCTCTGCCACTGATTTATACCTGTAGTCCTTTTATTTTGTGACAGGGTCTTAATAAGTTGCAGTCCTCCTGCCTCCACCTCCTGAAAGTTGGAGTTATAGGCATATGCCCCCTTGCTTGGATTTTTTTCTAAATTTTATAGTGTAGTATAAAATTTAGCTACTATAGCTTTGTAGTGTAGGTCTTTGTCTACTCCAGTAATAACAACATAGACATGGATAGCAGTTATCTTTTTCTGTGTGTCTGTGTGGTACTGGGAATTGAACCCAGGGGTTTATCATTGAGCTAAGTTGTTCAGGCTCTCCTCCTTCTGCCTCATACTGCTGAATTGCTGGGATTACAGGTGTGCAACACTGTGTCCAGCTAGTTTTTTTTCTTCTCACCTGACCCATTTAATGTATAAGTCTAGAATTAAAAGTGCCTAGACTCTTAATGTCTCATAGTGTCTTGAGGCACTATTCATTTTTTTTTTTTTTTTTCTCTCCCACCTCTCCCCTTCCTTCCATTCTGGCTTTTGTATGGTGGGAATGTTCATTGTTGATATTAACTGTGCCAAATCATTATAAAACATAGTATAGAATATGAGATTATTTCTCTGGTTTAGAATTTGATTTTTTTAGGAACTTGCTAGTCATTAAATTTTATTTGGTTTACTTCTTGCCAACTTTGATATGATCTCTTATTTACATTGTTTTCCTGTCAATTTATATAAAATTTTTTAAATCATTTTTCATAGAGTTTCAGAGGGAAAAATTAGAGATGTGTTGTTCAGTTTATCATAATAACCAAAGAGTTTACAATTTTTATTTCTTTTTTGTTTTGTTTTGAAACATTCATTATATTAAAGTTAAGAATGCTTTCCTGAACTGTAATAAGCAATTTTTTTTGGTGGTGGTGATATTGGGGGTTGAATACAAGGTCTCAGGTGTGTTAGATAGACCCTATATCACTCAGCTGCACCCCCTTTTCTTTTTATATTGAGGTGTGGTCTCACTGAGATGATGAGGCTGGCCTTTAACTTTTCATCTTCCTGCTTTAACTTCCCAAATAGCTGGGGTTATAAGTGTGCACTAGGAACAAGCAGTTTTTATATTAAAAAGAACTCAGAATCTGAGTTCTCTTTTAGAAAAACGTCTTTCATGTTTAACAAGAGTAACAGTAGGAAACAAATCAGTGTTGTATTGTCTTAGCAGTCATCATGACCACAGGTGTTTTGTTTTAAGTGTATAAAGATCAGTGATCATAAGCTATATTTGATTAGTTTACTAAGATGGAAAAGTCATTTAATAAAAATTTACTAAATCATTAAAACTTACTGTAGAGTTTCTGTCCATCCAGTGGCTATAGTTTTGTTTAATAAACACTGTGCTTTACTAGCATTCATTTTTTTTCCCAAGTTTTGTATTATACAAAATGATTAGAGTAAGAAATATACTTTTTGGAAGAGAGAACTTAGTTTTAATCAGGGAATAATGATGATGAATTGAAAACTAAAGAAGTGCTCTATAACAATTTAAAAAGTTATGATGATCATTTTGTGTGTGGGGGCGATGGGTGGGTACTGGGGATTGAACCAGGGGCACTTAGCTGCCAAGATACATTTCCTCCCTCCCCTCCCCTCCCCTTCTTTCTGTCTGTCTGTCTGTCTGTCTGTCTCTCTCTCTCTCTCTCTTTCTTTTTCTTTAATTTTGAGACAGGTTCTTGCTAAATTACTGAGGCTGGCCTTCAGCTTGCTATCCTTCTGCCTCAGCCTCCTGAGTAGTTGGGATTACAGGCCTGCGCCCCCATGGTTTTTGGGGGGCATATTATAATTATACATAATAGTGGAATTTGATGTTATATATTATAGTGATCTTTAAAAATTTTTTTTGTGTGTGTAGTTGTAGATGGACAGAAAGTCTTTATTTTGTTTATTTTTATCTGGTGCTAAAGATCAAAACCAGTGCTTCACACATGCTAGGCAAGTGCTCTGCCACTGAGCTACAGCCCCAGCACCTCATTATGCTTAATGTGAGGGATTTGTGAAGTATATGAGTATAAAAATTTCTGAGATTTTGTGTGTGTGTGTGTGTGTGTGTGTATGAACAACTGAATAAATAGATACCTAGCATGTCTATCTACTGAATATTGTAGAAATATCAAATTTATTTTTTAGTTTATTTTATCTAAGATTTCAGTGGAATTTCTGTTTAGAATTTGAAATTACTCTGAAATTGTCTATATTAATAAATTAATATCAAGTTCTGTGAGGAAAAGCACGCAAGGGTAATCATTGATAATTTAAAGTACATGATTTTGTGAAAAAATTTATTGATAAATAATATAGAGTGGAGAATCCTGAGAAATAACTATAATGTATTCATACAAGTATTACTCAATTTGAAGGAAGAAAAAAACTATTTCTAATTTATGGTATGTTTAAAATGTAGTATCTGTATTGATGAACAGTAAGCAAGTTCCAAAGAAAGTATGATTAGATATTTATCAATCCCTAAGGGCCAAGATTTCTTGGCTTAAAATTAAAGAGAAGGAACAGAAAATCTGGGGCTGGGGCTAGGGCTGGGGTTGGGGCTGTAGCTCAGTGGTAAAGTGCTTGTTTTGAATGTGTGAGGCACTGGGTTCGATCCTCAGCACCACATAAAAATAAATAATCATACTATGTGTTCATCTACAACTAAATAAATATTAAAAAAAATCTACTGCAAAACAGTTGTACTTAAGGGAATTGTTAAAATAAATCTTACTGGGGGAAAGCCATTTTTCAACTCTGTTTGAAGTAATTTCCTGTAGAATTTTTTTTATTTGAAGAGAAAAGGTAATTTTAAATGTTATATGTCATTATAGAAAGTAGTTCTCCTCCCTTAGTCATTATTTCTGAAATTTTTTTTTACATTGTTAGGAAAATTCAATATTTTTAATGTCTGTTCATCAGTGTTTCATAATTTTGCTTAATTTTTCTATTCTAGGAATTTCCTTTTAAAAAATTCATGCATCATACAATAATTCTACTGTTTCTAGTGCCTGGAATACATATGTATATATAAAATGAAATCTCTGCATGTGGAACTGGGAGGAATTTTTTGGTTTGTTTTTTGAGGAGAGACAGATATAAATACATCCTTTAAGGAAAGATAAAGCAGAGTAAAGGGCCAGTAGTGAAATGAGGCCCTTTAGATTGAGTGGTTGGGAGGAATTTTCTTAATGAGAGATTTGAAGGAAATTAGGGAAGAAGACCTTGTAAATTCCTGAGCAGGAACATTTTAGTTCTTGAGATGAACATGCTTAAGAAAGGGCAAGTAGATCTGAAGCACAGTTTTGAGGTAAGAAAATGAAGTTAAAAGGGGAGACAACAAAAAGAACTTTATGCATTCTAGAAAATAAATTGCCTTTGTCGAGTTTATTGAACAAAGTTAGCCTTTTAAATAAACTAAATTGGGGCTGGGGATGTGGCTCAAGCGGTAGTGCGCTCGCCTGGCATGCGTGCGGCCCGGGTTCGATCCTCAGCACCACATACAAACAAAGATGTTGTGTCCGCCGATAACTTAAAAATAAATAAATAAATAAATAAACTAAATTATTGAATAAAGGAATAGATATCAAAGGTTAAAGCTGGTATTCCCATGAGACTTTTTGTTTGTTTTGCACTCGTTTTATTTTTGTGGATAGTAAACAGGGAGAGAGAACTTAGTCATCAATACATGCCAGTTTGCCCAACTAAGGCATTAAAGAATCTCTGTATATTTTTGTATATCTTTGTATGTTCCCTTGTATGTATTTTTGGAAGAAATGCAGTCTATTCCCAGAAATTTTCTGTAATGTTTTTTTAATTCTTATAACATAAAAATGTTATACAGAGTGGAGAATCCTGAGAAATAACTATAATGTATTCATACAAGTATGATAAATAAATATTTATTCATATTGTTAAGGAAATAATAATTGATCTAGTTAGACTAGTCCTAATGGAGAACTTTCTTGTGATTTTTTTATTGCCTGAGGGCAACTTCAGACAACTGAAAACTTGCTAAAGCATGTTTAGTACTGTCTCCAATTCTCTTAGTTATATTTATGGTTAACATACAATGGGCTTAATTACTAACTATACCCTTGTATTCTTGTTAGCAAATGAATTAACTATAATTATTTTTACTTTTTTTGTGATGTTTTTAAGGAGGGCTAATGGGACCTGTAAGGATGATTTCATCTGGACATGAGTTGACAACAGATTATGATGAAAAAGCACTTCATGAACTTGGTTTTAAGGACATGCAGGTACATATATAAATTGTGGTTTGTGTTTTAATTAGCTATTGATTGATAAAGACAATAGAATATTCAGAAGTTTAGTCTAAAATTTATTATTGCTTTCATTTTATTAAAATTGCAACAAATTACTTTATACTTGACTTATTGTTTTATTAAGCAAAAAACTTAATGTGTATTATTCCCCCCCCCCCCCCCTATTTTTGTAGATGGTATTTGTATCTCTGGGTGCACCACGGAGAGAACGGAAAGGGGAAGGTGTTCAGCTCCCTGCGTCTTGCCTACCACCCCCGCAGAAGGACAACATTCCGATGCTTTTGCTTTTACAAGAACCCCATCTAACTACTCTTTTTGATTTATTAGAAATGCTTGCATCATTTAAACCACCCTCGGGAAAGGTGGCAGTGGATGATAGTGAGGTAACCATATCAGACTTCATTTCCACAAATCTTTTTTTTTTTAAATTTTAATTTATTTATTTAATTATCTACACATGACATTACAATGATCTTGGCAATTCATACATTTGTATCATTGGGGTATAATTTCTCATTTTTCTACAGATTCAGAATCTCACTGGTTATAGAGTCACCTATATACATACATCAATCATAATGTCTATTCTATTCTGCTGCCTTTAACCCCCTACTCCTCCCCTCCTCTCCCATCATTTCTCTCTATCCAATCTAATGTGACACACTTTTTTTTTTTCTTTTTCTCATCACAACATTATACATGTATTCTGTATAATGATGAGGGTCTCCTTCCATCTTACATGCAACTCCCCTTCTCCCTCTTTTTTCCTCCCACCTCTCTTTAGTGGTAGTTTTCTTCTCATGCTCTTCCTCTCTATCCCATCCACAAATTTATTTTTGTTTGTGATACTGAGAATTGAACCTAGAGCCTTGCACATGTTGGCAAGTGCTCTACCACTGACCTACATTACCCTTTCCCCTCCCTCTACTGTTTTTTTCTCTTTTCCTTTTTTAAATTTTGAGACAGGAGCATCCTGATTTGCTTAGGTTGTCCTTGAACTTTAGATCCTTGTGTTTCAGCCTCCCAAGTAGCTATGGTTATAGGCATGTACCACCATACCTAGCTCCATAAACTTGTTTTATCTTTCTGTTGAGAGAAAAATAATTTTCTCAGTAATCTCTCAAAAAACAATAAAACATAGGAACACACTTATTTGTTAACTATTTAAGTGCTTAATATGATCAGACATTCTGTTTTAATGAAAGTGTTGTTTAAAGGATGATCAAATGAGGTGTATTTCAGTCTTGAGTCAGAGTTGAGTTGTGAATGGCAAGTTTACCTTGAAACTCCAGCTCTAAAATTCCCTTGCCTTTAAAGTACAGTTAGATCTCCATATCCATGAGTTCTGCATTTGTTCTTTGTTTTACATTTGTAGATTAAACCAGCTGAGGAATGAAAATATTTGGGACGGGAAGGTTTTGTTCTGAACATGAAGATTATTTTCCTTCTCATTGTTCCTTAAATAATATAGTATAGCAACTGTTAATAGAGTATTTATAATATTGGTATTTTAAATAATCTGGAGATGGTTTAAAGTTTATGGGAGGACATGCATAGATTCTGTACTATATATTTTATATAAAGGATGTGGGCATCCACAGATTTTGGTGTTCATGGAGGCGGGGGTCCTGGGACCAATCGGGGATAGATATTGAGGGATTACTATATATTGGTTTTATAAAGTCCTTGTACCAAAAGAACTAAGTTGCTTTTTATTGACTTTTAGAATATTCCTTTGGCATTCCCTAAGAGTGTATTGCACCAAAGAATTAATATAATAGGAGCAATAATAGTATAATAATAAACAAAAGTATACTACATGGAAAATGCCTAGTGAATTTTAGCTTTTGATGTTTATTGTCTTCTGTGGTGGTACTTTGACATTTTAATAACTTATTTTTTATACTTTTGGAAACATTATTTAGAATACTCTTAGCACCTTACTGAGCTAAGATTTAACAAAAGATAATAGCAAAAAGAGTATTCTTTAAATTTGCTTTCTTCTCTTAATGTCTGCTCATCTGAAACTGTTAAATAAGATATGCGGGGCTCGGACTGTAGCTCAGTGGCAGAGCACTTGCCTAGCATGTGTGAGGCTCTGGATTCAATCCTCAGCACCACATAAAAATAAACAAATAAGATAAAGGCATTCTGTCCATCTACCACTACAAAAAAAAAAAAAAAAAGATATGCATTAACAAAATAAGAGAAATGATAATAATTAGTCTTGAAATTTACTAATGGTCTTATGAAACAGGTGACCTCACTTTTGTTTGAGATTTCTTATGTCCAGCCTTAAGGAAAGGCTATTCTGGGGAAATGTTTATAATCAGTTTAAAAAAACAAATCCCTTCTTTTTTATGACTATTCATATTGTCTTAAATATATTCTATTTCCCGTTGTTAAAATTGTATTATTTTCACACTACTTGAGTAAATTTGATTATTAATAATTTTTGTGCCAAACAATTGAACTCATTTAATTTTTTTTTCCTGATCTGTCTTGATAAAGCAGTTGTTCTTATTTGTATAGAGCTTAAGATGTGAAGAACTTCATCTTCATGCAGAAAATTTGTCTAGGCGTGTCTGGGAGCTGCTGATGCTTCTTCCAACATGTCCTAACATGTTGATGGCATTCCAGAATATCTCAGATGAACAGGTGAGCCTACAAAATCATTTTACTCTCCTTGAGGATGTTACTAGTTATGTTTCTGCTGACAGTAGCTCACTTTCTGGATCATACCTCAGCAAATCTAAGTATAATTTTTGCCTGTTTAATAGAAAAAGTGTATCATTTTATTTGTTTAGTGAGGTTGAGTGGCATAGTAAATAGAAGGTAAGAATGCTTTCTGAAATTGTCTCTAGAAAATAGGGATTTGTCTTCATATCAGTGGTTATTTTTTTTTTCTTTAAGAAATTACTGTATGTTTCCAATATTGCTTTTTGACAACAAAAAGTAATGTGTAGGGGGCTGGGGATGTGGCTCAAGTGGTAGTGCGCTCACCTAGCATGCGTGGGGCACTAGGTTCGATTCCCAGCACCACATAAAAATAAAATATATTTTTTAAAAAAAAGTAATGTGTAGGGAAAATACACTAGAGTGAAATGAATGCATCAGTGCTTGTTTTGAATGCTTACACGTCAACTGACCAATATGTGTTTAATAATCTTCCGATGGGGCATACCTTCACATATTATTGTATGTTGAATATATTGGTAAATATTTTTTAAATTTATAATTATAATTATAAATTTAAATTTATACCTTTATTTTATTTATTCATTTTTATGTGGTGCTAATGACTGAGCCCAGTGCCTCACTTCTGCTACGCATGTGCTCTACTACTGAAA